>NC_081358.1:120054030-120654030 GCF_030684315.1 Stegostoma tigrinum | reverse complement strand
ATCTTTCAGATTTTCATCCTCCTGCAATCAATGATTGAGGATGAGGAGAAATATCTTCCCTTTATACTGCAGCAAATCTTTGGAAATCCTGACGTCCACATCATTGTCGTTGCTCCATCATTGATGGCTGAGGCAGAATGCCGATCTCTCACTAGGAAATGGTATGGGAAATGATGGGGAAGCTGGTTTTGGAGGGTGTGACTATATCAGTCATGAGCATATGGAATGGCAGAGCTGTGCTATAGGCACGCCCTGTTAGCTGGGAACTATTAGAGAGCAATAGGTGAAGGATGGTGGCTCAGTGGTTAGTACTGCTGCCTCACCGCGCCAGGGTCCTGAGTTTGGTTACACCTTCAGGTGACTGTGTGAAGTTTGTACGTTCTATCTGTGTAGGTTTTCTTCGGGTGCTCAGGTTTCCTCCCATTGACCAAAGATGTGCAGGTTAGGTGGATTGACCATGCTAAATTGTCCATTATCTCCAGGGATGTAGAAGCGAGGTGTGTTAGCCATGGAAATGCAGGGTTTTAGGGAAGGTTGGGTCTGGGTGGAATGTTGTTTGGAGGGGCAGTGTAGACTTGATGGACCAAATGGCCTGCTTCCACACTGTATCAAGAGTATTAAAGAGAATTGCAGAGACAGTGAGAAGATAAAAGGGGAATTCTGTCGTGGGCTACAGAGTGAGATGACTTAAATGTACAAAGCAGAAAGGAGGTGACATAGCAATAGAAAATGTTTTAAATATTCAGCATGAGAGCAGCGTCTATGCAGAGAGACAAATGAAGTAAATGGGATGGATTATCCATTATTCCCACGGATGAAAATGATGTCAGTCCCCACCAATCGAAAATCCAATTGCCCTTGTTAGAATAGTATCCAGGCCCAGCTTTAGTTGAATCAGAGTATGGTTCCCACCGCTCCATCAGGGAGTTCTCTCTCCCCAGTTGCTAGCCAACCCATTGAATATTTTCAACATTTTTGGTTCTTCCCTTCAGATTCTTCCCTTTTTTCCCGCCTCTTCTTTCGGCAAAGAAAGTGTGAATGGGGAAAGCTTTGGCCCAGAGCAGCGGATGGAGGTTTTGCACAATGTGCAAAAGAGTATGTGAGTGTGGTTATGTGGAAAACTGTCTCATACATGATTCTGTGGCCTGAGAGTCTCAGAAATGCAGGCTGCTAATATTTCAAATGTTGCTCATCGTTGCAGCAATAGTCAGCTTTGCCTTAAGATGGTTTTGAGTGATTCCTAAATTATGACAAGTTTAACAAAGCATTAAAGTGGTAATTTAGCTGTATTTTGAGACGAGGGGAAATATAATTTAATTTTAGACAAGCTGCAAATGCCAAGCTGTTAGTGGAGGATTTATATCTTGGGCTCGATCTTAAATTATACCAGCTAACACCCAGCAAAATGATTGAATGTTTTAGTCTATATCCTTCAGAATGTATGAACTAAAATGAGCATGCATACCTTGCTGATGTATGGGGAGACATCACCAATGATAAGTGATGGGAAACCTATTTGGATTGTATTACATATGTCCAGCAGTTAGCGTCAGCATTCCTTTTGTTAATGATTCAAATGCCTCTTGCTCCTCATCACTGTCCTGCACCATTTTGGTTATAACCCTGGCCAGCTCATCAGTCTACTATTGAGATCCTTGATCCATTAATCTGCCTTTGATGTTGTAAATGTCTGTGAGGTAAAAGAATAATTTACGCAGTATTCAAGGGTTGCCTCTATCAGAGCTAGCTGTTGCTCAGTGAGTCACACTCTTGTCTCAAAGGCTGCAGGTTTAAACCATACCTCAGACACTCCAATGCAAAATCAGAACTGATTCTCCCTGTATCATGCTGGGGGAATCCTTCAATTCTGAGGAAGAGTCACCGGACCCGAAATGTTAACTCTCTTCACAGATGCTGTCAGACCTGCTGAGCTTAGCCAGCAAATTCTGGTTGCGTTCCTGCATTATTATAGTTGTTACTCTGTTGAAGTGATATTAAAAGGAAATAGTTTTATAAAACTATAAGAGTGTAAGAAACAGGAACAGAAGTAGCCCATTCGGCCCCTCAAGTCTGTTCTCTTATTCAATAGTATCATGGATGATCTGACACTCCTCATGTCTACTTTCCTGCATTTTCCCTGTAACCTTCGGTATCCCCGACTGATTAAAAATCTAGAAAACACAGCGTGGAGCTGGAGGAACACAGCATCAGAGGAGCAGGAAAGCTGACGGTTTGGGTCGGGACCCTTCTTCAGAAATGGGGAAGAGGGAAGGGAGCTCCAAAATAAATAGAGGGAGGAGGGGTGGGGCTGGGGAATGTAGGTGGGATGGTGATAGGTGAGTGCAGGTAGGCAGCGGTGGGAATTGGTCAATAAGGTCGGAGGAGCGGATAGGTGGGAGAGAAGATGGACAAGTCAAGGAGACGGAGATGAGGGCGAGATTTGGTCATGGGAATGAGACTGGGGAGATTTTGAAACTGGTAAAGTCCACATTGAGGCCATCGGGCTATAGGCTCCCAAGGCAGAATATAAGATGCTGCTCCTCTAGTTTGTGGGTGGTGTCATTGTGACACTGGAGGAGGTACAGAATGGACATGTCGTCCAGGGAGTGAGTGGGGGAGTTGAAGTGGTTCACGACTGGGAGGTGTTGTCGTTTGTCACGAACAGAGTGCAGGTGCTCTACAAAGCAGTCTCTGAGCCTCCACTTGCTCTCACCAATGTAGAAGAGACCACTTCAGGAGCAGAGGATGCAGTAGACCACATTCGTGGGTGTGCGGGTGAACATCTGTCTGATGTGGAAGGTTTGTTTGGTTCCTTGGATGGAAGTGAGGGGGGAGGCATAGGGACAGGTGCTGGGGTAGTGGGGTTCGCTGAGAGTGGGGATCGGACGAGGGAGTTGCGGGGAGAGCAGTCCCTACGGAAGGCAGATAAGGGTGGGGAGGGAAATATATCTTTGGTTGTGAGGTTGGATTGCAGGTGGCAGAACTGTTGAATCTGAAGGCTAGTGGGGTGATATGTGAGGACAAGGGGGATTCTGTTTTTGTATCTGTTGCGGGGAGGAGATGTGAGGGCGGAGGTGCTGGAAACGCAGGAGATGCGGCCAGGAGCATTTTCGATCACCGCAGAGGGGAATTCATGGTCCTTGAAATAAGAGGACATCTGGGATGTTCGGGAGTCTAGACTACATCTCTTCTCAGCCACCTTCCTGCGAGAATGCTATCCCTTACTCTTAATTCCTCTGCCTCCGCCGTGTCTGCTCCCAAGATGAGGAGAGGGGCACGGGTTCCTGCTTCCAAACATCCCAGATGTGCTACACTTGCCTCCACATCTGCCCCCTTGCCTCCATTCAAGGAACCAAACAAGCCTTTGAGATCAGACAGAGGTTCACCTGCACGCCCACTAATGTAGTCTACTGCATCCACTGCTCCCGATTGGCTTCCTCTACATCGTTGAGACCAAATGAAGGCTTGGAGACTGCTATGTAGAGCACCTGCGCTCTGTTTGCAACAAATGACAACACCTTCCAATCGCGTAACACTTCAACTCCCCCTCCCACTCCCTGGGCGACATGTCCATCCTGGGCCTCCTCCAATGTCACAATGATGCCACCCGGAAACTGGAGGAGCAGCACCTTCCACCTTGGGAGCCCACAACCCAATGGCTTCAATGTGGGCTTTACTAGTTTCAAAATCTCTCCACCCCCGGCCTCATCTCATGACCAATCCTCCCTCTCATTCCCGCCTCCTTGACATGACACAACCTGTCCATCTTCTCTCCCACCTATCCACTCCTCCACCCTCACTGACCAATCCCCATCACTGCCTACCTGCACTCACCTATCATCGTCCCACCTGCCTACCCCACTCCCACCCCTCCTCTCTATTTATTTTGGAACTCCCTTCCCCCTTCCCCATTTCTGAAGAAGGGTCCTGACCCAAAACATCAACTTTTCTGCTCTTCTGATGCTGCCTGGCCTGCTGTATTCCTCCAGATCCACACTGTGTTATCTCTGACTCCAGCATCGGTAGTTCTTACTATCTCTGATTAAGAACGTATTTGTCTCAGCCATGAATATACACAAGAGCCGTGCCCCAATAATCTTTGAGGCAAGAGGTTCCATTGATTCATAATGCTCCAAGAAAAATAATTACTCCTCATTATTAGCCTTAAATTTAATACCCTTTATTCTGAGATTGTGCCCCTAGATTCTCCTATGAGGGGAAATATCTTCTTTGCATTTATCCTGTCAAGCCCCTTAAGAATGCTATATGTTTCGATGAGAAAGAACATAGAGCATAGAACAATATAGGCCCTCAATGTTGCGCCGACCTGTGAACTAATCTAAGCCCATCCCCGTACACTATCCCATCATCCATATGCTTATCCAAGGACTGTTTAAATGCCTCTAATGTGGCTGCGTTAACTACATTGGCAGGCATGGCGTTCCATGCCCTTACCACACTCTGAGTAAAGAACCTGCCTCTGACATCTGTCTCTTTCGATTCCTCCCACTTCCTACAGACTAAGGGCGTGGCCATGGGCACCCGCATGGGCCCCAACTATGCCTGCCTCTTTGTAGGTTACGTGGAACAGTCCCTCTTCCGCACCTACACAGGCCCCAAACACCACCTCTTCCTCCGTTACATTGATGACTGTAACGGCGCCGCCTCTTGCTCCCCAGAGGAGCTCGAACAGTTCATCCACTTAACCAACACCTTCCACCCCAGCCTTCAGTTCACCTGGGCCATCTCCAGCACATCCCTCACCTTCTTGGATCTCTCAGTCTCCATCTCAGGCAATCAGCTTGTAACTGATGTCCATTTCAAGCCCACCGACTCCCACAGCTACCTAGAATACACCTCCTCCCACCCACCCTCCTGCAAAAATTCCATCCCCTATTCCCAATTCCTCCGCCTCCGCCGCATCTGCTCCCACGATGAGGGATTCCACTCCCGCACATCCCAGATGTCCAAGTTCTTCAAGGGCCGCAACTTTCCCCCCACAGTGGTCGAGAACGCCCTTGACCGCGTCTCCCGCATTTCCTGCAACACATTCCTCACACCCCGCCCCCGCCACAACCGCCCAAAGAGGATTCCCTCGTCCTGACACACCACCCCACCAACCTCCGGATACAACGCATCATCCTCCGACACTTCCGCCATCTACAATCCGACCCCACCACCCAAGACATTTTTCCATCCCCACCCCTGTCTGCTTTCCGGAGAGACCACTCTCTCCGTGACTCCCTTGTTCGCTCCACACTGCCCTCCAACCCCACCACGCCCGGCACCTTCCCCTGCAACCGCAGGAAATGCTACACTTGCCCCAGCACCTCCTTCCTCACCCCTATCCAAGGCCCCAAGATGACTTTCCATATTAAGCAGAGGTTCACCTGCACATCTGCCAATGTGGTGTACTGCATCCACTGTACCCGGTGTGGCTTCCTCTACATTGGGGAAACCAAGCGGAGGCTTGGGGACCGCTTTGCAGAACACCTCCGCTCGGTTTGCAATAAACAACTGCACCTCCCAGTCGCAAACCATTTCCACTCCCCCTCCCATTCTTTAGATGACATGTCCATCATGGGCCTCCTGCAGTGCCACAATGATGCCACCCGAAGGTTGCAGGAACAGCAACTCATATTCCGCTTGGGAACCCTGCAGCCCAATGATATCAATGTGGACTTCACCAGCTTCAAAATCTCCCCGTCCCCCACCGCATCCCAAAACCAGCCCAGTTCGTCCCCTCCACCCACTGCACCACGCAACCAGCCCAGCTCTTCCCCTCCACCCACTGCACCCCAAAACCAGTCCAACCTGTCTCTGCCTCCCTAACCGGTTCTTCCTCTCACCCATCCCTTCCTCCCACCCCAAGCCGCACCTCCATCTCCTACCTACTAACCTCATCCCACCTCCTTGACCTGTCCATCTTCCCTGGACTGACCTATCCCCTCCCTACATCCCCACCTATACTCTCCTCCCCACCTATCTTCTTTTCTCTCCATCTTCGGTCCGCCTCCCCCTCTCTCCCTATTTATTCCAGAACCCTCACCCCATCCCCCTCTCTGATGAAGGGTCTAGGCCCGAAACGTCAGCTTTTGTGCTCCGGAGATGCTGCTGGGCCTGCTGTGTTCATCCAGCCTCACATTTTATTATCTTAAATCTATCACCCCTCAGTTTGCAGCTATGCCCCCTCGCACAAGCCAACGTCATCATCCCAGGAAAAAGACTCTCACTGTCCACCCTATCTAATCCTCTGATCATCTTGTATGTCTCTATTAAATCCCCTCTTACCCTTCTTCTCTCCAATGAGGACAGACTCAAGACTCTCAGCCCTTCTTCATAAGCTCCAGACCAGGCAACATCCTGTTAAAGATAATAAAATGTGAGGCTGGATGAACACAGCAGGCCAAGCAGCATCTCAGGAGCACAAAAGCTGACGTTTCGGGCCTAGACCCTTCATCAGAGAGGGGGATGGGGGGAGGGAACTGGAATAAATAGGGAGAGAGGGGGAGGCGGACCGAAGATGGAGAGTAAAGAAGATAGGTGGAGAGGGTGTAGGTGGGGAGGTAGGGAGGGGATAGGTCAGTCCAGGGAAGACGGACAGGTCAAGGAGGTGGGATGAGGTTAGTAGGTAGCTGGGGGTGCGGCTTGGGGTGGGAGGAAGGGATGGGTGAGAGGAAGAACCGGTTAGGGAGGCAGAGACAGGTTGGACTGGTTTTGGGATGCAGTGGGTGGGGGGGAAGAGCTGGGCTGGTTGTGTGGTGCAGTGGGGGGAGGGGATGAGCTGGGCTGGTTGAGGGATGCAGTGGGGGAAGGGGAGATTTTGAAACTGGTGAAGTCCACATTGATACCATATGGCTGCAGGGTTCCCAGGCGGAATATGAGTTGCTGTTCCTGCAACCTTCGGGTGGCATCATTGTGGCAGTGCAGGAGGCCCATGATGGACATGTCATCAAGAGAATGGGAGGGGGAGTGGAAATGGTTTGCGACTGGGAGGTGCAGTTGTTTGTTGCGAACTGAGCGGAGGTGTTCTGCAAAGCGGTCCCCAAGCCTCCGCTTGGTTTCCCCAATGTAGAGAAAGCCGCACCGGGTACAGTGGATGCAGTATACCACATTGGCAGATGTGCAGGTGAACCTCTGCTTAATGTGGAATGTCATCTTGGGGCCTGGGATGGGGGTGAGGGAGGAGGTGTGGGGACAAGTGTAGCATTTCCTGCGGTTGCAGGGGAAGGTGCCGGGCGTGGTGGGGTTGGAGGGCAGTGTGGAGCGAACAAGGGAGTCACGGAGAGAGTGGTCTCTCCGGAAAGCAGTCAAGGGTGGGGATGGAAAAATGTCTTGGGTGGTGGGGTCGGATTGTAAATGGCGGAAGTGTCGGAGGATAATGCGTTGTATCCGGAGGTTGGTAGGGTGGTGTGTGAGAACGAGGGGGATCCTCTTGGGGCGGTTGTGGCGGGGGCGGGATGTGTCGCGGGAAATGCGGGAGACGCGGTCAAGGGCGTTCTCAATCACCGTGGGGGGGAAGTTGCGGTCCTTAAAGAACTTGGACATCTGGGATGTGCGGGAGTGGAATGTCTTATCGTGGGAGCAGATGCGGCGGAGGCGGAGGAATTGGGAATAGGGGATGGAATTTTTGCAGGAGGGTGGGTGGGAGGAGGTGTATTCTAGGTAGCTGTGGGAGTCGGTGGGCTTGTAATGGACATCAGTTACAAGCTGATTGCCTGAGATGGAGACTGAGAGGTCCAGGAAGGTGAGGGATGTGCTGGAGATGGCCCAGGTGAACTGAAGGTTGGGGTGGAAGGTGTTGGTGAAGTGGATGAACTGTTCGAGCTCCTCTGGGGAGCAAGAGGCGGCGCCGATACAGTCATCAATGTACCGGAGGAAGAGGTGGGGTTTGGGGCCTGTGTAGGTGCGGAAGATGGACTGTTCCACGTAACCTACAAAGAGGCAGGCATAGCTGGGGCCCATGCGGGTGCCCATGGCCACCCCCTTAGTCTGTAGGAAGTGGGAGGAGTCAAAAGAGAAGTTGTTGAGTGTGAGGACGAGTTCCGCTAGGCGGATGAGAGTGTCGGTGGAGGGGGCCTGGTCGGGCCTGCGGGACAGGAAGAAGCGGAGGGCCTTGAGGCCATCTCCATGCGGAATGCAGGTGTACAGGGACTGGACGTCCATGGTGAATATGAGGTGTTGGGGGCCAGGGAATTGGAAGTCCTGGAGGAGGTGGAGGGCGTGGGTGGTGTCACGGACATAGGTGGGGAGTTCCTGGACCAAAGGGACAACGCATTATCCTCCGACACTTCCGCCATTTACAATCCGACCCCACCACCCAAGACATTTTTCCATCCCCACCCCTGTCTGCTTTCCGGAGAGACCACTCTCTCCGTGACTCCCTTGTTCGCTCCACACTGCCCTCCAACCCCACCACACCCGGCACCTTCCCCTGCAACCGCAGGAAATGCTACACTTGTCCCCACACCTCCTCCCTCACCCCCATCCCAGGCCCCAAGATGACATTCCACATTAAGCAGAGGTTCACCTGCACATCTGCCAATGTGGTATACTGCATCCACTGTACCCGGTGCGGCTTTCTCTACATTGGGGAAACCAAGCGGAGGCTTGGGGACCGCTTTGCAGAACACCTCCGCTCAGTTCGCAACAAACAACTGCACCTCCCAGTCGCAAACCATTTCCACTCCCCCTCCCATTCTCTTGATGACATGTCCATCATGGGCCTCCTGCACTGCCACAATGATGCCACCCGAAGGTTGCAGGAACAGCAACTCATATTCCGCCTGGGAACCCTGCAGCCATATGGTATCAATGTGGACTTCACCAGTTTCAAAATCTCCCCTTCCCCCACTGCATCCCTCAACCAGCCCAGTTCATCCCCTCCCCCCACTGCACCACACAACCAGCCCAGCTCTTCCCCCCCACCCACTGCATCCCAAAACCAGTCCAACCTGTCTCTGCCTCCCTAACCGGTTCTTCCTCTCACCCATCCCTTCCTCCCACCCCAAGCCGCACCCCCAGCTACCTACTAACCTCATCCCACCTCCTTGACCTGTCCGTCTTCCCTGGACTGACCTATCCCCTCCCTACCTCCCCACCTACACCCTCTCCACCTATCTTCTTTACTCTCCATCTTCGGTCCGCCTCCCCCTCTCTCCCTATTTATTCCAGTTCCCTCCCCCCATCCCCCTCTCTGATGAAGGGTCTAGGCCCGAAACGTCAGCTTTTGTGCTCCTGAGATGCTGCTTGGCCTGCTGTGTTCATCCAGCCTCACATTTTATTATCTTGGAATCTCCAGCATCTGCAGTTCCCATTATCTCTGATACTAACATCCTGTTAAATCTCGTTTGCACCTTTTCCAATGCTTCCACGCCCTTCCTGTAATGGGGCGATCAGAACTGCACGCAATATTCCAAGTGAGGCCGCACTAGCGTTTTGTACAGTTGCAGCATGACATCACGGCTCTGGAACGCAATCCCTCTACCAATTAAACCTAACACACCATATCATAGTGTTCAGGGGTTTGTGGGTTATAGGGGGATGGGTCTGGGTGGGATGTTGCAAGAAGCAGTGTGGGCTTGTTGGGCCAAAGGGCCTGTTTCCACACTGTAGGGAATCTAATCTAATCTAACCTAATCTTGTTAACAGCACTATCAACCTGGGTGGCAACTTTCAGGGATCTATGTACATGGGCACCAAGATCCCTCTGCACATCTACACTACCATGAATCTTTCCATTGACCCAGAATTCTGCCTTCCTATTATTCTTCCCAAAGTGAATCACCTCACATTTATCCGCATTGAATCCATTTGCCAACTTTCAGCCCAATTCCGCAGTTTATCCAAGTCTCCCTGCAACCTGCAACATTCTTCCACACTGTCCACCACTCCACCGACTTTAGTGTCATCTGCAAACTTGCTAACCCATCCACCTATGCCTGCGTCCAAGCCATTTCTAAAAAATGACAAACAGCAGTGGTCCCAAAACAGATCCTTGAGGTTCACCACTCATAACTGGACTCCAGGCTGAATAGTTTCCATCAACCACCACTCGTTGCCTCCTTACAGAAAGCCAGTTTCCAATCCAAACTGCTATTTCTCCCTCAATCCCATGCCTCCGTATTTTCTCCAATAGCCTACCATGTGGAACCTTATCAGAGGCTTTATTGAAGTCCATGTACACCACGTCAATCGCCCTTCCCTCATCCACATGCTTGGTCACTTTCTCAAAAAACTCAATGAGGTTTGTGAGACACGACGATCTCTTATTCTTCCAAATTTCAAAGAGTAGCGTCCTAATCTGTTTAACATTTGCTCGTAAGACAATCCCTCCATACCAGGGATCACTTGATGGAACTTTCTCTAAACCTCCAATGATCCAATATCTTTTTTTAAATATGGGACTAAAACTACTCAGAATACTCCAGATGTGGTTTCACTAACACCTTGTACAGTTGCAGTAAGACTTCCCTACTCTAATATTCCAATCCAAGTTGAAACAAGGGCCAACATTCCATTAAGGTGTGGAGCTGGATGAACACTGCAGGCCAGGCAGCATCAGAGGAGCGGAAAAGCTGACGTTTTGAGTCTGGGCACATCTTCAGAAAAGTGTCCAGAAGAGGATTCTGATGAAGGGCCCAGACCCGCATTGTCAGCTTTCCTGTTCCTCTGATGCTGCCTGGCCTACTGTGTTCATCCAGCTCTCCACTTTGTTATCCCAGATTCACCAGCATCGGCAGTTCCTACTATCTCCAATATTCCATTAGCCTTCCTGATTAGCTGTAGCTGTGTGCTAACTCTCTGTATTGAGGCCATGTAACCATGGTATTGTTTTGAGGAAGAGCAGGGTAGACCTCCCTTCATATCATGAGATTGTTTATTCATTGCTATTTCATAGGATGTGAGTGTCGTTGGCAAGGTCAGTCAAACATCAGATTTGTTTACCACCTGGAATCATCATTCAACTGAGTGCCTTGCTAGTAAATTTCAGAAAGCAGTTAAGAGTCAACTGCCTTGCTGTTGGTTAAGAGTTCGATATGGGCTAGACTCAGGGAGGATGGATGATTTCTTTCTGTGTGCTTGTTAGATGTTTACGACAATTGATGTTGGTTACATGTTCACTATTAAACAAACTATTAATTCCAGATTTATGAATTAAAATTTCACCACTTACCCTGGAGAGCTTTGAACCCATGTCCTGAGAGCTGGACGAAAATTCTACCACTGAACCATCTCCTCTCCACCTATCTTCTCCTCTATCCATCTTTGATCCTCCTCCCCCTCTCTCCCTATTTATTTCAGAACCCTCTCCCCCTCCCCCTTTTCTGATGAAGGGTCTAGGCCCGAAACATTAGCTTTTGTGCTCCTAAGATGCTGCTTGGGCTGCTGTGTTCATCCAGCTCCACACTTTGTTATCTCGAATTCTCCAGCGTCTGCAGTTCCCATTGTCTCCTGAGATCTTCAGTCTGGCTCGCTTGCTTGCTACTTTGCCAAGCAAAGTGTGTTCATTATGTGGCCAGACAAGGTCAGCGTCTAGTTGTTACATCTATCCAACACAAACCAGCTCAGGATTCCTGGTCAGCTCTGCGTTGGAACCTCACTCACCACCATGCATGTCTTCAGGCTATGGCATAGAACCTAGAACAGCACAGTACACTACAGGCCCCTCAGCCCACGATGTTGTGCTATCCTATTATCCTATCATGTGTGTAAAAAGGGGATGTAGCCATGCTAACCCAGACTCCCTGAGTGAATTATGTCACACCATTAACACCAATCAATATTAAATAAAGAGTTACTAGTCATTACCTTGTTGTGTGTAGTACAAATTAAATTTGTCCAATTAAATTCCTATATCTTTGGGCCCTATGTCTGTGCCATGTTTCACACAGTGGCACCAAAATATCTCTTTGGCTGTAAAACACTTTGGGAGATTCTGAGGTTGTAGAAAGGTGGTACAGTGCCTTGGTGGTTAACACTGCTGCCTCCCAGCACCAGAGATCCCGGTTCAATGCCAGCCTTGGGCAACTGTCTGTTTGGAGATTACACATTCTCCCCGATTACACATTTCTCCCAAGAATTAGAGGTCAGGTGAATTTGCTGGGCTAAATTGCCTCATGGAGTCCAGGAATGTGCAGGTTAGATGTGTAAAACTCCATTCGGGATTACAGGGGTGTGTGGTCTTGGGGGCAAATTGTCAGTGCAGACTCAAAAGACCAAGCAGTCTCTTTCTGAACTGCAGGAGTGTATGTAATTTGCGATGACAAACTGGTTTTAGAAGGATGATGTTTCTTTCTCGTTTATTCTTGGTATGTGGCCATCATTGTCTAGATCAGCACTTATTGGCCAATTTCTACATTTGCAGAGTCTGGAAGGAGCAGAGCCTCAATCCCCTTGGCCAAGCAGATGCAGGAGGTGAGCAGCAGGACTGAAGATTCGGAATGGAGGCCGTGTTAAATTTAACCATACTCTCCAGTCTCCCTGCCTGTCACAAACTATTCCAGCAACACATGGACTTATAGAATTATAAAAAAAGATTCCTGGAGGTGTGTATGGCCAATGACATTATGCTGATGGAAAAAAGCCAAAGAAAAGCACAAGCAAAATTTCCAATAACTGAGGACAACAGCTTATCCTGAAGGACTCAACATAACAGCATGAAGTTCCAGATGAATGGAGGAAAGATTGCTCTGTCTGTTCAGGTTATAAGACCTGTTTTGACCACAGCAAAGTTGAAGATGGATGGCACACATCTACATGCCAATCCACTGGCTAGAAGGCTTCTGATGTTTCAACTTCCTTGCTTGGTAGCAACTAAACTTTTCTGACAAAAGTTCATTGCTGAGAGGGCCTTTAAGTAAAAGCATCCCAAACCTATGGCAGGGAGACCATCCACTCATACTTCAAACAATCAAACAAGCATTGTTCCAGAAACTTGTACCCTTTAGCACTACAAACCAAGGGAGAGGACAATTCTGGATCCAAAAGCCTATTGCAAGCACAATCTGATGATTCCATTACAGAGTATGAAACACTCACTCTTGTAGTCAGTATTCCATACGTACCTGTTCAGTCAGCAGTTTCTGTGAAAGTTGTCATAAACCGTTGGAGATGATTTTGTACAAATCACTGACAAATGGCCCATCCAAAATACAATGGCTTCTAGTAAAAAGCCAGGGATGTGGTTTCAATGGAACTAAACCTGGAATCAAAGTTGTCAGCTTGGACAAACCAAATAAATTACTGACTCTGAAGCATAAGGCCACAAGACATAGGAGCAAAAGCAGGCCCTTCAGCCCATCAGGTCTGCTCCACGATTCAATGACATCATGGTTGACCTCATAATCATCATTTTTGTGAGAGGTGGAGAATGAACTCAAGATCAATTGGATGAAATGTTGGACGCAACAAATGCGATCATCTCCAGGAAGAAACAACTCATGATGCACAGCTGAAGAGACAATGTAAAGTAATCACAGAAATGGAAGGTTCATTGATGTAAGTTCAGGAAAGGAAGTCTGCGATCCTTACCTGGTCTGGTCTCTATGTGATTCCAGGTGTATAACAATGTGGTTGACTCTTAACTGCTCTCTGGGAAATTAAGGACAAACAATAAACGCTGATCGAGCCAGTGATGCCCACGTCCTGTGAATGAAGAAAAAATTACTCTTTGCGGAGGGAGAAAACAGGGAAGGAAATGTGCTGATTCTCCATTTTGAAGTCTACAAGGTGAGTTGGACTAGCATGTCTCATTTGTACATTTTACTGCTTTTGTTTTCTGGCTTATAAAATGAAAATGAAGATGCTGCCGATTGACTGTCAGTCCACACTGAGGGCTTCTTGTCCCTCATGTTACAGATGCCAGTGATCTGAAGCTCCTGGTGAAAATTTCGCTTGCTCTCCGTTCGTCTTCAGCAGTCTGAAACAGATTATTCCTTTCACATTGCGTGATGATCCCTGCTGCGGGCCTTCTGAACAGTTCTGAGTCGTTCACATATTGAACCAAATTCTGCTCTTGAAGTCAGCTGAGCTTTCTCATTTTCTCTAATGCTGGAATTAAAAGTCCTTCACTGTGGAATAAATGTTGAGGTGTGTTTGAATTGCATTTTGCTGATCGCTGTTGGACGTTATAACAAGCCTACGTGCCCAGAGTGCTACACTAAACTGATTTGTGATGGCAACTTCACTCAACTAGAAATGAGTTCCATTTTTATCATATTTTGTCAAGAATAACAATTGGCAGCTCATGGCAAGGAGACATCAGGATATGTTTATATATGAACTTGGATTCACACAGCATTGAAAACAGGAAAGAGCAGGATCATAATTGACCCGTCGTGTACTAAACTTCTCTCTCAACATGGGTACAGTTTCTCACTATCTGTGGACTAGCTATAATAGTGTTCCAGTAAAGCTTCACAATGTCATCATTTGCCATTACCAATGGAACTGAAGGTAAAGAGTAACCTATCTTCTTACACTTGTGTGAAAAACCTGCATGCCACAAAATGGCAGAGAGTTAGATTCCCTACAGTGTTGAAACAGGCCCTTTGACACAACAAGTCCACACCAACTCTCTGAAGAGCATCCCACCCAGACCCATACCTCCCCAACTTTCCCTGTAATCCTACATTTCCCTAACACACCTAATCTACACATCCCTGGACGCTGCAGGTAATTTAGCATGGCCCATTCACTCAGCCTGCACATCTTTAGACTGTGGCAGGAAACCCACGCAGACACAGAGAGAACATGCAAACTCCACACAGACAGTCACCTGAGGGTGGAATCGAACCCGGGTCCCTGGTGGTGTGAGGCAGCAGTGCTAACCACCGAGTCACTGTGGTTACTTGGCTGGAACACTTACTTTCTCCATTTTTTTTCACAGGATGTAGAAATCACCGGCTGGGCCAACACTTGTTGTCCATCCCTAATTGATCTTGAGTTCAGGAGCTTGCTGGACCATTTCAGAGGGTGGTTAAGAGACAAGATATTGCTGTGACACTGGAGCCCCATGTAAGTCAGGCCAAATAAAGATGGTTTCTCTCCCTACCCAAAGGGCATTTGTGAACGAGCTTTTATTAAAATTGCTGATGGTGCCATTGTTTCCATGATTGTGTTTTCACTTTCTGCCTGTGAATGCTAATGCAACCAGCAACACTAACAGAAAGGTAAATTTGCAATTATATGTTAATGCTTCTAAGGGTCCTGCTATTTACTGTATACTTTCCTTCTGCATTAGATCTTCCAAAATGCATCACAGCATGTTTGCCTGGAATAAATTACATCTGCTATTTCTCCACCCAAATCTCCAATTTATCTGTCTCCTCTGGCATACCTCCTCACTACCCACAACTCCTCAATCTTTGTGTCATCTGCAAATTTACTAATCAGCTCACCTACATTCCCCTAAAAATCCTTTACAGATATTACAGACAATAGGGTTTCCCAGCATTGACCCTGGGCACAAATCTCCAGTCAGAAAATCACACTTCCACCGTTAGTCCCGGCTTCTATGTTTTCTTCTACATCTATTTTACCAGCCCACAGCAGATCCCAGATAACTTCACCCTCTTTAGCAGTCTGACATGAGGGAGCTCGTAAAAGACCTTGCTGAAGCACATGTAGATACTATCTACCACCTTGCCCTCATCAATCATCTTTGTCACTTCCTCAAAAAACACAATCAGGTTTGTAAGACACAGCCTCCCTCTGCACAAAACCATGCTGCCGACCACGAAGAAATCCATATTTTTCAAATGTGAGTAAATCTTGTCTATAAGAATCTTCTCCAATAATTTCCATATCATTGACTGAAGGCTCCCTGGCCTGTAATTTCCTGGATTATCTCTGCTACCATTCTGAAACAAAGAACAGCGTTGGTTATTCTCCAGTAATCTGGACTTTTCCTAAGACTAAAGAGGATACAAAGATTTCATAAAAGGTTCATAAAACCTCCTCACATGCCTCCCTCAGCATTCTGGGATAGATCCCATCAGGTCTTGGGACTTATCTACCTTAATGCTTTTCAACACTCCCAACTCCTCCTCCTTATTTGACATGCCCAAGAGTGTTAACATTCCCCTCCTGAGACTCACCATCCACCATGTCCTTCTGCATTGTGAATTCTGACACAGAGCATTCATTCAGGACATTACCTACCTCCTCCCACACCATACATAAATTCCCTCCTTTGTCCTTAAGTGGAGTTACCCTTTCCCTTGTGACCCCCTGGCTCTTCATAAATGCATAAAATGCCTTGGGATTTTCCTTAATCCTGATGACCAAGGGCACTTCATGGCTCCTTATAGACCTCCTAACTCCTCGTTTAAGTTCTTACCTGCTTTTGCTATTTTCTTTGAGGGCTCTGTGTGCCTTCAGTTTCCTAAATCATATGTATGCCTTATTTCTCCGTTTGACTAAGCTTACCGTTTCTCTTGTCATCCAAGCTTCCCAAATCCTGCCATCCTTATCCTTAATTTTCACAGAAACATGCTGGTCCTGAACTATAATCAATTGACCTTTACATGATTCTCTCATGATAAACATAGATTCTCAAGGGGAGCTAGGTGTGGACGAATAAATGTTGGCCTAGCCAGCAGAATCCATATCCCATGAATCCCATGAATGCATATATTTTAAGAAAAATGCAGTGCATTGTTATGATTTCAAATACACTGCCTGAAAGGCCTATGGAAGTAGATTCTGTTACATAAGACAGTAAGTAATTTAAAGTGTTAACTAGCATGATGAGATAAGCTCCTCCTATCAGGAACCCATTTATAAACCTGTCTAGGTCTCTATTCTTCCCCAGGAAGTACATAACTCACACTTTACCACATTGTGTTCCATCTGCCACTTTGTTGCCCATCTCCTAGCCTGTCCAAAACCCTCTGCCACCTCCCACTTCCTCAACATGACCTGCATCTCCACTTGACTTTGTGTCAACTGTAAATTCAGCAACAAAGCCCCCAGTTCCTTCATTCAGTTTGCTAAAGTATAACATGGGTTGTCAGCAACCGCCATCCTGTAAAAGACCCCTTTGTCCCATGCTATGGCTTCTGCCAGTCAGCTAATCCTCTATCCATGCCAGTAACATTCGTCTAACACCATGAGCTCTCATCAAATTGAGCAGCATCATGTGCGGCACCTTGTCAAAGACCTTTTGGAAACCCAAATTAATCATGCCTACTGGCTCTCCTTTGTTCAACTTGCTCGTTGCCTCTTCAAAGATTTCTAACAGATTAAGCGGGCATGACTTGCCCTTGACTAAACTTTCCTGACTCTGGCCTATTCAACTATGCATTTCTTTGCAGTCTCATATTTGATAATGAACCCTAAAAACTTAACAACAATTTGGGTCAGGGTAATCAGCATATAATTATCTGTCTCAGCCTCCCTCTCTTCTTAAACAGGGGTGTTACATGAGCTAATTTCCAGTCCTCAATTCCCAGTCTCCATCTACCTCCTTCAGAACCCTGGAGTGTGGTTCCATTTGATCCTTATCCACATTCAGACTTTTCATCTTCCCTAGCAACTTCTCTTGGCAGATGGTCACTACAGTCACCTCTGTCCCGTGACTTTCTGGGAGTTCTAGCATGATGTCAGAGTCTTCCGCTGTGAAAACTGATGCAAAGTATCCATTCCTCCTCCATTCCATTGTTCCCCATTCCACTTCTGTAGCCTCATGTTCCAGCAATCTAAGACCCATTCTTGCCTCTCTCTTACCTTTTATATATCTAAAAAACTTTCACAATCTTTTATATTACGAGCAAGCTTACCCTCATATTTCATCTTCTCCTCCTACTTATTTGGTTATGTTTTGCCGGTTTTTAAATGCCTCGTAATTCTCAGGCTTCTCACCAATCTTCACCACATTGAATTCTTTTCCTTTGTTTTTATGCTGTTCCCAACATTCCTCATCAACTATAGTTGCTTTGAACTCTCCTTCATATGCTTTTTCTTCCTGGAAATGAATTTCTCCTGTGCTTCTCAAGTTAGCCCCAGAAATTCCTGCCATTGCTATTCCATCATCTTCCCTGCTCGGGTCCCTTTCCAATCAATTCTGGCCAGATCCTCCTTTATGTCTTTGTAATTACCTTTGCTCAATTCCAAGACAGTTGTTGAGATGGTAGGAACTGCCGATGCTGGAGAATCCGAGATAACAAGGTGTGAAGCTGGTTGAACACAGCAGGCCAAGCAGCATCATAGGAGCAGGACAGCTGACATTTCGGGCTGAAGCCTTTCTTCATCTCTGAAGAAGGGTCAAAGCCCAAAATGGCCTTTCCTGCTCCTATGATGCTGCTTGGCCTACTGTGTTCATCCAGCTCTACACCTTGTTATCCATGACAATTATATCTGATTTAATCTTCTGCCTCTCAAACTGCAGGGTGAATTCTATCACATGACGGTCACTGCAGCCTCAGGGAATCCTCACCTTATGTTCCCTGATCAAGTCTGCCTCATTGTACATTTCTCTTTCCTCCCTCCTCTGGAATGGCTCCTTATACTGTGGTGCTATGGTCAGTTTGCTCATCGTCCCTGCAGCCCCTGCTGTCATCCACTCAGGCAACAAGAAACTCAAACCTGTCAGACACGCTCAAAAGATAAGGCTCCTTCAGCATCATCTCCTGGATCCTTATTGTCTCGCAGGTAGTCACACTCTCCTGTCCCTGACCACTGACCAATTTTGACACATTTAATCTAAAGAATATGATTGCCTCTTGAAACAGAGTGTCCAGGTAACTATTTCCCCCTCCTTGATGTGTCACAGCATTCACGGGTCAGACTCCAGCCCATCAATTCCGAGCCTGAGTTCATCAACAACCAACGCCTGCTCCAGATGCAGTCACAATGACCCAAAGTGGGGTCCACCGGTTCACACATCACATCCCACCAGTGACAACACCTTGCCTGGCCCTGCCTCTCCATTTTATTGCTCAGTTCCTAATTTGATTTTATCCTCTGGTCTTTTAGTTTGTAACCTGTAAATATTTGCCCCATTTATCTTCAATCTGAAAGCAACCTGTAATAGAGAGTCAAATTAGCAGCTACTGCTAACCAAGGAGCTTATGATTTTCCTGTGACATCACTAATTTATGCTGGGCTCCTGAGCATGGGCATTAGTTTATCCTGTTAAGAAAAGACCTCACAAACTATGAGAGTAAAAGGCAAGCAAAAAGTCCCTCTACATCGAATTCCCACACTGCCTCCAAATTCCCCGAACTATATACTCTCTGTGTCTGTGTCTCACTTTGGACTGTTCAAGGCCCCTTCTCAACACCCACCGGAAGTTGCCAACTTGATCACTCAAGTGAAGGTTTCTTTCTGTGTTTAATTGTTTTGTTTTTTTAATTCATCCACGGGATGAGGGCATCGCTGGCCAGGCAGTATTTATTGCCCATCCCCAATTGCCCAGAGTTAACCACATTATTGTGGGTCTGGAGTCACATGTAGGCTAGACCAGGTGAGGATGGCATTTCCTTTCCTAAAGGGCATCAGTGAACCAGTTTGGTTTTCCCCCAACAATCAGCAATGGATTCATGGTCATTGTTAAATTCTTAATTCCAGGTATTTATTGAATTCAAGTTCCACCATCTGCCACAGTGGGATTCGAATCTGGGTCCCCTGAACATTATCTAATTCTCTGGGTTAACAGTCTAGCGATAATACCATTAGGCTATTAGCTCCCCTGTTTGTGTGTTTTGTGTTTTAGGTGGTTTATGTTCATGTGGTTTGTTGTGTGTGTAAGCATCCTCAGTTATTCAGAAGGGTATATGTGTGGACAGCAACATTTTAAACCCTGTTCATAAGCTTTGCATTTTTATTGAATATGTTTAGTTTCATAATAAATCAACAGTATAGATATTGAAATAAAGAGATTAGTTTAGTGGATTTTTATTCTAAAACAGATAGATTATTTTATAAATAACCACACTGCAAACAAAGCAGCACATTTATTTTGAACTTAGTCAAATGGTGGGATCACAGACAGATTGTGCAGTCCTTCCACCTCGCTTATAACTCTCGTGGTTTTCTAGGCTATACTTCAGAGCGCAGTGAAGAATTGCCCACATTGCTGTGGACCTGGAGATAGATGTAGGCCGGTAAGGATGGCAGATCTCCCCTTCCTAAATAGCATGAATGTGCAAAATGGGACTTCTACAATGGCCCAAGGCGCTGAATGACTAGTTCAGTTGACATTACCACTATGCCATCACCTCCTCACATTCTATGAATAAAGTTTAAACCCCCAAGTAACATTCACGTCAGACAATGACCATCTCCAATAAGACACAATTTAATCACTACACCTTGTCATTCAATGATGCTATCACTAATTCCCCCATTATCATGTCCTTGGGCTTACCATTGATCAGAAACTCAACTGCACTCACCATATAAATGCAGTGTCAAGAAGAGCAGGTCAGAAACTGGGAATACTGCGGCGAGTAACTCACCTTCTGACCCTCCAAGGAACCATCCACAGGGCACAAGTCAAGAGTGTGATGGAATACTCCCCACTGGCCTGGATGGGTGCAGCCCCAACAACGCTCAAAATGTTTGACACCATCCAGGACAAAGCAGCCCTTGTGATTGGCATCACATCCACAAGCATCCACTCCCTTCACCACTGATGCTCAGTAGCATCAGTGCGTACTATCTATCAAATGCACTGCAGAAATTCACCAAAGATCCTCAGGCGGTACTTTCCAAACTCACGGCCACTTCCATCTAGAAGGACAAGGGCAACAGATGCGTGGGAACACCAGCATCTGCAAATTCCCTTCGAAGCCACTCACCATCCTTACTTGGAAATATATAGCCGTTCTTTTAGTGTCCCTGGATCAAAACCCTGGAACGTTCTCCCTAAATGCACCGTGGGTCTACTGCAGCAGTACCTTTTGAAGGGCAACAAGTAATGGGCAATAAATGCGGGGCCAAACCAGCGATGCCCACCTCCCACAAATGAATGAGATACTCCAGAAGATGATGGAGTTTATGTTGAATTAATAATTCTGGGAATGAAAGTTAGCCTCAATAATGGTTGCCATAAGGCTCAACATCAATTGTTTTTGAAGTGCTTAAAAGCACTTGGTGGTCCAATATTCTACATCTAAAGAGACTTATGATTCATTTTGCAAACTAAATGTAATTGTCCCATTGCTCCAATGTATTCCTTTGGCAATGTAGAAGCCATTCGCAATGCATTCCCAGTTGTTCTTGCTATATCGCAGCCTTTTAGTGATTAAGTGTTCTGTGTCTGATTTAACCTAATTATGAATTTGGGCTGATAGCATTATAAACTCTGAATTAATGAAAGTGACAAATCTCTGGTTCTAAAAAAAAATGATGTTCAATCTTTCAATTATACCTTTACTCACAAAAGTGTACAAAACATAAGAAGCAGGAGAAGGCGTGGGCCAACTGGCCCATTGACCCTGCTCTACCCTTCAGAAAGACTTTGATGATCTTTTCTTGGTTTCAACTTCACTTACCTGCCCCCTCACCTTTACCCTTAATTCCTTTACTTTTTGAAAAATTATATATCTTGGCTTTAAAAACATTTAATGAGGAAGCCTCAACTGCTTCACTGGGCAGGGAATTCCACAGATTTACATCCCTTTGGGTGAAGAAATTCCTCCTTCACTCAGTCCTAAATCTGCTCCCCCTTATTTATGAGGCTACGTTCCCGGTTCTAGTTTCACCCGCCAGTGGAAACGTCCTCCCTGCTTTTATCTTATCCATTTCCTTAATAATTTTATATGTTTGTATAAGATCCCCCCTCATTCTTTTAAATCCCCATGAATATAATCCCCGTCTACTCAAACTTTCCTCATAATCCAAACCTCTTAACTCCGAAATCAACTTAGTGAATCTCCTCTGTACCCCCCTCCAGTGCCGATATATCCTTTCTCAAGTAAGGAGACCAAAACTGCAGGCAGTACTCCAGGTGAGGCCTCTCCAGCGCCTCATACAGCTGAAACATAACCACCCTGCCTTTAAACTCAATCCTTCTAGCAGTGAAAAACAATATTTCATTTGCCTTCTTAAGTATCTGTTGTACCTGCAAATCAACCTTCTGTGATTCATACACAAGGATACCCAGGTCCCTCTGCACAGCAGCATGCTGCAATTTTTCACCATTTAAATAATAGACCTACTTACAGTTGTTCCTACCAAAATGGATGACTTCACAGTTATCAACATTGAATTCTATCTGCCAGACCATTGCCCACTCACTTTAATTACCTATATCCCTCTGCAAACTTTCAGTGTCCTCTGCATACTTTGGTCTACCACTCATCTTAGTGACACCTGCAAACATTAACACAAAACACAGTCCCCTAACTCCAAATCATATGTGTAAATTGTAAACAAGTACGGCCCCAACACTGATCCCTGAGGGACACCACTCGTCACGGATCGCCAACCAGTATTTATCCACACTTTTCGCTTCCTGTTAGTGAACCAATCCTCTATCCATGCCATTACATTGCCCATAACAGTGTGCAACTTTATCTCATGCAGCAACCTTTCGTGCAACACCTTGTTGAATACCTTTTGGAAGTCTAGATACAGCACACCTACTGGGTGCCCATTGTCTACTATACTAGTAATGTCAATGCTGTCAATGAAACAATTTGACAGTGTTTATTTGTTTATTCGTACACAGGATGAAGGCGTTGCTGGCTAGGCAGCATTTATTGCTCCATCCCTAATTACCCAGAGGGCAGTTCAGAGTCAACCATGTTGCTGTGGATCTGAAGTCACATGTAGGCCTGCCCAGGCAAGGATGGCAGTTTCATTCCCTAAAGGACGTTAGTGAACCAGATTTTTATTTCTCAACAATTGACAATGGATTCATGGTCATTGTTAGATTCTTAATGCCAGATATTTCTTGAATTCAGATTCCTCCCTCTACCATGGCGTGATCTGAACTCAGGCACCAAGAACGTTTTCTGGGTGTCTGGATGAACAGTCCAGCGTTAATACCACTAGACCACCACCTCCCCTTATTGCAGGAGGTTGACAGAGGCAAAGGGCCAGGTCTCAATCCAATTGTTGCGATTCCACGGAGGCAAAGCTCTGGTTAAAGCATTCTAATTTGATGCAAGCATTTTATGTGAAGCTGCAATCTCTGAGATTCCATTTGCAATGCTTTAGGGATTTTGGTAACATGAAATGCAAATTTAGAAAGAGACTGCAGGCTGACAGGAGACTCCCCTTCTATAATGAGGCAAATACCTTGTAATCCTATGTTTTAACATTTATGGAGCTTTGCAATTTAATTTGAGAGAACACCAAAATTAAATAATAAGGCATAAGATTGGAGGATGTGCAGGTTAGATGATACAAGGCATTTTGCAATGTTATCCTGAAACAGAGAGGCAAAATTCCCATTGTGTTTTCATGAAATGTGTTTGAAGATTTCTATTTCATTGCATAAGATTGTACAATCAATCAGTCCATCCTGTCACTGCTAGCTCTTTGAATGAGCTACCTGATTGGTATCACTCCTTACCACAGCACTGCAATTATTTACTTTGTAAATGTTTATCCTACTTTCCTTTGAGAATTACAAATGAATCTGGGATGTATAGTGATATCTGCCCCTTGGTCTGCAAGCTATAACTTGTGGTTGAGTTTTCCAGGACCATCTGTGATGCTTTAGACATAATCACTGCTGTTAATTATTGTTATTGGTCGATGTTATTGATAACAAGTGGGGAAGGATGCCCACACAAGGTCTTTGGCAGAAGAGAGAGAAGTTTCATGAACTGAATAATTTTTATATTTAAATTACATGATAATCTGTGGGGTCGCATAAGTACATATTACTGCTAGTTCCATGGACTTAGCAAGTTGAACTGATGTCAACACTTAGAATACAAAGGAACTTGGAAAGACCTAGTTGAGGTTCTCTTAAGGTTAACATGTAAGTTCAGATGGCAGTTGGGAAAGCAAATGCAATGATCGCATTCATTTCAAGAGGGCAGGAATACAAGGTAGGATTTACTGCTGTGATTGTATTACAGCTCTGGTCAGACCACACTGCTCACATGGTGAGCAGTTTTGGGTCCGTGACTAGGGAAGAATGTACAGGTCTTGGCGGGGACCCAGAGGAAGTTTACAAGAACAATCCTGGGGACAAAGGGCTTGTCATATGATGAGGAGCGATTGAGGACTATGGGTCTGTAATTGATGGAGTTTAGAAGGTTGAGGGAACACCTGATTGAAACTTACAGAATACTGAGTGGCATTAATTGAGTGGACATGAACATGGAGAAGATGTCCACACTAGTCGGAGAGACTAGGACCTGAGGGCACAGTCTCAGAGTGAAGGGATGGCCCTTTACAACTGAGATGAGGAGGAATTCTTCAGCCAGAGGGTGGTGAATCTGTGGAACTCATTGTTACAGAGGGCTGTGGAGGCCAAGTCATTGAGTGCACTTAAGACAGAGCTAGATATGTTCTTGATTGGTAAGGGATGATGTGTTATGGGGAGAAGACAAGTGAATGGGATTGAGAAACATATCAGCCATGATCGAGTGATAGAGCAGAAACGATGGCCTAATTCTCTCCTATATCTTACGTTCTTGTGGTCTTCCAGAAGCTTCTCAGGAGAATAGTAACATCAATTTCTCAATTCTGATGCTGGATTCTCAGAAAATGTTTTAAACTTGTGGCGAAATAAAATGATTTTGGTGACTTCTGTCAACAGACCACACAGGAAGTAAACTCCAGACAATATCAAATTGCCACAACTCCTAACAACTATGTATTCAGATCTTTAGACTTTGTTCCTAATTTACTTTATTCATTGAATACAGGAGTCATTGGTCAGAGTTTTGTTTGGCCGGCAATATTTTTTGTCTATACCAAGGATGTATTTTAATTGTGATTGAGCATTTGAGGGTTTTGAAGGAATATAGCTTAAGTTACATAGTGGAAAATTAGACATCCTTTCTTTGCAAAGTTTTTGTTAAGGTTGTGTGTTATAACAAAAAGTATTATTTTTCTGTTAATGATGAAGCCTGGTGTGAAATGCTTTTGAGCAGCATATCAGTTAGGAAACTTAATATCTCAGTGGTGTCAATGGGAATTGATGCATTTATTCATTTTGTGACCACTTGTAGAGTAGTGGGAGACAATTAACAGTGCACTCTTCCCTGTTCAGTCCAATATAAAGTAGTTTTTATCAATTGTAAGGGGTTGAGGTCCCTGTAGCACACCACTCGTTATATCTTATCAGTCTGAGAGAGACCATTTATGCCTAATTTCTGCTTCCAGTCACCCAACTCTTAGCTATGTCAACATTCTACCCTTACACCATTAGCTTTTAGTTCGCACAGTAATTTTTAATGTGATAGTTCATCAACTGTCTTCTGGAAATCTATGTGCAGTACATCCATCCTTTCCCATATATGAACAGTAATTTATTTTTACAAAGAACTCCAATAGTCTGAATCATAGAGATGTACAACATAGAAACATACCCCTAGGTCAAACTTGTCCATATGATTTCACTTTCAAAAAACTGACTCTGATCTTAAACTTATCTAAGTGCCCTGCTACAACTGGTTTAATAATAGCTTCTAACATTTTGCCTATGACAGATATTGACATCCCAGTTTGTAATTTTTTGCTTTCTGTCTCTGTCCTATTTTGAATGAAAGAGTTACATTCACTCTCTTCCAATCTAAAAGTCTTCAAATCAAGGGAGTCTTGGAGAATTAAAATCAGTGCATTGACTGTTTTACCAGCCATTTCTTTTAAAACCTTATGGTGGGTTCCTTGACGGCTTGGAGATTTCTTTTTACACTTCATGAATCACTTCAGCATATAACAGAGTAACATCAAAATTGAAAACCTCTGTTCTTCTTGCCAACTTTTCAGAAGTGCAAATTATAGCCTCCATACTGTTAAACAAAACACAGAATAGGAAGTAATTTATTGAACAGTGTGTAGTTGTAAATCCTGTGCAATTGTAAATCTGCCCATTGCTTATATTCTCATTTCCTTCAGCTCAACAGAGCTGTAAGGAGGAGTATTATACTCGACAATGAGGGTTTTCATCAGTTGAGTGATTTCTATAATTACGCGATTATCTAATTAGTGCTTCTTCATTTACTCTTCATTGGACTTTCAATATGGAAGTTAGGCTGATGCCAAAATCTCTGAGTCAGTGGAATGTACCTGAAGAAACCACCACTTGCACTTTCCACTCCAAACCAAATCCATCCTCATCTTCCTGTACCTCCTTTTGAGAAACGCTGTCTTATTCCTTGTGCTGAGATCACCTCACTGACCCCCATCCCCTCAAATCTTCTAGCAGGGCCTTCCTGAATAAGAGTGAGGGACTGGAGGGAGCTCAGCTCTCCTCCACACTCAGAACTCCAAATCATTGGGATCTGGGTTGGTACCTAACGAATCAGAATCAGTAGATGCGCCATACCTCCCCCATTGCCCTTCCAGAGAGGGTATTAATTAGTTTGCTCTTCAAGGGTATAGCTCAATAGTAGAGCATTTGGCTGCGGATCAGGAAGTCCCCAGTTCATACCTGGGTGCTCCATTTGTAATCGGCACCTGCACTCAACTTGAGTTGTGTTTAAAACTCCTTCAGAACACAGCAGATCACAATGGCAGGGGCATTTAGGGCAGCATGGTGGCTCAGTGGTTAGCACTGCTACCTCACAGTGCCAGGGACCCAGGTTCGGTCCCACCCTCGGGTGTCTGTCTGTGTGGAGTTTGCACATTCTCCCAGAGTCTGTGAAGGTTTCCTCCAGGTGCTCCGGTTTCCTCCCACAGTCCAAAGATGTGCAGACTAGGTGGTTTATCCATGCTAAATTGCCCCATAGTGTTCAGGGATGTGTAGATTAGGTGGGTTTTGCAGGATGGGTCTGGGTGGGATGCTGTGAGACTTGGTGTGGATTTGTTGGGCTGAAGGGCCTGTTCCCACACTGTAGGGATTCTATGAAAAGAGCTGGTTGTGCAGCTCAGGTGGAGATTCCCCAACCTCTGAATGGACCTCCCATTGTGGCAGGGAGGAAGGTGAAAAGATTTGACTCAATTCGTTGGGGGTTGATGGTAAAAAACAGATTTAAGGCACTGCCAGGAATCAGGGGCTGTCTTATTCCTTGGAGATCAGACAAGCCAGAAAATGGAACACAGGATCATGTATGATAGCGTCAAATTTAGAGCTGGACCTTTCAGGAGTGAAATTAGGAGAGATGGCAGCTAAAAAGGGAGAAGTTTGGAGATCTCTTTCACAAATGACAATTGTTAGTCAATTGTGAGGAGCAGACGATACATTCCACACGTTAATCCAGCTAGCATTAGAGTCGTTGAGTTCTATTACAGCACACAAAAGACCATTCAGCCCATTGAGTCTACCCCTGTCGAAAACAACTATTCTAATCCCACTTTCCAGCACATGCCTTATAGCCTTGGCATTGTGAATGCACATCTAAATACTTCTCGAACAGCACAAGGGTTTATGTCTTAAATACTCCTGAGCAAGATCCCTCAGACCGATGCACCTGCATCACATCTGCACTCATTCCTCTCCTCACGGGTATCTCAGATTCATACCCGACCTGCCAACTCTCACATTCTGCCCACCTTCTTCTGCTCTCACCCACAGCAACCCAGCACATTCTTGGTCCTACACTCCATCAGGTGAAGCTGCAGAATTGTAATACTAAATTGTAAATTTTAAAACGGAAAGTTATTTATTTGCTTTTAACGATTAAAGTTTTAAAACAAAGTTTATGTTTTTTTTGCTAATCAGAAGTTCTGAAAGGATATAGAAACATGGAAGATAGTTCATTCAGCCCTGTAGTTCTGCTCATGGTCATGACCACGGCTGATCATCTACCTCAATCCCCTGTTCCCACTTTATCTCCATACTCTTTAATCCATTCAGCCCTGAGAACTATATCGAACTCCTACTTGGAGTTTAGGCAGAGAGTTCCACAGCACCACCCCACCTCCCTGTCCCCACTCTCTGGGTAAGGACATTTTTCCTCATCTCAGACCTGAATGACCAATGAGGTGAATCATAGAATCCCTACAAAGTGGAAACAGGCCCTTCAGCCCAGCAGGCCCACACCAAAACTCGGACCATCCCAGCCAGACCTATCTCCCTGTAACCCACCTAATCTACACGTCCCTACAGGCAATTTAGGATGGCCAATCCACCTAACCTGCACATCTATGGGCTGTGGGAGGAAATCTACGCAGACACAGGGAGAATGTGCAAACTCCGCACAGACGGTCACCCGAGGCTGGAATCGAACCCGGGTCCCTGGTGCTGTGAGGCTGCAGTGCTAACCACTGAGCCACTGAGCCACCGTGCCACCCACTGTGAAGGTGAAGACATTATGGTCTTAGGAATGCAGGCCAATTATAATCACAAGTTTGAGGGGCTAATGTGTGGCCCATTTGAGCCAAATGGCCTGTTTCTTTCTTGTAGACTCAATGGGTTTCTGCAGCAGGTGAACATTAATGTTAAGCTAAAGGTTTTTTGCAACTGGTTGCTGCAGTGTGGGAGAGTGTAGAGGCTGTGCTGCCTCACTCAGGCTCAAACTCTTCCATGAGATTTATGTTAGCTGCCATAGAGATGAAATATTTAGGGGTGAAAAGTGTTCATCAAACAAAAACTACCTGGGTGGATTGAAAAAAAGCTCTTGTTAAATTTACTGCTAATTTTCTGACAAAACATGACGTAAAACATGCTCCATTATCATGGGGATCGATTGATTTAACTCTGACATGAATATGAGCACTGAACTTTGCAGATCCAGTATTGTATTTGTGGTAATTTGCTTGCCTTGATATTCCCTTTGTCTCTCTGATAAAAGCAGCAATGTGTACCAACAGACTGTTGCAGGAAGTTTGCCACTGAGCTGGTAATCAAACGAAACAGAGATTCAAATCTCACCATGGCAATACAATCAATTAGCAGTTTTTGCATTCAAATCTGGGCTTGATTCTTCCAAATAAAATATAATCCAGGCCCTGTAAGCTGTCGGAGTGCCATGAAAGGATCAACGATACCGAAAATGCTTCTCTCATGAGGGGTAAACACAATGTTCTGGGGCCCAGGCATTCAAATCCCACTTTGGTTGCTAGTTGAATTAAAAAAAAGGCAGTTAGGAAATGTACAAATTAACACTATCATCACTGCTCCTGGGTGTGTCCTATCTTACTGTGAGGACAGAACAGCAGAGTTGTTGACACAGTGTTAGACTTTTGGGAAGGAGTTGCCTGGGAAGTTCTCAGCGCTCTCTGCAGGTTTCAAGGATTGGGCCAAATATGCAATACTCCAAAAATGGCTGAGCCAAGGTCCTGTACAGCCACAACATGACCTCCCAAATCCTGTACTCAATGTCAATACAGTGTGGAGCTGGAGGAATGCAGCGTCAAGGAACAGAACATCTGATGAAGAGGCCCGATCCGAAATGTCGACCTTCCTGCTCCTCTGATGCTGCCCAGCCTGCTGTGTTCCTCCAGCTCCACACTGTGCTGTTTCTGACTCCAGCATCAGCAGTTCTTGCTATCTCCTATACTCAGTATACTGGCTAATAAAGGCAAGCATACCAAATGCCTTCTTCGCTATCCTCTCTACATAGAACTCCACTTTCAAGCCTGTATTTGCTATGATATCCTAGTCCCATGATCCCAACCATGCCCTGAGTTCAACTGCCTTACCTGTTCAGCCACTTGCATTGAAATAAATGCAGTTTAATTTATCAGCCCTACTTTGTTCTCTGCTATGTTCCTGCCCTGTCTGTTTGACTTACTCCTTTTCCAAACTGCACCGGTCTCAGACTGCTCTCCTTCCTCACTCTCTCCCTGGCTCCACCCCCCAATCACCACTACTTCCTAGTTTAAATCATCTTGAACAGCTCTTGCAAATCTCCTCACCTGTATATTAGTCCCCTTCCAATTTAAATGCAATCCATCCTTCTTATACAGCCCACTTTGACCCCAGAAGAGATTCCCATGATCCAAAAATGGGAATTCTTCCCCTTACACCAGCTCCTCTGCCACACATTCATCTGTTCTATCCTCCTATTCCTACCCTCACTAGTTTGGCGGCACCGGGTGTAATCCAGATATTACTATCCTTGAGGACCTCCTTTTCAAAATTCCTGCCTGACTTCCTATGTTCTCTCCTCAGAATCTCATCCTTATCGTGTCCTACATCTTAGGTTCCAATGTGTATAACAACCTCAATCTGGTCCCTCTCACCTTTTGAGTATATTCTACATATCCTCTGAGATATCCTTGATCCTGACACCAGGGAGGCAAAGCACCATTCTGATGTCTCACTGTCAGCAGCAGAAATGTCTGTCTGTGTCTTTGACTAGTGAGTCCCCTGTAACAATTGATCTCTTGGAACCTGGCACATGTTACATTAGAGCCAGTCTCAGTCCCAGAAACCTGGCTGTCAGTGTTACATCCTCTGAGAGTCTATCACACCCTACATTTTCCAAAACAGCATACTTGTTTGAGATGGGGACAGCCACAGGAGATTCCTGCACTACCTGCCCCCCTATCCTACCTTTCCTGGAGATCACCCATCTACCTGACTGTATCTTCAGCTTATCTCCCACCCTGCAACTGCCATCCATCAGTTCCTGTAAAATCCTCATGACCCTCTAATTGCCACTCCATCTATCTGCATGATCCAATAGGATTCGCAACCAAACACATTTCCTGCAGACATAATCTTCAGTAACATGGAAACTCTCCCTAATCGCCCACATCCTACAGAAAGAGCACATCACTCTACTAAAGGTCATCTTTACACCTTAACAATCTACAGACCCAGAAGATAGCAAACTCTTACTGCTCTAAAAACACCGCTCCCGGCTAACTTAATATCTATGTTTTATATTTTTAAAGTTTAATCAAGAGATAGATCTTGATAAAACTTATAATTGAAAGGAAACCACTGTACTCACTATTGTACATTTACAAAAAAAACCTAGCCACTTAGCTGCTCCCCTGCTGTGATCTTCCCACATATGTTGCTCCAAGGTCAGCTGTGAATTTTGTTGTTCATTTATTTTAGACTCCCCCATATTGAACCCCACTTCTACAAGATTGATAAAAACCCATGAGGGACTGAATCAACTTCAAAGAAAGAGAAAATCAAGCAAAATGTGCCAATTAAATGAATGTGTAATAACCAGCGACAGACTTCAGTCTAGCAGTTAAAAACTAAGATTCACTCCTTCCCATCAAAATTAAGTTTGCCCCTACAATAAATTCATGAGAGGCTGGTGTGCTGGGAGGGAAGGATGACCTGGAATAACATCAGCAAATATTGCTGATGCCTTTGTAAATTAACCGTGCTTCACTTTTCTCTGGGGGATGTACATCTGTCACCTGCTTAAAACAATTTATATCCTGATCAATGCAAAATTGCAGACTCAAAAGAGCACGTGCCATGGAGAGTGATTGCCAGGCTCATTCTGTGTTGCTGCTGCAATGACTAGGGGCTTAAGGTCCTCGCTGACATGAATAATTGCTCAAACTAGCGTTTAATTCTCCAAACCCCTACATCTCACTTTCACTACGCATCACTGTCTCTGTCAACAATTACTTTGAGCTTTAATCTTTAGTTTAAGATCAAGCATAAGAACTAGGGGAGGCAGCAGCCCAACGAGATTGCTCCACCTTTCTGTGCAATCATGATTGATCTCATCTTGTTCTCAGTGTGAAGGCCAAGGCATTCAGATGGGTATATGAATAGAAAGGGCTTAGAGGGATACAGCCAAATGCTGGCAAATGGGATTGCATCAGATTGGGATGTCTGTTTGGTGTGAATGAGTTGGGTTGAAAGGTCTGTTTCTATGCTGTATAACACTATGATTCTACGACTCTAATTCCACCTACTCTCATGCTCACCATAACCTTTTCTACCCATTGCTATTAAAAATCTGACTTAAATATATTTAGTGTCTCAGCATCTGTCGCATTCTGGGGTGAATTCATGATCCTTTGAGAGAAACCATTCTTCCTCATTTATGTTTTAAATCTGTCACCCCTTCGCTTATGACCGTTCCTTCTTGATTTGCCCACAAGGGAAACATCCTCTCTACGTCTACTTTGTCAACTCCTGAAGCATCTTATATACCTTATTCCTCTCATTCCTCTGAACTCGAGTGAATATAGGCCTATACTGCTCAATCACTCCTTGCAAGACAAGTCTTTCATTTCTTGAATTAATCCAGAGACCCTTCTGAAGAGTGCTCCACCTTAAAGTATGGGGAGATGATGGCCTAATGGTATTATTGCTGGACTGTTAACCCAGAGACCCAGATAACTCTCTGGGGACCTGGGTTCGAATCCCGATACAGCAGATGGTGGAATTTGAATCCAATAAATCTCTGGATTTAAGAATCTAGTAACAACTGATTGATGATTGTTGATGTTTGGTTCACTAATGCCTTTCAGGGAAGGAAGCTGTCATCCTTACCTGGTCTGGTCTATATGTGACTCCAGACCCACAGCAATGTGGTTGGCTATTAACTACTCTCTGGGCAATAAATGCTGCCTCACCAGTGACACGCTTATCTCATGAATGAACAAAGAGGAAAAAATGTGTATGGTGAATTCCTTTAGTGTGATGCCTCCAGCCTTGTACTTAATTCCCACTCTCACCAAAAACCTATTCCATGACTAAAGTGTATGGGACAGGGCGAAGTATATTGAGGTGGATAGAAAACTGGTTGGCAGAGAGGAAACAAAGAGTAAGAATTAATTGGTCCTTTTCAAATTGGCCAGCAGTTACTAGTGCGGTGCCATAGGGATTGGTGCTGGGACCCCAACTATTCACAATATATATTAATCATTTGGATGAGGGAGCAAAATGTAACATCTCCAAGTTTGCAGATGATGCCAAGTTGATGGGAGGGTGAACTGTGACGAGGATGCAGAGATGCTTCAGCTTGATCTTGACAGGTTGGGTGAGGGGCAAATCAATGGCAGATACAGTATAATTTGGATAAATGTGAGGTTATTCACTTCAGGATCAAAAACAAGAAGGCAGATTACTACCTGAATGGCTGTAATTTGGGAGACGAGAGTGCAGTGGGACCTGGGTGTCCTTGTGCACCAGTGACTAAATGTAAGCATGCAGGTGCAGTAGGACGTAAAGAAGGCAAATGACATGTTGGTCTTCATTGCGAGAGGTTTTGAGTACAGGAGCAGGGATGTGTTGTTGCAGTCCTACAGGGATTGGTGAGACCACAGCTGGAATATTGTGTGCAATTTTGATCTCCGTTTCTGAGGGAGTGCGGCGAAGGTTTACCAGGCTGACCCTGGGGATGGTGGGTCTGATGTATAAGGAGACATTGACCAGGTTAGGATTGTTTTTGCTAGAGTTCCGATGAATGAGGGGGGATCTCATAGACATTTATAATATTCTAACAGGATTGGACAGGGTATGTGTGGGGAGGATGTTCCAGATGATGGGTGTGTCCAGAACCAGGGGTCACAGTATGAGGATTAGGGGTAGACAACTTATGATGGAGAAGAGGAGACATTTCTTCACCCAAAGAGCGGTGAGCCTGTGGAATTCATTTTCGCAGGAAGTAGTTGATGCCAGAGCATTGAATATATTCAAGAGGCAGCTAGATATAAAACTTGGGGCATATGAGATGAAAGGTTGTGGGGAGAAAGCAGGATTAGGCTATTGAGTTGGGCAATCAGCCATGATGGTGAAGAATGGTGGAGCAGGCTCGAAGGGCCGAATGGCCTCCTCCTGCTCCTGTCTTCTATGTTTCTGCGCTTCTTTTGTGAGGAAGAAAATCTTACCCTGCCTAAGAAAAATATCGCCTTTTCTGACTGCCAATTCCAAAGGTGTGTTTTGGAAGGATGGTTAATCCAAGGTCTCCTGCTCTTTTAGAGAAGAGCAGGGGAGTTAGCCACAGTGTTCTGACCAATATTTATCTATCAGTCAACATCAGTTAAAGTGAGATTATCTACTTATTGCCACAATACTATTTGTGGGGTTTTGTGATGAGTGATGTTTTTGATTAAGTCCCACATAGAGAAGTTAGTGCACAAAATCAAAGCACGTAGGATTGGGGGTACGTACTATAATTGAGAATTGATCAGTAGACAGGAAACAATGACCGGAAATGGATCGGTCTTTTTCAAAGTGAAAGGCGATGGTACATTGAGATATCACAAGGATCAGAGCCTGGGCCCCAGCTATTCGCGGTACATTTTAACAAATTGTATGAATGAATTAAATGTAATATTTTCAAGATTGCCGATGACACATAATGAAGTGGTATTGTGAGTGGTGAAGAAGCTGTAAGGAGACTGCAGGGGGATTTAAACCAGTTGTGTGAATTCGCAGGAACAGTATTATGTGAATAGATGCTTAGTTATCCATTTTGGGAGGTGAAACAGAAGGACAGAGTATCACTTAAATAATGATACATTTGGAAATGTTGTCCTACACATTAGGAAGGAAAATGGTATTTTGACTTCCATTACAAGATGGCTTGACTACAGCAGCAGACAGGTCTTACTGCAGTTATCAGGACTTGTATCTGCAGCATTAGACAGTGCCTTCCAAACCCACAAGCAGTAGAAACCAGAAGGGCAATGACAGCAGATACATGGGCACATTGTCACCTGCAAGTTCTTCTCCAAGCCAATTTGTATCAGTAGCTGTGGCTGTGTTGTACTCCAGCACATTCTTCCTGAAAGTGACCTGTTGTTTTACAGATAGAGCATTTCTTTCCAATAGGTAGGCTCTGTTTGAGACTGAATTTTCCTTACACCACACCACTGCCAGGCTAGAACTGAACCCAGGCTCCTTGCGCTGTGAGGCAGCAATGTTAACCACTGAGCCACTGTGCTCCCCTGCTCCCTGAAGATTTCTCTCCATAAAGGACACCAATGAACAAAATGAGTTTTTATGACAACCTACGGTGGTTACATTGTCATCATTAAGCTAGCTTTTTATTCCAATTTTTTTCTGTTATTTAGTCCAAATTTCACCATCTTCCATGAAGAGATTCAAACTCACGGCTCCAGATGTTGACCTGGATCTCTGGATCTCCAGTGACATTATAACAGCACCATCACCTTCCCTGAATTCATCATTTAATTCATTTAATTTAATATAATATCAAGTTGTTGTAATGTAGAAAAAGCAGCAACTTACTTATGCACAGCAAAGTCTTGGAAAGATGACCAATTGGTGTCCTTCAGTCTTGCTCAATGACAATTTGGTGCATCATTCCATATTAAGGAAAGGAAATTGACTTGAAACATTACAACTGTGCAGGTCATTATCTGAAGCACTCGAATGGCAATCTCCAGTAAGGACACAACAATCTAAGTACATATCGGGTTGCGCTGTAATATAATCATTTCCATTAAACCTACAATGACCGGAAATATGAACTGATATAGCCTGATATGCAAGTGATGACTTGCTGTTCAGTGAAGGGGTACTGCCTGGCTGAATATCCCATGGAAGTAAGAAGAGAAATATTAAAATGGCATAATACTGACTGAAGCTGATGGCGGAAAATAACTTGAAGGTAGTTAACAAAAGAAAAAATGCAAAACAAAAATGCTGGAAATGGCTCAGTTAGGGAGGAGAAGCAGGACTTTATAGTTGAATTTGACAACCTTCCAACCAAGTGAGTGAGTAAGGGGAAACTGAGGTTTTAGAGGGTTTGTAATTAATAATTGATCGTGGTTAGAATTGGTGGTGTGCCCATGCTACTGCAGCTGTGATAGATGAGGAAACATACAAGGGCAATGTGTCATTGGCAGGCACCACAACTGCTAGATCATTTGTAAATACCAAGAGAATGATGAAAATAAGAAACGCTTCTGCATTCCATTACTGTGTAATGAGAAATGGTGCTTTAAATGTGGAAATGAAATTTAAGATGTGAATTATAATGCATATAACACTTTTCTAACCAAGTAAATGTTTTCCTATTAGTGTACAATTGCAAACATCATCTAATAAAATTGAGATTACATTGGCTATTTATCTATATTTATTGTTTTATGTTTAATGATTATGATTCAATTATACATTTCTTATCCATCACAGAACATGAGAGTGTCTTGATGATTGAGGAGCAAATTCCTCATAAAATTTCATCTTCTATTTGACTCTGATTGGAAATTTCTTCCAAAGGAAAGCAGATTTATTGATGTCCATAAAAATTTGGAATTATCTTTCATAGGATGATATGAAATTTGACTATTGGCGAGGACGAAAACTATAGACAGCAGGAAGGCGTCGATGGACCAGACAGATGGGCAGAAGAGTGAAAATAGAATTCAGGACCAGAGATGTGTCAGGCGATGCATTTGTGGAGGTCAAACACAGCAAAGGAGTGCACAGCGATTCTAACGAGGGACACTGGACTGCATGTTCACAGATGCATGAACACACAGGACAGGTAGATAAGGCAGTTAAAAACAAAGGTTATTTCTTTTATCAGCCAAGCAAGAAGGTTATGCTAAAATTGTACTACTTAGGTCACATCTAGAGCTCTGTGTACAGTGCAGTCACCGTATTGCAGGAAAAATGCGATCACACTAGAGAGGTGCAGAGGAAGATTTATGAGTGTGTTGCCGGGATGAGAGAATCCTAGCTATGAGGAATTATTAGATAGGTTAGGGTTATTGACTTTGAAACAGAGGACGTCAAAAGCTGACTTCCTTGAGAGTTAGGTTTGATGGCTGGTTTGTGGGGCAGAGTTATGCCAACAGCATGGGCTTAATTCCAACTGAAGTTGCTACAAAGTACTCTCCTTCTCAATGTCTCCCCTCCCCTGAGGTGTGGTGACCCTCAGCTTAAACCACCAGCAGTTGTCTCTGCCTAATACAGGTGGGGGACTATGCTGGCCTTATCTTTATAAGTTGTGAGAAGCCAGGATGAAGTGGATGTAGCTTCATTAGCAGTGAGGGCAACAACTTGAAGCATAAATGTAAAATAATTTGAAGAAGGATTTGAGGGGATTTAAGGGGTTATATTTTCTTCCAGGTACTGGTGGCAGGAGGTCTGTAATTCACTGTGGGAGAAGCAGAAACCCTCACTGTTGTTAAATAATGCTACTCTAGTGGTCAAAATGCTTTAACTTCCAGGGGTACAGATCAAGAAATGGTAGATGCAAAAGACCAAATAGCTTCATTCTGTACTACCAGTTATCCATTTCTATTTACAGTACGGTAGAACAATATTGAACAGATTGAGGCCATTCGACCCATTGTGTCTACATCAGATGCTTATAAAGAGTCATCCGACAGCCCTTATCCTCCATCTATTCTGATGGAAGTAGTCATTTCATCGTACAGGACTAGGGGATTACTGCAAGAAATAGATGCAGTTTGCCAAAGCTTTTAGTCTTGTACCTATCAGGACATTTCACAAGAAATGCAAAGTATCATACCAGTACCACGAGAGTGGGAAGAGAAAGATAAACTACTGCAAGGGGATTTGGGGCAGGCTGAGTGCTTGGGAAGGGGCAGGTGGAGCTTAATGTGGAAAAAAAATGTGTGGTTATCCATTTGATTGGAAAAATAGTGGTGCAGGATATTTCTTGAATGGCGAGAAATTGCAAGTGTTGATGACCAAAGGGCATTAGACATCCTTGTTCATTAGTCACTAAAAACTAGCATGCAGGTGCAGCTGGCAATGAGGAAGGCAGATGGTATTTTAGTTTTTATTGCAAGAGGACATGAGTACAGGAGTAAACCAATCTTGCTTCTATTGTAACGAGGGATAATGGGAACTGCAGATGCTGGAGAATCCAAGATAATAAAGTGTGAAGCTGGATGAACACAGCAGGCCCAGCAGCATCTCAGTGTGCTCCTGAGATGCTGCTTGGCCTGCCGTGTTCATCCAGCTTCACACTTTGTTATCTTGCTTCTATTGTACACTACTTTGGTGAGAATGTGCCTGGAGACATGTGTAGGTTTGGTTTCATTGCTAAAAGAAGGATATACTTGTCAAAGAGGGAGTGCAGCTGACCTTCACCAGTTTGATTCCCGGGGACTGTCCTGTGAGGAGAGGTTGAGGAGGTTAGACCTTTATGCTCTTGAGTTTTGAAGAATAACAGGCATCTCATTAAAATTTACAATTTTGTTTTATTCATTAATGACATGAGGGCATCTCTGGCTAGGCAACATTTACTGGCCATCCCTAATTGCCCAGAGGGCAGTTAGGAGTCAGAGTTGCTATGGGTCTGGAGTCACAAGTAGGCCAGGCCAGGTAAGGGTGGCAGTTTCCCTCCCTAAAGGACATTAGTGAGCCAGACAGGGAGTGGATGACCTTGTGGCATTATTGCTTGACTATTGCCAGAGACCCAGATAACATTCTAGGAACCTGGGTTCAAATCCTGCCATAGAAGATGGTGGAATTTAAATTCAGTTTAAAAAAAAGCTGAAACAATAAATCTATTGTTAATTGCGAGAGGAAAAACCCATCTGGTTCACTCATGTTCTTTAGGGAAGGAGGCTGCCACCCTTACCTGGTCTGGCCTACATGTGACTCCAGACCCACAGCAATATGGTTGACTCTTAACTGTCCTCTAGGCAATTAGGGATGGGCAATAAACACTGCTGAGCAGCGACACCCTCATCCTGTTAATTAATAAACAAAAACTGGGTTTTTCCCAACAATGAGCTCATAGTCATCATTAGATTCTTTAATCTAATGATGACTATGGCGGCACGGTGGCTCAGCGGTTAGCACTGCAGCCTCACAGCACCAGGGACCCGGGTTCGATTCCAGCCTCGGGTAACTGTCAGTGCAGAGTTTGCACATTCTCTCCGTGTCTTCATGGGTTTCCTCTGGGTGCTCCGGTTTCCTCCCACAGTCCTAAGATGTGCAGGCTAGGCGGATTGGCAGTGCTAAATTGCCCGTAGTGTTCAGGGGTGTGTGGGCTATAGGGGGATGGGTCTGGGTGGGATACTTCAAAGGCGGTGTGGATTTGTTGGGCCAAAGGGCTTGTTTCTACACTGTAGGGAATCTAATCTAATCCCTGAAAGTTTTTATTGAAACCAAATTCCTCTATCTGCCATTGTGAGATTTAAACCTGGGTCCCCAGAAGCATTATCTGGGTCTCTGGATTAACAGTCCAGCAACAACACCAAAGGCCACCACCTCCCTTACTGCAGGGTTAATGCAGAAAGGATGTTTCCCCCACTGGGATGGTCAATGCTGTTGATGTCGATGAGTGGAGCAGGCTGGAAGAACTCAATGACCTTTTCCTGCCTCGATGCTCCCATCACATTATTTCTCCAGTTACCCCACATACTGGAGCTGCCTCACCTATATAGGAGGCTTTGACATTTTTCCTCAAACGCGATTCCGACAATTAGTGACATTACTCAGGTTGAGCCAGACTTTTATTTGACAACAAACATTTCTTTATTAACCGAGAACTTCAGTCGTGTTTATTTTTATTAATCTTTTGCCGAGATTAGCTTCCTTTAGCCCAGCTGTCAGTTAAGATGTTTTTGGACCTGCTAATGATGTGAGATAATGTGGCAGGAGCTCTATGGGTTCTAGTTGGCACAGTGGCAATGTGGTTCGCACTGCTGCCTTACAGCAGCAGGGACCCAAGTTCAATTCCAGCCTCAGGTGACTGTCTGTGTAGCATGTGCACATTCTCCCACTGTCTAGAGGTTTTTTTTTGTTCTGGGTCTTCCAGTTTCCTCCCACAGTCCAAAGATGTGCAGGCCAGGTGGGTTGGGTGTGCTAAAATGCCCATGGTGTTCAGGGGTGTGTAGAATAGGTGCGTTATGGGGTTGGGTTTGGGTGGGTGCTCTGAGGGTCAGTGTGGACTTATGTGAACTGACCAACTTATAATACCCTGGTTTGGCAATTTCCGTTACAACACTCAGCTTTTTAGTGTCTCCAAACTATTCCCACAGTATTTGAAATTTTAGACCACTCTCGCACGTTGTCTCCCAGGATTCTTGTCCCTGCTGATTTGACTTATTGTTGTCACACGTACCTGAGTACAGTGAAAAGTTTTGTTTTGCAGGCGGTTATAAGCAGATCATAACATACACGGACGTACAGCTCAGTGTGCTTAGAATGAGGCAGACAGGATTACGACTCACAATAGGTGCACAAAAGCAAGATCAACATTAGGTTTAAAATTAGAGAAGCCCATTCAGCAGTATGACAACAGCAGGGAATAGAGATAACAAGGTGTGGAGATGGATGAAGGAGCAAGAAAGCTGACGTTTCTGGCCAAGAGCAGGGACAAAGTTGCTTTTGAACCTGTTGGTGTGTGTGTTCAAGCTTCTGTATCTTCTGCCTGATGGAAGAGGTTGGAAGAGAGTATTGCCGGGGAGGGAGGGGTCTTTGGTGATGTTGGCAGCCTTTTCATGACAACAACAAGTGTAGATGGAGTCCGTGGGTGGGAGGTTGGCTTTTGTGTTGGTCTGGATTGTGCACAAAACTTTTTGTGGTTTCTTATGCTTGTGGGCAGAGCAGTTGCAGGGTGCCAGACCGTTATGCACCGGGACAGTATGTTCTCTATGGTATCTCCATAAAGGTGGGTGAGGTTCCTTACGGACATGCTGAGTTTCCTAAGCTTCCTGTCCCTTCTTGACTATCGAATCTACATTGGAGGTCCAGGGCACATTGTTGGTGGTTTTCACTCCTTTTCTGCCAGACATCAGGGCAGTGACAATCTTCTGGCAATAGTCCGGAAGACCTGTGTTCCAGAGCTTTCCACATCCCTTTCTGAGCTGTTCCAGTACAGCTATGACATTGGCATTTACCTTCCAATGTGAAAAGCAGGGCAAATGCAACCCAACTAAATGATAGGAGTATTTGACAGTGCTATCAAGCAGCAAATACAGAGGAATAACCTTAGTTTGAGTTCCACCATGGCCACACAGTTCCTGACAGCATTGCAATCCTAATCCAAAAATAGACAAAAGAACAGCAGTCAAGAATGAAAGTCGGGTCATAACTCACTCAGAGATAGTGAGAACTACTGATGCTGGAGTCAGAGATAACACAGCGCAGAGCTGGAGGAGCACAGCAGGCCAAGGCAACATCAGAGGAGCAGGAAAGATGATGTTTTGGGTCAGGACCCTTCTTCAGAACTGGTGAAATTCTTAAGAAGAGTCCCAGCCTGAAATATCAACTTTTCGGCTCCTATGATGCTGCCTTGGCCTGCTATGTTCCTCCAGCTCCACACTGTTATCTAAGAATGAAACTGACTGTTTTTGACATCTGAGCACCACCTGGCTGAATGAGTCACATTAAGGAGCCCGAGAAAAACTGGGGTGAATGGGCATTCAGGGGAATTCTTCATTTGTTGGAGCCACACCTGGCACATAGGGAGATGGCTGTGGTGGTGGTTGATGGTTACCTCAGCTCCAGGAAATCTCTGCAGGAGCTCCAACAATTATTTTCAACTACTCAGAAAGGATGCCAGGGCCTGGAAGAGCAGATCCAGATGCATTGTGACAGAAAACTGTCTCATAGAATCCCTACAGTGTGGAAACAGGCCCTTCAGCCCAACAAGTCCACACCAACCCTTGGACCATCCCACCCAGGCCCATTCCCTTACAACCCACACACCCCTGAACACTACAGGCAATTTGGCATGGCCGATCCAACTAGCCTACACACCTTTGGAGTGTGGGAGGAAACCAGAGCAAATCCACATAGACGCAGGGAGAATGTGTAAACTCCACACAGACAGTCACCTGAGGCTAGAATTGAACCTGGGTCCCTAGCACTATGGGGCAGCAGTGTTAACCACTGTGCCCCCCGAGGGGTATCAGGGAGCGGTTAGGGAAGGTGGAATTCATGTTGTGTAGAGGCTGAGGAATGGGTCTCCTGACAGCGGAACATATTCAGAAGGTTGAGTTCAGAATAATAAAGTGTCTTTTTGGAATAGGCTAGAAAGGAGCTTAGAGTGGCCTGAAGATTGGTAATCTGAGGATTGACATTCAAAAGGACAGAGGCAGCATTAAGATATTAATTTTACACAATGAGTTGCTGAAATATATTACTCAAAAAGAGTGCTGGAAGCAGATTCAATGAGAACATTTCCAGTGTTATGGACAATGAGCAGAAAAATGGAGGTGATTGGATAGTTCACCTGAAGAGCAAGTATGAATTTGATGGATTTACGGGCATCGTTCCATTCTGCATCTTTCTATGCTTCTACAACTGAACTGTTAAAACAAAGTAACCTTGGTGTAAGATTGCAGATAGAATGGTACAGCATTGAAGGAGATCACACAATCCATCACAACTATCCTGGCTCTTCATATGAGCTATCCAATTTTATTTCTTATTAATTTGGGCATTGCTGGCTGGGACAGCATTTATTGTCCATTCCCAATTGCCTAGAGGCAAGTTCAGAGTCAGTCAAGCATAAGGACATTCCCACTAACTTTCTCTGTCCATGCAGCTTTGATATCTTCCTTTAAAAGTTATTGTTGAATCTGTTGCAATATCAGGGACAAGGCGTCTCAGATTTGTATCAACTTACTGCATGAACAAAATAAAAAAATCTCTGCTTCCTCTCTGGTTCTTTTGTCAATTATTTCAAATCTGTGCCATCTGATTAAGTGAACATCCTGCCAATTTATTTATCCCAGCAAAAGCCCACAGAATTTTGATGATTGTAGTGTGTGCCTGTGTGTACAATAATCGCCAGTCTGTGTGGTTTGAGACCAGCATGCAAACTGGAGAAATATTTCGAGAGATTTTAACAGCTGAATGTGTCACAGCGAAGAATGTAAGCTTTGTCCTGATCATGTAATCTATAAAGTCCCTGTCAGTTCATTAGAACAGCAATAAGAACCAAGGAATACTCGCTTTTCAAGTTTGGGAATGACATGTTAGCCACAACATTTAAATCTAATCTTAAGTGCCTTTGAAAATAATAGCTCAAGTGTGACTGTTTCTTTTCCAAAGGGTTCTGACTGAGAAAAGTGACATTGACAACTGCAACTTAATGTTAACCTTAAATGGTTCAATCCAGCTCCGCAGGAAAGAAAAGCTTTGATTGCCCCCTTTGCATTTACACTTCCTCTGTTCCAATTCTTGCAAGCTTCCAATGCTCCAGAGGACGTGTTGATTTGAGAATCTAAGTCAGAACATAGAGCATAGAAGAGTACAGCACAGGAGCAGGCCCTTGGGCCCATGATGTTGTGCTGAACATGGCACTGAATTAAACCAATCCCTTCTGCCTGTCCTTGGTCCACATTGTTTCATTCCATGCAGATTCATATGTTTATCTAAAAGCCTCTTAAATGCCCCTACTGTATCTGCTGCTACCACTACCTCTGGCAGCAATTCCAGACACCGACCATTCTCTCTGCAACAAACTTGTCCCTCACATCTCCTTTGAAGTTACCTTAAATGCGTGCCCTACATATTGACATTTCAATTCTGGGGTAAAAATGGTGCTGACTGTCAACTCTATCTATGTCTCTTGTAATTTTATAAACTACTATCAGGTCTTCCCTCAGCCTCTGCCTCCAGTGAAGACAACTGGAGTGTTTCTAGCCTCTCCTTAAAGTTCGTACTCTCTAATCCAGGCAGCATTCTAGCAAAACTTTTCTACAGCTCATCAAGGTGGGGAGATGATCTGAGAATTAGCAATGACTCTAGTTACATCATTCTGATAACTCAATAAAGCACCTTCCTATTCCAGGCCCAACATTATGTAATAGTGACTGTTGAACAGAATGATCATTGACATGGCCAAACCTCCATGGCCCACTCTACACATTCATGCATTTATCCAGCTTGTGTGTAGACCATTCTCTGGCAAGAAACTCTGTAACCTCAATGAGTTAACCACGATATTCTGCACTGATCCATCTTCTTGCTCCTACATTTTGATTCAGGAATTATAGTTTTACAGCTGCTTTCATTTTTGCCCAGAAAGGGTAATTGGCCAGTTTTAGCTGTCGTTGTTGCTGAGCTGTGTCCGTTTTCCCTGTATGGTAGCCCTTGGTGATTGATGGTGTAGGGGTAATGTAACCGAATTACTGCTGTTGAGCAGCTCCAGCCAAATAGCTGGCAGTCAAGAGTTCAAATCCCATTTTAGCAGCTGGAATAAAGTTAGAAAACTAGCCTTAGTAATGTTGGCAATTGCCATTCATTGTCATTAAATACCCATCTGATTCACTGATGTTCCTCAAAGAAGGCGGTCTGGCCTGTTTGTGACTCCCGGTCCACGGTAATTTAGCTGCTGACATTTAACAGACCCCTGAGATGTCCTGAGCAAGCCACTCTGTTCAAGGACAATTAGGGAAGGGCAATGAATGCTGGCTTTTTAAAAATTCATTAACGGTTTGAGGGCATCGCTGGCTAGGTAGCATTTATTGCCCATCCCTAATTGCCCAGAGGATGGTTCAAAGTCAACCACATTGCTGTGGGTCAGAAGTCACATGTAGGCTAGGCCAGGTAAGGATGGTAGTTTCCTTCCCTAAAGGAGTGAACAGGATGGGTTTTTCTGACAATTAACAACAGATTCACGGTCACCATTAGATTCTTAATTCCCGATATTTTATTGGATTCAAGTTCCACCATCTGCAATGGTGGGATTTGAACCCGAGTCCCCAGAATGTTATCTGGGTCTCGGGACTAACAGTCCAGCAATGATATCACTGGGCCATTGCCTCCCTGATAAAAGAGAATGATGCGAGTGATGCCCATGAAAAGGTAATTTGAAATAATTCTGATTGATGCTTGATTCTTTTCTAATTGTTTTGTCTAAGATGTTACAAAAGTGCCTATTTACAAGCACACAACAACATAGAAATAAAGTAAGCCTGAATTGAACTTGTTCTAACAATCAATTAGACTGATCTGTATCTTAGGACCATCTTCCATCTTGATGTCAATTTTATATGAACGATGTTTATTTGCATGTGAGTGGTGAAAGTTAACAGGAAGGTTACTTGAGTTCAAATAAATAGGTCCTGAACAAAACTGTAAAATTGTTGGATCAATAGTAAAAGACCTGTATTGTGTAACCTTGTGAATAAATATCATTCGGAGATTGTAAGAATTCTAGATAGTAGGAACTGCCGATGCTGGAGAATCTGAAATAACAAGGTGTAGAACTGGATGAACACAGCAGGCCAGACAGCATCAGAGGAGCAGGGAAGCTGACGTTTTGGGTCGGGACCCTTCTTCAGAAATTGGAGAAAGGAGGGGTTCTCTGAAATAAATAGAGAGGGGGGGCGTTGATTGAAGGTGGATAGTGGAGCAGATAGGTGGGAGAGAAGATAGGCAGGTCAAGGAGGTGGGGATGAAGTGAGTAAAGGTGTTTGTATGAAGGAAGTGTTGGTGGGGGTTGGTCAGTGAGGTGGGAGGGGCGGATAGGCGGGAGAGAAAACGGACAGGTCAAGGAGGTGGAGATGAGAGGGGGTGCTGGTCTTGGGGTGAGTTCAGATGTGGGGAGATTTTGAAGCTAGTAAAGTCCATATTGAGACTATTGGGTTGTAGGCTCCCAAGGCAAAATATGAGGTGCTGTTCCTCCAGTTTTTGGGGGGCATCGTTGTGACACTGGAGGAGGCCCAGGATGGACATGCCGTCCAAGGAGTGGGAGGGGGAGTTGAAGCGGTTTGTGACTGGGAGGTGTTGTCGTTCACTGACTAACCTCCCAGCCCCACTTCCTACCTGCACTCACCTTTACTAGCTTCATCAGTACCTCCTTGACCTGTCCGTCTTCTCTCCCATGTCTCTGCTCCCGCTTCCCACCTTCTGCCATCACCAGCCCTCTTGAATTATTTCAGAGTCTCCTCCCACACACCCCCCCAGCCCCCCATTTCTGAAGGAGGGTCCAGACCTGAAATGTCAGCTTTCCTGATCCTCTGATGCTGCTTGGCCTGCTGTGTTCATCCAGATCCACACTTTGTTACCTTTGCATTTACTATGCGCCTGAGACAACAAATTACTGAATGAGATTCTTTATCTCACGCACTTCGTTATTATTTAAAATCTGTATCCTCTGATCATCCATCATACTACTGGTAATCAACACTAACATACTCTAACCTGATAGAAAATATATTATTTTTTGCTGCTTCAAAAGCTTTACAATCCCTCGCTTGAGGAGTTATTGATAATGAAACATGCAGAATTTGTTTTGGGTTTTGATTTAAATGCCATGAACTTTTCACTCTTTGGCTAATGGAAGGCACTGCCTTAAAGTTGTGGAACAGACATTTTTTTGTCAGCTGAGCAGGAACCGCACAGTCTACTGCTAAAGGACAGCAACAAAAAAACAGACATAGAATGAGTAAAGGTCACAACATTGGGCACTTCGTCAACCACAAATATCAGAGGATGCTGCCTTCGCGACAATTTGATGCTGTGTGAGTATCAAATTATGCAGCTTGATGTCAAGTGGGACTCTCTTGAAGGTCATTCCCATAACAGTGGTCTAATCAATATTGTATTGCATGTTCTGGAGTTCTGAGAATTGCTTAAGAAAGGTCATTCACTGTTGTACATCAATTATTTAATTGTAGTCCCAGCCTCTTTAAGGACCAGTTATAAGCAGTTGGTAGCATGTGTGCCTCTGAGACAGAGTATGTGGGTTTATTTCTCTCATTTTGGAGATTTGGGGTGGGGTATTCAGAATCAAGAAATATCTGTGGACCTGTCAAAATGGATGAAGGGAGCGTAAGTGCGAGATAAAAACCGAACCAACAGTGGATGCTGGAAATCAGAAACAGAAACAAAAATTGCTGGAAAAGCTCAGCAAGCTTGACAGCAACTGTGGAGAGAAATCATAGCTCTGAGGAAGAGTCACTGGACAACTCTGATTTCTCTCCACAGATGCAACTGTGGAGAGAAATCATAGCTCTGAGGAAGAGTCACTGGACAACTCTGATTTCTCTCCACAGATGATGCCAGGGCTGCCGAGCTTTCCAGAAATTTCTGTTTTTGCTCGTGAGCACTAGAGCTAGGATAAGAGTAGGCCATTTAGTCCCTCAATTCTGCTTTGCCATTTAATACAATCACCGCTGATCTCATCTTGGCCTCATCCCCACAAGATCTTTCCTAAAATTGTCGGGATGCAGCTGTAAAGTGTCAATATCGTTGGGATAATAATCCAGGCTAATGTTCTAGGGATAACAAGGTAAGGAGCTGGATGAACACAGCAGACCAAGCAGCATCTTAGGAGCACAAAAGCTGACGTTTTGGGCCTAGACCCTTCATCAGAAAAGGGGGAGGGGGAGAGGGTTCTGAAATAAATAGGGAGAGAGGGGAAGGCAGACCGAAGCTGGATAGAGGAGAAGATAGGTGGAGAGGAGAGTATAGGTGAGGAGGTAGGGAGGGGATAGGTCAGTCTGGGGAGGATGGACAGGTCAAGGGGGCGGGATGGGGTTAGTAGGTGGGAAATGGAGGTGCAGCTTGAGGTGGGAGGAAGGGATAGGTGAGAGGAAGAACAGGTTAGGGAGGCGGGGACGAGCTGGGCTGGTTTTGGGATGCAGTGGGAGAGGGGGAGATTTTGAAGCTTGTGAAGTCCACATTGATACCATTGGGCTGCGGGGTTCCCAAGCAGAATATGAGTTGCTGTTCCTGCAACCTTTGGGTGGCATCATTGTGGCACTGCAGGAGGCCCATGATGGACATGTTGTCTAAGGAATGGGAGGGGGAGTTAAAATGGTCTCGGGACATGGGTTTGAACCCGTCCCAATTTGAATTCAATAAAAAGCTGGGATTAAAAAGCCAAATGGTGACCATTGCCGATAGATGTAAAAATCCATCTGGTTAACGAATGTCCTTTCGGGAAGGAAACCTGTCAGCCTTACCTGGTCTGGCCTACAGGTGGCTCCACAACATTGGGGTTGACTCTGCCCTTTGGGCAATTATGGATTGGCAGTAAATGCTGGTCTCACCAGCAGTCCTTACATCCTGTGACTTTGTTTAAAATATATTCTGATAGGTCTGATCTTTTCCAGAAGGGGGAAATGTTGCGATTCACACAAGTGGGAAACTTGAACTCAGCATAGCCCACTTAACGATTAGTTCAAAGAGTCCCCATTTTGGCTGTTTTAAAGGCTTCAACCCACAGCTTGGGAGTCATAATTGAAGCTGTTGACTTAAATACTATTGAAGTGTGATTAAAATCAATTTGAGTATCATAATCTGAGCTTTTTAAAACTTTGACTTTTCAGACTTTGATAAAAAATACAACAGAAGTCAAGTAGTGATAGTAGGAACTGCAGGTGCTGAAGAATCTGCGATAACAAGGTGTAGAGCTGGATAAACACAGCAGGCCAAGCAGCATCAAAGGAGCAGGAAAGCTGATGTTTCAGGCCTAGACCCTTCTTCACAAACCAAATAGTCACTGGACGCAAAAAAATGCAGCATGGGCTAGATTTCATTGACAGGCCATCTTTAATTCGATTTGATTTATTATTGTCACATGTTCCTAAATACAGTGAGAAATTTTGTTTTGCGTGCAGTATTGGCAGGTCACAAAATAAAGGGACAAGCAGATGCAGGGTGATTGAACAGAGCAAAGCATACAAAGTTACAGCTACACAGAGAGTGTACAAAAGCAAGATCAATGTTAGATTTGATTGAGAGGTTCATTTGCAGTCAAATAACAGCGGGGGAGAAGCTTTTCTAGAACCTCTTGGCACATGTATCTTCTGCCTGATGGAAAAGGTTGGAAGAGATTATAACCGGGGTGAGAGGGGTCTTTGATGTTGGCTGCCTTTCTGAGACAACGAAATAGAGTCAATGGAAAGGAGGTCGGCTTCCATAATGGTCTGGAATGTGTTCATGGCTCTCTGTAGTTTCTTACAGCCCTGGGCAGAGCAGTTGCCGTACCAGGCCGTGATGCAACCAGGTAGAATGCATTCTATGGTGCGTCTATAAAAACTGGGGAGGGCCTTTATGGCCATGCTGAATTTCCTAAGCTTCCTGAGGAAGAAGAGGCATTGATGTAGTTGTAGGTGTACATCATCTGGTGTAGTGTCGAAAGAAAAGTGAGCACTCATTCGACCATTGCAACGGAATTCTTTGTCAAAAATCCCTGAGAGTGGTTATTATGCCATAAGACCATAAGGCATAGGAGTGGAAGTAAGGCCATTCGGCCCATCAATTCCATGCCACCATTTAATCGTGATCATTGTGAATGCTTGGCTATGTTTCACTTGAGGGGAATGGGTTTCCTGAAGGAACGTTTCTCCATATCAATAGTGCATGCGAAAGAGGTGTATTAGATTGCTGGAAGTTTATGTTTTTCATCTCTCCCGTGGCTGCCCTTGGTAAATACTGGGTGAATGCCTGTGGCGGTGGCATGTAAGTATTAGGGGTATAGGGGTTGGGGGTGGGGGGGGGGGGGGTTGGCGGTGCGGAAGTGGGAGGGTGTGAAGTGTGAGCCGGTGAAACCATAACAGCTTCTACAAAACTGCAAGGAAGTTCCAAAGAACTGAGGCAGACCTTCGAAACAGCCTACCTTGGCACTTATCTACTTTTGTAGCCACCAGTGATTGATTTCCAGTGATAGTGGGTTTAAATCTACTCCAAGCCTGCTTCCCTTTAAATTGAGGTAGGCCTCAATTGAGCATCTTACTTCAGTGGGTAAATCTGGACTTTAACTCTAAAATTTAGAACAGGTTCCCCCTTGAATTTTTATCTTTAATACACGTTCTCTGGTGCAGTTCCATGTTAGATCAAATTCTGTGCCATAATAATTTGTGATTCATTAGTTGTGGGTATTGCTGGCTCGGCTAGTATTTATCATCCATCCCTACTGCCCTAAGGTTTGTTAAGAATCAATCACATTGCTGTGGGTCTGGGATGATATGTAGACCAGACCAGATAAGGACAGCAAATCTTCCTCCATAAAGGAATGGCAGTGAAATAGCTCCACAACGGCCAGTAACCGTTCACTAAGTCCCCCTTTATTTACATGTAGAGAGTCCTTGACACTGGTCCAGCTCCCTCAGAGCCAGCTCTTAGAGTGAACAGAACCTTTGACACTCCTGTTCATATCTGTCAGCCAGGGGTCCCTGATTGGACCAGATTAACAACCCCAATCAGGGAACTCATGTTCTAGAAGGTCCAGCTGGCTGACCTTGTTACAATCACTGCACTAGGAATCCAGATTTAGTTTTGCTAGAATTGATGATAGATTTATGGTCACCATTACTGACCATTCATGTTCAAGATTATAATGGATTGTAGATTAATTCTACCAACTACCAAGCAGGGATTTGAACTCATGTTCTCACAAGATTAGCCTCGCTTTCTGCAGCACTACTGCCATTTATGCCACCGTCTCTCACCTGACTAAATCAAGGACCCACTGTTATCATAGAAGGTAGTTAAAAAAAAAGCAGAGTCTCAGATAATATTCATCCCTATGTCAATGGACTAAAACAGATTGTCTGGTCAGAGTATCATTGTTGTCTGGAGATCATTCAGCTGCTACATTTCTGACTTTACAACAGTGCCCACACTTCAGAGGCAGTCCTTCAGTAGCAAAGGGCTTTGAGACATTCTAGATTACTAAAGGCACTACAGAAATGCAGCTTAGTTCTATTTGACAAATCACTTGGTAATGGAAGTGACTGTGCCTTTTTGAAGAAATTTTGATCCTAAGCTGTACTCTGAGACAGACTGATGTAACTGTGGAGATAAAGTTCAACTTGCCATCAATCTCCTTCTACAATATAATTCCAGCCAGAAATTGAACTGCTACGTGCCTGAATGTGTGAGGCCTGGATAAGCACAAAAGGAGAAATTAATTGAAGAATCAGCAGCTCAGTTGAGGTTAAGAAATGTAGATTCAGTCTCACATACAGCACAATGTAGAGAGATTGAGCAGTTTAAGCCCATGCTCACTAGAGTTTAGAAGAATGAGGGGAGATTGAATTGAGGTAGCTATAAGAAGCTAAAAGAGACAAAGTAGATGTAGAGAGGATGTCTCCTACTGCGGGGAAATCTGGGATGAGAAGTCATAGATCCAGGATGAGCAGTTGCAGATTTAAAACAAAGATAAGGAGAAAGTTTTGACCAGGATGCGATGGCTAACTGCCTTTGCCTTGTCCAAACTGCAGAAAGCCTTGGGTTAACTAGAAGGCATTTTTGGGATTTGGTCTAATCAGGAAAGGCAATATCTTTCTCAGGCAGGGGAAGACTTTCTTTCTAGCCAAAGGAACTCAGTGAGAATGGGAATTAATTACAAGGCTGAGGGCATTCCTGACTGGACTCTCTGACATTACACTAAAGGAATGATATATGCTTTAAGGTGGAACACTCTTTAGAAGGCTCACTGGATTAATTCCAGAGATGAAAAGTTTGCCGAATGAAGAGAGATTGAGGAGTCCAGGTCTATACATGCTAGAGTTCAGAATAAGACAAAATGAGGAGATCAAATGATGAAAGATGTAAGATGTTGAAGAGGATTGACAAAGCAGATGTGGAGAAGATGTTTCCTCGTGAGCACAATCTAGAATGAGAGGCCATAACTCTAGGATAAGGGGGATCAGATTTAAAACAGAGATGAGGAGAAATTACTTCTCTCATACGAACATGAATCTGGAATTCACTGTCCCAGAATGTGGTAGATGCTGGGACACTGGATAAATTTAAGGAGGAGATAGACAGATTTAAACTAGATTGTGTGAAAAAGTTGAAGGGGGCTGGCAGAGATTTGGAGTTGAGACTGAGATGAGATCAGCTATGATTGTATTGAATGGCACTGCATGTTGTAAGAGCTGAATCACCTACCCCTGCCTGCAAGTTCTGTTTTCTCTGCAATCTGCCCACTGTGCATTCAAACAAAGGCAAATGTCACCAGACATTTTAGGAGGCTTGTGATAACATGGTGTGGAGCTGGAGGAATACAGCAGGCCAGGCAGCATCAGAGGAGCAGGAAAGCTGAGATTTCAGGTCCGGACCCTACTTCAGAAACCCTTCTCCACACCCAAAACGTCAGCTTTCCTGCTCCTCCCTTGCTGCTTGGCTTGCAGTGCTCGTCCAGCTCTACACCTTGTTATCTCAGATTCTCCAGCATCAGCAGTTCCTACTAACCCCTACTTTAGGAGGTTTCTTAGGTTCAAACGCAGCTATGATGCATGCTTATACTTATTCTCTTACTCGGAGCCATCTTTCTTGCTGATGTCTACCCAACAGTGCCCACACTTCAGAGGCAGTTTATCAGCTGCAAAGGGCTTTGGGACATCCTGAGATGATTAAAGGCACTACAGAAGTGAATTTTTCGAAGATGGTTGTTCAGAGTCTGTATGGGGTCTTGGTGTCCAAAAGTTCACCCAAAACCCTTTCTGAATAGCGACCAGCATTTGCTACCCATCCCGAAACGTGGTGCAAAGATTGATGTGAGCCGTATTTTTGCATTACTGTAGCCAGTTTGTTGTACAATGCTTGCATATTTCAGGATTTTGAACCAACAACCACTAAAGGAACAGCAATATATTTCCGAGGCACAGTGAATGAGGCCTGAAGGGAAACTTGTAGAAGGAGAGTCCCTATATATCTCTGCCTTTCTTCAAACCTCACTCCAAGACTTGATGATCATTCTGAATGGCTCCAAACATTAATCTGTCAATCTTTCCAACCCTCACTAATGGCAGGCAGTAAAAGTGGCAGAGATTCCTGGTAGGCCATGTCAATGGGAAAGCATAGATGGAGCCTTCGAACCTCAGTTTCCATGGCTCTAGTTCATTGTAAAAGTGGCTGTTGTCACAGTAACTCAGGACCCTTTGCAGAGACTGATCACTGTTCCAGCTGGGATGGATATTGATCATGCCTGCTTGCCCGAGCTCAGATAGAACTTGTAGTGATGTGGTGCATGTCTGCTTTTGGATTAAGAACTGAAGAAGAATCAGACCCAGATGGAAACACTGGAGGAGACAATTCAGCCCCTTTCGATCACGACTGCTTGTCTACCTCAATGCCACATTCCTGTGCTATTCCCATATCCCTTCATGCCATTTGCAACTCAAAAATCTATCAGCATCTGTCTTGAACATACCTATCGACTTACCTTCAGAAGCCCTTTTGGGTTAGACAATTCTAAAGATTCAACAACCCTCAGGGCAAGAAATTCCTCCGCATCTCTGTCCTAAGTGACTTACCTTTTATTCTTAAATTGTTTGCCCCAGGGAGGTTCAGCCAAAATTTTATTGAATGGGGAAGCAGGCCTAACGGGCTGAGTGGCTTACTTTTCTTCCTCATTGTTGTGTTATTAAGTCAGGGGGACATCCTCTCTGCATCTACCCTAGCTGACCCTGTAAGAAATTTTTCAATGATGTCTCCTCTCATACATCTAAACTCCAGAGAGAACAGGATTATAACGCATCTGCACTTGCTTTGTCTGAACCCAGCTAATGTAACAAGGAGGAGAAGTTAAACTCCTCTGGTCTTCAGCCTGTAATTTAGCTCCAGAGCATACGGTGCCTTTCCCCGGTACGATTAGAGGAGTGAGGAGCTTTCTTGATGGATTTTCTGTAGCATATTTAAAACGTTATTTGAGCACACTGAATAAATATAAACACAGCCATCTTATTTGCTGCAGCTCTGTTAATGTGTAAACGCCTTCGTGGTTTATCATGCTCTTAAAATGCAGAAGCAACATGGAATTATATTCTGTCACAGTAGGAAGAATAACTTTATTTATTTATTCGCTGAGAAGAAAGATGCTCAATCCATTTTGTAATATTCACAGCTAGAGATAAGTGTACTTTATAAAGCAGAAAATTCTATTATCATCATATTGTAGAATTCCCTCTCCATAAACAATATTCAATTCAAAAATGATCTCTGTCACAGAAAGTAGCTGAGGCTAACACATTGAGTGGGTTCAAGAAGGAGTTAATATAGTTCTTGGAGCTAAAGAGGTCAAAAGCTATAGGGACAAAGTGGATCATTAGCTGTGATCAAATTGAATGGTGGAGCAGGCTTGAAGGGCTGAATGGCCAACTCCTGCTCCTATTCCCACAGATTCTCTGTTCATTACTTTCACTTTTACTACAATGAAGCTCTTGCTCAATCCCATTTTAGGTGTTGCGATTAAAGATGGAACTATGTAAATCACTTCATGATCTGTTGAACGAATCTACACTTCGAGACATGAAGCTTACAGAAGGAACAGAAGCTAGATCCGCCATTCGGTGCTTTGAGCTGGCTGTCCATTCATCATCAAGTAGCAGCAGCAGACCCTAACCCTAACACTAACCCTAACCCTAACGCTTTGACCTGCTGCCTATTCAACATAAGAGCATAAGACCATAAGACATAAGAGCAGAAATTGGGCCATTCAGCCCATCGCGTCTGCTCCGCCATTCAATCATGACTGATACGTTCCTCAACCCTATTCTCCTACTTTCTTCCCATAACCCTTGATCCCCTTGATAATCAAGAACCTATCTATCTCTGTCTTAAATGTACTCAATGACCTGGCCTCTACAGCCTTCTGTGGCAGTGAATTCCATAGATTTATCACTCTCTGGCTGAAGAAGTTACTCCTCATCTCTGTTCTAAAAGCTCTTCCCTTTACTCTAAGGCTGTGCCCTTTGGTCCTAGCCTCTCTTACCAATGGAAGCATCGTGTAGCACTGGCAGGACCTCAGAAATGAGGTGGTCACTTGCCACAGAGAAAGACATGGCAAGATCCTGAGTCTGGTTAGAATGAAACGGGGGAGGAGCCAGAGATAGGGTTAGACTAACCCTTCCCCAGAGCCTGACCCAATACTTAAACCTAACCCTAACTCTGACCCTGACCCTACCCTGATTCCAACGCTGACCCTGACCCTGTTGCTGCAGCTATCACATGGTTCTGGTTGACCAGGAGTCTCACCATGAATGCATTGTATGGTTTGCAGGTGGGCATTTGATGTGTTTCCTGTCAAATCCAGAGTGGGCATCGAACCTGGACCTTCTGGCTTGGCAGTAGAGGCGTTACCGAGTGTGCCAATCATTATTTCATTCCATTTGTATTGAATAAATCCAACAGCTGAGTAGCTACAGCTCTCCAATATGGAGATTATTTGGGAGTCTCGAGTATCATGCGTCAACAATGGAAAGCAGAGCTGACAACAAAAACAAAGTTGCTGGAAAAGCTCAGCAAGTCTGGCATGATCTGTCAAGTCAAAAACAGAGTTAACATTTTGGTGACCCTTCCTCAGAACTGACCCATTTTTGATTATACTTTTTCTTTTTCTATATCTGTTGTCATTTACACCTATCATTAACACACTTTTACATCTCAATCCCTCCTCTACCACCATTAGCACTCCCTGTGTCTTTTGCTCTGTGCACTCTCACCATCTGTTCCACACTCTCCTCCTTCCTCTTTGTATGCTGAAGGAACCTCATGGATTTTGTGGATGCTATACACTGCTGTCACTATGCAACAGTTGTGAAGGGAGTAGACGGTGAATGTGATGCCAGTCAAGCATTGTCCTGGACAGCGTCAAGCTTTTCAAGTGTTGTTCGAGCTAAAGAAGCCCCTTCCATCCTTTGACATAATTTGGAGAATGTTTTGACACTGCTGAAAAACTGGGGAGAGAGCTCTCTCCCAATGTTGGCCACCGTAGCATCTCCTGTGGTGACATTAACTCAAGTCCCACATGTCACATTTGAAATAAAGGAAAATACTTTCAAGTCTATTGAGGTTAGTACATTGTCCCTCAGATTAAGGAGCTCATCCAGGAAATTGGACAGTATTCCATCACATTCCTGACTTGGTTTCTTTCATGAGGGGTGAAAGATATAGGACAGAAGTCAGAGGTAGTTTCTTTACTCAGAGAGTAGTAAGGGAATGGAACGCTTTGCCTGCAACGGTAGTAGATTCGCCAACTTTAGGTACATTTAAGTCGTCATTGGACAAGCATATGGACGTACATGGAATAGTGTACATTAGATGGGCTTGAGATCGGTATGACAGGTCGGCACAACATCGAGGGCCGAAGGGCCTGTACTGTGCTGTAATGAAAGGACCTGTACCCAGGATTTGAATGGTGACTGAGGAGTTAATAGGGAACAGTTGTGAATGATGGTGGGATTCCAGGTTGCGAGAGAGACATTTTGCGAAGGATACTCCGTGCTGTTCAGTGAATGACACCATGAAATTGTTCTCAACTGCTGGCAAATCAATTAAAATTCTGCTCTCAGACAGGATTGATTTTGATATAAGTTTTATTTTAATTGACTTTTCATATTACAGGCAATGAGTGCAATGACAGTTACCATAAAATGATTAAATCCTATCAGCATTAAAAATTAATGAAATCCTTTGTGTGTTTTCCTTCATTTTGTTCAGTAATTATAAGCATTGCATATTTATTTTTCATTTACAATTCATTTCTGTGTTCTGCATGCTTATAAAACAGTTTGCATTGAAAATTCAACACTTTGAACAATTTCTTTTCTTTTTTTCAGTTACAAGCTGAGGGCATTGCTGGCTAGACCTATATTTATTGCCCAGCCCTAATTGCCCCGGGGGTGGTAAAGCATCAACCTCATTGCGGTGGGCCTGGAGTCACATATAGGCCAGACCAGGTGAGGATGGCAGTTTCCTTCCCTGAAGGACATAAGTGAACCAGATGGGTTTTTCCTGACATTCAACAATAGATTATTGGTCATCATCAAGCTCTTAATTCCAGGTCTGAGTGCAGTAAAAAGTTTACAGTCGCTGCATTACCATGTCATCGCAGATACAACGGAACCTCAGTACAGATACTTAAGATCAAATTCTTAGAAAACAAAAAAAAAAGGAAAATTACAATTGACAATGGATTCATGGTCATTGTTAGGCTCCTAATCTCAGATTTTTAAAATATTGAATTATCTGGATTAGCAGCCCAGCAATGACAGCACTAGGCTATCACATTCCCCTTTATAGTTCCACCTTAATACAAGTATTGTTTTTCTTGAAACCTCTAAAGTACCTCACCTCTTTAACCTGGAATATTTTTTTGGAAAATAGCACCTTATTGAATAAATTGAATGGAAATATTAGATTTTCCATGAAAAATGTTGAAGTAACTTCTTTTATAGTTTTACATTGATGCTGTCAACACAAAAAATGTTTTTGAAAATTCTTTTGGAACCAAAGCACGTTTTCTTAAAGATTATTCAATGTCCAGTGACATTCTGTGGGGATGATGCATTACACGGTGATCAGAGGGATTATAATGAGGGATTAATTTTAGTCGCAGCAAGCTATCATGCCCACCTACCATAATGATCTAAGAATATACTTGATCTTTGATCTGGGGATCTCTGATCTGTTACTCGGTGCAGCAGGTAATTGGGTATTTGCTTCCTTAATACTTTATTTCATTAATACTTGTCCTGGTCTCCAAGGTGATTTGATTGAAACTGTAACTTTCAGTCAAAGAAAATAACATTATACATTTAAATGAGGATTTCATCTGTGTTCTCTCAGTCCTGCTAACGTCCTTTTAAATCTTTCATGCATTTCCTCCACTACTTCAATGTTTCTTTTGGTATCATGGAGACTATTTAGCACACAATATTCCAAGTTTCTTTTTTTCATTCACACAATAGTTAGTCCAGTATTTATTGCCCGTCCTTAATTGCCTAGAGGGCAAGGGACAATCACATTGCTGTGGGCCTAGAGTCACTTGTAGCCCAGACCAGGCGAGGTTGGCAGTCTCCTAGTCTACAGAATATGAGTGCACCAGATGGGTTTCTCAAACAATCGATAATAGATTTGTGGTCGTCGCTCTTAATACCAGTTTTATTTAATTGAATTCAAACCCCATCATCTGGCATGGTAGAATTTGAATCCTGGCCTCCAACATTAACAGTTCAGTGACAATGCAGTAAGGCTGTCACCTCCCCTGTAGAGGCCCCTATCTGTCCATATTCATGGCCAAAGTATTGCGATGGTTTGCCATTGCCTTTTGTGGGACAGTTATCCAGAAGAATCTCCCACTTTTCCTACCTACCATCAATATTTACCTTCTGAGAATCACTCTGTGGGGTCATGTTAGGAATGGACCTTTCAGAACCTACAAATATTGGTGTGGGAGTTAAAACTGGAACTTTTGGCCCGGAGGTATGGATATTACCCACTGCACTACTAGTTCTCTGCGGAATATTGTGCTCCTCAGGAAATGAACCACATTATCTTGCTGCGGCTTTCAGTAATTCAAATATAATTACACACAGATATCCAAACCCTTCACCCCGCAATTCCTCCCTGATGTTCAAATGAATGTAAATGGATTTCTTAAAAGGAAATTGTACTGCTCAAGTTCCTACAAACTTCAGGCTCGGGAATTGGAGTTCAGTCCTCAGCAATTTCTGGAGACTGCACTTTGATATATTGTGACCACATCTCACGGTATTTTAAAGATAGTGGCCTGAATCAATGTCCTAGGGGCTGACCATTGACGAGAAACTGAGCTGGACCTGCTATATAAATACGGTCACTACAGAAGTAGGTCAGAGGCTAGGGATCCTGCAGTGAGTAACTCAGCTCCTGAATGCCTAAAACCTATCCACCATCTGCAAGGCGCAAATCAGAAGTGTGATGGAATACTCCCCTCTTGGCTGGGTGAGTCCAGCTCCAACATCACTCAAGAAGCCATCGAGGATACAGCAGCCTATATGATTGATGCCCCATCGACAAGCATTCACTCCCCCAACCATCGATGCTCAGTAGCAGCAATGCATCCTATCTACAAGATGCACTGCAGAAATTCACCGAGGCTGCCTTAGGGCAGTGTCTTTCATACCTGTGATCAATTTTGTCTGGAAGGACAAGGGCAACACAAACATGAGAACCACATATCGGCAGATACAACCACTCATAAGTCCCTCTTCTACCGACTGATCATCCTGAGTTGGAAATATATCACTGTTCTTCACTGTCACTGCGTCAACATCTCGGAATTCCCTCACGAATGCCATTGTGGGTCAACCTACAGCGCTTAGGCTGCAGTGATTCAAGAAGGCAGCTCACCCCCACCTTCTCAAGGGCAACCCGGGACAATTGCCTGTGCCACTCACATCCCATGAGTGAGTAAAAATGAAGTGGCAATGAGACTGGACTCATAATCCAGAGCCTGAGGCTAATGACTCGGGAGAATGGTTGCAAATCCCACCATGGCCAGCTGGAAGAATTTGACTTTGCCATAAATCTAGAATAACACAACCTTTTCTCAGCAACTGTGTCATGAAAATAGCATTGACTATTGTTAGAAAGACCCATCTGGTTCACAAATGTCCTTTCGGGAAAGAAATCTGCCATTCTTAGATGGTTTGGATTACATATGACTCCAGGCCCATAACAATGTGGACCTCTGTTGACTGCCCTCTGAAATGACCCCAGCAATGTCTCAATTACACTTGATTGCTATAGAGACTAGTTCAAAACGTTGGCTCATCCCCAACTTTGCAAATGCAGATAGGGATTGGCACCAAGGGCTTACCTCGCCAGTGAATCCCACATCTTGTAAACGAGTAAACAATTTAGCAAGTGTTTAAAAGCTATCTGTTTTAATTCCCACTTATCACAAGCAAGCTAGCGAGAGTAGGTAAGAAACAAAAATCCCAATGCAAAAATGAGCAGGAACGAGAGAGAAAAACAGAAATTGCTGGAGAAGCTCAGCAGGTCTTTTTACAACATCCACAGTTCATTTGGTCTTTTTATTTAGAATGGGAGCACATTGATTAATGTGATTAGTAGAAGATGAAAGTGATTGATTGCTCATTCATTACCCTCAGCATTTGTATGCTCCAGTTCAGCATGTTATAACAGCACTGTGTACCTTGTGTACAAGATAGACTGCAGCAGCTCCTCGTGCCTTCTTTGGTAGTGCCTTGCAAATCTATGCTCTCGACCACCTAAGGCAACGGATTTATCACCTTAGAGTTTCTCTCAAGTCATATGCCACCCTGACTTGGGACTGTTTTGCCTTTCTTTCACTGTAGATGAGGCAAATAAATCCTGGAATTTCCTTTCCAAAAATATGGTGGCATGTACCTGCATCAGGTAGACTGCAGTAGTCCAGGAGACCAGCATACATCACCTTCCCAAGCGCAATTAGGGATGGTAACAAACATTAGTGTTGATAATGCTTGCATTGCATGAAAAAAACATTTCTAAAGAAAAAGATTAGATTTGTGTCATCATTCTGTGGTCATTTTTATGTAGCTTTCAATGTAACATGATTAATTGGTGGTGGGGAATGTTGTGATCAGCAGTAGAATGTTGGATGAGAAGAACAAGTGCGAGAATTTTTGTAGCTCATCGACTAGAGCCATATAGTCTGATGGTTCAATAAAGACTTGAACATGCTCAGTAACTGAGATAACAAGGTGTAGAGCTGGATGAACACAGCAGGCCAGGCAGTATCAGAGGAGCAGGAAAGCTGATGTTTCGGGCCTAGACCCTTCTTTAGAAATTCTGAATGTGAAAATCTTCAGATTTCTGAAGAAGGGTTTAGGTCCGAAACATCAGCTTTCCTGCTCCTCTGATGCTGCTTGGCCTGCTGTGTTCATCCAGCTCTGGACCTTGTTATCTCAGTCTCCAGCATCTGCAGTTCCTACTATCTTATGCTCAGTAACAGTTCCTTGTATATACTCTGGTGTTTAAATTAATGAGATTAATTCTGACAAGAAACCCTTGCAAAATATCTAAGTTAAAGTTCATATTTTGAGGAGAATCAGCATAAAATAACGACATAATTTGACAGAAATGATGGGAATAAACTATTGCCTCGGTGAAGTGGTATTTGCTATCAATAATACAAGATGAGGGGCAAAATGGTCTTCAGGGTTGGTTAATTCCATAAGCCTATTTATGAATATGTGCATCTGTATCTGTATGGTTATATTTATCTAAGTATAACATATCTATAGAACTGTGAGACATATGTCAGGTCTATAGCTCATGACAGAGCAGCTGAATATTCTCATTATGTTTTTATCAAAGAGAAGATTAATTCTACACCCAATCTTTACACAATCATATTAGAAAAATGGTGATCACCATGGACATTTCTCTTCATAGTTGCCTTTTCAAATCCTCGTATCTGAGTTGTGCTTGCTTACACAACCTGACACGGAAGAGTAGGTTTCCTTAAGAAATGAGATTTGATTCTAATTTTCAAACAGCCTGGCATTATCTTGCTGGAGACAGACAGTGATATTCAGAAGCATGAAATCGTGCTGAAAGCACCAGAATGTTTGAGCTCATTTAATAAAAAAAAATACCCTCCGCATCTCGTCTAATTAAAAGATGAAAATCAACTTGATTATCCACCTCGCCGATCAACTTCATTTGGTCCGATCTCTCCAGATGAGAAATGTGGCACTTAGTTATTCCAAATTAGAGAGCTGCTGTGGTGAATTAATATAACCTTTGTGGAGAGTCCAATATATTCTATTGCATTTCTGAATTTTATATTTCTAACTCACGGAGATAAAGTGGTATTCCACTCTTAGAGCATGAAAGTCATGCTGTATAATTCATAGGATCATTTTGCTAAACTGGAATTGCTGCTAGTCCTTTGGGAATAGAGTGCTTTCACCCTGGAATACAAATAGGTTTAAAAAGTGACCTCTTGATTGTGATACCTTCAGAGCAAAATCAATGCAATAAAAATAAATGTGGCCTGATGTTCTCCAATGAGTTTTACTTTCGAATTAATGAAGGACTGACAGAGATATGAGAATAAGTGAAGGAGAATGATTGTCAAGTGAAAGACATTTCAATGGAAATATCAAATCCGATTTGACAAGGCTTCTTCAACAGCCATATCCATAACACGGTGATGTTAAAAAAGGGTGAGATAGCGACAGTGTGGTAGAATCATTATGGTCCTCTGGCTCAGAGATACCCAGTGGTGGTTTAACCTGAAGGCCACCATGCCTGACTTAAAGGGCAAGGTTGAGAAGGAGAGACCTTCATGATAAATGCAGTCAATTGGCATCATACTGTATCACAAACCAGACATCTAAGCCATTGCACACTTCCTACAAACTGTGCACACTGACATGATAGAGCGCAGTGGTGCCTTCTTCCAACAGAGAAGGTTTGTGTGTTTGTCATCTTTATTGCAGCTCCTTAAATGCTTACTTGGTAGCTATTGTCAGTCAATCCTTCCCTTCACATCTTCAGCCTTACCATAAACCGTCAGCTTCATGAATTACTCACTTTCTTCACTTCTCAATTTCATTCAGATTCTTTCAGGATCACTGAGCTCCTGACCTCATTACAGCCTTGGTTCAAACATGAACAAAAGAGCTGAATTTCAGAGGTGAGGTGAGAGTGACAGCCCTTGACATCAAGGCTGCATTCAACTGAGTTTGGCACTGGGGAGTTTTAGCAAAACTGGAATCAATAGGAAACAGGGGAAAACTCTCTATTGGTTAGAGCCATACCGGGCATCAGAAGTGGGGATCAGAAGTCATGGTGGCCTTCAGGTTAAACCACCACTGGGTATCTCTGAGCCAGAGGACCATAATGATTCTACCACACTGTCACTATCTCACCCTTTTTTAACATCACCATGTTATGGATATGGCTGTTGAAGAAGCCTTGTCAAATCGGATTTGATATTTCCATTTAAATGTCTTTCAGCATCATTTGCAACTTCTCAGGTACTGAAGCAGCTGTGTCCAAAAGCAGGAAGATCTAGACTGTAGTAGAGTGCCACTCCAGCAACATCCAAGAACATGACCTCATCCAGGACAAAGCAGCTGCCTTTATTGGCACCACACTCGCCATCTTCAACATTTACTCCATCCACCACTGATGCATAGTTGCAGCAGTGAATACTGTCTGTAAGATGTACTTTAGCAATTCTCCAAGATTCCTTTGACGGCACCTTCCTGACTCCCATTCTCTCCCAGTTAGAAGAACACAGGCAGCAGATACGTGGGAACACCATCAGCTGCAAGTTCCCCTCCGAGCCACTCGCCATCCTGACTTGGAAATATATCACTGTTCTTCTACTCTCGTTGAGTCAAAATCCTGGAATTCCCTCCCAAATGGATCTTACACCACAAGGAGAGCAGTGCTTCAAGAAGGCAGCTCACACCCATCCCAAGGGTCATTTGGGATGGGAGACAAATGCTGATCTGGCTAGCAACATCTCACATCTCATGAACAAATAAACAAAAGTAGAATAATATATCCTGAAGTTCCTTATTGTATTACAAAAATTCATCGGTCTCTCTCAACACAGCTCCTCAGCACCTGTGGAGTAGGATCATTCAATTGTTACAATCTAGTATAGGTTGAAACAATTGAATGATCCTACACTACAGTTGATTCATTGAAAGCACAGTGTGGAGCTGGAGGAACTCAGCAGATCAGGCAATATCAGAAGAGCAGGAACATTGATGTTTCAGGCCGGGACCCTTCTTCAGAAATTTCTGCTCCTCTGATGTTGCCTGATCTGCTGTGTTCCTCCAGCTCCAGACTGGTACCTCAGACTCCAGCATCTGCAGCTCTTGCCATCTCTCAGTTGGTTCATTGTGCATTCCTTAACAGCCCCAAACACAATTACACTATGGCTGACAATATGCAAACAAAAAATCACAGTAGACTTTCTGTGTATTGGAGCCACGCGTGTATAATTAATTGTCCAAGTTTACAACTGACCAAGAAGCAGGATGAGGCATTCAATTCACCTTCATTTATTATAGTTAATTCTGAATACTACTTCCCTGAATAAAATTCATTCCAGGAACTCATCAACCTCATCACTGAGTTTAATTTAATCTCTTCAACCTCCTAGTTATTGTTTTAATTCAATTAATTGCTACTCGCGTGGTGTTGCCTAAAACCTGTGCTAATCTGCTTTGCAAAATCTTCCTTGATAAATCAAGTCACTAAACAGAAAATGCCACAATCAGAAACAATTTGCTGCTCAAAGCAGATAATGTGAAACAATTCCACTAGCGATGCCTATCTCCAGCTTAGTTCAAGAGGAAATTTTGCTGAATTTGTCCCTTCGATAGTTAGTAGCTTCGCAATTCCAACAGTGTTTCCCTTTCTAGCTGATCTTTTCCCTTAAAACTGATGGCTGCTTTCAAGTTTTTGTCTTCTGCTGCAGGAAAGATGTTGTGGAACTTGTAAGTGTTCAGAAAAGATTCACAAGATAGGCTGGGGCTATTTTCCCTGGACCGTTAGAATCTGATGGGGGACCTGAAGGGTAAGGGGCATGGATAGGGCGAATAGCCAAGTCTTTTCCCCAAGGGTAGGAAGTTTAAGATTAGAAGGCATAGATTTAAGGTGAGAGGTGAAACATTTAAAAGGGACCTGAGGGGCAACTTTTTTATGCAGAGGGTGATACACATATAGAATGAGCGGGTACAGGAATTGGTGGAGGCTGGTAGAATTATAACATTTAAAATTCATCTGGATGGGTACATGCATAGGAAGGGTTTCGAGGGATATGAGCCAAATGCCGATAAATAGGACGAGATTGGTTTGGAATATCTGGCCAGCATGGACAAGAGAGACGAAAAGGTCTGTTTCCCTGCTGTAATCTCTATGACTCCATAACTGTGATGAGCTTATAGCCAATCAATTAATGCCAACATGCTATTTCTTAACATCATTTTATTTGTCGATCAAAATTTTCTGAAAGGGACATGTTGTGGAGTACTCAAATAATTAGGCATTCCGCTCCCTCACCTACCAGCTCAAACTTGCTGAGCTTGTAATAATGCTACACTGAAGCCAACGGAATACCTGGGACTGTGGTGAATGAGAAGGCCATCTTTCTATCTCCTCAACTGATGAGATTCAAAGATTGAGAAAAAAGTAAAGAAACGGGGGCGAACGAGACAAGGTGAGTTCAAGAAACAGAACGGGGAGAAAGACCGAATTGAGTGAGAAGAAAGGTCAATAGAAACAGCTGGTCCAAAACTTAAAATTCATGCCTTTAGAAGAATTGATTACCTTGGGATTGCGATGCAACATTCTTTACTTTGTTCACTTGCTTGGCGCGATGGCTCATTAACATTGTGTCTACAATTACTGAATTTGCTGCCATCCCTAACATTTTGCAGTGAGTTTAATTCAAGTCTAGTGTGCAAATTCAGCAAAACTTTCGAAAGTATAACAGGGAAATTTGAGGTGACATTGAAATGAGGTTAATTGCAGAATAATGTAATTGAGTCAGCAACTCAAAGCTCAAAGACTCCACCACAAATCACTGGATAACTTACACATTAACAACAATGTAATGAAACTGACAGCTACTTTGGCAACAAATTCTGGGCCATTAAACTCAGTCTGCGGTTGTAACGGAGCTATGAGCTACATGATAATATGAAATATAAATTTTGCTGAAAAGAGTGAGCTATGTTGATAAAGTTTTTCAATTTTCACTTATCAGAACAAATGCAAGAATGCCAAATTTCAAATAATCATAATGATTTATATGACAGAGAAAGTCATGCTGATTGTTTGGCAAACATTCTGATTGATCAAAGAATGGAGAGGGATATAATCATGGATAAGACATCTTAGAGCTATAAAAATTTACAAAATAGAATTTGTAACAATTTTAGCAACACCAACATTAAGATAATGTGATTGATTAACACTTGTTAGAAATCCCATCGATATGTAGAGATGTGTCCTCTGAAAACGAAAGGAATATGCTCAAGACATTGTGTATTTTCTTAAATTATCTGTGAACCTGGGGAGCCTATATTTACAGGTTCTAAGTAACCTTCAACATTATCTTCCAAACTCATGATCACTCCTACCTAGAAGGACAAAGTCACTAGAAAATAAGAATATCATGCAAATTCTCCTCCCAGCCATTTGCCATCCCCAAATTGTACTGGAATTATACTAATCTTCCTTCAGTTTTCCTGGCTCAAAATTCGGGAAGGCCCTTCCTACCAGCATTGTGGGTGTTCTTGCACACTAAGGAAGGTAATTGGTCAAGAAGGCTGCCACCTATTCAAGAGCCAATCAGGGATAGGCAATGCTGACATACCCACATCACATGAACAAATGAAACAACTGAAGTCATGACTTTAATATCTTCAGTTCATGAGATTAATGGTATAAGGTACCACACATGATAATGATAACAAGATACCACAGATTAAGCAACTTAGTAAGATAAAATCCAATGGTTTTTGAGGTAGCATACTTGCATGGATAGAGGATTGACTAACCAATAGAAGGCAGAGAGTTTGGATAAGGGGAACATTTTCAAAATGGCAACATTTAACTAAGGGTTTATTACAAGGGTTAGTGCCCGGGTTACACTTATTTGTAATATATTTCAACGTCTTGGATGAGGAAATTGAATGTACTATCACCAAGTTTGTGGATATCACAAAGAATCTGCAGAGGGTTGCAGACAATAAGACTATAAAGAATTGGACAGGAGTAGGCTGTCCTTCCCTTGAAGACAGCTGCACCATGCAATATGCTCAAAGCTGATCCAACATTCTCATTCGTATTCCTGTGTTTTTGCCATTACTCTTGATCCCCTGATCGATCAAGAGCTATCTATCTCAGCCTTAAGGATTCTGTCTCCACAGCTGTCTGAGACAAAGAGCTCCAAGATTCACAATCCTCTGACAGAAGACATTCCTACTCATCTCAAACATAAATTGGTGCCCCTTTATTCTGAGGCTATACCTTCTGGTCCTAGGCTTGACCATGAGGGGAAACATACTCTCAGCATTTGCCCTTAAGAATCTGATATGTTTTAATGAGGCCACCTCTCATACTGTCAAACTCAAGTGAGCGGAGTCCTAACAACTGCTGAGCCTTTTCTCAAAGGCTATCCCCTCCATTTTGGGGACCATCCTCATGAATCTTCTCTGGACAGTCTCCTCTGAATTTTCTTTTTAAATGGAGGTACCTAAACTGCTCATAGTATTCCAGCTGTGGTCTCACCAGCGCATTACACAGTTGCAGTAAGTCTGCCCTACCTTATACCCCAACCCCCTTCAAATAAAGGCCAACAGTCCATTAGCCTTCCTGATTACCTGCTACCCCTGAGTGCTAACCTTCTTTGTTTCACGCACAAGTTTTCCCAAGCCCTTCTGTCTTGCAGTTCTCTGCAATTTGCCTTCATTCAAGTAATATTCTGTTCTTTCATTCTCCCTTCCAAAATGAACAACTTTGCATTTTTCAGCGTTACACTCCATTTACCAACATTTTACTCACTTACTTAACCTATCTATATCTTTCTGTGAATCGTTTGTTCCCTCTTGCAACCTGCCATTCCTGTGTTGTCTGCAAAAAGTGGCTACAGTACATTCAATTTCTTTCTCCAAGTCACTGATATAGATTGAAAATGAATGATGTCCCAGCACTGATGCCTGTGTAATCCCACTGATAGTAGGTCATCCATCTGTAATATAAACCCTTATCTCCATTCAGAGACAGTAAGACCTGCTGATGCTGGAGTCAGAAATAACACAGTGTGGATCTAGAGGAACACAGCAGGCCAGGCAGCATTGGAGGGGCAGGAAAGTTGACGTTTCGAGTCAGGATCCTTCTTCAGAAGGGTCATTTTCGGAAGAAGGGTCCCGACCCAAAAGGTTGACTTTCCTGATCCTCCGATTCTGCCTGGCCTGCTGTGTTCCTCCAGCTCCACACTGTGTTATCCCTTATCCCCGCTCCCTGTTGATTGCTTTAACCAATTCTCCATCCATACCAATATACGAGCTCTGACATTGTGGGCTTTTGCCTTATGACTTAGCTCTTTGTGAGGAACCTTGCTGAATGCCTTCTGGGAGTCCAAAACACATTTACTGGTTTCGTTGTATCCACTCTGGTTGAGGCTTCTTCAAGAATTCAGATACATTAGTCAAAAATGGTTTTCCTTTCATAAAACTATGCTGGCTCTGCTTGTTTTGATTATGAAAGATTATGTGAGTGGGCAAAAACTTGGCAGATTGAACAAAATGTGGGAAAATATGTGGTTAGGTAATTTGGCAGGATGAATAAAGGAGGTGAATATTATTTAAATGGAGAAAGGCTGCAGAAAGCTACAAAACAGAGGAACGTGGGAATTCTCATCCATGAGTCACCAAAGCTAGCATCCAAGTTCAGTGGATAATAGGAAGGCAAATGGAATGTTAGCCTTTATTTTAAACTGAATGGAGTATTGAAGGAAGTAGGTTTTGCTGAATCAATGGAAGGCACGATTCAGACTACTCTGGAACAGTTTTGTGTTCCTTATCTAAGTGACATTGGAGGCGTTGGAGGTTCACTTGGCTAATGTCAGATATAGAGGGCAGTCTCAGGAGGAGAGGTTTAGTAATTTGGGCTTGTAGTCTTTGGAATACAGAAGAATGAGGGTTATCCTTACTGAAGCATATAGGATTCTTCGGGAATTTGACGGGGTAGACGCGGAAAGTTTGTCTTCCTTTGTGGGACACTTTATAAAGAGGAGTGTGATCTCAGACTAAGGGGTCACTCAAAACAGAGGTGAAGAGGAGTTTCTTCTCTCAGATGATGGTGAATCTGTGGAATTCCTTATAGCAGAGGGCTGTAGGGATTGGGTCATTAAATAATTCAAGGCTGGGACAGACAGATTTCTAAACAGTAAAGGAATCTCAGGTTATGGGGAATAGGCAGGAAAGTGGAGTTGAGGATTATCAGATCAGCCACAATCTCATTGAATAGCAGAGCTACTTTGATGGACTGAATGGCTTACTTCTGCACCTATGTCTGTTGTACTCACGACACATTGTGTTTAGCCCTTAGGACTGTGAGTCGACTCTTAATAGTAAAATGAAATGATCTTTATTGGCTATAATACCATTAATACTGTAATAATGATCATGCTACTAACTAACAATTAATACTATAAATATGACAATTAATACTGTCAGTCTAAGTCACTATCTTGTACTTTAACTTAATTTGGAATGGTTACTCTGGGCCTTGGCCTTAATCCACATGGTGATGGTCATCTGGTCTCCCTCTCCCGGTGGTTCCAGGGACACCACTTCATACAATGATATGTCTTGAGTTACCGCTCCTGGAGGGTATTGTTGTGCTGATTCTTATCCTTGGAAACTTCCGCATTCCTTTGGGACAAACTTCAATTCCCACCAATGGATCAATCAGGAATCAATTCCCTACTGGTCAGACCCAGTCAGACTGTGCCATGCGGATGGCAGAGTTGTCTTTGGTCCGCTATTTCTGAAAGTGTCAGGGTGTATGTAAGTCAGGCAGGCTTCCCAGATAAGAATGTGAGGTGTCCCTTTGCTCCTGAAACAGCTCAACCTGGCCTGCTGTGTTCATCCAGTTCATCAGCAGTTCCTACTAGGCCTGAAGCGTCAGCCTTCCTGCTCCTCTGATGCTGCCTGGCCTGCTGTGTTCATCCAACTCTACACTTTGTTATCTCAGTGTTTCCTATTGTCCTGGTAAATAGGCTCAGTCAATTGTGTCAGAGATAGTAGGTACTGCCGATGCTGAAGAATCTGATATAACAAGGTATGGAGCTGGATGAACACAGCAGGCCAAGCAGCATCCGAGGAGCAGGAAAGCTGATGTTTCGGGCCTAGACCCTTCTTCAGAGAGCCACTTAGTCAATTGTGTATTGTGTTGTCTGCAGCCTGCCAGTCTGGGTCTGCAGGTTGTTTATTTCAGTTTCTTTGCCCAGATACTTTGGCCAATGATGACAAAGTGTGGAGCTGGATGAACACAGCAGGCCAAGCAGCATCTCAGGAGCACAAAAGCTGACGTTTCGAGAATGCTTGGCTTGATTTCCCAGCATGCACTTTGTGTTGTCCGATTCTGCCATTTTGGGTGGGTCATCTGGCTACATGTCTAATGGTGTTATGTGATATCACTGCAACTGGTCTCACTATTCACTTCACTCTGCTGCTATGAATGCATGTTCCTAAGGCTCCAGTGCCAAAAGGTGGGCCGCTAATTTAAAGTCTCTCAGTGAGGTGTGCTTTTGCTCTGCTGCTGACCAGAATAGTCTATGCCATAAGATTAAAGCTTCTTGTGAGTCCGCTAGCTCTGCTGGGAATTGCCAACCTGGTAACTATGATGCTGGACAAGTGATCCACTAAGTGTGTCATCTCAAACCCTGCCACTCTAATTTTAAGAAGTTCAAACACATTTGAAGTAGTCTGAAAATAAGGAGAAAAAAAAAAGCTGAGATAACAAGGTGTAGAACTGGATGTACGCAGCAGGCCAAGCAGCATCTGAGAAGCACAAAAGCTGATGTTTCGGGCCTAGACCCTTCATCAGAAAAGTGGGGGGTGGAAGAGGGTTCTGAAATAAATAGGGAGAGAGGGGGAGGCGGATTGAAGATGGATAGAGGAGAAGAAAGGTGGAAATGAGACAGACAAGTTAATGGGGCGGGGATGGAGCCTGTAGAGGTGAGTGTAGGTGGGGAGGTAGGGAGGGGATAGGTCAGTCCAGGGAGGACGGACAGGTCAAGGGGGCGGGATGAGGTTAGTAGGTAGGAAATGGAGGTGCGGCTTGAGGTGGGAGGAGGGGACAGGTGAGAGGAAGAACAGGTTAGAAAGGTGGGGATGAGGTGGGCTGGCTTTCAGATGCAGTAGGGGGAGGGGAGAATTTGAAACTTGTGAAGTCCACATTGATACCATTGGGCTGCAGGGTTCCCAAGCAGAATATGAGCTCCTGCAACCTTCGGGTGGCATCATTATGGTACTGCAGGAGGCCCAGGATGGACATGTCATTTAAGGAATAGGAGGGGGAGTTGAAATAGTTCACGACTGGGAGGTGCAGTTGTTTATTACGAACCGAGCGGAGGTGTTCTGCAAAGTGGTCCCCAAGCCCCGCTTGGTTTCCCCAATGTAGAGGAGGCCACAACAGGTGCCATCCCAAAACCAGCCCTGTTTGTCCCCACCTCCCTAACCTGTTCTTCCACTCACCTATCCCCTCCTCCCACCTCAAGTTGCACCCCCATTTCCTACCTACCAACCTCATCCAGCCCCCTTGACCTGTCTGTCCTCCCTGGACTGACCTATCCCCTCCCTACCTCCCAACCTACACTCACCTCTACTGGCTCCATCCCTGCCCCTTTAACTTGCCTGTCTCCTTTCCACCTATCTTCTCCTCGATCCATCTTCGATCCTCCTCCCCCCTCACCCTATTTATTTCAAAACCCTCTCCCCCTCCCCCTTTTCTGATGAAGGGTCTAGGCCCGAAACGTCAGCTTTTGTGCTCCTGAGAAGCTGCTTGGCCTGCTGTGTTCGTCCAGCCTCACATTTTATCTAAGAACATACTGCACCTGTGTTTGAACTCAAGTCACATACCAATCAGACCGAGTCAAAAGGCAGAGCTTTCCCTGCAAAGGACAAAAGAAAGCAAGTAGAGATTTTAATGAACACCCAACAGCTTTATTTTTTCTGAGATAATGGGAACTGCAAGCGCTGGAGAATCCGAGATAACATTCCAGCATCTGCAGTTCCCATTATCTTTGCAGTATGTTCTTAACAAGGCTCGGAAAGCCATTATGGATGATTCATGGAGAGAGCCCAGCAGCGCCATCTCAAGGCAGCTGCAGTAATGCAATAAATGCCAACTGGCTGCTGATATTTTGCAAACATTCGAGTTATAAGTTGTTCAGCAGCAATTGTTCTGGGCACAAACATACGTTCAACATTTCAGGCAGTGGCTTATTTATTTATACGTCCCAAGTGCTGTTGATTAGAAAGCAACCACTTACCATCCACTTGGCAACATGGCACAGAGAGATGACATTTCATCTCTCAGTGAGAGAGACTCCTCTCTGGAAAAGCCAAAGAAGCAATCATCAGTCTCATTATCACCAACATATACAGGCTGCATTAAGGACCCAAATATTATCCACACTCCACTAGTAGATCTCACAATAAATCTATATTGTAAGGCCTCTTTAGACTGAGTCGTCACCACCATAAACTAACATTTTTTACATGCCCATCCTCAAGCAATGAACAATTGTGCATCTCATCATGGCTTTGTCCTTGTGTGTGATAGAAGCACAAATCATTTCATAAGTCATTGTTGCAAATATCAACACATGTTTACAGTATTTAAACTGGCTACTTGGCTTAACCAATCCATGTCAGAGTTTATGCCCCATGTGAGCCTTTGGCTATCTCTCATCATAGGAGCCCTGCCTTTGTCCTTTCTGTCCAACTCGATTTGGCTCACGGACCTTTTTCCTGGTCAAGCAATGAATTGGTTTTGAAATTCCTATCGGTCAAACCCCTCCAACTCATGTATCCTGTCCAATTCCGGAATCTCCTACAACCCTTCAAGCTGGCCCTTGAGCATCTTTCATCCTCTCTCTACCCATCTTTCCTCCTTTTAGACACTCCTTAAGAGCTCCCTCTTTGACCAAGCTTTTGGCTCCAAATTATGAAGCTAAAGGCATATATGTTAATATGAGTTGTTGACTGCATCACTGTGATATTCCTCAAAACCCTTTTTTGAGAAATTGTGCAATATCCCTTGGGTAAAGAAAAAAATCCCCCAAATTCCCTTTTGGATCTATTAGCTTATTTTTAAATTCGCTCATGTGTCCTAGGTGTCACTGATCTGATCATTTTTCTTTTCAGTTGTGGGATGTGGGTGTCGCTGGCTGGGCACAGCATTTATTGCCCCTTGAGAAGGTGGTGCTGAGCTGTCTTCTTGAACTGCTGCAGCCCATGTGCTGTAGGGTAGACCCATAATGTCCTTCGGGATGGGAATTCCAGGACTGCCTCCCAGTGATACTGACGGGATGGCAACATAGCTCCAAGTCAGGATGGTGAGTAATATCAAGGGAAAATTGCAGGTGGTGGTGTTCCCATGTATGTGCTGCCTTTGTCCTTCTTGATGGAAGGAGTTGTGTGTTTGGAAGGTGCTGCCCAAGGAGCTTTAGTGTGCTCTGCTGCTCATGAGTGATAGAGGTGGAGAGAGTGAATATAGAATCCCTACATTGTTGAAGCTGGCCATTTGGCCCACTGAGTCCTCTCCGAGCTTCTGAAAAGCATTTTGAGGCAACAAAAGGGTTTGATAACTGAACAGATCCCCATTGTACTTTGGCAGAAAGGCTTTAGACATCATGATTCCCCATCGCATCTTGGCAGCAGCTGCCCAGGGCTTTAGTGCGTATAGTCCTGGACTTTGGAATGTGCAACACTCGACCAAGGTCAACTCTTTGCACTGGAAGGCCAACAGGTTGCAGGCAGATCAAAGTTTATCTACCAGGAACAGTTGCTTTTATCGTGGCATGTGTCCTGAGGAACAGCCCGTTCGGCACAGAGCCCTGTGCTACAGATCCAGTCGGGACAAACCTCGACAAAACCCATTCTCCAGATCGCCTTTGCAAAGGCAAGTTCCAGTGGGAGATGTGTGACAGTCTGCAATTGCCACCCGCCCCCCCCAGCTCTGTGGCCACTTTGTTACAGCAGGTGGTGGTGCAGGGAGGCGGGGTGAGCACGAAGGAGCTGGTGGGCAGTGTCTAGGTGTTTGCTAGAAAGTTCTAGAGATCAAGCGTTCTGCCGAATGACTTTGAGAACCTGCTCAGGGAACCGTACTACAGGATCAGCCCTCTCCTGTTCCTGCAGGGTCGCAAGCATGCTACATGCTAATCACTTTCTGATGGAATTGTGATCAAAGGTGTTTTCCCTTCCAGGTTTTCTCATGAGGGATGCTGATATGGAATGGCCCAACTACTTGGAGTGTCCGAAGGCAACGAGGCCAGGGCTTGCCCTTTGCAATGCAAGGGACACGTAGACTCTTGGCGACACTTGGTGGTTGCGTACTGAGGGTAAATGCACAGCTTCATGCAGCCAAACACAAAGATAGCTGACAGGATGAGAACGGCATTGGGTATAAGCTCTTCCCTCTTATTCATGGGTTCCCTGCAGACACAGTCCATCTTAGACCTTCCGCTGAAGTAGAGGGTGCTTTATGTGACAGCAGTGGGACAGGCTGGGGGACCATGCCAGACCTGTACCCTGTGCAGCAACACCAAGTGTACCTGATGACCTAGTTACTACCTGCAATGAAGAGGGTGAAATGTTCCCCAATAAGCCCGATTTCTACCTTACCTTGATGATATGTTCCTACCAAGTTTTTGTGCACCATCCAGACCATCTGAACCATATTCCTAGCACATTCAGGCAATCTGCTTTGATGGTAAAGGGGATAAAGTGCTGGTCGGTCCAGTTCCCAAAGAACATTGCCTTGCTGTTGCCTCTATTGTCTTGGTTCCTGAGGCCAGTTCGAACAGGTCTCAGACGTTCATGAGTCTGACAGCAAATCTGAATAGAAAACAGCAACATCATCCATGTACAGAAAGGCTTTGACCTGCTGGGCCCATCTGCCAGGAATAATCATTCCTCTGAGGCTCGTACCCCTCCTAATGGACTCAACATGAGTTTCTGTAAAATACACAAACAAGGCAGGAGAGAGGTAGCAGCTCTACCTGGCTGAAAATCTCATCAGGAAGCTTCCTGCCTCCCACAGTTGAATTTCTGGTCAATGTTGACCCCAGGATGTTGGTAGTGGAGGATTTAGTGATGGTGATGCCATTGGCTGTCAAGCCATGATGGTTCAATTCTCTCTTATTAGAGCTATTGCCTGGAACCTGTGTCACACAAATGTTACTTACCATTTTGTCAGCCCAAATCTGGGCATTGTCTCAATCTTTTTTTTTCTGAAGAAGGGTCCAGACCCAAAACATCAGCTTCCCTGCTCTTCTGATGCTGCCTGGCCTGCTGTGATCGAGCACCTACACTCAGTTCGCAATAAACACCTGCACTTCCCAGTTGTGAACTATTTCCACTCCCCCTCCCATTCCTCAGACGACATGTCCATCCTGGGCCTCCTGCAATGCCACAATGATGCCACCCGAAGGTTGCAGGAACAGCAACTCATATTCCGCTTGGGAACCCTGCAGCCTAATGGTATCAATGTGGACTTCACAAGCTTCAAAATCTCCCCTCCCCCCACTGCATCCCAAAACCAGCCCAGCTCGTCCCCGCGTCCCTAACCTGTTCTTCCTCTCACCTATCCCCTCCTCCCACCTCAAGCCGCACCCCCATTTCCTACCTACTAAACTCATCTGCACCCTTGACCTGTCCATCCTCCCTGGACTGACCAATCCCCTCCCTACCTCCCCACCTACATTTACCTTTACTGGCTCCATCCCCACCACTTTAACTTGTCTGTCTCTTCTCCACCTATCTTCTCCTCTATCCATCTTCACTCCGCCTCCCCTCTCTCCCTATTTATTTCAGAACCCTCTTCCCCTTCCCCATTTCTGATGAAGGGCCTAAGCCTGAAACGGCAGCTTTCCTGCTCCTAAGATGCTGCTTGGCCTGCTGTGTTCATCAAGCTCCACACCTTGTTATCTCAGCTCTACACCTTGTTGTCTTAGACTTGAGGATTAGTAGTTCCTACTATCTCTGTCTTGGCCTTGTTGTATTTGAACACAAACAGCTTCAGTGTCTAAGGAGTCACGAATAGTGCTGAAAGTTTTGTAATCATCGATAGACATCCCCACTTCTGATTTTAGGAGGGAGGAAAGGTCAGTGATGAAGCAACTAAAGATGGTTGGTTCTAGGTCACTACCCTGAGGAATTCCTGCGGCGATGTCCTGGATCGGAGATGACTGGCCTCCAACAACCACAACCATCTCTCACTTCACCTCTGGAATTCAGCTCTTTTATCCAGGTTTGAACCAAGGCTATTAGATTAGATTAGATTAGGTTCCCTACAGTGTGGAAACAGGCCCTTTGGCCCAACAAGCCCACACCGCCCCTTGAATCATCCCACCTAGACCCATCCCCCTATAACCCACACACCCCTGAACAGTACGGGCAATTTAGCATGGCCGATCCACCTGGCCTGTGGGAGGAGACCAAAGCACCCGCAGGAAACCCGCGCAGACACGGAGAGAGCATGCAAACTCCACACAGACAGTCACCCGAGGCTGGAATCGAACCCGGGTCCCTGGCGCTGTGAGCCTGCAGTGCTAACCACTGAGCCACCACACTGCAGCCTGAGCTACTAGGCCACCCCTGTTTCTCAAGAAATGAACCCCCTGTATTTATGGAACTTCTGAAAGCTGCTCACTGCTTTTAGTGGCTTTTACCCCTCTGCTCCTCCATCCCATTTGCACGTTTGAAGGTTGAATTTAATAGGCCATTGTTGTCTCTACTCCACTGGCACCCCCTTGTGAAATCCATCCCATCAAAACAACATCACAAAATCACTTTGCACTGAATGCACCAACACAAGCCCTTTCCTCATGTTCAGAGGGTATCCCCGAGGCAATGCGATGTTTGGATGTCACTCGATAGACGTAACTGATGTAACAAATTAGGAAGGGCAGTAATTTCAAGATTTCACATGAGTGCAGATGCCAGAATTTGCTGTTGGAGTTAGTTCTTTGTAACCATGAGCTTCAATATTACACGCATCACAAGATCTACTTGAATGCCAGCTTTTGAAGTAATAAATCAAGGTTACATTTAGTAAAGTATTTAGAGGGCCGCCATGATGCCAAGATCCTCCTGCTCTCCATCCAGAAGCCAACGCCTCATTATTGGTGCCATTGGAGAGTTCCAGAAGCAGCATAAAATTAAACCAGAGGGGACGTTATGTCAGAGTAAATAACAATAAACGTAGATGACTAATGTTCCTATTTTATTTAGATAGTGTCTTGTTACTCTTGCAAGCTGAAGTGTGACTCCATATTGTACAGAGTCAAATTGCAAACGGTATGTTGATCACTGCATTCCATATCCCAATCCACCCTTCCAGGTAGCTTTGCTCCTCCCATTCTGTCTTTTTGTGCTCAGTTGCTCCACTATTGCTTCCTCTCTCTCTCTCTCTCTCTCTCTCTCTCTCCCTCCTCCATTAAGAAGATCCTTAAAATCCACCCTTTCACTAAACTTTCAATAATCTACAAGTGTATCTAATAATGTTTGCCAGATTTTGTTTGATGGGACATTTGATGCCATTCAGTCCGCTGTAGGATTCCACCCTTCGTCCTTTGAGTTTTACAGACAGAGGTGCTGTTTGTGCCTGTGGTTGACCTGCACTGACGGGTCCTGGATAGCGAAGTCCGGCCTCAAAGCTGTTGCTTCTCAAGAGCCATCAACTGCTTAGCAGTCAGTTCCTCTATCATGTTGGCAGCAGTGATTAAGCTGTCTAAGTAGAAGCATTGATATGCCTACCATGTTCTGATCAAAACGAGGAATTGTGCAAAAAAAAAATCAATGAATATATTTGAGCAAAAGAACAAAATTAGGTAAAATTCCTTGGTGTTCAATTTTCAAACCTTTTAAATGAAAATCTTTGGATTTCTCTCCTCTAGAGAAACTGTGGAGGGTTGGCCTTTGAGTATGTTTGAGTCTGTGATTGGTAGATTTTCACATATTAAATGAAAATGAAGAGATATGGAGAATGTTCAGAAAAATTATGCCGAAGTGGAAGATCTGTCTTCATGTAGTTGAATGACTGATTGGGCTTGAAAGGCAGAATGGCATCCCACAGTTCTTATTTCTCATGTTCCCAGTCAGAATCTCAGCCCTATTGGGCTGATAGATGGGTAGAGAGAGAGGATATAGTCCATCATCATACTGAATAAAAACCAAAAGAATTGCGGATGCTGTAAATCAGGAACAAAAACAAAGTTGCTGCAAAAGCTCAGCAGGTCCGGCAGCGTCTGTGAGGGAAAAAACAGAGTCAACGTTTCAAGTTTGGTAACCCTTCCTGAGAACTGAGGGTTGGGGCATGCTCAAAGGGCTGAACGGTCTACCCCTGTTTCCGTTCCCCAAATAATCCTCTTCTCATCAAAACTTTGCCTACTTTACAGCTGCAGCACTTTTAATACATTAACAAATTGAATCATAATGGGCCTTGTAGTGAAGATATGCGAGCATGGTAAGAAGGAAAGGTATCTTCAAATTGATTCTCTAAAACCTTTACAGCTTATATGCTCAACTCTTATTGACCCAACATCAGTGTTCTTTAATAGTATGGAAATAACATCAGACTCCAGGCATCGCTTCCAGTCCTTTTTTGTTGGGAAACTGCATTATGTTTGATGCTGGTTACAAGTGTATTTTGGAATCTCCTAATCATATTGTAAACTTGGTACAGCATTGTATGTCTGGTCTCACTAAAAAGCACCGAAAGCTAATAACTGAATTGACGATGCATGGAAATTTAGACAATATCTGGAATTTAGGGCCCTTTCTTTAAAATAAGATATATCTGTAATGGAAGCATTCCAGAGAGGACTGACTCAACTGATCTGTGTGGTGAAGAGGCTGTGTTATCAGGAAATGTTGAATAAGCTGGGCCTCTATTAGCTAGAGTTTGGATGAATGAGGGATGGTCTTTTTGAGACACATAGAATCCTGAGAGGGCTTGACACAGTGGAGCCTGAGGGAGTGGTGACCTTTTTGTGTGTTTGTGTGTGTGCATTAGTGTGTGCGTGTTAGTTTGTGCATGTGTTAATGTGTGTGTGTGTTAGTTTGTGTGTGCTAGTGTATGTGTGTGTATTAGTGTGTGTGTGTTTGTACGTGTGTGCGTGCTAATGTGTGTGTGTGTTCGTATATGTGAGTGTTAGTTTGTGTGTGTTAGTGTTTGAGTGTGCGTGTGTGTGTGTGTGTGTGTGTGTGTGTCTGTGTGTTTGTGTTAGTGTGTGCATGTTAGTGTGTGCTTGTGTGTGTGTGTGTGTGTGCATGTGTTAGCGTGTGTGTTAGTGCATGTGTGTTATGGTGTGCATGTGTGTGTAAGTGTGTTTGTGTGTGTTAGTGTGTGTGTTAATGTGTTTGAGTTAGTGTGTGTGAGTTTGTGTGTTTGTGCATGTTAATGTGTGTGTTAGTGTGTGTGTGTTAGCGTGTGCATGTTAGTTTGTGTGTGTGTTAGTTTGTGTGTGTGTGCTTGTGTGTGTATGTGTGTGCGCGTGTGCGTGTTTGTGTGTTAGTTTGTGTGTGTGTGCTTGTGTGTGTATGTGTGTGTGCGTGTGTGCATGTGTTTGTGTGTTAGTGTTTGTGTTAGTGTGTGCGTGTTAGTGTGTGCTTGCGTGTCATTCGTTAGTGTGTGTGTGTGCATGTGTTAGCGTGTGTGTTAGTATGTGTGTGTGTGTGTGTGTGTTATGTGTGTGTGTGCTAGTGTGTGTGTATCAATGTGTGTGTTGGTGTGTGTGTTAGTGTGAGTGTGTATGTGTATATGTGTGTTGGTAGCTAATGTCATTATTAATGCAATCAGCAAGCAGGCACGGAACACATTCACATGCAGGGATCTGTCCTGCCCAAATAAAAGGAGTGTGGTCAAGTCTTAGGCTGTTTTTGAGTTACCCAAGAGCTTGGGAGCCTCTACTTCCACATTGTTTTCTCCTTTGGCCAATCAAAGTCAACTTGTCAACCAATCAGCCTCCTTTTCTCCTAAAGTAAAAATTGCTATGGTCGCTTGAAATTTGCCATTCTTGCATGAGTTGCGATGAGTGCAAGGTGAAAAGGTCCAGCAATATATCCCCCTTTTCAGAAATATCACATTGTCTACTCCTGAGGGACAGAAGGCATGTTTCACAGTGGCCCATTGCTTTTCTTGATATATATTAATGTCGTAGATGTGTGCATGCAAGAAAGAAATTCAAAATTTGTGGATGTTACAAAACTAGGATCTCTTTGTCAAAGCAACGAATTGCAGATGACGGAGATTTGAAACAAACAAAATGAACAAACAGAATGTGCTGGAGAAACTCAGCAGGTCTGGCAATATCTGAAGAGAGAGAAACAGCGTTGATGTTTCAAGCCCTTGCTCGGAATCCTAATGACAAGTGAGGAATGAAACATTTCAAGCAGGCATGGACAGCTAGTCGAAAGGTCAAACGTTGACTGGTGAAATTTAATGCAGGGTAGCATGAAGGGATACATTTTGGTTGGTCAAATGAGGATAAACAACATAGACCAATGGGTTTGAAAAGGGGGTTCATAAACAGAGACACCAGGGAATATATGCTCGAAAATTGCTGAAGGTGGCAAAGTAGGTTGAGAAATTGTTTAATAGGGCATAGAGGAGCATGGGTTATATAAACAGAGGCATAGACTGCAAAAGCAAGGAGGTTATGTTGATCATTCTAAAATACTGGTTTGGCTTCAATGGTATCAACTCTGGCAAGTTTGCTGAGGTAGAATGGAAGGGTGCACAGGTGATTTACAGAAGCATTCCAGAGATGTGGGCTCTTGTCACATTGTTGGATTGGAGATACAAGGAATTATTTTGTTTGAGAAGAGAAGCTTGAGAGGAAATTTGATGGAGACATGCAGAATCAAGAATCGTGAAAGGGAGAAACAGTTTCCTTTACTGAATAAATTGAGATGCAAAGACACCAAGTAAAGATTATTTGAAAAGAACCAAAGGCAAGATGAGGAAAATTGATTTTAGGCAGCAAGTAGGCAGTATCTGAAAGGAAGAATCTTTGTTCATTCATAGGATATAGGCATCACTGACTCATCTAGCAATTAATGTCCATTGCTCTTTGTCTAAAGGGTAGTTAAGCATCAACCGCATTATCTGGAACTGCAAGTAGCCAGGTAAGATAAGGATGGCAGATTTCCTTCATTAAAATATATTCATCAAACAAATAGGTTGTTACAACCATAAACAGTAGTTACATAGTCCAGCTTTTAAGTAATTAGATTCAGGTAGAAGAGGTTGAACTCATGCATTCATGAGTTCTGGATTATGAAACTCATGACATTGCCAGTGAAGCACTGCAACCCCTTCGCACAGTGATGAAGGCATACTCAATGGTGGTTTTCAAAAGGAAATTGCAAGAGAAAAATAAATGGGGCGACAGGGCAAACTCAAGGGAATGGGTCTCGATGAATTGCGCTTGCAGAGGGTCAACGTAGGCACACTGGGCCAAATGGCCTCATCTTTGTTGTAACCATTCTGCAATTCGAATGATTTTGTTTGCTCTTTGAAATGCACTGCCCGTGCAGGTCTGGGCGCAGATTTAATATTACCTTTCAAATGAATTCTCCAAGGCGAATTAAAATTTGCAGCAGGGCTACAGGGAGTAAGAGGGGAAATGGGACTAACAGGATAGTTCTTTCCAAAAGTTGGCACAAACTCGTAGGGCTCAATGGTTCCTTCTGTATTTCCGAATCTACCATTTATTTATAAGAAGTATGCAGCGACTGTGAATGCATTCCTGTGCGCTTTGAGATAAATGTGCACTGCATTATGGCATGAATACATCTAACCTCTAAGGGATTGTTCCTGTGTAAATCTATTTTGATGGTAAAGAAAATGAAAAACCACTCACCACAAAGTGCCCTGTTTGTGCTGTGGGTCAGGATGTTAAAGTGCTCGCTAACATGTGTTAATGAGTTAGCTACTCAGATCTGTCAGTAGTTCGGGTTATTATTGGGTTTCATTTATTTTTATTTGCTTGGGGAATGTAAATATCAATTGCTGGGGTGGCATTTATTGTCCATTCCTCATTTTATATATATTTATTCATTCGTGGGATGTGGCTGCATCTACTTAGGCCAGCATTTATTGCCTACCTCTGTGTTAATTACCCTTGACAATAAGGAGTGAGCTGCCTTCCTGAACCACTGTATTCTTCGAAGCCCTACAGTATGGATGCAGGCCATTTGGCCCATCAAGCCCACACCAACCTTCCATAGAGCATCCCACCCAGACCCCGTAACCCTGCTATAGGCAATTTAGCATGGCCAATCCACCTAGCCTGCATAACTTTGGACTGTGGGATGAAGCTGGAACACCCAGAGGAAACCCACGCAGACATGAGAAGAATATGCAAACTCCACACAGACAGTTGCCCCCAGATAGAATCGAACCCAGGTCTGTGCGGCAGCAGTGCTAACCACTGAGCCACTGTGCTGTTCTTGTGGTGCATTTACACCCACAGTAGTGTTAGAGAGGGAGCTCCAACAATACTGAAGGAATAGTGATTAATTTGGGAGTGGTTTTGGGGGGATTTGCAAGTAGTGGCACTCTTAGCAACCATGGATTCACGGTCATCATTAGATTCTTAATTCCAGACATTTTATTGAATTCAATTACACCACTTGCTATGGTGGGATTCGAGCCCAGCTCCCCCAGAATGTTATACAGGCCTCTGGGTTAACAGTCCATGATAATACCATGAGGCCATCACCTCCCCTATTTGATACCATTACCCTACTGTCCGTTACCACCTCCTATGTCATTAAAGCTCAGCACCTGCAGTGAGAAAGTACGCCTATGTTACAAACCGGAGTGAGGCTGGGGTTGGGGGTGTTTGCCTTCAAAAACATTGGCAGTTGTCACGGATGCATGAAGGGTCTAGAATAGTAGTTCAGTGGTTAGCACTGCTACCTCACCACACCAGGGGCCCTGGTTCGATTCCACCCTCCGGCAACTGTCTGTGCAGTTTGCACCTTCTACTCATGTCTGAGTGGGTTTCCTCCCACAGTCCAAAGATGAGCAGGCTAGATGGATGGGCTATGCTAAATTGCCCATATTGTCAAGGGATGTATGGGTTAGCCATGGGAATTGCCGGGTCGGGGGTGAGTCTGGGTGGAGTGGCCTGTTTCTATACTGTAGGGGTTCTAACTAGGTGTCACCATCTCTTAATAATGGTTTCGTCATTTCGGAATGAGATGAAAAGGATTTTTTAAATGCAATGGGGTTGAGAATCCTGAGAATTCTCCACCTTGAGAGCTCAGCAGTCATTATTTATTTAGTCAGCACAGCTCCCAAAGGTAGTTTATGTACTTTCCCAGGTGACCATTCCAGCTACCTTGTGACATTTGCCATCTCTACCAACATGTGGTACAGGGTAATGATTGATTGATGTAGTTTTCTTCCACTAATCTTCTTCTGTCTTAGTGATTTCTCCTGGATATATTTACTGATTAATGGTAATGGGGACACCACCGTAGAATGCCTACAGATTTGGCACTGTTCTTCGACAACAAGAAGATGCACTGCATGATAGTAACATGCATACAATTAGCAAGGCACCATTTGCATGCTGTTACGTCTGCTCCCACCAAAAGCTAGAATAGAAATCATTATTGTTAACCAAAGTCCAAAGTCCAAAGTCCAAGCTTAGGTGGATTAGCCATGCTACATTGCCCATAGTGTCCGCGGATGTGCAGGCTAGATGGTTTACTCATGGAAAGTGTGGGGTTAAGGGATTGGGTAGGGAGGTGGCTCAGGGTAAGATGCTCTTTGGAGGGTTGGTATAGACTTGATGTCCAAATGGCCTGCTTTCACAATGCAGGGATTCTATAATTACAGGCTGTGTACGATATCAGTATTACGAAGGGGAGTCAAATTGACATGAATATTAAATCCCTTCAGAATTAATAACTTACCCAAAGCCAGGCTCCAGCCTCTTCATTGGTTCAGTTCTTGAGTAAATTCAAGACAGAAATCCATAAATTTCTGGAACATGAGAAAAGGGCAGGTAAATGGAGTTGATATTGTAGAGCAACTGAGATTTAACTGAATGTTGGATCAGACTTGAGGGGATCAAATCACTGACCCCACTTTCACTTTGAATACTTGTGTTCACAGTATAAATTGGCTACTTAGTAAAGGCCAGTATTTGAAAGTGGCACTGACGAGGTGTACAATCTGATTACAATAAGCACCTCAGGAAATGCTCACTGCTACATTCAAAAGGCAATCTTCACAATTTGAACAGAATAGAATAGAATATCCTTCATTGTCACGTATTGTCAATCTTCTCAATTTGGAGTGACTTCTTGAGAGAAAAATAATTCAATGTTAATCTGAGCAGATTATGTGAGTGCATTTGGCAAATCAGATTACTAAACTATGACATGAATTTATGTAGCTATTGTCGTTGCCTTTACAGAAATTGTACAGTAAGTATTAATTTCACACAGTTGAAATATTGAGGCGAGCAAAAGCAGTAGAATCCAGCTGATAACAAAGTGTGAAGCTGGATGAACACAGCAGGCCAAGCAGCATCTCAGGAGCACAAAAGCTGATGTTTCGGGCCTAGACCCTTCATCAGAGAGCTCAGATATACAAAATGTTGTGGGAAGACCATTTTAGAATTAAGTGGTCGAAAGCCCAACTTGAAGCTTTGGAGAACAATGAGCTTAGTTGACTCAGGCTGATTCGCAATGCAGAGTAACACTAAAAACATGTGTTAAATTCCTACGCTAGCTGAGGTGACCTCTTAACCTCTTTCTTAACCTCTTCCCCTTGCCTGATGTGTGGTAGCATTCAGGTTAAACCACCAGCAGTCACTTCTCTTGAATGAGAAAGTAGGTCTATGATCTGACAAGGCTATAGTGACAGTACCTACCTGGATAGAAATAGTGTGTGAGGTTATAGGGAGAAAGCAGGAAATTGACACCTTGTAATGAAGCTCATTTGAAAAACCAGTGTAGGCACGATGGGCCAAATGGCCTCTTTCTGCACTGAGACTGTTGTATGATTGCATGATTTGCTTTAAAATTTAGCTTTGAGGCAAACACTACTGGTGATTTATAAGTAAATCTCAGAGATATTTGGATGTGGCAATTCTTTATCTGTAGTAGAGGACTTTTTTACTAGAGAAATATTGAGGTTAAACATTCTTCAATGCATTAAGTAAACAGATATGTGGTAGTATTTAGACATATTTAAATTAAAATGTGTTGGCCTTTACAGCGATGGGACTTCTCACATCATTCAATCATTCTCTCAGCCTTTCTCTAAAATGCACTGTCTCTTACGGAAAAAAAAGCTTGCTGAAAATTAGTAGGCTATAAGGGCAAGGAAGCCACATTTCTCTCATGCTAATCAAAGAGGGAATTTGAAGAGAATGCTTCTCAGCCAGCGAGTAATAGAAAACTGGAACATAGTGCGTGAGAGGGTAGCTGTAAAGGTCACAACCTTTAAAAAGTACATGGATGAGCACTTGAAATGTCATAACATTCACAGTTGTGGACTAAGTGCTGAAAAGTGGAATTAATGTCAGTTGAGAGTAATTTTTGTTGATGCAGTCTTGTTGAACCTATGGTTCTGAAAATGAGAGTCAAGACTGAGGAAGAAACAGATGGATGATGGGGAAGATGAGCTGAATTATTGATCGATTAATTGTTCAATTGATTGATTGTCACATGTACCAAAATACAGTGAAAAGCTTTGTTTGCAAGCGGTACAGGCGGATCACAGCAAGCAAAGGATGTCCCAAGCAAAAAGACTTAGAGACGTACAGGTTATATGCAGGTTATGTTATTTGAGGCTAGAGTCCATTCATCAGTCTGATAACGGCCAGGAAGAAGCTGCTCCTGAACATGCTCGCGCGTGCATTCAGGCTTCTGTATCTTCTGCCTGATGGAAGAGGTTGTAGGAGCATGTTACCGGGGTGCAATGGGTCTTTGATGATGTTGGCAACCTTTCCAAAGCAGCGGGCCATGGACTTGGAGTCCATGGGTGGAAGGTTGGCTTCTGTGATGGTCTGCGCTGTGTACACCACCTTCTGTAGTTTCTTACAGTCCTGGGCAGAGCAGTTGCCAAACCAGGCTGTTATGCACCCTAATTAAAATTTCTGATAATCAAATTCAGAATGAAAGGAGGAGAACGTGCTCCCGTCTACACCAATGGAACTAAGGTTGAGAGTTTGAAGAGCATCAAGTTCCTCAAACAGGATTAGATCAAATCAGAAAGAAATACGAAGGGAGGCATAGAAAGAAGTGATTAAAAGAATCAGGAGAAAACAGGAAAGGTAAGAAAGTTGATTTTGATTTTAAAGATCAGACTTAAGTATCAATAATCGCTAAGCATAACTTATAAATGAGATACCACAATTTTTCTGTGCCTTTACTGGGTTGGAAAAGTTGAATGGCTTTTCAGAAACTTGAATTTAACCATTGAAAATATCTTCATGCCATAGAGTACTAGCCTTATCTTCCTCTGGTGAGTTTAATGAGTAAGAAGTGCCCATAGGTAGCAATGTTTTGAAACTCACCCACAATACGGCCAGCGATAAGGTTGACCAATGAGAGTGGGCTGCCATCTTTGTCAGACTACAGACAGAGTGGAGCTTGATGCTACAGTTGGAAAAATGCTGCCTGGATGTCAAAGATTGTCAATTTTCTTTTTCCCATTGAACTTCACTCCTTTTGCCCATGCTTGGATGTTATTGTAGAGTAAATGCGGCTTGAAATCACTGTTTGTAATGGAACCTCCAACTACAGGTGGCGATAGTGAGGGATGGCAATTGGGGAAGTTGAATAGATCCTTCCTGGAAAAGACAATATCCCTGAGATAAGGAGGTCACATGGGGGAGAAAAAAGACATTGGACTCCTCAACTCAATGTAAGCTAGAGGCTTCAATCAGTGTAAAAACTACAAATAATTCCTTGTTTCGCCTTAATTTCCCTTCACGTTTGCAGTGACTTGATGCCAGTAGAGGAGGAACTTCCTACTTCGTGATCTTTGAGCCATCTGTGTATTCAAATCTCAAGTTACATTTCAATTACTTTTTGTATCATTTTAATGATTATTGAGAGGACACTGATGGATCGATAATTGGCTGGTTTGGTTTGAACTTTCTTTTTGTGTACATGACCTGGGCAAGTAATAAAAGCAAGATAACAAAGTGTGATTAGATAATAAAATGTGAGGCTGGCTGAACACAGCAGGCCAGCTCTCTGATGAAGGGTCTAGGCCAGAAACGTCAGCTTTTGTGCTCCTGAGATGCTGCTGGGCCTGCTGTGTTCATCCAGCCTCACATTTTATTATCTTGGATTCTCCAGCATCTGCAGTTCCCATTATCACATAACAAAGTGTGGAGCTGGATGAACACAGCAGGCCAAGCAGCATCTCAGGAGCACAAAAGCTGACGCTTCAGGCCTAGACCCTTCATCAGGGAGGGGGTTGGGGTGAGGGTTCTGGAATAAATAGGGAGAGAGGGGGAGGCGGACCAGAGGTGGAGAGAAAAGAAGATAGGTGGAGAGGACAGTATATGTGGGGGGGTAGGGAGGGGATAGGTCAGTCCAGGGAAGATGGACAAGTCAAGGAGGCGGGATGAGGTTAGTTGGCAGAAAATGGAGGTGTGGCTTGAGGTGGGAGGATGGGATGGGTGAGAGGAAGAACAGGTTAGGGAGGCAGAGACAGGCTGGGCTGGTTTTGGGATGCAGTGGGGGGAGGGGACGAACTGGGCTGGTTTTGGGATGCAGTGGGGGAAGGGGAGATTTTGAAGGTTGTGAAGTCCACATTGATATCATTGGGCTGCAGGGTTCCCAAGCGGAATGTGAGTTGCTGTTCCTGCGACCTTCGGGTGGCATCCTTGTGGCACTGCAGGAGGCCCATGACGGACATGTTGTCGAAAAAATGGGAGGGGGAGTTGAAATGGTTCACGACTGGGAGGTGCAGTTGTTTACTGCGAACCGAGCAGAGGTGTTCTGCAAAGCGGTCCCCAAGCCTCCGCTTGGTTTCCCTGATGTCGAGGAAGCCACACCGGGTACAATGGATACAGTATATCACATTGGCAGATGTGAAGGTGAACCTCTGCTTAATGTGGAAGGTCATCTTGGGGCCTGGAATGGGGGTGAGGGAGGAGGTGCGGGGGCAAGTGTAGCATTCCTGCGGTTGCAGGGGAAGGTGCCGGGTGTGGTGGGGTTGGAGGGAGTGTGGAGCGAACGAAGGAGTCACGGAGAGAGTGGTCTCTCCGGAAAGCAGACAAGGGTGGGGATGGAAAAATGTCTTGGGTGGTAGGGTTGGATTGTAGATGGTGGAAGTGTCAGAGGATGATGCATTGTATCCGTAATAAATGCAGTTTGCTTCAGATCTGAAGAAGAATCATACCAAAACTTTGTTTTTCTCTCCACAGATGCTGCCAGACATATCTGGGCAATTTTCCATACTGATGGGTAATGCCAATACTGTAGCTGTATTTGGACTGTTTGACTGGGGGAGCAGCTGGCCCTGGAGGATAAGTCTTTAGTACTACTGCCAGAGTGTTGTCAGCCTCCATAGCATTTGGGTGATGGAGTGAATCGAGTTGGCTGAAGACTTGCAACTGTGATACTGAGGACCTCGGAAGGTGGCGGATCATCCAGTTGGGACTTCCATCTGTGAGATGTTCACAAAAACCTTTAAAAAATGCCATTTACACTGGTGTGCTGGGCTCCCACCTATCATCAAGGATGGGAATATTTGCGCAGCCCCTTGCTCCAGTAAGTCACTTACAGAGTCCCAAGCAAGGTAATCGAGAGATGTTCCCTGCCTTTGGCAATACCACATCAACCTCCTTAACGATTTGCTACTAGTCTTTAAATACAAATGATCCCTAATATATGGGGGCCATTGATAGTTACATGGGGAGCAACTAGCAGGAATGCCAGTAATCAGAGGGTAAATAATTGTTTAAAAAAAAGGTGAGATGAGTAGCAATATTTGGCGCAGTGACTCATGAACTAGCACACAGTACCTGAAGTGATGATGGAAGCAGACTCAATTGTAGCTGTCAAATGGAACTGGATACTAGCTTAAAGAAAAGAACATTTGCCATACTTAGGTTAAAAATGAAGACAGGGCACACGTTGGATGAGTCTTACCAAGGGGCTAGGATTGGGCTGATGACCAGAGTGGTCTCCTCCTGCACTGTGTTGCTCAATGGTTTTTGTGATTTTGAAGCAAACTGTTGACTGCTGCCATTTCAGCTGGTGCATTGACCCAGCAACTTGAGAGTTTTTGTCCATGTAATACAATTGCCTGTAGTGACCAGGGATGTGAAGGCTAGATGTGTTAGTCATGGGAAATGCAGGGTTGCAGGGGATCGGGTAAGGGGTGGGATGCCCTTTGGAGGGTCTGTATGGACTTGATGGGCTGTATGGCCTGCTTCCAAACTGTAGGGATTCTATGATTTATTGGATTCGTAGAAATGAATTTTTTTAATGCAGTGACAACAGTGAAGGCTCATTAACAAGCACATTAAGAACTATTTCTACAGCAGAGTGTGCGATGAATGAAAATTTTGAACTGGAGAGATCCAATAATCCAGAAATAGTCAAATTTTACCACTTGCAGGAGAGTCCAAAACAGGGGTTCATCGAAAGGAGTTGGAGATTGTGAGATCTGATGGAATGTTCTCGAGAGAGTTCTTAACCCAGAGGGTGATGAAAATGTGGATTTTTGTTGTGATAGGGAGCAGTTCTGGAAGATCACATAAATTCCATTATCGGAAATCAAGATGTATATATGTGGGGAGGCGAAGGCCGAGTAGTATTATCACTGAGCTGTTAATCCAGAGACCCTGATGAAGTTCTGTGGACCCCGGTTCGAATCCCACTATGGCAGATGGTGGAATATGAATTCAATAAGTTTCTGGAATTAAGAATCTAACGACGACCCTGAATCCATTGTTGATCGTCGGGAAAATCCCATCTGGTTCACTAATGTCCGTTAAGGATGGAAGCTGCCAGTGACACCTCATTCCATGAATGAATAAAGGAAAAAAGAAAAGATATGTGCATGAAGGAAGAAGAAATAGCAGGATCTGTAGGTAGGGTGATGTGAAGTAAATAGTGTGGGTATTGTGAAGCAATAGCACCAGCATAGACCTGTTGTGCTAGATGGGCACTTTAAGAACACAGGAGCAGGCCATTCAGTACATCAAACCTAACCCTTTACATCAACATCACTTCCCTGCACACTCCCTATATCCATTGATCTCATTAGTGTCTAGAAGGCTGTTTATTATTGTCTTGGGAACCTGCTCAATGACCATACTTCGACAATCTTTAGGGATGGAAAATTCCAAAGTTCCACTATCATCTGAATGAGAAAAATCACATTCTCATCTCAAACTTAATTAGCTTACCCCTTATCTTGAGATAACATCCCCCTGGTTGTAGACTCACCAGTCAGGGGGCAACATCTTCTCTCTTTCCTCTCTGTCACACATTATAAGAATGTAGCAAGTTTCAATGAGATCACTTCATATTCTTGGAAACTCTACAGAATACAGACTCAGTTTCCTCGTTCTGTCCTTGCTTGACAATCCCGATGACCCAGGGGTATTCTGATGAGACTCTGTTGCACTCCACAAACTTACCCCTCCTTAGATAAGGAGACCAAAACTGTTCATAATACTCTGGGTATACTCTCACCAATACAACTTCTGTATTCAAATCCCCTTGTGATGAAAGCCAACATACCAAGTTCTGAGGAAGTGTCACTCGACCCGAAATGTTAACTTGGATTTCTCTTCCCAGGAGCTATCAGAACTGTTGAGGTTTTCCGGCAATTTCAGTTTTTGCTTCTGATTTACAGGCAGTTCTTTCAGTTTTTATTTGTTTTCCTGATTTCACCTGCATGGTACCTTTTATTGACTATGAACAAGGACACCCAAGTTCCTTTGGACATCAATAATTCCTAACATCTCACCAATGAAAGAATACTCTATTCTTCTGCTTTTTCTGTCAAAGTGGATAACTTCACACCTACTCAAGCCTACACATTTGCCATGTTTAAACCTATTGACTTTGTTTGTCCCAAGTTCTCTTGAAACCTTCTTGTATTTTCTTCACAAGCAGCATGCCTTATCTCATTCTGTGTTTTCCACAAGTGCAGAAATAGTATTTTTGGCCCCCACGTCCAAATCATTGATATAGATTGTGAACTAATCCTTGTTGTACCTGTTCATCACAGCCTGCCAACCTGAGTATGACTTATTTATTCTGACTATCTGATTTCTGTGCATTAATCAATTCTTAATCTATACTCAGATATTACCCCAATCCCATATGCCCTAATTTTATTTATCAACCTCCCTTGTGTAATCTTATCAAAATCTTCTGATAGTGCAAATACACTAGCTCCAGCTGTTCTCCTCTGTATATATTACAGGTAACATTCTCAACAAAAGTCCAGGGTTATCAAACATGATTTCCCTTTCATAAGTCAGTGTTGACTCTCCCCAGTCATGTCTTAACCTTCCGTGTGCTGAGTTATCATTTTCTTCACATTAGATTCTGCCATTTTCAGCAATATTGGTGTCAAATCGACAGATCTGAAGGTCTTGCATTTTCTCAATCTCCTTCCCCTCACCTTAAATATTCGGGCTATTTTTGCAAATTTCCAATCTTCAGGAATCCTTCCATAATCTGTGTAATTATAAATGCTACATAAACATATTCTTTATCTTTATAGCCACTTCCATCAACATACTGGGACGTGTCTCATCTGGCCCAGCCTTAAATATACACGAGGACTCTACCCCCACAGCTCTCTGTGGCAAGGAGTTTCAAAGAACAACAACCCTCGGAGAGAAGAAATTCCTCCTCATCTCAGTGTGAAATTACACCGATTTTATTCTGAGACTGCGTCTACTTCTGCATCTTTTTCTGTTAAGCCAGGCGCAAATTAATTGCTCAGTTTTGGTTGATATGGTGGCTCAGTGGTTAGCAATGCTGTTTCAAAGCGCCAGGGACCTGGGTTTGATATCTCCCTTGAGTGACTGCCTGTGTGGAGTTTACACATTCTCCCCGTGTCTGAGTGGGCTTCCTCCAGGTGCTCCAGTTTTCTCCCACTGTACAAAGATGTGCCGGTTCAGTAGGTTGACCATCCTGAATTACCCAGAGTGTGCAAGCTTAGGTGGGTTAGCCAGGGTAAATGTGGGGTTACAGGAGTAGGGTCTGGGTGGGACGCTCTTGAAAGGGTCGTTGTGAACTTTGATGGGCTGACTGGCCCTCTTCTGCACTGTAGGGATTCTATTTTTCTCTGTTATTTCCCCACTCCCCATTGTAAATTCAGAAGTGTTAAATCCAGTCTAATTCCATGCAAGGTCGGGATTAGTTCCTGCACATTGAAAAGGTTCATATCAAGGTGTCTCTAATATGAGACACAATTCCCTCTGGCTTCCTCACACAATCACATATCTCATAGCTGCAGGCCATGATAAATTGTAGTTTGTTGTATGAGAATCAGTAAAAATGTAATTGCTTGTTTGCTGTTGTTTTTTGTGCTGTGTTCAAACTCTGTGTTGATATTAGATTTTTACTGCAAATGTTGTTAGAACAGTTTGTAATGGAGATTTATGATATTCAATTCTTCTGCAATAGTACACTCAAAGCTGGTGTCAGAATCCTGCTTTTCTTTCTCGTTTTCCTTTGATAGCAGGGATACAGTGTTTATTCAGTTCAATGTCCCATCCTAATGACCTTATGTCATGTCCTTCTGAGTTTAGTCAGAGTCCAATGCCTTTGAAGCTGATAACACGAGTGTTATAGAGTGCAACGGAGTGTTTTTTCAAAATTCATTCGTGGGACGAGGAAGTTGCTGGCTACGCCAGCATTTATTGCCCATCCACCATTATCCAAAGTACCCAGTTAAATGTTAACCATACTGTTGTAGGTCTGGAGTCACACATAGCTCAGACTGGCTAAGGAGGGGCAGTTGCTTTCCCTAAAGGACATCAACGAACCAGATGGGTTTTTCCTGACAATCAATTCATAGTCATCATTAGGCTTTTAATTCCAGATGTTCGTTGAATTCAATTTCCACCATCTGCTGCGGTGGGATTTGAACCTGGGTCCCTGGACATTACCTGGATCTCCAGATTAAAAGTCCAGCAATATTACCACTAGGCACTTACTTGGTGGAAGTAGGAACCCCACTTAGGCTTGCAAGGTCTATTGGGGCTCGGCTAGATTTGTACCCTGTCCACCACCAGTAACACACCTTTCCCTCAGCACCCAACTTACAGTAGCAGCAATGTGCACAATTTACAAAATGCAGTGCCGCAACTCTCCAAGGTTCCTTAGACAGTACCTTCTAAAATCATGACTGCTACTCATCTATAAATACAAGAGCAACAGTAACATGGAAACACCTCCAACTACAATATTCTCTCCAAGCGACTCATCATCCTGAGTTGGAAATCTATCACTGTTCCTTCAATGGTTCCAGCTATTATCAGACTGTTGAATGGAATCGAGCCTCAAATAATCTAACCTGCATGTAACCTTTATGCCTCTAAGTCTTTGACCAGTACATCCTTTGTTTGCTGTGATCCACCTGTACTGCTTGCAAACAAAGCTTTTCGCTGTATTTTGGAAAACATGACAACAAAATCAAATTCTGGAATTCCCTCCCTAAGGGGATTGCACGTCTATCTGCAACCCAGAGGCTGCAGTGATTCAAGAATGCAATTTTCTAGGCCATTCAGGGATGAGCATTAATATTATCCAAAACAATGGGGCCTGTATCAAAAAAAGTTAAAATTATAAAGACTCAGAAGCATTTTGCCAGTGAAAAGACTCAGTTGAAATCTCTAACAATGAGACTCCCAGGCAAGCTCACGGACCGCACGTTACCAGGGGGTGTGATTCAAATTCAGTTCCTTTGAGATGGTTGCAGGATCTCCTGTCTGCTTTTTGTTTAAAGGTGCTGCCGAAACAACACAAAGCCATTGCACTACTCTCTGCCATTCTACTAACACCGTGACTGTAGGATGATTTAGACAGCTATCTCATTGCTGTCTTGTGGGACTTGCATGAAATGACTGGCAGATTTCCTATTTTCGCAACTTCTTGTTGAAAACACATGCAAAAATGTTACGCGAGGGGAATTTCAACAATCACAATGTATATGCCACAGCTCATCTATCCTTCTACTCTTTATCTGGATGAAAAATAGAGCAGACTCAATGGGCTGAATGGACTACTTCACCTCCTTTACGTTATGGCCATGGTCCAAGATCTTTGTTATCCCTGGGCTTCTTCAAATTCACCCTTAGGCTGTGGGCATCACTGGCTAAGCCAGCATTTATAGCCCCTCCCTAATTGCCCTAGAGGGCAGTTAAGAGTTAACCACTTTGATTGATCGATCGATTAATTTATTGTCGAATGTACCAAAGTACAATGAAAAATAGATTCAGATCATAGGGCGACAAAAGAAGCTTAGACAGAAGCTACAGGTTATGTCCCACAGGTCAACACTCGGAAGATCAGCATTATTTGAAGTTGGAGAATCCCTTAATCAATCTAATAACGGCAGGGAAGATGCTGTTCCCACGTGTGTTCAAGCTTCTGTACCTCCTGCCTGATAGAAGATGTTGCAGGAGACCAGGGTATGATGGGTCTTTGATGATGTTGGCCGCCTTTCCGCAGTAGCGAGCCTTGTAAATGGAATCATGAAGATTGGCTTCTGTGATGGTCTGGGATGTGCACACCTCCTTCTGTAGTTTCTTACAGTCCTGGGCAGAGCAGTTGCCATACCAGGCCATTATAGACCTGCACTGTATGTTTTCAATTTTACATCTGTAAAAATTGGTGAGGAACGTTATGGACATTCCAAAATTCATGGTCATTTGGGGAAGAAGATGCTTAGTTGTGCCTTCTTGACCATCACATCTACGTGGGAAGTCCCAAGACAGGTTGCTGAGTGTCTGGAGTCACATGTAGGCCAGACCAGATAAGGATGATAGTTTCCTTCACTGTAGAGAATTAGTGAACCAGATGGGTTTTTCCAGAAAAAGGACAATAGATTCATGGTCATCATTAGACTTTTAGTTCCAGTCTTTGTGTTTAAAAATAATTTCAAAATCCACCATGGCAGAATTTAAACCTAGGTTCCTAGAGCATTACGTGGGTCAGTGGATTAATATTTGAGCAATAATGCTACCAGGCCAACACCTTTCCTTTGGCAAGTTTATCGCCCTGTGTCTCCCCAGTTCTAAATTGTTGTATTTACACGTGGGACATGAGCCTCAGGGGCTGGACAGTATTTATTAATCTGCAATCCACGCCCACAACTTCAGCTGTGGAACATAATAATTTTAGGGCTCTCAAAAATTAATTAAAATGAACATTTTGGGATTTCATATGAGCTGTACTTTACCTCAAGTTAAAGGAAAATGCTGCAGATCCTGGAAATTTGAAGTGAAAGCAGAAAATGCCGGAGAAACTCGGCAGGTTTTACTAAATCATTCATGGAAGTTCAGTTCAGAGATAACCATGTTGGTGTGGGTCTGGAGTCATATGTAGGCCGGACCAGGTATGTATGGTAGATTTCCTTTACCAAAAAACAGTGAACCAGATGGGTTTTTACAACAATTGGCAGTGGTATGATAAGGTCACTATTAAACTGGCTTTTTATTCCTAATTTTCATTGAATTAAAATTTCACCATTTGCTGTGGTCGGATTTGAACCCATCTCTCTAAATAAGTAGCTTGTGGTTATGGGTTGTTAGTCCAGTGACACTACCACTACAGAGCCACTTTATTCATTGGGCCAGGCCTTAGCTATGGAAAAGGACTGAGTGAAACAAAGTTAGAACTTAGAGTCTGAAGTAGAGTGGTTTAGCACTGTTGCCTCACAACACCAGAGGCCTGAGGTCAATTGACAACCTCAGGTGACCTTCTATCTACAGTTTGCACATCCTCCCTGTGTCTGCGTGGGTTTCCTCCAGGTGCTCTTGTTTCCTCCCACAGTTCAAAGATGTGTGGGTTAGGTGAATTAGTAATGGGAAATGTGGGGTTACAGGGATGGTTTGGGTGGGATTCTCTTTGGAGGGTTGGTGTAGCCTCAATGAGCCGAATAGCCTCTTTCAGTGTTGTAGTGATTCTACTGAATGATTCTTCTTCCAAACTCTCTGCAGAGACCGCCAGATGTTCCTGAACATTTTTCTGTTTACACTCCAGCTAAAGTTCTTGCCTGTTGAGACAAGAGGCAATTGAACAGTTAAACATCGCTTCTCGTACAATCTAAAAGTATAAAGCAGTTTAATTCAGCTCCAGGCTGTCAGTGCTGTGCGAAACTGTTTTCCTGACAAGGTCTAGGTGCCAGTTCATCAGAGATAGTGGGAACTGTAGATGCTGGAGAATCCAAGATAACAAAGTGTGGAGCTGGATGAACACAGCAGGCCAAGCAGCATCTCAGGAGCACAAAAGCTGACGTTTCGGGCCTAGACCCTTCATCAGAGAGGGGGCAGGGGAGAGGGAGCTGGAATAAATAGGGAGAGAGGAGGAGGCAGACCGAAGATGGAGAGAAAACAAGATAGGTAGAGAGGGGATAGGTCAGTCCAAGGAAGATGGACAGGTCAAGGAGGCGGGATGAGGCTAGTAGGTAGGAAATGGAGGTGTGGCTTGAGGTGGGAGGAAGGGATGGGCGAGCGGAAGAACAGGTTAGGGAAGCAGAGACAGGCTAGGCTGGTTTTGGGATGCAGTGGGAGGAGGGGACGAGCTGGGCTGGTTAAGTGATGCAGTGGGGGGAGGGGAAGAACTGGGCTGGTTTTGGGATGCAGTGGGGGAAGGGGAGATTTTGAAGGTTGTGAAGTCCACATTGATACCATTGGTGTGCAGGGTTCCCAAGCGGTTGGGAACTCTGATGAAGGGTCTAGGCCTGAAACGTCAGCTTTTGTGCTCCTGAGATGCTGCTTGGCCTGCTGTGTTCATCCAGCTCCACACTTTGTTATCTTGAATCACTTAACCAGCCCAGCTCACCCCGTCCCCCCACTGCATCCCAAAACCAGCCCAGCCTGTCTCTGCTTCCCTAACCTGTTCTTCCTCTCGCCCATCCCCTCCTCCCACCTCAAGCCGCACCTCCATTTCCTATTCTATTAAAGTTTGTTTTAAAGATCCAACCTTTCCTTGTACTTACAAATGGCTGTATTGAGTTCTGACCCCTGTACAAATGTACTCTAGGCCAGAAGGTGATCCCAACCAGAGACTGTCTGTACTGATAACTGCTTGTAATTAGAATAGAACTGTAATTCATTGATCATTTCATATGGTCATTTGCAACTGCAACAACCCTCTGTAAAGCATCCCATCCAGACCCAACCCCCGATCCAGTCCCCATAACCCCACATTTCCCATGGTTAATCCACCCAACCTGCACATCCCTGGACACTGTGGGGCAGTTTAGCATGGCCAATCCACCCTAACCTGCATTTTATTTCAATGTATCACTTGTGTAAGTCATCTATAGTGAAGGAAGCCATGTTCTTTGCCTCCCTTTCCTGTCTTACCAGGAAAGACACAGATAATGCTCATGGTCTCAGGAACATTCATGATGAGTTCCCATGTTTATCACAGTACTATATCACAGTGTTGAAGGAGGCAGTTCAGCCCATCATGCCGAAAATGGTTCTATACCTACTGCCAATCTTCCGCTTTTTTCCCATACCCTTGTACACTATTTCCATCCAACTAATTGTCCAATGCTCTCACAAATTCCTGAATTGAACGTGCCTGCATCACATTTCTAGGCAGTGCCTTAATTACTCACATTTACTTTGTGTGCTCATCATGTTAAATCTATGCATTCTCAATCATTTCTCTTTCACAAGCAGAAACAGCTTCTCCAGCCCATTCATGATTTTGGAAAACCTCTGTCAAATATTCTCTTGGCTTTCTTTCAACTAAGGGGAGCAGACCCAACTTCTTTAATCTATCCTTATAACTGAAATTCCTCCACCCTGGAACCATTCTAGTATATCACTTCTGCACTCTCTTTAATACAGTTGCATCATTTCAATAACGTGCCGTCCACCCTATACATGGTGCTCCAGCTGAGGTTTAACAAGGGTGTTATACAACCTCAACATCACCTCCTTGCTCCATGCCTCTATTACAACAGGCTATAACACAGTGTGTTTTATGTGCATGTGAAACAACTTGAAAGGATCTCAGTTGTCATCATCACTGGTCCCTCACGGACAAGGATGATTCTCTTCCACCATCAGGGTGTGCCCTTAGGTGCCAGTATAGTCTAATGTGGCTACTGGAGACTCTGTTATACTTGGGGCAGAAGGTGGTCACAGGAAGGGGTCGGTGGGGCATTGGTATGGCACTGTGCTGTTTTTGTCTGATTCCCGTTTCTCCTGATGGCAAGCCTCGAGGTGCTTGGTGCCTTCCTGTATACTCCTCCTCCACTATGGATGGTCTTGGACCAGTCATTTCTGGGCGTCTGTAGACAAGCTGCATGACATCAGTGAGGCCTTGAGGGTATCCCAGAAGCACTTCCTCTGTCCACCTGGGCTTCGCCTGCTATAACTGATGAGATGTGACATAGATTATCAGAGTGTCACTTGCATTTTTAATCATGTCACACCCAGAGATAACATGCTGTGGGGGGGCTGTTCAGACCAGAAATGATTGCACATTCCATTAAATTCAACTTCTCCATAGCTGCTTGGGTGAGATTTGAACCAATGCTCCACACAGCACTCATCCAGACCTCTGTCGTTACTAGTGATGTTGTCATTGTGCGTCCCTGTCTCCAAGCTGAGTTGAAGAGATGAGTATGTGTCACTCAGCTACTTGTATCCAGCCACATCGCCTTTAACCAATTCAAAGGTGAAATTAAAATTGAAATTGACAAGCTATGCCACATTGTGGCTCAAATCTCCTCAGAATTAAAGAGAAATACTGCAGATTTCAAGTTACCTCCTGGCATGGTCTCACTTTCACTCCAATGGTGACAACTCCCCTGAGGTTCAGCTCAGCGTCCAATCACAGAATTGTTACCATGGAGAAAGAGGCCATTTGGCCCATTGCAGTTACGCTGGCTGTTTTAGTGTTTTCAACTTTGCACTAATCTCCAGTCATTTTACCCATTGTTTCTACTTAAATTATCATCTAATTCCCTCTTGAATTCCTCAATTGAATTTGCCTCTATTACACTTCCAGGCAGTGTATTCCAAACCCCAACAAATTGTTGCATGCAAATATCTTTTTGTCATCTCTCACTCCTGCGTCTTTTGCAATTCACTTGAAAATTCTGCCTTCTCAATCCTTTTGCAAGTAGAAACACTTTCTCCCTATCTACATTGACCAGATGCCTTTTGATTTTGAAACCTTCAAATAGATCTCCACTTAAACTTCCCCAAAGAAAATAATCCCAAATTATCTAATCTTTCTTCGCAACTGAAGTGTCTTACCTGTGGAACTAATCTCATAAACCTCTTCTGAACGCTCCGCAGTGCGTCACATCCTTTCAATAGTTTGGTGTCCAGAACGGTACGCAATACACCAGGTGAAGTCTTGACCGTGCCTGTTACCAGTTCATCTCAGCCTCCCTGCACCTGTACTCTATGCCCCTATTTATGAAGCATGGGAGACTGTATGGGTTATTAATACTTCTCTGCCACAGTGAATCAGGCTAAACACAAAAATCTTGCCTCTGGTGCCAGCACCTGAGAGAGCCTGGACATTCAAAAAGGAAAGAAACATCCCTGTTATCTTACAGCCGTTGCGTAAGTATATTTAGCACTGAATAAGCTATAAAATGCTTCATTAGCAATAATTATGGGAGGCGATGGGCGAGGGGTATTATCACTGAACTGTTAAGATAATGCCCTGGGGACCTGGATTTGAATCCTGTCACGGCAGATGGTTGAAATCAATCCAATAAAAATCTGGAATTAAGGCTCTGATGATGACCATGAATCCCTTGTTGGCGTACACTCATCTGGTTCACTAATACCTGGTGATTCCAGACCCACAGCAATGTGGTTGACTCTGAACTACCCTCTGGGCAATTAGGGATGGGCAATAAATGCTACCGAGCCAGCGACGTCCTCATCCTGTTAATGAGAAAAGAAAAAAAAATATGATTTGCACTTTGGTTGCCTCTCTCAATGAGTTATAACTTATGGGTTGGTTCAACGTAGATATTGGGATTTAAAGGTACAGTGTTAAAGTGATTAAAGTTATCAATGGTTCTGAACTTAAATTCCAATTCTAACAGCTTATTATCAGATTGTAATAATTTTAAATAACCTTTCAGAGGTTATTTTGACCTGGGTTGTTTTGAAGAGCAGTTGTAAGACAGAGGTATTGAGCAGTCCACCAAACCCACTAGACTAAATAGTTTGGGAGGCACAGTTTTTGTTTAACAGCCTGAATGGACGTGGCCAACTCTCAGATCAGTATTTCTGGGTTTCGGTTTTTCAGTAGCAACAGAAACTGTTTGGGCTTTAACAGAGTTAGAAGCTTCAATAAGTATTGCCTGGCTGATATTCTTACTAAATTTTCTCTCGATGTTTTTTCCTCTTGGATTAGAGAACTGCATGTGAGAACCTGGAATGGACCAGTGACAGTGAAAATTTATATGCCATTTATAGAGCCATAAATTCATAGAGCATAGAAACGGACCCTTCAGTCCAACCAGTCCATGCTGACTATGTTTCCAAACGGAACTGGCCATACCTGCCTACACTTGTCCCATTTCCTTCCAAACCTTTCCTATTCATGTACTTATCCAAATGTCTTTTAAATGGTGTAACTGTACCTACATCAATCACTTCCTCTGGAAGTTCATCCAGCACATGAGACATTCTCCGTCTAAAAATCTTGCCCCTTGTGTGCTTTTCAATCTTTTTCCTCTCACCTTAAAAATTTGCCCCTTAGTCTTGAAATCACCCACCCTAGGGAAAGGACACCTTCCATTCACCTTATCTATACCCCTCAACATTTTTGTTTATTTTATGAGATCACCACTGCACCAGTGATAAACGTCCCAGCCTATCCTGCCTCTCCCTATAACCAACTTTCCATTCCCGACAACATCCTGGTAAATCTCTTCTGAATCCGGTATCGCCTACGGGAACCCATTGCTGACTGAATAAATATCCCCCCGAAGGGTATTCTCCTAAAGCATGTTCTCATTACCATTGGAAATTTTGCTGCAAGCCATATCATAGAATTACCATAGAATCCCTACAGTGTGGAAACAGGCCATTAGGCCCAACAAGTCCATACTGCCCTTCTGAAGAGCATCCCACGCAGATGCATTGTCAAAAATCATTTTCTGTTTAAATTGCTGCCCTAAAATCTCAATCTGTTTCAGATCTAAGGGCTTATTGTCAAGGGTTTGGCAAGAATGGGATAAAAAGAAAACAGAAAATGCCGAAGATACTCAGAAGCTGAGGAGAGAGAAGCAGTTCACAAGAATGAGCCCAAGATTTGCCAGGAGTGACAAAGGAGAACAGTGGAATTTTGCTTTCAGAAAAGCAGTGGCTTTCCTCAGGCTGCTGACAATTCACTTTGTCTTCGTTTGTCTACCACGGACGACTAGATTCTGAGACTGTTTGGAAGTCGGGTGGGTAACGGCCTCACGGAGACAAGAAACAGGAAAATACAGGCTAGTTAGCCTAACAGCTGTCTTTGGAACAATGCTAAAGTTTATTGTTAAGGAAGAAATTGCAAAACGTTTCAAGAAGTGCAAAGCAATCAAGTACAGTCAATATGGTATTGTGAAAAGGAAATCATATTTGGCAAATTTGCCTTTTGGCGGCATAGCAAGCAGAGTTGATAAAGGCACACTGGTAGATGTAGCGTATTTGGATTTTCCAGAAGGCATTCCATAAGGTGCCACATAAAAGGCTCAAAGAATCCTTACCGTGGGGAAGCAGGTCAGTCGGCTGACATGCTTCCCCACGGTTGGCTGAGTTCACACTGACATTCTGAAAAGCATCCCACCCAGACTCACCTCCCACAGTCTCTAGCCTAGCAGACCCTGTGGCTAATCCATGTGAACTGCATATCATTGGACTGTGGGAGGAAACTGGAGCACCTGGAGGAAACCCATGCAAACACGCGGAGAATGTGCAAACTCCACACAGATGGTTACTCAAAGCTGGAAACAAACCGAGGAACCTAACACTGTGAAGCAGCAGTGCTAACCACTGAGCCACTATGCCAAAAAGAACAAGATTGTAGCTCATGGTACCAGGGTTGATCTATCACTATGGAGTGAGGATTGGTTAACAAACAAAAGATAGTCAGGATTAATGGGTCTTTCATTGTATTTGGAAAGATGAAACTAGCGAAGTAACACAGGGGTCAGTACTATAGCCTGAATTGTACACATCTACATTAATGACTTGGAAGTTGGAACTGAGCGTAATCTATCCAAATTTGATGAAGAAACAAAGCCACATACTGTGATGAGGACAGGGGTTATAGATAAATTGAGTGAGTTGGCAAAAACTTGGCAGTTGGTAGAAATTTTGAGGTCAAGTATTTTGATAGGGAGCATCAAAAGGCAAACTTGTTTAAATAGGAAGAGTATAAGGGGAACTGAAACACAAAATACTGGCATGCAGCTGCAACAATACTAGGAAGACAAATGAATTTACGGTCTTTGTTGCTAAGGGTTTGGAGTTTAAATGTAGGGAAGTCTTTTACAACTGTGCAAAGTGTTGATGAGGCTGCATCTAGAGTATGGTATACAGTTTTCACAGATCATGGAATCCCTACAGCATGGAAACAGGCCCTTCGGCCCAACAAATCCACACTGGCCCTCAGAGTATCCCACCTAGACCCATTCCCCTGTAACCTACCTAATCTACACATGAACACTGGGCAATTTAGCATGGCCAATCCATCTAGCCTGCACATCTTTGGACTGTGGGAGTAAACTGGAGCACCCAGAGGGAACCCACACAGACACAGGGAGAATGTGCAAACTCGACACAGACAGTTACCCGAGGATGGGATTGAACCTGGGTCCCTGGCGCTGTGAGGCAGTAGTGCTAATCTCTGAGCCACCGTGCCACTCAAAGTGCTGGGCCCCATATTTAAGAAAAGATATATTGGCATTAGTAATGGATCAAAAGCAATTTACCAGATACAGGGGTGATTTATCCAGAACAGCTAAACCAGTTAGGTCTGTATTTATTAGCACTTAAGAAAATGAGCAGCGATCTTAATGAAACGTACAAGGTTCTGGGGGGATCTTGACAGGGTAGATGTTGAGAAGGTGTTTCAGCTAGTGGGGAATCTCAAACTAGGGGATAATGTTATAGAGTAGGAAGGAATTCATTTAAAACTGGGATGCAAAGTTAATTTCTGCTCCTAGAGTGTAATGGATGTCTGGAATTCTCTCCTCCAGAGAATTGCGAAGGCTAGAGCACTGAAAGTAGATAGATTTCTGAAATATCAAAGAGTTGTGGGCTATGAGGAGCTGGCATGAATGAGGAGATGAGGCCTGAAGCAGATCAGTTAAGATCTTATAGAATGGCAAAGCAGGCTTGAGGGCTGAATAGCCTATTGTGTCTCCTCTTTATAGAGGATTGTGAGGCTGAGGATGAGGTCAGAAGTTGTGTGTGGGATGAAGGGAAGAGATGAAAGGACATGAAAGTCATAATAACAACAGTTTACATTTCGCAACTCATTTAACGGAGCAAGCATCTTCATAGTATAAAGTGCCCTGGGGTGTCTTCACTATTTTGACCTTTTTTGACATCAATCCACAAAAGGAGAAATTAATAAATGCTATCTCAAGTTGGGTCGAAGAGTGGTTTGTGTGCACAATGTGCTTCCAGAGGAAGTGGTGGATGGGGGCACAGTTACAATGTCTAAAAGACAGGAGCAGAAAAGTGGGACTGGTTTAATTTGGGATTATGTTCAGCATGGACTAGTTGGGCCAAAGGGTCTGTTTCCATCCTGTATGACTCTGTGAAAGTATGACTTAGGGTTGAAGGAATATCTGGAAAGAGGAAAGAGGGGTAAAGAGACGAGGACATTTTAGATGGAGTTTCAAAGCTCAGAGCCACAACAGCTAAAGGTGTGATCACCACTGTGGGAGGGCTAAAAATCAGCAATAGAGCAGAGGGTGCTGGGAGATTGGAATTCAGCCAGGGAGTGTAGAAGAAGTTGGGTGGGTGGGGATACTGGTAGCTGAAAGGATGGGAGTCCGATAGATTCCACCTTCACCTCAAATCCCACCCTGTTCTGGACAGTTTATCTTAAAGAAGCTATCCCTAACTCTTGGAGAGATAGACACATTATATACCAGGACCAGTTGATCAGAGTCATAGAACCATACAGCATAGAAGAGACCCTTTAGCCCATCAAATCTGTGCTAACCTATCTACACTACCCTTTCCAGTACAAGGCCCATAGCCTTGAAAGTTATAACATTTTAAGGGGTATAAGGTTACCCTCCTCAACTACTCACCTCCCAACCCCTAATACCCACCCACCCAAATCCCCCATAGCCTCCAAGACCACCACCAACACCCCATCCCCAACCTCCCACCTCCCACCTCCAGCACCACCACACCCCAAGGTAAAACCAGAATCCTATCACCCTCCGGCTGTCAAAAATTTTCATCAGATCACCTCTAAACCTTCTCCCCTTAACCTTAAAATTACACACAACTTTATTCTTTTTTCCTGGTAGGGACACTGCCACTGTACCACAAGAGGGCCCTTCTGGATCTGCTGTCTTTTTAACATATTTTTGATCAACCTGTTCAGAGGTGTTATTGCACCCCTCTAGAGCAGGTGAGACTTGAACATGGGCCTCCTGGTACAGAGGCGGGGTCACTGCCACAACACTGCAACATCCCCTTATTATCCCTTTTTTATTGATCCTTCATCTCAGGAAAAAAAGCTGTGTCCTAATCACCGTGTCCATAACCTTCTACACCTCTATCAGGTTCCACCCCCCCAGCAACATTCCCTGTTCTGAAGAAAACAAGCCGAGTATATCCGGTCTCTCTTCATATAACTAAACTGCTCCATCCCAGATAACATCCAGGTGAATCTCCTCTGCACACCCTCCAATGCAGTGACACCCTTCCCATAGCGAGGTGACCAGCGCTGCACAACTGCAGCCTAGCCAAAACGCCGTACAGTTCCACCACTAACTTCCTGCCCTTATAACCTCGCAACAGTAAGAATCTCTTGCGCCAAAGAAAAAGTGACTTCACCTGGCAAAGGAGCAGCTCCAAAAGCTTGTGATTCCAAATAAATCGATTGGACACTAACCTGGTGTCATGTGACTTCAGACCTTGGCCAAGGAAAAGGCAACTTTCTTGAGAAAACGGTGAAAGGGTCCATGGGCACCTGTAGGGAGGCTGGCATTTCTGCTGATGTAGAATGATCCCAACTGGAACTGATAGCTGGGCAGAGTAAGATGGTCGATGAAGCTGGTTATATTAACTGTCGTGTGGATGGAAAAGCTAAATAACTGGGCATCATTTCGAACACTTTGTAATGTTCATGAGAGACCGAGTGGCCACGGATTGAAAACTGAGGAAAAACTAAATGAGCATTTTCCTAACAGCTCTACATTCTACTATATATATGCTTCACAAAGACTATTGTAACCCAGTTTTCAGAATGTGTTTGAAAGCAGAATCACATTGGAATTACCTGTCATCATGGCAGACATTGATTAAATCCAATCACATCTCGTCACTCAATGTGATAACAGCAAAAAGGCAGTCTCTGCCTGTGGAAAATGACTTTCCCAGCTCTTAATCACTCATTAACCCCTGAAAACCATCACTGTCTTTTATACTCTGAAAACCAAAGTGAAAACATTGATTGCCTTGGCCTCAGTGTGATCTCTGAAAGAAAGCTGGTCCAAAAAAAACCTCTTTTGTGTAAGAAACAGCAGTTCAGCTTTGGTAGCTCTTAATCAAGCCAAGACTTGAACTAATCATGTGAAATGTTGCATGCAATTGAATTGCATGAACCATTGACTGTGTGATAATATTTTGCCATGGGAGATTTATCTCCAGTTCATATCCCATAGTAAAATGAGAAGAGCCCTCAAATGATGAAAACCTTCCCACTTTTACTGTGCACTGCCTTTTTCAAAAATATACAATGCAGCAAAACAAAAATGCTTTTTAAGCTGGGAAACAGGGTGGAATTCAGATTTTCAGGACTCGATAAGTAGCTGTGTCCTGTGTTGAGTTGTCGATTTGCGTGTATTCTGACTCTGCATTTTACATGGAAGTGCTGTTTGTTCCAAAAGAACAACAACTTGCATTTATGTAGCACCTTGTAATCAAGTGTAAACATGCTAAGGCATTTCTAGTGCAGACATGATGGGCTGACCGGGTTGTAACTTTCCCATGTTTCAACACCTAGTCTCAGAAGGAGACATTAGGTCATGTCATCAAAATGTCGATCGAAGAGAACATTTTTAAGGAACAACTTAAAGGCTGAAGAAAGGGAGAGGGGAGTGATCAAGGAGGGCAATCCAAAGCTTCAAGCCTTGGCAGATGGAGGTAATGAGGGGATGCAGGAAATAGGGGATGAGCAAGTGGCCATAATGAAAACAAATTGAGGAGTGTAGGTGAGTACAGAGGTAGGGAATAGTGTAAACAAGGAACGAATCCAAAACAAGCATGAGTACTGCAAAATCAAGACAGTATCAGATAAAGTTAAAAGTAGATTGACAGCTATAACTCTTAATCACTGTGGTTTACTGTTAGATGGTACTGGTGTGGCTGCAGTTAATAATGTTATATGTCTCTTTCTGCAAAGCCATGATGGTTTTTATTCTCTCTTGTTTCACACTCCAACGTGCTTTAATCAATGTCCCTGAGTATTAGTCACAGCTGTCACCAACAGGTACAGCACTGAACTGACAGTAATGTTGCTGAAATATCTGTAAATAGAATTCTGAGCAGTTCCAGTCTCATCTTATCTATGCATCTTCTCATCTCAATTATTTCTTTGCACAAATTGCAATTCAACATTGGGAACAATTATCAACTGCCGTTAATGTTTCCCTGTTGAAGTACAGAAGGAAAATTTATTTTAATCTCACTTTACTCTCTTCTATTGTTCTCCCTCTAGCCACCTTGCCCTAGTTTCAGAAATAAAACTGGAATGCATGACTAGGTAGTTCAAATCAGGTTGTATGAGTCACAATCCTATTCTGATTCACAATAAAGCGAGAAGAAAGATTTTCATTTTTATAGCATCTTTCACAACCGTATTTTTTGAAGTCATTCTTGCAATTTAGGAAACGCAGCAGACAAGTTGAACACTGCAGCCAAAAGCCCATGTCAGGCCTTGTCCCTCACTAACTGTGACACATAAAATTCAATTCTGATAATGTCAGCAAGATGTGATTTTGGGCCTGGAAACAATAAGGACCGTCGATGCTGAAAGCCAGAATCTGGCTGGAGAAGGCTATGTTAGGGATTATAATTTCCCCTCTCCTATAATTAAGGATGCCCTCAACCGCATCGCCTCCATTTCCTGTGTTTCTGCCCTCAAACTCCCCCCCCCCAATAGCAACATGGCAACAGTCCCCTTAGTCCTCACATACCATCCCACCAACCTCTGAATTCAACAAGTCATCCTCCGACATTTCCGCCACCTACAATCAGACCCATCACCAAAATGATATTTCGCTCCCCACCCCTGTCCACCTTGCGCAGAGACCATTCATCCAGCAACACCCCTGTCAGCTCTACACTTCCCACCAGTCCCCCTGACTAGTCCTTTCCCTGCAACCACAAGAGGTGAAATACCTGCCCTAGCCTGTCACCTCCGTCCAAGACCCCAAAACAATCCTTCCAGATCTGGCACAGATTCACCTGCACTGCATCCAAAATGACCTATTGCATCCATTGCTCCCGATGTGGTCTTCTCTACATCAGGAAGTCCAAGCGCGCTGTTTGCAGGGCATCTGTTCTCTGCACACATCGACCAACTTGATCTTCTGGTTTCCATCCCACTCCCCTGCCCATCCCTGGACCCCTGCACTATCAGAGTGAGACCAAACATAAACTGGAGGAGCAACACTTGATACTTTGCCTTGGGAGCTCACAGCCAATTACCTCAATGTTATCCACCAACTTTAAAATCCCTCCGCCCCCAGCCTTATCCCATGTCCAGCTCTCCCCCTCCTCCTCGCCTCCCTGACCTGACCTAACCTGTCCATTTTCCTACTAGCCTCTCTGCTCCACCCTTCTCACAGACGAATCACAATAACCCCCTACCTGCATCTCTGCCTACTCTTCCCTCAGCCCCACCTTCCCATTTATTTCTGGGCTCTTCTCCCCCTTCCTGTCCTAATGAAGGGTTTGAGCTCAAAAACTTGCTTGCTGTCTGACCTGTGGTGTCTCTCCTACCTATACTTCCCGCTGCCTCTGGAAAGCAACCAATGTCTTCAAAGCTCCCTTTCACACTGGTTATACCCTCGTCCATCGGGCAGAAGACGTAACACTTTGAATACACATACAAATAGATTCGACAGATGCTTCTTCCCACTGTTATCAGACTTTTGAACGGACCTCTCAAATGTTAGTCCTGATCTCGCTGTCTGTACCTTCTCTGTGGCTGAGACACTGTACTCTGCACTCTGTTGTGCTAACCTGATGCACCTAGTATGGTACGATCTGCCTGTATAGCACGCAGAACAATACTTCTCATTGTATCTCGCTACATGTGACAACAATAAATCAATCAACCAATTAATCAACTGGGATGCACTTGCCACCCACTGATGGCTTTTGGCACCACCAAGTCCTCCTTACATAAGTACAGTAAGTATAAGGAACTTATCGACTTAACAATGCTATTGGATAAACAAGAAGAGGATGATTTTCTTCTCTCAGACAATAGGGAATCAGTGGTATTCTTTATCACAGGAGGCTGTTGAGACTGGGTGGTTTAACTATGTTTTAAACTGAGATAGACAAGTTTTTAATCAGTGGGGGTTGTTGGGGAAAGGCAAGAAAGTGAATTTGAGGATTTTCAGATCAGCCATGATCTCACTACATGGTGGGGCAAACTGGATGGGCTGAATGGCCTAATTCTGCTCCTACACCTTGTGGTCTCAAGAGGCTCTTGCCCGATATTGGATGCAGTTTTCTGAAATCAGGACAATGCATGACAATGAGTTGTCATCTAACTGTCACATTCACCACAGCAATGCTGCTACCAATTTGCCAAATCAATCAACAGGGGTCTTTCTCATATTGTGTAAAATGTCCTTTACTTTGCTATTCCTGTGGATCATACTGATCAGGGTAAGATGAGAACCATCAGTAAAATGTGAAGCAAAATGAGAAATTGCTGGAGAAACTCAGCGGGTCTGGCAGCATCTGTGGACAGAAAGCAGAGTTAACATTTCAGGTCCAGCGACCCAAGTGTTCTGATTTAGGATCACTGGACCTCAAAATGTTAACTCCGATTTTTCTTCAAAGATGCTGCCAGACCTGTGTAACTTTTCCAACAATTTCTGGTTTTCTTTCAGATACCTAGTGTCTCTAGTTCCTTTGGTTTTATCTTTGTTCAGTAAAATTTTTCAGCAACGCTCAAATTGTTGATGTATTTATAGCAAGGTAACAATAAATACCAGTGACATGGTCCAGTTAGGCATAATTATAGTCAACACATGAAACATCATGTTCCCCTCTAAGCCTCTCACTATCCTGACTTGGAAATATATCGCTGTTCCTTCAGTGTCAGTGAATCAAAATCCTGGAATTCCCTCCCTATGGAATCATTTGTCTCTCTACAGCTAATCAACAATAGCAGCTCAAGAAGGCACCATCTCAAGGGCGAATAGGGATGGGCAATAAATGCTGACCCAGCTAGCAAGCCATGAACCAATTTGAAACTTAAACATCTGAGAGAACATTTTGAATCAAAAGCTTTTTAAATCAATTGGGATGTCGCTTCCAGTTCTGCGGTCCAGGCTTAAGAGAGACTGTCGAGGGTTAGAAAGTGCGGTGAGGAGATTCTGTTTGACATGGTCCAGTTCTGTGGGCGGATTGCAGACATTGATGCTGCAGTGGAAACAGAGAATGCTAAGGGGAGATTTAATGGGAATGATCAGATCAGTGAGGATAAGGAGATGTTGGTGAGGCAGGAAGGTCAGTACAAGACGTAACAAATCATTCCAGTAACTGTCTGAGGAGAAGATTCTATTCTTCATGTGAACGGAAATGCTCCCATTTGGCTGGACAGTTGGCCTGTGGTACAGAGTGACACTAACTGCATTAGTTCAATGCCCATAGCTGCTGAAGTTAACAGGAAGGTTTCATCCTCTCAACCACATCCCCTGCCTGAAGCACGGTGACTACCAGGTTAAATTCACCCAAACACCTCTCTCTAATGAGAGAAGAACCTTGTGGTCCTCATGGCAACTTTCACTCTGGAATCTTCTCCCTGAAAAGACGAGGGGAGAAACTTCAATAGGAAACATAGAGATGTATGAGCAGTAGTAGGCCACTCAGCCTTTCGAGCCTGTTCTGACTTTCAATATGATCGTGGTTGATCATCCAATCTTCTCGCTTCTTCCTCACACTCTTCAATTCTTTAGCCCTGAGTACTATATTTAACTCCTTCTTGAAAACATTCAATGTTTTGGCCTCAAACACGTTCTGTGCCAGAGAATTCCACAGGATCACCACTTCTCCTCATTTCAGCCCTAAATACTTTTTCCTTTATTCTTAGACTGTGATCACTGGTTATGGACTTCCTGGTCATCAGGAGTGTCCTTCTTGCATTTACCCTGCCTAGTCCTTTTAGAGTTTTACAGGTTTCTATGAGATCCCCCTCATTCTTCTAAACTCCAGTGAAGATAGCCCAAACTGAGCCAGTGTCTTCCATGCATCAGCACTGCCATCCAATGAATCTGTGCGGCAAACAATGGAATCTTTAGGAAACAAAGTATGTATCCTTGAATTGAAATGTGTGGACTGTGGACCAATTCAAAATAATTGGTAAAAGAGGCAAATGTGACGTGAGGAAAAATGTTTTCATGCACGAGTGGTTAACATCTAGAATGAGGGCATGGTGGTGGTAACTTCCGTTGAGGTGCCCAAAATAGAATTAGGTGGTTCTTTGAGAAAGGAAGAGTGTGGCAGGTTACAGGCAGAAGGCAAGAGAATGGCACCAAACAAAGTACTCATTAGGAAAGCTAGTACAGATATGATGATCCAAATGGCCTCCTCCTGCACATGAATGATTCAGTGTTTCTATGAATGATTTGATTTGATCTATTTTCAAGTGTACCTAAGTACAGTGAAAAGCTTTGTTTGTGAGCAATACATGCAGATCATAGTAAGCAACGCATACAGATCACAGGGTGAAAAAAGAATCTTAAACAGAGGTGTACAGGTTGCGGCACACAAGACATGCGCTAGGCAAGATCAACATTATTTGAAGTTAGGAAGCCCATTCAACAGTCTAATAACTGGGAAGAAGCTGTTCCAGGACCTGCTCGTGCGGTGTTCAGGCTCCTGTATCTTCTGCCTGACAGAAGAGGATGTAGGAGAGCATTACCACAGTGCAATGGGTCTTTGATGATGTTGGCCGCCTTTCCGTAGTAGCGAGCCTTGTAAATAGAGTCCATGGGTGGAAGGTTGGCTTCTGTGACGGTCTGGGCTGTGCACACCTCCTTCTGTAGTTTCTTAGAGGGGACACAAAGTGAAGTGGTCATTGAAGAGCTATCACAGAGACCGTGGGCCAAGTGTCTCCCTTTTGTGCTGGAAAGATTCAGTGATCCTGTGAATGGGGCAGGTCCTTGAAAGGGCTGAATGGCCTATGTCAGAGCTGCGTGATTCCACGATTCTTTTATGAGAGCTTTGATCTGATGTGACTCAATATCTGAATAAATTTACGATATGTAATAAAGACACATAAACCAGTTTTTTTTCTGCATACCTCGAACAGCTTGCAAGACAGATGGCTGAAGTAAATTGAAGCATCATTCAGTGGGAGATTGACAGCAGGGACAGAGATTATGTGTGAATTACATCATGCTCAGGAAAGGTTTTACTGTTGTTTTCAAACTCAAAAAGAACCACAAATTGGAATAAATTGATGAATGATAATTACCTGCTTTAACAAGCAGGAAATCTGGGTGAGAATTTGAAGATGACGTTATCATGATAAACAGTAAAGCAGACACATTGAACAATATGCTCTGCCAAAGAGAACTCATTTCAATCCTTGTGCCAATCTCTGAGTTGTTAATCAGTCTCACAAAAACTGGTAGCTTGTGTCACTGCTGTTCAGTAATGCTCGATCTAGAGGTTTCCACATGTTGCTGTATTTATTTTACTCACTTGTTGGATGTGGGCATTGCGGGCTAGGCCAGTATTTATTGGCCAATGCTAGTAGCCCCTCGAGAAGGGGGTAGTGAGAAGTTTTCTTGAACCACTGCAGCCTATGTGCTGTCGGTTGAACCACAATGCCAATAGGAAGGGAATTCTGGGATATTAACCCAGCAGCATTGAAGGGGCAGTGATATATTCCCAAGTCAGGATGGTGAGTGGTTTGGAGGGGAACTTGCAGCTGGTGGCATTCCCATGTATCTGCTGCCCCTGCCCTTTGAGATCGAAGTGATCATGTGTTTGGAAGGTGCTGCCTGAGGATGTTTGATGGAGTAATGTATGGTAGAAAAATTACAGTGGCTCCATGTTCCTACGGCTTACACAATAAACATACCGCACATGCAACAAGTAAGCAGACTTGTATCCAACTCTAAGGAGGTACTTCTCACTGAAATCCACAGAGGTACCAGTCCATCAGGGCAATATGTCAATGGCAGTCTCTTGTACCAATCGGAGGGATTGGGTGTGGGCAGACAGGGTTTTATTGGGGGTCGGGTTTGGGGGAGGGTTCATGCCTCTGCAGAATGAGGAGTGGGTCAACCTCAATGGGGATTGGGAAGTGTGTGGTCTAGGACTAACATTGTCAGGGAGATAGATGGGCAGCCGAGATAATAGGAACTGCAGATGCTGGAGAATCCGAGATAACAAAGTGTGAAGTTGGAAGAACACAGTAGGCCAAGCAGCATCTCAGGAGCACAAAAGCTGACATTTCAGGCTTCATCAGAGAGGGGGATGGGGAGAGTGTTCTGAGATGCGTAGGGAGAGAGGGGGAGGCGGACCAAAGATGGATAGAGGAGAAGATAGGTGGAGAGGAGAGTATAGGTGGGGAGGTAGGGAGAGGATAGGTCAGTCCAGGGAGGTGGACAGGTCAAGGAGGCGGGATGAGGTTAGTAGGTGGTAAATGGAGGTTCGGCTTGAGGTGGGAGGAGGGGACAGGTGAGAGGAAGAACAGGTTAGGGAGGCGGGGACGAGCTGGGCTGGTTTTGTGATGCGGTAGGGGAAGGGGAGATTTTGAAGCTTGTGAAGTCCACATTGATATCATTGGGCTGCAGGGTTCCCAAGTGGAATATGAGTTGCTGTTCCTTCAACCTTCGCGTGGCATCATTGTGGCACTGCAGGAGGCCCATGATGGACATGTCGTCTAAAGAATGGGAGGGGGAGTGGAAATGGTTTGCGACTGGGAGGTTCAGTTGTTTATTGCGAACCGAGCGGAGGTGTTCTGCAAAGCAGTCCCCAAGCCTCCGCTTGGTTTCCCCAATGTAGAGGAAGCCACAACAGGTACAGTGGATACAGTATACCACATTGGCAGATGTGCAGGTGAACATCTGCTTGATATGGAAAGTCATCTTGGGGCCTGGGATGGGGGTGAGGGAGGAGGTGTTGGGGCAAGTGTAGCACTTCCTGCGGTTGCAGGGAAAGGTGCCGGGTGTGGTGGGGTTGGAGGGGAGTGAGGAGCAGACAAGGGAGTCACGGAGAGAATGGTCTCTCTGGAAGGCAGACAAGGGTGGGGATGGAAAGATGTCTTGGGTGGTGGGGTCGGATTGTAGATGACGGAAGTGTTGAAGGATGATGCATTGTATCCAGAGGTGGGCAGCAGTCAGAGCTATGAGCATACCTCACTCAGTAGGTGGAAGGTGAGGGGTGCTGCCTTATCATGTCAGTAAATGGGGAGGTGGGCGACCAGAGTCAGTTGGTCAGGCCGGTCCAAAGAAAGGGAAACAGAGAGGGGCAGAGGCACAGGACTGAACCTCGCAGGGTCACTTTGTCATGGGGACATTTGGCCTCTGGGGAAGGGCACAGGACAGTTGTGAGGGGTTATGGCAGGATCTGCCAGAGGGGTCTATGTAAGGCATGGCTAGAAAAAGGATTTTTTAAATTTACTCTCAGGATGTAGGCAAATCTGGCTAGGCCAGCATTAATCTCCCATCCCTAATTGCCCAGAGAGCAGTTACAAGTCAACCACATTGCTGTGGGTCTGGAGTCATATGTGGCCTGACCAGTTAAGGATGGCAGTTTCCTTCCCTAAAAGACATTAGTGAGCGAGATGGGTTTTTCCCACAATCAACAATGTATTCATGATCATTATTACACTCTTAATTTCAAACAGTTTATTGAATACAAATTCCACCATCTGCCGTGGCGGGATTCAAACCTGGGTCCCAGAATGTTGTCTGGATCTCTGGATTAACAGTCCAATGGTAAAAACCACTAGGCCATCACCTCCCCATGGAACCTGGAGTTACATGTAGGCTAGACTGGGTTAAGATGGCAGTTTCTGTCCCTAAAGGGCATTAGTGAACCAGATGGACTTTCTCAGATAATTGACAATGGATTCACAGTCATCATTCGATTCGTACTTTCAAATTCCTTCTTGAATTTCAGGATTTAAAACTAGGTCCCCAGAACATTAGCCGAATTTCTGGATTAATAGTCTTGTGATAATGTCACTGGACCATTGCCTCCCCAGAGGGTAAATGTGGCATGTTCCATCGAGAGGAGCACTCTGGCCTTCAGAGCGACCACACCCAGCACGGTCACTTCATATGCCAGGAGCTGTGTGGCAAAGGAGCAGGACATGTGCAGAGTGGGGATTCGGGGGGAATGTGAGTTCTGAGGGGCAAATGGGATGGGCATCAAGGAGATGGGGATTTTTTGGTGCTCGAGGTCTGAAGCCGCCAGCAGGGGAGGGCACAATATTGCCTGAAAATTGGCCAGAAAATCAAAAATGCACCCGGGGCAGAAAATGGCTGTGAGTACGTTTGGACAGGACAAGGTAAGTGCCTCAATCTCTGGGGTTTGTTTGGCGGTGGTGGTGGTGGCGGGGGGAGTTGGGGTAGGTGGGGAAGCAGCAAAGAGAAGACCTATTGTTTCTGCCAGCCTGCCCCTGGAAACAAACACCCAAACAATTTGTTCACCTAAATAATTTGCTGCAAAAAAGACACCGAACCTGCTTGTAGTGACAGTAATGAGGTTAGCCAGGTGAACTTGATATCATATGAGTCCCCTGATTGATGCTGTTAATCTGGTCCAATCAGGGAGCCCTGGCTGACAGATATAAACAGGAGTGGCAGACATCTTGTTGATTCTGAGGGCTGGCTTAGGTTGAGCTGTATGGGTGTTAATAGTGCTCTGCACCTTATAAAGGGGCCTGGCCTCTGTGGAGTTATTTCACTTGGCATGGTCTTTCTTGTGACAGTTATGCTGGAATCTAAGGGGTGGACTGATGTGGAACATAGGGTGGCATGATGCCTCAGTGGTTAGCACTACTGCCTCACAGACTCAAGGACCTGGGTTTGAGTCTAGCCTTGGGTGACTGTCTGTGTGGAGTTTCCATGTTCTCTCTGTGAGGTTTGTGGGTTTCCTCTGGGTGTTCCAGTTCTTCCCCTGTAGTCCAATGATGTGCAAGGTAGGTGGGTTGGCCATGCTAAGTTACCTGTAGTGCCCAGGGATGTTTAGGTTAGATGAGTTAGACATTGGGAAATCGGGCAGGGGAATGGATCTGGGTGGGATACTCCTTGGATGGGTGGTGTGGTCTTAGTGGGCTGAATGGCCTGTTTTCACATTGAATGGACTCTATGTGAACCCACTTGCTGAATGCACTGTTGCAGTATAAGTGAGGCAATGACACAATGACTGTCTAGATGGACTGAATAATCCAGATCACCAAACTGAGGGTATGGGTTCATATCCCAACATGGCAGATGGCTCAAATTTGAACTCTGTGAAGGGGTGAGGTGAGAAGAGTCTGGAGAGGTAAATGGGCTTGTGATTGTACAAATCACTGGTTTCAAAACCCATCTGCTCTCCTAAGCTTAGGAAAGAAAATTTGTCTCCTTTACCTTGCCTGGTCTACATATGACTCCAGACCTACAGCAATTGGAAAAGGTGCAGAGGAGATTTCCCAGGTTGTTGCCTGGTTTGGAGTGTAGGCCCTGTGAAGAAAGGCTGAGGGAGTTGGCTCTGTCCTCATTGGAGAGGAGGAGGCTTGGAGGGGATTTAGACAACATTCAAGATGATCAGAGGATTAGATAGTGTGGACAGTGAGAGTCTTTTTCTGAGGACGATGACTTCAGCTTGTACAAGGTGCCACAGCTACAAATTGAGGGGTGATAGATTTAAGGCAGATGTCAGAGGCAGGTTCTTTACTCAGAGAGTGGTAAGGGTGTGGAATGCCCTGCCTGCCAATGTAGTTTATGCAGCCACATTAGGGGCATTTAAACAGTCCTTGGATAAGCATATGGATGATGATGGGATAGTGTAGGGGGAGGGGCTTAGATTAGTTCACAGGTCAGTGCAACATTGAGGGCTGAAGGGCCTGTTCTGTTCTGCATTGTTCCATGGTCAAAGTAGTTGACTCTTATTTGCTGTCTAGGAAAATTTGGACTGGGCAGTAGATCCTGGCCTAGCCAATAATGCAACTTCCAACGAATGAATGTTGAAAAGGTGATGGTTTGTTATACCGAAAAGGTGATGGTTTGTTATACCTTAAAGCTGGAGGAAGGATATACAGTGAATGATTTATTCTAACTCTAAAGTTTTTTTTAATGGAAGTGCTTGAAGTGAGACAGGAAGAAACTGTTCCCACTGGTTAAAGGCTTGAGGGCACAGATGTGAAGGTAAACATTGTAAAAGGTAGTGCTGGAGTAAAGAAAAACTCTCTTCTGGAAAGAATGGCTTGTGGTCTGGAATGAAGTGCATGAATATGTGGTGGGGCAGCTTCAATTGAAGTATTCAAGAGGGCATTGGATTATGATCTGAAAAGGAACAGCTTGAGGGATTCTGGGAAGATGCAATAAGTGAATTGCTCACTCCGAGCCAGTGCATGCACGATGGGCCAAACAGCACCCCCCTGCTGTGCTGTGGCTAGTCTGTGATTTCTGTCCTAGAAGCTAATGAACAGCAGTACTGTGTGGGCTAGTGAAAGGCTCATGATGTTTGGCATGTGGCGGAGAGCTGGAGCTACAGTATAGAGGAGTCTGTGCCTTGGGTGCCCTGCTCAAGCCAGCAGGGAACTATGATCTAGGCACTTAGTCAGGAGCGTTTGAGTGAAAAGTCTCGGCATTGAGCCTTGGTTATGGAATTATCCAGGACAGTGCTGCTTGGGGTGCTTGGTCAATGAGGCATGTTCAATGAGAAAGTGATAGAAGGATAGCCCAAGTAGAGAATGGACACTCTGGGTTGATTCCCCTTGTATTCTTTGACATAGAAGATCAGTATGTGACCATTTTACTCATGGCTTACCCTTTGAGCAAGGCAGAATTTCCAAAAGAAAATAGCAGCGGTAATAGACAACAAATGTAGGACCAGCTTCTTATGGTAAAACCAAGCTGCTTGAGAATAGGTCAGTCAGGTCATAAGGCTGGAGGAGATTATTCAAGTGGTTTAATACTGCTAGTGATGACTAAAAAGGAAGACTAAAAGGAGGTTGGAAGAACACAGCAAGCTAGGCAGCATCTGGAGGAAAGGAGCAGTCAGTGTTTTAGGTATTAGCCTTCAGGTCCTGAAGGAGGGTAATAACTGAAATGTTGGCTGTTAATTTCCTCCAGTTGCTGCCTGGCTTGCTGTGTTTTTCAAGCCTCTTGATTGCAGATGCTGGAATCTAGGGTAGGCAGTTTTTTTTGAACTTCAACACTCCAAAGGAAGCCTTGAACTTGGTGTTAAGGACTGTTGCCTGAAGAGGAATTGGACTGCACAGTTCAGAAATAAGATTAAAGCTTGAGGTCCCCTCAAAGATGGTTGTCCAGTAATTGCAGTGTGCTGTTACTATACAGTACCCTGCTCAATCTGTGTGCCAGTGCTGGAGAAGTGATCAACCAACTTGGCAGGTGAACTGGCAACAAAGTGTGGAGCTGGATGAACACAGCAGGCCAAGCAGCATCTTAGGAGCACAAAAGCTGATCTGTCTCGGCCTGAAAAGGGGGTAGGGAGAGGATTCTGTAAAATAAATGGGGAGAGGGGGAAGGTGGACTGAAGATGGGTGCAGAGGAGAGTATGGTTGGGGAGGTAGGGAGGGGATAGGTCCTTCCAGGGAGGACGGACAAGTCAAGGGGGTGGGATGAGGTTAGTTAGTAGGAAATGGTGGTGTGGGAGGAGGGGATAGGTGAGGAAGAACAAGTTAGGCAGGCAGGGATAAGCTGGGCTGGTTTTGGGATGTGGGGGCGGGAGGAGACATTGAAGCTGGTGAAATCTACTTTGATGCCATTGGGCTGCAGGGTTCCCAAGTGGAATGAGTTGTTCCTGCAACCTACATGTGGCATCATTATGGCACTGCAGGAGGCCCAGGATGGACATGTTGTCTGAGGAATGGGAGGGGGTTTTGAAATGTTCGTGACTGGAAGGCGCAGTTGTTTACTGCGAACCGAGCGGAGGTGTTCTGCAAAGCGGTCCCCAAGCCTTCGCTTGGTTTCCCCAATGCAGAGGAGGCCACACTGTGTACAGCGGATACGGTATACCACATTGGCAGATGTGCAGGTGAACGTCTGCTTGATGGGAAAAGTCATTTTGGGGCCTGGGATAGGGGTGAGGGAGGAGGTGTGGGGGCAAGTATAGCACTTCCTGTGGTTGCAGGGGAAGGTGCCGGGTGTGGTGGGGTTGGAGGGGAGTGTGGAGCAGACAAGGGAGTCGCAGAGGGAGTGGTCTCTCCAGAACGCAGACAAAGGGTGGGGTGGGGAAAAGTGTCTTTAGCGGTGGCGTCGGAATGTAGATGGTGGAAGTGTTGGAGGATGATGTGTTCTATCCAGAGGTTGGTAGGGTGGTATGTGAGGACTAAGGGCTTCTCTTTTTGGCGGTTATTGCAAGGGCAGGGTGTGAGGGATGAGGTGCAGGAAATGCGGGAGACATGGTCAAGGGTGTTCTCAACCAATGTTGGGAGGAAGTTGCAGCCCTTGAAGAACTAGGACATCTGGGATGTGTGGGAGTGGAATGTCTCATCCTGGGAGCAGATGTAGCAGAGGTGAAGGAATTGGGAATAGGGGATAGAATTTTTGCAGGAGGGTGGGTGGGAGGAGGTGTATTCCTGGTAACTGAGAGTTGGTGGGCTTGAAATGGACGCTGGTTTGTAGGTGGTTGCCTGAGATGGAGACAGAGGTCCAGGAAGGTGAGGGATGTGTTGGAGATGGCCCAGGTGAACTTGAGGTTGGGGTGGAAGGTGTTGAAGTGGATGAACTGTTCAAGATCCTCTGGGGAGCAAGAGGCAGTGCTGATACAGTCATCAATGTAACGGAGAAAGAGGTGGGGTTTGGGGCCAGTGTAGGTGCGGAAGAGGGGCTGTTCCATATAAACTACAAAGAGGCAGGCATAGCTTGTGTCCATGCGGGTACCCATGGCTACCCCCTTAGTCTGTAGGAAGTGGGAGGAATCAAAAGAAGTTGTTGAGGGTGAGGACAAGTTCAGCTAGGCGGATGAGGGTGTCGGTGGAGGGGGACTGGTTGGCTCTGCGGGACAGGAAGAAGCAGAGGGCCTTGAGGCCATCAGCATGCAGAATGCAGTACCAAGAGTATCCCCCCTAGTCCTCACGTACTGCCCCACCAACCTCTGGATACTATGCATCATCCTCCGACACTTCTGCCATCTACAATCTGACCACACCACCCAAGACATTTTTCCATCCCCACCCTTGTCTGCCTTCTGTAGAGATCACTCTCTGCAACTCCCTTGTCCGCTCCACACTCCCCTCCAACCCCACCACACCCGGCACTATCCCCTGCAACTGCAGGAAGTGCTACACTTGCCCCCACACCACCTCCCTCACCACCATCCCAGACCCCAAGAAGACGTTGCACGTCAAGCAGATGTTCGCCTGCACCTCTGCCAATGTGGTATACTGCATCCGCTGTACAGTGTTGCTTTCTCTACATTGGGGAAACCAAGTGGAGGCTTGGGGACCGCTTTGCGGAACACCTATGCTTGGTTTGCAGTTAACAACTGCACCTCCCAGTTGCGAACCATTTTAACTCCCCCTCCCATTCCTCAGATAACATGTCCATCCTGAGCCTCCTGCAGTGCCACAATGATGCTACCCGTAGGTTGCAGGGACAGCAACTCATATTCTGCTTAGGAGTCCTGCAGCCCAATGGTATCAATGTGGATGTCACCAGCTTCAAAATCTCTCTTCCCCCCCCCCCCCACTGCCGCCACTGCATCCCAAAAACCAGCCCAGCTTGTCCCTACCTGTCTAACCTGTTCTTCCTCTCACCTATTCCCTCCCCCCCCCCCCCCCCCACCTCAAGCCGCACCTCCATTTCCTACCTACTAGCCTCATCCTGCCCCCTTGAACTGTTCGTCCTCCCTGGACTGACCTATCCCCTCCCTACCTCCCCTCCCATATTCTCCTCTCTACCTATCTTCTCTCTATCCATCATCAGTCCGCCTCCCCCTCTCTCCCCATTTATTTCAGAATCTTCTCCCCATCCCCCTCTCTGATGAAGGGTCTAGGCCCAAAACGTCAGCTTTTGTGCTCCTGAGATGCTGCTTGGCCTGCTGTGTTCATCAAGCCTTACACTTTGTTATCTTGGAACTGCAGATGCTGGAGAATCCCATTATCTCTGATGTCAATGAACTGCTGCTGCTTTTGGACAATTGTTGGAGCTGACCCCCATTATTGAGGGAACTGAGGAGTATTACATCATATTCAGGACTTGTGCCTGATGGAGAGTCAGGAGGTGCATTACCTGCTGGAGAATTCCCAACTCCTGACTTTCTTCTTTTCATTTGTTCATGGGATGTTGCTGTTGCTCTGCTCTGCCAGCGTTTAACATCCATTTTTTGTATCCCAGTGTGGCTAAATTTCCTGGTCAATGTTAATGCTAGGACATTCAGAGATTGACCATTGAATAGGATTCAAAGGGAAATCCTCAAATCCCTGCAGTGTGGAACCAGGCCATTGGCCCATCAGGAATATCCCACCCACCTATTCTATCCCTATGTATTTTCCACAGCCGATTCACTTAACATGCACACCTGGGGGCTCGGGGAGGAAACAGGAGAAAACCCATGCAGATATGGGGAGAACGTGCAAACTCAACATAGAAGTCACCTGACGGCACAATTGAACTGGGGTCCTTGGACTTGTGAGGCAGCAGTGCTAACCCCTGTGCTGCATGATGGTTCTGTTCCCTCCTATTTGTGACGTTGTTTGCCAGGCACATGTGTCGTACGCATATTGCTCATTGCACATCAACCTGCTGGTTGCGCTGGCTACATCAGTGAGCTAGTCATTCAGAACTCCAGGCGAACATTCAGGGGCACACTTTCAAATCCCACTAATGCAATTTCAATTCCGTAGCAATATGGATTAGCTGCTTACTTAGTGGCAACTGGCTTTTTTTAAATTTAAAAAACCTTTCACAACTCGCCCTTAGGGAAGGAAATCTTCCGTACTTACCTGTTCTGGCTGATGTGTGACTCCAGGGCCACAGCAATGTGATTTGACCTTAACTGCCCTCTAGGTAATAAACGCTGGCATTGCCTGCAACACCCATGTTCCATGATCAAGCAACAAAACACAGTCCTAACTGTTGACCAGGTCCTGCTGTGTGTGAGTTGAAGGACAAAGGCTCTCAATATAAATGTAACATTGAATGAATGAATGAATGTAGAATAATTGTCCCTGACAAAAAGTGTTTTTCAGTGATGCGGGTTCCATTCACTGGCTCCATGCAATTGGACATCTTCAATTTATATTTTATTCTCTTAATTCATTCAGTTGTTGAAATGGAAGGCAGTGAAGTTGAAACTTATTTCAATATTGTTTTCAGAAATAAAAAGTTACAAGTCTTGAAAAGGCCTGAACAAGGTATAAAATATTTGGAATCTTATGAACTGTCAACAAGATTGTTTCAAAATCAATAGCCAATTAGTGAAAAACATATATATCAACAGATGCTAGAGACTAACTTGTAGTGGATGTTTAGTTCAATGCTTCAATGTGTAATTTGTCATTTACTGGTAAGCTTATCAATTAGATAATAATTGGCCAATCCTAAATGATAATCAATTTAATTTTACTTTCATTGCTTATTCTGGGGATCAATCATAATTCCAACAGCTCCACATTAAAGAAGCTGTCTTCTCGCATTGAATTGGGAGAAGTGACTGTAGAGGCATTCTACTTGCTAAAGGAAAGCCATGCTCAATTGAGGTCAGTGTTCGAGAATTGGCTAGTAACATTGAGTGACAATCTCCCATTTCTCTACCCTGCAGAAATGGCTTACCTCTAGGGGCATAGGACCATTGAATCACCCCAAATATCTCCAGGGCAACTAAGACCTTATAAGCAGCAACCTGACATCATCATACTCACGGAATCATAGCTGACGCACAATGTCCCAGAAAACACAGTCACTATCCCTGAGTATGTCCTCTCCATTGGCAGGATAGATCCAGGGGATAGGGTGGCATAGTGGTATACAAATGGGAGGCCTCAACATTGAATCCATGCCCCCATGGCATCAGGTCGTGCACGGGCAAGGCTACCTCCTGCTGAGTCTGACGTATACCCCCCCCATCAGCAGATGGGTGAGAGTTCTTCCATGTTGAACAACACCTGGAGGAAGCACTGAGGGTGTCAATGGCACAGAAGGTACACTGGTTGGGTGACTTTAATGTCAATTACCAGCAGTACCTTACTGAATGATCTGCTTGAGTCTTAAAGGGTTGAGCTGCTGGACAGGGTCTGTGGCAGGAGGTGAAAATGTACTTGACCTCATTGTCACAAATATTTTTGGCCTGGATGCATCCACCCTTGACCATATTGATAAGCGTGAGCACTTTATAGTTCATGTGGAGATGAAGTATCATTTTCATTTAAAGAATACCCTCCATTTATTACTGCGTTAAAAGACCATAAGACAATAAGATATAGGAACTGAATTAGGCCATTTGGCTAATCAGATCTGCTCCATCATTCAGCCATCGCTGATATGTTTCTCAACCCCATTCTCCTGCCTTCTCTGTAACCCTTGACCTCTTACTAATCAAGAACCTATCCATCTCTGTCTTACGCACATTCAATGACTTAACTCCCACAGCCCTGTGTGGCAATGATTTCCACAGGTTCACCACTCTCTGGCTGAAGAAATTTCTCCTCATCTTGAATCAAAAGGGCCATCCCTTCACTCTGGGGCTGCGCTCTTGGGCCCTAGTCTTTCCTGTAGTGGAAACATCTTCCCCACATCCACACTATCCAGACCTCTCAGTATTCTGAGATAGTAGGAACTGCAGATGCTGGAGGATCTGAGATAACATGGTGTAGAGCTGGATGAACACAGCAGGCAAGCAGCATCAGAGGAGCAGGAAGGCTGACATTTTGGGCCTAGACCAAAATCCAGCTCTACACCTTGTTCTCTCAGTATTCTGTAAGTTTCAATGAGAACATCCCTCATCCTTATAAACTCCATCGAATACAGACGCAGAATCCTCAACTGCTCTTCATACGACATACTGGATGGGATTTACTTTGAACAGATCTAGCAACTTGACATCGAGCATCCATGAGAAGCGATCAGTAGCACTGAGGATTGGGAAAACTTTAAAAGCCAACAAAAAAGACTAGTAATTTAGACTAACGACAGAGATTAATGGCAGTGAATCGACCTGAGTTACACCAGATGCTTCTTAGGGACATGATCACAACAGATATCAGTTGAACATTTGGGATCTCTCCCTAAACATGGCTACCTCTATATCTTTCTTGAATATCTTCTTTAAGAGTTACTAATTCGACCAAGCTTTTACTTACCATTTAATCACCCGTTCATGTGTCTCCTGAGATGACACACTCTAATTGATAGCACAAGTTGTGAAGTGTCTGTCACTGTTTTAGTATTTCACAGGAGCTATACAAACGCCTGACTGTGTGAGTCCAAGATAGGTTGGAAAGTGGGTTACGTAGAGGAGTTAGAGAGTTGACATAGGGATATAGATATGTTACATAAGTGAGCAAAGATCTGGCAAATGGAATATAGAAAGTGTGAAGTTGCTCATTTTGGAAGAAGGAATTTACAAAAGCATATTATCTCAACGATGAGAAATCACAGAGCTCTGACACGCAGAGAGATTCGGGTGTCCTAGTGCATCAATAACAGAATGTTGGAATGCAAGTACAACAAGTAATCAGGAAAGCTAATAGAGTGTTATGTATTATTTTCAGGGGAAGAGGGAGGTTATGCTTTAGATTTTCAGTGTATTGATGAGACTTCGTCTGGAATTCTGTGTTCAGTACTGGTCACCGTACTGGAATTGTTACAGAAGATGTTAATGCAATGAGTGCAGTTCAGAGCAGGCTTGCTAGACTAAAGGGTTGGTTAGCTCAGCTGGATAGAAAGCTGATATCTGATGCTAATAATGTGGGTTTGATTCCTGCACCATGTTGAAGTTACCATCTTCTCAACCTCTGCCTGCTGTCTGTGACATGGTAAAACTCTGGTTCATCTGATACCAGTGTCTTTCTCTCTTTAATATGAGAGCAGCCCAATGATAACTTTACCTTTCTTTTCAAACTAGACTGATACCTGGAATGTGTGGATTGCCTTATGAGGAAAAGCTAGACAGGCCAGGTCTGTTACCCCTGGAGTTTAGAAGTGGTGGAGCTAATTGAAACATTTAAGATCCTGAGGGGACGAAGCCGGAGGATGTGGAAAGGATGTTTCCTTGTGTGAAAGAATGTGGAACTTGGGGTCACAGGTTAAAAATAATCGGGTGGCCGTTCAAAACAAAGACAAGGAAATAAATTTCTTTCAGGGGTCGTGTGCCTTTGGAATTCTCTTCCTCAAAATATGATGGATGCAGAATCTTTAAATATTTTTCATGCAGAGGTAGACAGATTCATGAATATGAAGGGGATGGAAGATTATTGGGAATATATAAGGATGTAGAGTTGAGGTCAAAATCAGATCAGCCATGATCTTATTAAAAAGTGGGCTAGCCCTAAAGGGCCCAGTGCTCTTCTCTCGTTCTTTGTTCGTATGTTTGCTCAAATCATGCACAGAACAGGGCCCAGCAAACTGTGTCTATTTCATCCAATATTGAATGTGTCATTTGGAAGATCAGGAATATCAATCCTGTGCATTTTCTCAATTTGAGATTCTGAACTACAAGGTGAAATTGAATCATAGACTGATACAGCACAGAAACAGACCATTCGGCCCAACAAATCCGTACCGACCAAAATTCCCAAACATAATAAGTCCCATCTGCCTGTGTTTGGCCTACATACCTCTAAATATTTCCTATTCATGTACTATCCAATTGTATTTTAAATGTTGGAACTGTACCTGCATCTACTAATTCCTCTGGCAGCTCATTCCACACACAAACCACTCTGTGTAAAAGCATTGCTCCTCAGATTCTTTTAAAACCTTTCTCCTCTCAGCCTAACAATATGTTTTCTTATTTTGATCTTCCCCCATTCAACAGAAAAGGCCTTATCTATGTCCATCATGATTTTATAAACTTCTATGGGGTCATCCCTCAACAACCTACACCCCAGTGGAAAAAAATTCTCAGCCTTACCTAGCCTCTCCTTATAACTCAAACCCTCCATTCCCAGTAACATCCTGGTAAATTTTTTCAGAACCCTCTCCACTTTAATAATATCCTTCCTATAACAGGCGACCAGATCTGCACACAGTACTCCAGAACAAGCCTCACCAACATCCTGTACAGCTTCTACTTGACATTGCAGCTCCGAAACTCAATACTCATGAGCAATGAAGGCAAGCATGCTCAATACTTTCTCAACCACCCTATCTACCTGTGATGCAACTTTCAAAGAACCGTGTTACCAAATGCCCAGGTCTGTCTGTTCTACAACACTATCCAGGGCATGACAATTCACTGTATAGGTCTTGTCCTTGTTCCCTTTACCAAAATGCAATAGCACACATTTATCCAATGCAACTCCATCTGCCACTCCTTGGCCCAACTGATCAAAATCTCTTTGTACTCTGAGATAACCTTTTCATTGTTGGCTATGTTACTAATTATGGTGTGATCCACACCCTTACCAACCATCCTTCCTAAATTCTCACCCAAGTCAACTTGAGAAAGGACAAACGAAGTAGACCCAGCACCGATCCCTGTGGAACACCATTGGTCACAGGCCTCCAATCCGAAAAACAACCTCAACCACCATCCACTGTCTCCTACTGTCAAGCCAATTGAAAAGCTCACCCCTGAATCCCATGTGATCTAACTTTACTGACCAGTCTACCACGCGGAACCTTGTCAAAGGCTTGACTAAAGTCCATGTACACAACTTCAATTGCTCTGCCTCGTTAATCTTTTTGATTATGTCAAAATTTTCAATCAAGCTAGTGAGACATGATTTTCCACACAGGAAGCCAAGCTGAATATCCTTAAATAGTTGTTGGCTCTCCAAATGCATGTGTACCCCATCTCTTAGAATCTCCTTCAACAACTTAATCACTCACTGGTCTTCAGTTCCCAGGCTTTTCCTTACAGTACTTGTTAAATAAAGACACAACATTGGCCACACTTCAGGCCTTAGGCACTTCACCTGTGTCCAAGAAGATACAAATATCTCTGCTAGGGGCTCCACAATTTCCTCCTTAACTTCCAATGATGCCCTGGGATACATTTGATGAGATCCTGGAGCCTTATCCACCTTTATGGTTTTTAAGACCTCCAGCACCTCCTTTTCTGTAATGTGAACTGTGTTCAAGAAATCAATATTTATTTCCCTGAGGTGTTTAGCTTCCATGTCTCTATCCACAGTAAAACTGATGCAAAATATCCATTTAATATCTCCTCCGTCTGCTGTGATTCCGTACATAGATGACCTCATTGATCGTTAAAGGGCCCTAATCATTCCCTAATCTTGACGACTGTGTGAGAGGGCAAGTATATACACGTATGTCAAAATTAGAACATTTGGCTCAAAATATCAATGCTGGCATTTATGCTGCACAGCAATGTGGTGCCAACAATTAGTCTCCCTCTAGCATTGCGGTTGCACATGTATGCTCAATGTATCGCACCTTTTTATTAACATAAGATTGAGCACACACTACATTTAGTAGGGAACAAGGCTGTTTCTAATTGTCCATGTTTGGATTGATCCAACCTGAAGGATCATCACTTCCAATCAATTTTGAGGATATCTACTTCCCTTCGCTACCTCCGCTCTCTGTTTTCTGTTTGATTTCTATCCATCTTGCTGTTTGCCTCACGGCTGCCAGCAGCCACTCGGATTGTAGTTGTGAGTTTGCTATTATTGAAGTCCTTTTGAAAATGTATGGTATGAGGATAGAGCGATGCACCCATTGTACTGTGAAGGGAATGTGTGTTCTGCACTGTGAGGAGGTGAGGTTCGATGACAGCTGTAGGATGTACATTGGCTATGGCTGATTGATGAGCTATCAGATATGAAGATTGAACACAGCGAGAACAGGAGATGGCTGAACCAAGGGGATCCCTTTCAACAAAGAGAGAACATCAAAGCATGAGTCATAAACTAGATCAGCTTGACGGAGCACAACAGAATTTTGAATAAAGCTTTAGCATAAGAACATGAAACAGTAATTTTCATGGAATAATTATGGTCTCAGACTCTGTTGAAGGCTTCAGAGCTGTTGAAAGCTTCACAAATGACTCACGCCAGGCGTATAGTCACTAGGACTGTATGACAATCTTCCAGACATTTGCAACAACTGCACCCATCTTTGAGATGATAGCCAAAGTCATTGCACAGAAAAACTGCTTCCCACCTTTTAGATAAAGTATAATTTAAAATACTTCGCTCGAGCCATGATCAACTGTAGCTCGGCCAGTCACACTTTCAACTCTGAGTCGCGTGAATCACATCAAGAGTGGATTCAAATCTCATTTCAGGAAAGGTGATGAAAAGTTGAGGCTGATACAGCCCTCAGCAAGTGCTGCGCTCTTGATGATGTTGACTTTTATGGAAAGCAAGTCCCTGTATGCTCTCTGACGAAGGGTCTAGGCCCAAAACTTCAGCTTTTGTGCTCCTGAGACGCTGCTGGGCCTGCTGTGTTCATCCAGCCTCACATTTTATTATCTTGGATTCTCCAGCATCTGCAGTTCCCATTATCCCTGTATGCTCTGTCAGGTTGATATCATAGAGTCATACAGCACAGATACAGGACCTTCGGTCCAACCACCCATGGCCAAAACTGATGCAAAATATTTGTTTAGTATCTCTTCCTCCTCCTGTAGTTCCATACGTAGATGAGCTTGATCTTTAAAGGGTCCTATTGTCTCTTAGTTGCTCTTTTGCTCTTAATGTACTTGTAGAATCTCTTTGGATTATCTTTAACCTTATCTGCCAAGGCTATCTCATATCCCCACTTTGCTTTCCTGATTTCCCTCTTAAGAATGCCCCTGCACCCCTTTATATTCTTCAAGAGATTCACTTGATTCCAGTTGTCTATATCTGACATATGCCTCCTTCTTATTCCTGATTAGAGTCACAATATCTTCATTTATCCATTGTTCCCTGCTCTTAGCAGCTTTACCCTTCACTCTAGCAGAAACACAATACCTCTGAATTCTTGGCCAGAGATAATGGGAACTGCAGATGCTGGAGAATCCGAGATAACAAAGTGTGGAGCTGAATGAACACAGCAGGCCGAGCAGCACCTTAGGGAACAAAGTGTGGAGCTGCTTGGCCTGCTGTGTTCATCCATCTCCACACTTTGTTCCCTCTGAATTCTTGTTATCTCACTTTTGAAAACCTCCCACTTGTCTGTTGCTCCTTCATTTGTGAACAGACTATCCCAATCAACTTTCAAAAGTTGCGGTCTCATACTGTTAAAATTGGCCTTACTCCAATTAGCTTTTATACAGGGCCCAACTTTTCCATAACTATTTTAAAACTAATAAAATTGTGATCATGAGTCCCTAAGAGCTACGCAGTAGCATTTCAGTCACGTGCCCTGTTTTATGTTCCAAGAGAAGGTCCAAGTTTTGCTCCTTTCCTTGTAGGTATGTCTCCACATTAAATAAAGAAAATTTTCTTGAACACATTTGACAAATTCCTCACCATCCACTTAACACTATGTCAGTCCCAGTCTATGTTAAAATTCCATACTATCACGACCCTATTATTCTTACAGATATCTGAGATCTCTCTACATATTTGCTCTTCAGCTTACAGTCTCCTAATTATGAATCTACTACATTTGAGTTACAACTGGCATGCAATGTCTGAAAGGGGTTGTATTTGTGATTGAACATATGAACGAGTGTATACCACTCAGTCCTTCATGTCTGTTCCCTCATCCAATAAGATCATGACTGATCTCGTTTTAGCCCTAATAAAAGTTCATCCTCTTGGCAATCAGGAATCTATCAATCTCTGTCTTAAAAATGTTTAAATATTCTGCCTTTTGAGGAAGGGAATTCCAAAGACTCACTGAGAGGAAAAAAAGTGTTTCCTCATTTTTGTCGTAAATGGGCAACGCTTTATTTGTAAAGCTTGTGCAGGGAAAGATCCACTGAGGACCTGGAGAAACTTTTTTGGGTGATTGTAGACCCAAACAACAATTTCTATTATATGTCCTGATAAAAACAAGAAAACTCATTCAAGTTGGATACAGGGACAAGTATATCCATTCTGTCAAATTAATAGCTATGACTAAAGTCTCAATTTATCCAACCATCGCCCATAAAACATCAAGATGCAGGACGTACCACATCATGAGCAGAATGTCCAATGTAGTCTATCATCTGTCTCTCTTTGGAAGAGAGAGAGAGACCATTGCTACTCTATATGTCATTCCTAATTAACACAGGCCTTTGCTAAACAGAGCTACCTGTCTGTTTTCCTCACCAGCTGCAGCAGGGATTTAAGTTGGCTCATTTACTCCTGAGCCATTCCTCATTGAAGAAACACCATTCCCAGGACCACAGCAGGATATTGTAGAGCTTTCATTTCTCTTTGAGGAAAGGCTAGAACTAACAAGGACAGCCTGTGCCAAAAACGATGCTGATTAACTGCAAAATGCTGCCTGCAGCTTATCTTGACCTTTCAGGAGATCGTGAAAGATAACTATGTAGCTACAGGGGCAGCTGATAATGGCAGAAGAAGACACCCTGGATCTTGCTCTGTTCTGCGACAGTGCCTATGAAGATAAACCTTCTGCTTTATCTTATGAGAAGTCACATCCCGTTGTTGAAAACAAGAGGTGATACATTTGAGATAATAGGAACTGCAGATGCTGGAGAATCCAAGATAATAAAATGTGAGGCTGGATGAATACAGCAGGCCAAGCAGCATCTCAGGAGCACAAAAGCTGACGTTTCGGGCCTAGACCCTTTATCAGAGAGGGGGATGGGGTGAGGGTTCTGGAATAAATAGGGAGAGAGGGGGAGGCGGACCGAAGATGGAGAGAAAAGAAGATAGGTGGAGAGAGTATAGGTGGGGAGGTAGGGAGGGGATAGGTCAGTCCAGGGAAGACGGACAGGTCAAGGAGGTGGGATGAGGTTAGTAGGTAGATGGGGGTGCGGCTTGGGGTGGGAGGAAGGGATGGGTGAGAGGAAGAACAGGTTAGGGAGGCAGAGACAGGTTGGACTGGTTTTGGGATGCAGTGGGTGAGGGGAAGAGCTGGGCTGGTTGTGTGGTGCAGTGGGGAGAGGGGACGAACTGGGCTGGTTTTGGGATGCAGTTGGGAAAGGGGAGATTTTGAAACTGGTGAAGTCCACATTGATACCATTAGGCTGCAGGGTTCTCAGGCAGAATATGAGTTGCTGTTCCTGCAACCTTCGGGTGGCATCATTGTGGCAGTGCAGGAGGCCCATGATGGACATGTCATCTAAAGATAAAGATAAAGGTGATACATTTGTCTGCGTATTCCCCTGAGCCCACTGATTTTACCATAACAACAATTCCAAACTGTTATCCAGAAAAAGGAAACTCTTGGTTCCAAACTGGGTCCATTGCCATTAAATATTCTGGGATGATTAGCCTATGTAGAAAAACCACAAAGTCTACAATTGTGGCTCATCAGCAAACTATAAAAACACTCACGTTGTCATTGGGTAAGGAGATAGAGATCCAAAACACAGAATTTTGGAAACTGACGGACACTTTGAAAAGCTTAAGTTAAAAAATCAAATTGTGTTTAAGCACAAGGATACAAAATATCTAACCACATAATTGAATAAACTTCCTACCATTTTCCCTCCTTGAAGTACAGCCATCTTCTGATGAGTGTAGACAGACCCATGCTGCTGTTAGAGAAGAAATTTGCAGGATTTTGACCCAGTGCTACTAAATGAACTGCACTATTTTTCCAAAAGTTAGGATAGCGAGTGGCGTGGAGAGGCATTTGCAGGTGATCTGTTCCAAGGCATCACTGCCTTTCCAAGTGGTATAGTTGCAGGGGGTTTGGAAAGTGCTTTCAAATAAGACTTGGTGAGTTGTTGCAGATCAGTTTAAGGATAGTACACAACGTGAGGGGATGGTGGAGTGAGGGAATGTTGAAGTTCGTGGATGAGATACCTAAGTGTATGGCTTTTTCGTGGTTAGTGCTGAGCTTCTCGAGTATTATTGGAGCTGTACCCAAGTGGGCAGGTGGGGAATATTCCAACACACTCCTGACTTGAACCTTGTAGGTGATGAACAGGCATCAAAAGATGAATTATTTGCCGCAGCATTCCTAGCCTCTGACCTGCACGAGAAGTTATGTTATTTGTATGGCTGGTGTACTTCAGTTTCAGGTCAATGATAACCTCCAGAATGTTAATAGAAAGGGATTCAGTGATGGTAACACCAAAGATACTATCTCTGGAGGAGATGATGTCATGGAGGTAATGAGGACTCGTAATCTAGAGATCAGCCAAATACTCTAGGGACACATTAAAATCCTTTCACTTCAACTGTTTGAATTAAAATTCAATTAATTAATGTGAAATTGAAATCTAATCTCAACCTTGTTGACTGCATCACGAAAAACTTATCTGTTTCACAAAATGCACTTTAGGCGAGGAAATCTGCCATCCTTACCCAGTCTTGCCAACTTGTGACCCAAAACCCACAGCAATGCAGTTATCCCTTAACTTCCTTCTGTAATGGCTTGATAAATCAGAACAAGATGTGGGTAAGACATGCTGATCTTGCTAGTATTCAATAGAGGAATAATTTTTTTAAAGGATGCCATGGACAGAATGAGGATTACCCTTTTGAGTCCAATATAACTTCTTTGGAAGTGTAAGTAACTATAAATTACCTGACAGGGACTGCTAATGACTGCTCTATGACTTGCAGTCACATAGTCCAATCCAGTCTTGCTGTTTTTCAAAACTGCAATGACATCTGTGCCAAAAAAGTACCAGAGGTTGAGGTTAAATTCCCAAGTCAGTCTGCTGACCAAAGCACTGCACAGGAACCTTTTATCAGTCCTGGCCCCGAAATTAATTCTTTTGGTGATTCTATTTCTCATAAAACCCTCCAAGATGTCATCGTCTTCACCCTATCTCACACTGCAGCAAGGGTAGAAATTAGGTTACAACCTATGGAAGGAGAAATTCCTATCTGGAATTCTCAGCTCCCAAATAGCCTTCAGAACATTCATTGTTCTTTCCTTTTGTCTACCGGGTTCATCCATTGATTGAAGGGCAATGTAGAAGAATGGAAGATGGAGAATTTCGGTCCAGTGTCTTCCTTATCAAAAGGGCTGCGATCATTCATGTCCTAGATATTTTTCTCTTGGATCAGACTGTCCTGAATTGGTCTTCACTGCTGTTACATTCAGGCTGTCGCGTGTGTCATACCTGAAGCAACAACTGTCCTGAGAACATGTGAACCGACTTCATCAATGCGGCTCGAAGAAATGACAAGAAAACACCCACATCTGGCACATTCTCCAGGAGCACGGAGATTACTGTTGGAGATTGACTCCACACTTGGAAGAGACTTGAAAAAAATAGGGACGCAGGAGTTTGATGAAAACTGTAAGTCGTTCATGAAGTTAACAGTTTGTTAGGAAAGCAAAGTTGAGTAACAGGCTAACTTTGTCTTTACCCTAAAACAGTGTTATTTTCTTTATTCATTAATTGGATGAGGGCATCGAGATGTTATAGCACACCTCTGCAGAAATGTGTACTTGAACTCAGGCCCATTAGTCCAGAGGGAAGGACACCACCGTAGCACCACAAGAACACCTATAACTTAGTTTGTGCCTTTTTATTTTCTTTTTATATATCTGCAATTGCTATCAGACACAAATGAATGACTTCATTTATTTTTTATTCATTTATTCATTCATGGAATGAGGGCATTCCTTGGTAGCCTTGGTAGCATTTATTGCCCATCCCTAATTGCCCAGAGGGCAGTTAAGAGTCAACCAAATTGCTGTGGGTCTGGAGTCACAGACCAGGTAAGGATGGCAGTTTTATTCCCTAAAAGAACATTAGTGAACCAGATGGGTTTTTCACAACAATGGACAATGGATTCATAGTCATCACGAGGTTCTTAATACCAGATACTTATTGAATTCAAGTTCCACCATCTGTCATGGCAGAATTCGAAACTGGATCCCCAGAATGTTATCTGGGTGTCTAGATTAACAGCTCAGTGATAATACCACCACGCTATCACATAAGCAACTCTTACAGTGACATCAGATGTCATGGAGCTTGTCGGGATCCTCTTTTACCATCCCTTCTATAGTGGCAGGGATCAATGAGAAAGGTGAAAGGGAGGTTTGTAGGATTAGCCCGGGGCAGACTCAGGGCATGTTGATGGGGAATAGGATGGGGACATTGAAGTTGCTGCTGGTTAGGAAGCAGTGCCTTCAGGGGCAGGATGTTGTCACCAATGGATACATTTATGAGAAGTCAACTGCTATGTGTCTGGAGTCACATCTAGATAAGGCTAGGTAAGGACAACAGTTTCCTTTCCCAAAAGGGAAGTAGGCTTTTGCAACAATTGGCACATTTCATGGTACTATCAAGCAAACAACAGCAGGAACTGGAGATCTGAAAGAAGAACAGAAATTGTTGGAGAAACTCAACAGGTCTGGTGGCATCTGTGGTGAGAAAGCAAAGTTTTTACCTGGGCATCTGGGGTTATAATCTCACGACAATACCATTGACTCCTCTCAGGGAATGGCAAGCGGGGCATAGGGTGAAGGCCCTGTTATGAGGGGACCAAGCCTAAGGTAGCAGCCAGACAGAGGCAAAGCTGGCAAATGCTGGATGGTTGGGGTCTGAGAGGCTCAAGTCCCTGCGTAAGAAGAAACAAAGGGAGACAAGATGGCAGTAGGGATAAAAAGAATAGAGGAAAATTGGGGCAAAACAGGGAAGGGAACAGGTGGACCCACATCAGGTGAGGTAGCCCAACTATGAAGTAGATATAGGGATAATCTGACAACAAGGTAATAATCATACCCTAGATCAAGGCAACTATGTTCTGAAATACCTAGAGAGTAGGGATGAGGCAGTGAACAGGAAATCTGAATTTAAATTGAGTGCTAATAAAATGAGTGCTGGTTGAGGGAGGGAATCTGTGATGAACATGTCCAGCAGCTGAGACAGGAAGTGAGAGCAGAGCACTGCCACCTGGATACCCAATCACATAAATAATTCCCATGGGCTTGTTACAACCAGAGTTCCTGGGGCTTGGACTTTCCCCGGTGCCTGAGGCAGGCTCTCCAAGGAATCAGTCTGATAAATTGAAAAATCACAACAGAAGACCATCAATTCTCCACTGCTCCAAGAGCCAAATTGAGATGGGAGGGTCAAATCAATGAAACAGGTTTGATAGTTCTCCATTAATCTTAACGATCGATAGCTTCTCTGACAGAAGATTAATTCACTGAGTTTTGGTGTCATTTGAATAAGATATGCAACAATTAGTTGTGGTTCCACCTACCAGTAAATCCAACAAAATAACATAAGGCCCATGGGGATAATTTACCTTTGATGCAATCCACTGTCTAGCTTACTGTTGTAATAGAATAACAATGGACATAATAATGAGACGGTTATAATAGTATATGTCACATCCACACGCATGGATAAGAGTAAAGAGTACACACTCAGATTTTCTGATGAAGGGTCTAGGCCCGAAACATCAGCTTTCCTGCTCCTCTGATGCTGCTTGGCCTGCTGTGTTCATCCAGCTCTACACCTTGTTATCCCTACACTCAGGCTATGTTGGAGTGGTACAAGATACAGTGAGAATTTGGCTCAAAGTGATTACTCAGTGGACAGGAGGAAAGAGGTGCTTGAAGTAAGGTTTTATGCAAGATATTAAGCTGGTTGAGTAGGGACTAGAGTAAAGGGAGGGTGAAGATGCTCATTAATGAGCAGCTGTTGTTAGGAACTGTGTCTTGGAGTTAGGAACTTTTGAAAATCTTTTTTAAAAATAAGCTAACACAAGAAAAATAAGACATTTCAGTCAACAGCACAAAAGTAAGACTAAGGTATGGCAGGCCAGCTGAGAAAGTGGACCGTCCATCATATGGAAATGTGCTTCAATAGCAAAAGCAATAGCTTCAAAATCTCCCCACCCCCCAGCCTCATCCCAAGACCAACCTTCCCTCTCATCCCTGCCTCCCTGACCTGTCCGTCTTCCCTCCCACCGATCTACTCCTCCCACCTCACTGACCAACCCCCACCGCTCCCAACCTGCGCTCACCTAACACCCCCCCCAGCCTGAACCCTCCCTTTATTTCAGAGCCCCCTTCCTCTCCGTCATTTCTGAAGAAGGGTCCTGGCCCGAAACACCAACTTTCCTGCTCCTCTCATACCGCCTGGCCTACTGTGTTTCTCTAGCTCCACACTGTGTTATACAAGCACATATGCACTGGCTATATAATGATCTTGGAGTTCGATCAGAAACTAGAGTCACTGCACTACATCTACCGCATGGACAGGGTGCTGAGAGGTCGCCTCACCATAGGGTGGAGGCAATACGTACAGATAAGGGGGGTGATAGCCAGGCAGAACAACTATCCCGATAATTGGATTTTCCATTCTGGATAATGTTGAAGCGAAGGTTTCTCGGAGGAGTGAGGCAAATTTTAAGCCATCGCTGCTCATCCAGCCGTACAGGAGTGACAGAAGATAATTGGAAGAGCAGGAGTGATCAGGCATTCATTAGGTGAGGGACAGACAGAAGCTTCTCGCACCAATGATAGTGTTTTGCCTCCCTGGAACCAGGGTCAAGGATATCACAGATAACAAAGTGTGGAGCTGGATGAACACAGCAGGCCAAGTAGCATCTCAGGAGCACAAAAGCTGATGTTTCGGGCCTAGACCCTTCATCAGAGAGGGGGATGGGGACTGGGTTCTGGAATAAATAGGGAGAGAGGGGGAGGTGGACCAAAGATGGATAGAGGAGAAGGTAGGTGGAGAAGAGAGTATAGGTGGGGAGGGGATAGGTCAGTGAAGGGAGGATGGACAGGTCAAGGAGGCGGGATGAGGTTAGTAGGTAGGAAATGGAGGTTCGGCTTGAGGTGGGAGGAGGGGATGGGTGAGAGGAAGAACAGGTTAGGGAGGCGGGGACAGGCTGAGCTGATTTTGGGATGCAGTGGGGGGAGGGGACGAGCTGGGCTGGTTTAGGGATGCAGTAGGGGAAGGGGAGATTTTGAAGCTTGTGAAGTCCACATCGATACCATTGGGCTGCAGGGTTCCCAAGCGGAATATGAGTTGCTGTTCCTGCAACCTTCGGGTGGCATCATTGTGGTACTGCAGGAGGCCAATGATGGACATGTCGTCTGAGGAATAGGAGGGGGAGTTGAAATGGTTCGCAACTGGGAGGTGCAGTTGTTTATTGCGAACTGAGCGGAGGTGTTCTGCAAAGCGGTCCCCAAGCATCCGCTTGGTTTCCCCAATGTAGAGGAAGCCACACCGGGTACAATGGATACTGTATACCACATTGACAGATGTGCAGGTGAACATCTGCTTAATATGGAAAGTCATCTTGGGCCCTGGGATGGGGGTGAGGGAGGAGGTGTGGGGGCAGGTGTAGCACTTGGGGAAGGTCCCCACCTGTACTCTCCTCTCCACCTATCTTCTCCTCTATCCATCTTCTGTCCGCCTCCCCCCTCTTCCTGTTTATTTCAGAACCCTCTCCCCATCCCCCTCTCTGAAGAAGTGTCTAGGCCTGAAACGTCAGCTTTTGTGCTCCTGAGGTGCTGCTTGGCTTGCTGTGTTCACCCAGCTTCACACTTTGTTATCTTGGATTCTCCAGCATCTGCAGTTCCCATTATCAAGGATATCACAGAGTGGTTTCAGGACTTTCTTTGGGGTGAAGGTGAAGGGCCCACATTTGTACCTCACGATGGTTTGCAGGAAAGTGGATATGGTCCTGCTTCTAATTAATAGGGACCGTGATAGAACATTAGAAGCAGGACCTTGAAAGCAATTATCACTGGATCATTCTCAGTGCCACGTGCAAGTGACTATAGAAATAAAAGGATAAGACAGGTGAATGCGTGGCTGGAAAGATAGGGCTGGAGAGAGGGCTTTAGATTCCTGGGACATGGCTCCTGTATAAGCCAGAGAATTTGCACCTTTGACAGAGCTGGGACTGAGCTCCTTGATGGGCAATTTGCTTGTGCCATTGGAGAGGGTTATTACTAAATCAGCAGGCTGTGGGAGCCAGGCGAATGTATTGGAGAGTACTACCAGTGTATGCAAAGCGCTGGCCGTACAGATACCACCAGAGTAAAGACTAGTAAGTTTTTAGGTGGCGTTGCAGAAAGGATGAAGGAATTGGAATCTAAATCAAGATTATGGAGCATGCACATGAAAGCCTGTAATATTGTCAAAAGGTTAGTGAGTTACAGTTATTGTCTTTTGGAATTATGATATTGTGGTGGTAATGAAGACACCGTTCAAGGAAGGCTGTTTAATAATCCTAGTTACAAGGAGTTCAGAAAAGATAGGAGCAGCAAAAGGAGGATGGATGGCAGCCTTAATTAAGAAGGACCTTGCAAAGTTGAGGTTTCAAGGTCAGAATCAATTTGGCCAGAAATAATAAATTACATGTTTCCAATTCTGTTGCTTGCTGTAAACAATAGAGAACCAACTTGTGGGAAAGATGTAAAGGAACAAATTTCAAAGGAAATTTCCAAGAGGTGCAACATCATTAAGTAAATATAATGTGGGACTTTATTTATCTGGATGTAGACTGGAATAGAGTAGAGCAAACAGCAATGAGGGGCAAGTGTTCCCAGCATATTGCTCTGACCTCCATAATTATGAAGTGACTCGAGAGGTTCGTCATGGTTTACATCAACGCTAGCCCTCTAGCCTGCTTTGATCCCTTGCAATTTGCCTAGTGGTGCAACAGGTCTGTGGCAGACACTATTTCCCTCATTCCTGGGATATCTTGGGAATAAGGGTACCTATGGCAGGCAGGCTTCTACTTGTTAACTACAGCTCTGCCTTCAACACTACAGTCCCAAACAATTTAATCTCCAAACCCTGAGACTTAGATCTCTGCTCCGCCCTCTGTGACTGGATCCTCAACTTCCTGACCCACACGCCACAATCAGTGAAGATAGACAACAGCACCTCCTCTGCATTAATCCTCAACGCTGCTCCCCCGTCCCTGCAAACCTACATATTCAGCCCCCTACTGCACTGCCCATGCACCCACAGGTTTGTGGCCAAATTTCGTCTTAACACCGTGTACAAGTTCATGACAATGCCATCATTGTAGGCATTGACAACAGACAGCGATTAGATGGAATACAAGAAGGAGGTAGACGGATTGGTGTCACGGTGCAAAAGAGAACAATCTCTCCCTCAATGCCAGCAAAACTAAAAAGCTGATCATCGACTTCGGGAAGAAAGGGAGAGTTCACGCTTCTATCTACACCAATGGACCTGAGGTGGAGAGGGTTAAAGCATCAAATTCCAAGGAGTGATAATAACCAAAAATCTATCCATGTAGATGCACCGTCCAAGAGGCACAACAATGCCTCTTCTTCCACTGGTTGGAGTTATATCTGACTAATAGGTGGATGGTTATGGTTGTTGGAACTCAGGACACCTCTGCAGGAGCTCCTCGGGATAGTGTCCTATGGCTAACCATATTCAGCTGCTTCATCAGTGACCTTCCCTCCATCAGAAGGTCAGAAGTGGGGATATTCACTGACCATAGCACAATATTCAGCACCATTTGTGACGCCTCAGATACTGAAACAATCCATGATCAAATGCAACAAGATCTGGACAATATGCAGGCTTGGGCTGACAAGTGGCAAGTAAAGTTCACACGACACAAATGCTGGGCAATGATCATTGGGGTTACAATTGATCAGAAACTCACTGGATTCATCACATAAACACAACGTCTACAAGAGCAGGCCAAAAGCTGGGAATACTGCAGCGAGTAACTCACCTCCTGACTCCTCAAAGCCTGTCCACCATCTACAAGGCACAAGTCAGGAGTGTGATGGAATACTCTCCACTTTCCTGGATGAGTAAAAACACTCAAGAAGCTTGACACCATTCAGGACAAAACAGCCCATTTGATTGGCACAACGCCCACAAACATCTACTCCCTCCACCACCAATGCTGAGTAGTAAAAGTATATAGTGTCTGCAAAATGCATGATAGAAAGTGGCCAAAATCCTTAGACAACACCTTCAAAACTTACAATTGCTTCCATCTAGAAGGACAAGGGCAGCAGATACATGGGAACACAAACAGCTGCAAGTCCCTTCACTGTCGCTTAACCAAAACCTTGGAATTCTCTTCCTAATGGCATTGCAGATTTACCTACAGGATGGGGACTGTAGTCATTTAAGAAGGCAGCTCGTTACCATATTCTCAAGGGCAACCAGGAATGGGCAATAAATGCTGACCCAGCCAGCAACACCCACATCCCATGAGTGATCAAAAAAACTGTCAGCAATAGAGCTAGATACGTTGAGCATACAGGTGAGTAAATTTGCTTTCCAAAAAAATGAGCTGTCACTCAGAATATGTGGCTCAAAGCATGAATGGAGAGCATTGAATAGTACTGTGGCACCTCAGAGTGAAACTTGCTGAGAGGAAAATCTATTATACTTGCTGCAATTTTCAGTTTGAAACGTCTCATCCTCAGACTATGTATGTAACATGCTGTCTAATTTGCAAATATTCAGACTATTGTAATTGTATATAGTGGGGCATAATGTTAGGAAAAGTTGAATTTTCTTGTAAATTCGGTAATATTTGAGTTAATTGTTTGATAATTAAAAATGAAATAAACTCACGTTTCCCATCTCTAAGGTAAGTTAAAAATGGGCTTAAGAAATGGCAGGACAACCTGGCTGAGTGGAGCATCCATGTTGTGCCATATGGGAAGTCATGAGTGTTTCGTGCAGCCAAGATGATTGCATGTGCTGGAAGTGCCTCCAGCTGGAAAACAAGACAGTGTTCTGCAGGCTTTGGACATCGAAAGGTGGACAGAGTTATTGTGGTGTTTCCATGAATATGAGGGGTGAATGGGTCTTACACTTCACAAAGCCGTCATATTACAGATTAAGCTCAGGCAGGCAGAGATAGAATGGTCATCACAAGGGAATCTACGCAGGACTTTATAATGGTAGCATCTCCCTGTAATTGCCGCAAGATTTGTTCCTCTATGTCTTTCTCACTATTTAGCAGCCTATAGCCTGTGCCATGCAATGTAATTAGACCCATTTGTCCTTTAGATCTAGCTAAATTGATTGCATCATTGAACTGTCTGGAATATCCACTTTCTCCAGCACAGCAATGCACTAATGACCCCTGAACCAATACTGCCATCGCTCCTCCTTTTCCTACCTTTCCTATCTTTTATGGACACCTTCTACCCAGGAAAAACTAACACCCAGTCCTGCCCTTCTGTCAATCAGGTTTCTGTTTTCACCGCAGCAATCTTTACCTCTAACACCTCCATCATGTTAATTACTACATTCCATGCATTTACACACATGTATATTCATTCTGATTTCGAATTCATCACTTTCTCCATTGCTCCAACTTTGTCCATTTACTTTCTATTCTCATTGCGAGTGGTATCAGTCTCTCTGACTATTTTGTGATCACTGGAGCTCTTCTCTAATGTTCTCCCTTTTGTTCCCACACATGTCCCAAATACCCTAAGCCTTTCTGATAATGCTAGCAAAGTGTTGCACAATAATCTTGGTGCCAGCTTTGTTCAGAAGCAACGCCTCCGACTTATGCAGGTGCCAACTTCCCCAGAGCAAGTCCTAGTGTCCCAGGAATCTGAAACCCACCCCCCGCCTCAAAAACTGTGCCATCTTTCCATCACGCGCTCATCCACTTTTTCTTTCTATTTCTGCACACACTTGTATATGGTATCGTGAATAAACTGGAGATTACTATTTTAGAAGATGTTCTTGTTCATTCTATTTGTTTGGCTTTTGAAGTTCTGACTGCAGGACCACATTCCCACACCAACCCAAGTTGTTGGTCCCAAAGTGGACCGTAGGCTTGCATTGTTAGCCTTCTCCCAGCTGAATGGCTTGTAGCTGCTCTCTAATGCCTTTGACCCTGGCACCCGGGAGACAAAACACCATCCTCAGCTCACATTGACAGCCACAGAAAATCCAGTCTGTTTCCCTAACAAATGAATCTCTGATCACTGTAGCTCCTCCAGAATTCTTCCTCTCCTCTTATACAGCCAAGCTATACATTGAACGATAAATGTGGTTCAAACTGCACCTCTTTGAGGAGCCAACACCCTCACCAACTCCCAAAGCCGGAAAGTCAATTTGTGGGCAGATAATTTGCTCAGAGGTAGGAGTCAGAGAGAAGGAACACAATTAACTAGTGAGACATAAAAGATAGTCCCCCTACATATCTAGACTGGGGCCTCTGTATTTTACCATACAAATTTGTTGAAGGAGTAAGGGGTGGCATATCCAAGCTGTAGACCGCCTCAAATTAGGAAACATAGAATGTTGCATAAACAGGAGCAGGAAATAATTAAGGCAGTCAGACTGAGTGAGATTGATACTGTTGGCAAAATGCCCTTCCATCAAAATAAAATGTTTCTTCAAAACAACCTTGAAATTAAAAATCTGGATTTCATCTAAAAGATAAACTTACAGCTCTTGGAAACTGGCCTGAAAGACTATTTTAAACATCTGGGCAACGGCTTCTGAGCAGACCCATTATCTCATAATATGGATTTCTGGTGCTTTAATATCTACGGACATCTGACATTGTTCCAAGTGAGAACTTTTCATGTTGCAACTAACCCAGGTTCGTTCCCAGATTCTTGATACAATTTGGCTGAGGCCATACAATGCTGACACACTGTACAGCAATCCAGTCAGTCCAGAATCCCATCTCCAGGCTAATAACCATGCAAGATGATATCCCTGATAATATATATCAAAAAACTGGAGAAACTCAACAGGCCAGGCAGCATCTGCAAAGAGATGAACAAAGTTAACATTTAGATTCTGAGATGACTTTTCTTCAGCCCATTTATTTCCTCTTAAAATTATTCATTGTCTGTGGGATAAGTAGATTATAGTAGTCACAGTGTAAACACTCTCCGCCACAAGATGCCTTTAGATCATCAGTTAGATGTAACTAAACTGTTAGGTTTATTTTCACACAGGTCTAGACCAGGGAGAGTCAGGGAGGATATTCCTGATGGTGGGGGAGTCCAGAACCAGGGGTCATGGTCTAAGGATTCAGGGTAAACCATGGAGGACTAAGATGATGAGAAATGTCTTCACCCAGAGTGGTGAGACTGTGAATTTCCTACCACAGAAAGCAGTAAAGGCCAAAACGTTGCACTATGTCAAAAAGGAGTTAGATACCGAGCTAAAAAGAGCAAAGGATTTGGAGAAATGCAGGGGGCTGAATGTTGAGTACAGAGGTGAGGAAGTGTGACAGAGGGGGAGCAGGTTGTGTGTGGAATGGATTGGAATCGGGAAACGGTGTCTGCTAGTGGTGGCCGGCTCAGTTCCAGTGGAGCAGAAAGGTGGTTCAGGTCAGGGTCTGAGGGGTGTAAGTGGTCTGGGGGAGTAGTATTTGGGGCTGAGTGAGATAAGTTTGCGGTCGGTTTCAACGTTACATCGGAGTTGGTCTGCGTATTTAGTAGATGCTGTTTCGATGGATATTCGCTGAGTGGTTTGTTATTCTGAGAATGGCATGTGGTCATTTGGCACGGAATAAGATGAGGGAGGCATGATGGGGTGGGGTGGGGAGTTAATGAAATGCGTTTGGTTGGATACGGTGTGAAAACCAGCTGATGGGAATCCCTTCACAAATTTCAGTACATCTCACATTTACAATGCAAGATTCAGTCTAATGATGGTGTGGAGGTGCCGATGTTGGACTGGGATGGATAAGGTCAAAAATCACACAACACCAGATTATAGTCCAAAAGGTTTATTGGAAAACACTAACTTTCAAGCATTGCTTCTTCATCAGGTCCAGTGAGAGGGGCATCAAGACACAAAATTTATAAGTAAAAGATCAAAAGGTCATTCCACTGATGTGAATCTATTGCATAAACCTAAAATGTCTGGCTGGCCCCCACCTGTTAAATCTTTAATCAGGTAGAAAGGAGATGCAGGTTTCGATTGATTAAAATGCAAATCCCAGAATTTCTTTCAAGTCACTGCCCTCAGTTAACTAGGGGTTTTAACAGTGAAGACAAGAGTGACATCTCACGTCAAACAAAGCATTTTTGATGTGAGGCCTTGTTTCTAATCAGCCTTTCAGAATGTATCATGTAACTGGGAATAATCGGGGATTTTCATTCAGCATGTAGCTTGTGTTTTTCTTAATTTGGGATACACCTTTCCTTTATATTCATTCATGGGATGTGAGCATCACTTTGCCAGAAGGCAATTAAGTGTAAACCATATTGCTGTGGGTCTGAAGTCTCATATAGACCAGAACTAGGTAAATACAACAGATAACCTGCTCTGAAGGATCTAAACATACAACAATCAACAGTAATTATCATTTGTCTAAATTTTAATTCCAGAGAAAGACACAATTTAAATTTCACCGCCTTACCACATCCCAGTACATTAAAGTTTGATAGCTCAGTTATATTACTAAACCTCTTGACTTGCCTTGAACTACTCAGGGCAATCCAAATTTTAAAACATTGAAACAACCATAACATCTAACCAACATAAAGTCTGCTGCACATCACAGAATGACAAAATTATTACTGTGTAGAAAGAGGGTATTTAGCCATTTTGCCTGTTTTCCCACATACCTGCTTACCATTGCTAAGCAAAAAAACATCCAATGCCCTCTTGAATGCCTTAATTATACCTGTCTCCACCTCATTTCCAGGCAGTACTCTGAGACAAAAGTCCTATACACAGAGGCGATACGACTTACGGCAGAATATCAAAAGGGCAGAAGAAAGAAGCAGGAACAGCTAAATAGGTCCCCATGAGGACCCTAAACTTCACGTGAGTAAGGGAGTTCAAATGGCTTTTTTTTGTTCAAAACCTGAAACACCCTGCAATGTCTTGAATACATATCCTAGACATTCCCTTGACCCTGTGTCTCTCACAGGGTAATGATTCACATTACCAATATCTCTTTGATGCAAAGTATTCAAATTTGTTGGGTACCTTGGTATGAATTACTTAGTAAGTATTAATTTTTTAAAGCTTCCAAGTGGTATTCCACTCTTGGATTTCCAGGATAGTTTTCAATGTTGTGTGAAGGCTGGCTTTAAGCATAGTACTTCTGCCCTGGGACAGAGACCTCAGCACAAAATCCACCTTCATACCCCAGTGCATTCTGAGTGGCAGGATTTGCATTTCTTAAGCTCATGTTGTGGTTTTTTTGACGAAATGTGACCTGGATTGTTTGAGTTTCTTTAATTCTTCCTCTTCACAACATTGGTTGAGTGATCGGAAACGGAGGAAAGGTTAATGGATGTTTTTCAGGCTGGAGGAAGGTTTGTAGTGGAGTTCCCCAGGGGTCGGAATTGGGTCCCTTGGTTTTCATGATATGTATTAATGATCTTGATCTTGGTGTGCAGGGACCGATTTAAAAGCTTGAGATGGCATGAAGCTTGAAGGAACTGTAAATCATGAGGACAGTGTGGAACTCCAAAAGGGCATCAACAAGTTAGTGGAGTGGGCAGATAGAAGGCAGAAGGAGATCAATCTTCGGAGAGAAGCATTTTCACTCAGGGCGTAGTAAGAGTATGGAATGAACTGCCTGGAAATGAAGCGGAGGTGTGTTCAGTTGTGACACTTGAGGATACTGGATAATTACTTCGATAGAAATGAAGTGCCAGGGAATGGAAAAAGCAGGAGAATGGTGCTTCTTTGAAGATCTGGTATGGCCATGATGCGCTGAATGGCCTCCTCTGCCTTATGTTTTCTGTGACTCTATGACTCCTTTTAACCAGATATTATTAATTGTGTGGCTGTTAAATTTGATTGCTAAGTAGGAAACAAAAGCTAAAGTTGCCATAGTCCCAATCCCTCATTAGAGGGAGAGGTGACTAATGATAGTATAACCTGGCGGTCACCATGCTTCAGGTGAGGAGAGAGAAGGAGGGATCTCCATGGTAACCATGGTAAATGTCAGAATTGCATCAATGCTGGTTGCAACATTCTGCACTGCAAACCAGCCCTCCAGCTAACTGACCCCTATTTTGTGACAGGTTAAACAAAGTAATTTGATTTGCTGCACAAGTTAAGTCATTGGCAAATGAGAATGTCAGGTTGTTTCATTCTAAAGCATCCATAACTTGCAAAGCTGTGGTATCATTGAATGAGGCCATGAAGAGAGATGTGCAGGCCGTACATTTGCCAACCCTTTGAAAAAGTTACTCAATTATTTCTGCACCTCCGTCTTTTCTCAATTATCCGCAAATGTGTCCAATTCAAATATTAATCCAATTTCCTTTTGAAAAAATACTGTTGAATCCCCTTCCACTGCTGTTTAAGAGAGAACATTCCAGATCCTAATAGCTCACTGCATAGATAAAATAAATAACTCATCTCCCTTCCCTGATTCTCTTTCCAATTAGCTTAATTCTACACTTTCCAGTTCCTAACATCTCTCTACTTTTTAACTGTATCATAACCGTTCATGGCGTTGAAATCAGTTTGTTTTGTAATTATTACTTCAATTTACCACCACCAAGGTTAAAATCATTAATAACCTGACCAAATTGAAGTTTGATCCCATAGGTGCTTGTGATGGCAAAGAAAATCATTACAGGCTTTTGAAATTGCATTTCTTGTGTTATGATGGGAATAAACCTGCCTTAAGCCATAAAACTAAACAGTAAAATAAATGGCTATGTTTTAAGCCAACATGACAATTGAGATTTTCACACTTGTATATCAGGATGCAGGCACAGGCACCTGCGTTAGCAGTTTTGGAAGTGAATTGCATCTGTGACCAAGGTTCAAAGCTATTTAGTGGACAATGGAATCATTTTGCCAGTACACACTTATGTTTTCTTCATAATCTCAGTTCTGAAGTTTGCAACTGACCCTGAGCCTCAATAACCCTTTAAGGGAGAGAGTTCTGATCTTCATTCCCTTTCAGATGAAGAGTTTTCAATGGCCTGAATCATTATGTGAATAATGTGAGTATGTTTCACATAGGGAACGAGCAAACCACTATTCACCTGATATCAGATACAAGATAACAAAGTGTGGAGCTGGATGAACACAGCAGGCCAAGCAGCATCTCAGGAGCACAAAAGCTGACGTTTTTGGCCTAGACCCCTCATCAGACTCCTGAGATGTGCTCCTGAGATGCCGCTTGGCCTGCTGTGTTCATCCAGCTCCACACTTTGTTATCTTGGATTCTCCAGCATCTGCAGTTCCCATTATCTCTGATATCGGATACACATTGCTTTGGATCAACTCAATTCATGAACAGTGCGGTTACTCCTATACTTAATGAGCACGTTCGAGGCAACCATATAAGCAGTTAAAGAGTCACCTAAGCTGCTGGTAACAATTCCAGATCACTGTGCTAGCGGGTCAGTATGGAAGCCTCTGATCTTAAAGGCACCACAGCTAAAATAATGTGTCGAGCAATTAATTTTCACAGGGACCTATGTGTGTGCTACAAGTCTGCACTTGTAGCACCGCAAGTCAAGTTACACACAGGCTTACAAGTGGTAGAGCTGAATAATTATTGAGGAAGAAATATACAGAGCAGCGAGGAGAAAGTAAGCACTGCAGACGCTGGGAGCCTGCGTTAATAAAAAGCGCAGTGGGTCGGGCAGCATCTGAGGAGCAAGAAAGTCAAAGTTTCAGGCAGAAGCCCCTCTATCTGAGCTGCTTTACTTTTCCAGCTTCACATATGCAGAGGGGGGGTGTCAACCTAGAAGGAAAGGGCAAGTGGATCACAGGAACAGCAGGTGGCTTGTATTTTACAAATTCCAACCTGCATCATGTTGGCACGTGTAATGCTTGTGACATAAACTGTTCAGAATGTTCTGACATAACTCTGGTGCAGATGAGGCTTGAACCCAAGCTTTCCTGGCTTAGAGGACTATCGCCGCACAACAAGAGCCCTTTCAAACCTCAATCTGTCTTGAAGTATTTCCTGCAGACTGGTGCACAGCAAATGGATATCTAATATTCAAAAAAGTGACAGTACAAAATGGGTTAGCTGTTGACATATTCTTGGCTATTATTAAGGGAAAATTCTAAACAGCGCAGTTAACTAATATGAAAAGAGGACAGGAAATAATTGGCATGGCTTTAAAAATGCTAGCTCATCGTGATCTTAAGCATCCTTCAAGGAGCTAATTAAGTAAGTGAACAAGGATGAATCAGTGAATGTGATCAACATTTTTCCTTATGTGAGATGAATAGAGAATTGGCTCAGTCATTGAAGGTAGACTGCTTTTTACAAATAGAGCAGGCTCTTTGTTGCAGATAATGATAGTCCACAGGGAATTTTTTCTGAGCTCCTCATTGTTCAAGAAGTTGTAAATGGTACTGGTGGATGATAACTTTTCTGAAAGATTTTGACAAATCGCATGGACTGATTTGCGATATGAGAGATGGATTGGATTTTTATTTGTATTGTTGTTTCATGTGTGTATTTGCAGCTGAATAAGTTAGCATTTATTGCCAATCCCTAATGACCCTTGGACTGCGTGCCTTCCTAGGCCACTTCAGAGGACCCAGAATTTATCTTATTAGGCATTTACAGCATTACATAACAGTCATAATGAGGAGGGTGGTCTTGTTCTTTAATTCATTTTGAATGATGGCTTCATCGGCCAGGCCAGCATTTTTTGCCCATCCCTAATTGGAATTAGATTTTAACTTTGCTGTCACACGAGTACAGTGAAAAGTTTACAAATTGCCACTTACAGCTCCACCATAGTTACAAAGGCAGCCGGGTACAGCTTCTTAGGTACAAACGGTGGGGAAAAACAAATTAGAAAAATAAAGAAATCAAAAGTCCAGCATTGCAGACCATAGGAATAAAGTAGAAAATATAAAAATAAAAAGTTTAGAATCATAGTCCTTAACACCCACAGCAGCACCCAGCATCTGGCCATGCCAGACCTTGACTCCGGATAACACCGGGGTTTACCTCGAGGCTCTTGAGGCTGGGAGATCTCTCCTTGAAGGAGCCAGAAGTTCAAGCTAAGGCCATGCAACAAATACACACATGAAACAACAATACAAATAGAAATCCAATCCATCTCTCATATCGCAAATCAGTCCACGCGATTTGTCAAAGTCTTTCAGAAAAATTATCACCCACCAGCACCATTTACAACTTCTTGAACAAACAAGAGCCCAGAAAAAAATCCCTGTGGACTATGATTATCTGCAAAAAAGAGTCTGCTGTATTTGTAAAAAGCAGTCTAACTTCAATGGCTGAGATCTCTTCGAAGCCAGAGGTTCAAGCGGAGGCCATGCTGTGCCTCAGAGGACAGTTAAGAATCAACCACATTGCTACGGGTCTGGAGTCACATGCAGGCCAAACCAGGTAAAGTTGGTAGATTTCCATTTCTGACAAGGGCTTTAGTAAACCTTCTGGGTTTTCGTGGCAGCAGTTTGATGGTTACAATGAGGCCAGCTTATTTTTTTTTAATTCTCGATTTTATTGAAATTAAACTTTGTCAGCTGCCTTTGTAGGATTTGGACCCAAGTGTTCAGAGCAATACAGATAGTAGGAATTGCAGATGCTGGAGGATCTGAGATAACAAGGCGTAGAGCTGGATGAACACAGCAGGCCAAGCAGCATCAGAGGAGCAGGAAGGCTGACGTATCGGACCTAGACATTTCTTCAGAATTTTCTTCAATTTTCTGAAGAAGGGTCTCGGCCCGAAACATCAGCCTTCCTGCTCCTCTGATGCTGCTTGGCCTCCTGTATTCATCCAGCTCTACACTTTGTTCAGAGCATTAGTCTGGGTTTAACCGAGCCCAATGACATCATGATATGTCACCACCTCCTACAGTTAAAGTGTGGGTAATTGCAGAAAGGAAGAGGAAAACACATGGACAACATGGAAAGGCCCCATCTTTCATCAATTCCCTATGTCAGTGATAGGCCCAAAGTTTCGATATACGAGGTAAAGTCACTATAGCCCTACACTGTCATCAGAAAGAGAGAGAGAACTGGTAGTCGATCAACCTGAGGGCCACTATACTTCTGGGAGAGGTTGAAAAAGACGAATCTTCATTGTTGTCTCAGCTGGTGTGGGAATTCAACCCGTGCAGTTATCATCACTCCAAATTGATAAACCCTGGCCAGCAAGCTGAGCTAAGTTAAGCCCTAATAATGAATGTCTTAAGGAAGATAATTTTGCATTTATATGTGACTTCTTACAACTTCAGGTCATCCTAAAATGCAACAAGCAGCCAATATAGTACTTCTGAAGTATAGCCACCATTATAGTGTCAGTAATGTACTCTGCAAGTTTTCACAGAACAACATTACACAGATGGTGACCAAATAATGCATTTAATTGATTTTGTTGACATAATTGAATTTTGGCCATCAAGCTGGGGGACCTTCCTTGATCTTTTACGAAATGGGCTCCTGGTTGATGGTGAGGAGGAAAACTGCAGACTGCAGGGGCACATAAATGGGCTGGTCACATAGGCAGCTGTGGCAATGCTGTCTCTTCAAGAGATAACAAGGTGCAGAGCTGGATAAACACAGCATGCCAAGCAGCATCAGAGGAGCAGGCAGGTTGACGTCTCAGGCCTAGGCCCTTCTTCAGAAATGGGGGGGGTGAAGGGGTTCTGAAATAAATGGGGAGAGAGGGGGAGGCAGAAAAAAGATGGATAGAGGAGAAGATAGCTGGAGAAGTGACAGACAAGTCAAAGATGCCAGGATGGAGCCAGTAAGGGTGAGTGTAGGTGGGGAGGTAGAGAGGAGATAGGTCAGTACAGGGAGGACGGACAAGTCAAGGGAGCGGCATGAGGTCAGTAGGTAGGAAATAGGGGTAGGGATTGAGGTGGGAGGAGGGGATATGTGGGAGGAAGGAGAGGTTAGGGAGGCGGGGATGTGCTGGTTTTGGGATGTGGTGGGGGAGGGGAGATGCTGAAGCTTGTGAAGGAACATCAACTCATATTCCGCTTGGGAACCCTGCAGCCCAATGGTATCAATGTGGATTTCACAAGCTTCAAAATCTCCCCTCCCCACTACCGCATCCCAAATCCAGCCCAGCGCGTCCCCGCCTCCCTAATCTGTCCTTCCTCCCACCTATCCCCTCCTCCCACCTCTAGTCCCAAGCCCATTTCCTACCTACTGACCTCATCCCGCCCCCTTGACCTGCCCATCCTCCCTGGACTGACCTATCTCCTCCTGACCTCCCCACCTACACTCACCTTTACTGGCTCCATCCCCGCATCTTTGACTTGCCTGTCTCCTCTCCACCTATCTTCTCCTCTATCCATCTTCTTTCCAGCTCCCCTCTCTCCCTATTTATTTCAGAACCCCCTTCCCCTCCCCCATTTCTGAAGAAGGCCCTGGGCCCGAAACGTCAGCCTTCCTGCTCCTCTGATGCTGCTTGGCCTGCTGCGCTCATCCAGCTCTACACCTTGTTATTTCAGATTCTCCAGCATCGGCAGTTCCTATTATGTCTGTCGCTTCAAGAGTTTATTTTGTCCTTTAATTTTGAAGAGAGGTTGTAAAGCAAAAGCACCGAACTGTCCACTGAGGACAATTTGAGTGAATAGCTTGGCAGACCTTGGTTTTTTTTTAATAGGTTAAATGGGTATGGCCAGCTCTCTCTCTGGGTTTTGTTTCTTTCCAGTAACATCAGAAACCTTGGGGTCTCAAAAGAGTTGGAAGCTTCAGTGAATGTCTCCTTGTTGCTACTTTCTCTGAATTTTCTCTTGATGCTTTTTCCTCCTGGATTGGAGAACTGCCTGTGAGAATCTGTGTCTGAATTTGCCTTTTTGCCAAGGGTTGTGTTTATGGGATGTTACTAAATTGAAACAACTAATTAATAATAGTCACTATCTCTATTATATGGTTAAGTTTTTCAATTGTTGAGTTATTCTAAATTTCTCTTTCTTTTGTTTGTATTTTAAATATAATGTGTAAATAAATTGCATTTAGCTTGATGTTGAGTAGTTATGATCAGGCACTTCGTGTCTGGCACCTTAAAAATAATAAAAAAGTTAGGGCCTTAAAATATATTGAGGGGGCTGGTCTGTCCATAACATATCAAAGTGGCAAATGGAATTCAATCTGGAGAAGTGTGAGGGTGATGTGTTTGAAGAGCTTTAACAAGATGACAGAATTAACAATAAGTGGGAGGATTGTAACAGCTGCTGAAGAAGTGAGGGTCCTTAGTAGTGAATGTCCAGAGGTCTCTGAAGGTAACAGGAGAGGTTGACAAGGTGATTAAGGAGGTAAATGGATTTTTTTCCCTTTATTAGCTGATGTAAAGAATATAAAAGTAATGGAATTGCTCTAGACCCGTATACCTCATTAGCTAGATCACAATCAGAGCACTATGTGTTGTTCTGGTCACCTCATCCCAGGAAGGATGTGATTGCACTAGAGAGGGGACACAGGAGACTACTCTGGCTGTTGACAGGACAGGAAGCATACAGTTGTCAGGGAAAGCTCAACAGACTGAGGATTTTCTCCTTGGAACAGATAAGGCTGAAGGGAGATTTGATTGATATGTACAAAACAGCGAGGGGCCTGGAGAGAGTGGACAGGAAAAAATTATTTCCCTCACAAGAAGGCTGGGTGACTTAGAAACAGGGGTTTAAAAGTAACTGGTAGAAGTGTTAGTGAGGAGATGAAGAAGCATGTTTTGACCTAGAGGGTGGCTAGGGTTTGGAACCCACTGCCCATAAAGATAGTTGATGCGAAGCCCTCAAATCATTTAATTGGTGTCTGGAGAGAAGCCAGAGATCCTGTCTCATCCAGGGATACAGACCAAGTGCTAGGAAGTGGGATAAAATGGGATGGTTTGTCTTTCAATTACACAAATACAATGACAGAATAACCCCCTTCTGTGCCACAAATATTTATATATTTCTAAACATTTGCAGAGGAGGAATGAGCATGGATATGGGAGAGGGTGTGGGCGAGGCAGTAATTAATTGTTCCCTAGTGTTGTATGAGGCAGTTGCTGCCTGAAAGAGTGAATAGACATCAGGGATATAAAGGATTATTCCTCCAAGGAGTTAATCAATATTGTCAAGTGTTCAGTTTGAGTTGACCTAATGCTTAAAACCTTGTTGCTAACAAGAAAGTGCATTGACTCTTAAGCTGAGCCTGATGTCCCATAAGACACAATTATTTACCTTCGATAAAATGTAACCAGTTAATCAATACTATGTTATAAACCTTTGTGGTTTGTTGAGTTTGACCTTCTCTTCTGCCAAAGACTAAGTGTATGTAACCTTCCCCAAATGGTATCTACAGTTTCGACCGACATCAATCAGAAGGATTGGGGTCAATGAACTCACCCAAGGTAGCTACCTGCAGGCTGCGCTGGATTCTGCAAAGGCTATGGGCACTGAAACATTCAGGCAATAGGACTGAAAACCTGTGCTCCAGTACTTGCCACTTCATTAGCCAAGCTCTTCCAGTGCAGTTCAACACTGGTGTCTACCGACAGTGTGGAAAATTGCCCGGGTGTGTCCTCTGCGCACAAAGCAGGACAAATACACCCCGGGCAATTACTGCCCTATCAGTCTGTGCTCAATCGTCAGTAATGGGATGGAAGCTGTCATCAACAGTGCTGTCAAGCAGCATCTGCTCAATAATGCTCAGTGATGCCCAGTTTGGGTTCTGCCAGGGCCACTCAGCTCCTGACCTCATTACAGCCTTGGTTCAAACATGGACAAACATGAATTTCAGAGGTGAGGTGAGAGTGACAGCCCTTGACATTGACTGTGTGTGGCATTAAGGATACTGAGCAAAGCTGGAATCAATCGGGGATAAACTCTCTGACTGTTAGAGTCATATATGGCACATAGGAAGATGGTTGCGGATATTGGAGGTCAACTCCAGAACATCTCTGCTGGAGTTCCTCAGGGTAGTGCCCTAAGGCCCAACCATCTTCAGCTGCTTCATCAATGACCTTCCCTCCATCGTAAGGGCAAAAGTGGGGATGTTCACCGATGATTGCTCAATATTCAGCACCATTTGTGATTCCTCAGATGCTGAAGCAGTCCACAGCCAAATGATCATAAGATCATAAGATTTCGGAGCAGAATAAGGCCATTCAGCCATCAAGTCTGCTCTACCTTTCAATCATGGACCAGGTAAGCTTGGCAGTTTCCTTCCCTTAAGGATGTTAGTGAACCTGATGGGATTTTCCAACAATTGAGATTCATGGTCATCAATAAATTCTTAATTCCAGATGCTTATTGAATTCAAATGTCACCATCTGCCATAGCGGGATTCAAACATCGGTCCCCAGAACATTAGATAATAAAATGTGAGGCTGGATGAACACAGCAGGCCGAGCAGCATCTCAGGAGCTCTCGATTAACAGCCCAGCAATAACACCACTAGGCCACTGCCTCCCCCTGTCATACCCACCACCAAATCACCATAACTTTAATGATCAACCTCCACTAGTCAGACCTAGTTTATATATTTTCTCCCTTTCAGTACTCCACCCCCACCCTCCATCGTTTACTCATTCCTCCACACCCTGTTCAGCATGCAACTGGTTTCTGAAGAAGGGTCTCTGGACCTGAAATGTTAACTCTGCTTTCTCTCCCCTTAGATGCTGCCAGTTTTTCCAGCCATTCCTGGTTTTGTTTCTGATTTCCAGCATCCGTGATACTTTGATCTTTATTGTTTGTTGATTAATGGGGTGAAGAGTGTATGATCAGGGAGATATTCAGCAAGATGGATCAATTGTGGAAAGGATTTTGAGAGACAGGAGAAGGAGCATCAAGCATCCACCTGCACGATACCTGAACTGAGAAGTTGTATGCTTGTATCGGGACAGATATTGCCCGAGGAAGGAAAAGCCAAAAAAATTGGGTTGTTTAGCTGATGAGAAGGTTTGACAATGTAAATTTAGAGAAAATGCTTCCACTTATTTCTAAAGCCACAAAAGCCACTAATAAACCCATTCATGGATTCTGGAAAATCTTTGTTTGCCTGAAGGTGCCTGTACAGTCAGGGAGAAGTTGAGCACAAGGTTTCATTTCGAAAACCATGATCTCATACGTGAGATATTTAGAACTGTAGATGCTGGAGTCAAAGGTAATGCAGTGTGTTGCTGAAGGAACACAACAGGCCAGGTAGCATCAGAGGAGCAAGAAAGCTAATTTCGGGTCAGGACTGTTCTTCAGAAATGGCCTGCTGTGTTCCTCTGACTCCACACTGTGTTATCTCAGATGTAAGTCTGGTTAATTTTTACTGGGTGGGGGTGATCCCCATGCTGCTATTTGCTTCAGACTTGGACAACCTACCGAAAGCACATTGAAGAACCATCTCACATGTTAACATTCACTGCTCAGACCTAAAGGAGTTGGGATGTTATTGTTGAGGTTGTACAGGACACTGGTGAGTACTGTATCCAGTTCTGGTTGCCCAGTTGAAGAAGGATGTTATCACGCTGGAGCGGGGTTCAGAAAAAATTTACCAGGATGTTGCAGGGCATGAAAAGTGAGTTATAAGGAGAGGCTGGATAGGCTGGGACCTCTTTCACATGGAGGAGTGATGTCATAAAGGTTTATAAAATCATGAGGGGTATGGATAAGGTGAATGGCAGTTGTCTTTTTCTTTAGGATTGGGAATTTCAAAAGTAGCAGGTATATTTTTAAGGTGAGAGGTGAAAGATTGTTTAAAAAATCATGGGGGGCAACTTGTTTACACAGAATGTTGTTTGTGTGTGGAATAAACATCCAGAGGAAGTGGTGGATGCAGGTACTGTCACAAAAGTTAAAAGATATTTGGATACGTCCCTGAAAAAGTAATGTTTGGGGGGATACGGACCAGGAGCAGGCAGGTGGGAGTAGTTTAGTTTGGGATTATGGTCAGCATGGACTGGTTGGACTGAAGGGTCTTTTTCTGTGCTGTATGATTCAATAACTCTTATGACTCTACAGTGCCTTACAAGGTCCTCCAAATCAAGTGGCAAGAGAGTGGTCCAACAGGAGTGTCCAGCCCCAAGCCAACACACCAAGCATTGAGCAGCTCATCACTGCAAAGTGGGTTTGCTGGGCAGAGTGTACGTTTGTGACTGAAATCAGACTCGTGAAGAGATTGCTATATTCAGAATTCAGTCACTGCAGGAATGAATGATCCAGCAGATTTCAATCTGAGAGTGAAGCACCTGGAACTAATGCAAACAGTCATTTGCGTTCTCCCTTGTGATTTTCTCCAGCAAATCTGCTGAATGATTCATTGCAGACTTATGAGCATACCCTCCATCCCTCCCAACAAAAATGTACTTTTCACATTGATAGATCAGCAGAGTGGATGAATAATTAAATATCCTCTCACTCCCTGTCGCTAACACTCAAGGCAACATTGAGCAATTCTCTCCACATGAAACTGCACAAAACAAGCATCTTTATGTGGGAAGCAAAGCTGCAGGACTCTTTTGAGTCTTAATATTTTCTCCATGTTTGCAGTGTTCTGGGCTGACCACAAGCAAGGTTCCCTAAAACCACAATTAAACGGGTGCCAATTTAAAACTAAGATGAAGAGGAACTTTTCATCTTAGAGAGCTGCCAGACTTTGGAAATCCATGCCACAGAGAGTTGTGGGGCGGAGACTTTGTGTACATTTAAGGCTGAGAGAGATTCTTGTTCAGTTGGGAATTTTGGGCTATGGGAAAAGGGCAGGAAAACGGCTGTGAGGAACGTTGGATTAGCCATGAACCTAATGAATAGCAAAGGAGGCGTTGGGACTGAATAGCTTACTCCTGTTCCTATTTCTCATGGTCTTAATACATAATGTTTCCAGGTGGGATACCCTAAACTGTTAAGACCCCAGATGAAGAGAAGTAAACTGACTCCCATTCCTTATTCAGCCGCCCTCTCAGTTACAAGGTTAATATAGAAAAATCCTCTCCCTCCTTTCTTCTAAAGCCAAAAGGGGCTGTATTTCAAAAGAAGCCAGTTTAACTAGGTTCAAGTCAATAAAAGGAGTGAGTTTATTAATTATTAGAAGCAAGTGGAAAAAGAACTATAGAAAATCAGAACGGCAGTAGGCCCTTCGGCCCTTCCAGGCTGCTCTACCATTCAATATGATCATGGTTGATCTTCCAATTCAGTCTCTTGTTCCCACTTTCTCCCTTTGATCTTTTTAGCCCTAAGAACTCCTTCTTGAAACATTCAATGTTTTGGCCTCAACCAATTTCTGTGGCAGAGAATTCCACAGGCTCACCACTGTCTGGGTGAAGACATTTCTCATCATCTCAGTCCTAGATGGATTACCCCATTCCTAAGACTGTGATTCCTGGTCTGGGCTTTCTGCTCATCAGGAACGTCTTCCCTACATTTACCATGTCCTGTCCTGTCCTATTCGAATTTGATAGGTTTCTATGAGATTTCCTGAGTCTTCTAAACTCTAGAGAATATAGTCCTAACTGATCCATCAGTCTTGCCATCCCAGGAATCAGTCTGGTAAATCTTCGTTACACATCCTTCATCACCAGAATATCCTTCCTCAGATAGCCACACAATTTTCCAAGGTGGTCCGACCAAATATTGATGCAAAACACATACCCACAGGTTAGAAATAAGAGGTGATATCAAAATGTTACAGCCAGGAAAATAGTTGTGGTGAAGTTTCTGAAGTATTTGTGAAGAGCAGATAAGAAGACGTTGTGTTCATTTCTGGATTGCAGCAATACCATTGACATTAGCAAGTGAACAATCAGTTTCGGAGGTTTTGTAAGTTATTGAACTGCTTTTGTCTAGGCATTGGACCCACCCAGGATTTTCATCCTCCCACCATTGAATTTACACTTGCAACCATTTTCTCTCTGTAGCAGTCCCTTTTTTATATATATAAAAAAACACTATTTGGAATTGCAGACCAAAAATGACTGGGTAATTTTGGGGTTCTGACTCATCCTTGTATGAAAGGCTGTAGGCCCACAAGATGCCAAATCAAAAGGATTTTACAGGCCTCCCTCATTCTGCAAGAGGCGTCAATTTTCCTCCATATTCCTGCAAGGGATGTGGGTGCCATGATGTTTATCACCCCTTGAACTGATTGGCTGTCTAGATCATTTCAAAGGACAGCTAAGACTGAATGACACTGCTGTGGGTCAGGAATCATATATAGGCCTGACAAGGTGAGGACTGTGTTTTAATGATAACGGTTGTGTTAGATGTACAAAATTATCTTTTGATTCCAGTTCTTATTGAACTGAATCTATCATGGTAAGGTTCAAACCCATGCCTCCAGCACACCAGCTCTGCATTATGCCTTCCTTACATTTACTCCGTCCTGTCCAATTAGAATTTGATAGGCTTCTATGAGATTTCCTGAGTCTTCTCAACTCCAGAGAATATAATCCTGACTGATCCAATCTCTCTTCATACATCAGTCTTGCCATCCCAGGAATCAGTTTGGTAAATCTTTATTATACTCCCTCCAACACCAGAGTATCCTTCCTCAGATAGCCACACAATTTTCCAAGGTGGAAAATTCCACAATTTTCAGCGACCATGAGAGAATAGAAAATAGAATTGTTTATTATACTAGTAAACTCAAACCTACTGCACCAGACATCTTTCAGAAATCATTTGTGACTTGCTTTCCATCCTTGCTTTCAAATTCGTTGCTGGCCTCACCACCTTCCTACCTCTGTAATGTCCCCCAAATCCAGCCCTAAGGAAGGGTCCTAATCTGAAACATTGATTTCCATGTTCCTCTGACCTGCTGTGTTCCTGCAGCTCCACAATGCATTGAAAAGGACAAAGCTCACAGGTCCCAGCATTTACCTTATTCTGGCCTCTTGCCCATCCCTTATTTTTATTGCTTTGGCCTGGGCAGCTGCACCAATAGGTGTTGACTTGGATTTGTGTTTTCTTCAATTCTTTCACAAGATGTGAGACTCACTGACTGGGCCTGTATTGTTTGCCCAAACCTAAAAGTGATGGTGAGCTGTCTCCTTTAATTACTGCAGTCCCCTATGGATGGTCCAGGATTTAGACCCAGCTTGGATTCTAACTAAAGCAGTAGAGAATGAGTGGGTTGTCTTATGAGAAAGTATTGGATAATTTGAATTTGCTTCCACTGGAGTTTAGAGAAGTGAGAGAGATGATGTCATTAAAGCTTATACGATCCTGACTGGATGTGGAAAGAATGTTTTTTTTGTGGTTTCAAACAGGAGGATGCTGTTTTAAAATTAAGGATTGCCTTTAAGGAGAGGGATGAGGGTTTTTTTTATTTCAGTGTTGTGTGACTCTGGCATGGCTTCAGAAGCTGGAGAAGGCAAGATCACTGAATATTTTTAAGGTGAACATCAGGTAGGGAAATCAAGGATTAACAGGGATAGGTGGGAATGTGGAATTTAGGAGCACAAACAGGTCAGTCATAATCTTATTTAATAGTGGAACAGCTTTGAAGAGCATATGGTCTACTTTTGCTAATTTGTATGTTAAATTCTGGAATTCCCAATCTCAATCTCTCTCTCTCCTTCTTAAGATTCACCTCCTTGCCCAAGGTCACCTGCTCTGATATCACTCTTTGATCACTCTTCTCTTGTGCCTTTGGGCAACTTCTTTTTTTCACTCTTAAGAACTGGGCATTGCTGGCTGGCCAATATTTATCGCCTGTCCCTAACTGCCCTTGAGAAGGTACTGCTTTTTTTTGTACTGCTTTTCTGAACTGCTGCAGCCTACCTTCTATGGGTTGACCCACAACATCCTGAGGAGGGCATTTCAGGATTTTGACCCAGTGACATTGAAGGAATGACAATATATTTCTGTTTCAGAATAGAGAAAAGCTTGGGCATTAACTTGCAAGTGGTAGTATCCTCCTGCTTTGTTTCTGCTGTTCTCCTTCTAGATGGTAGTGGTTTGGAAGATGCTGTCAAAGGATCTTCATTGAATTTCTGCAGCACATTTTGTAATTAGTACACGTTGCTGCTACTGAGAATCGTTGATGGATCTAGTGGATATTTGTGGATGTGATGCCAATCAAGTGGGTTGCTTTTTCCTGAACAGTGTCAAGCTTCTTCAGCGTAGTTGGGGCTGTACCCATCCAGACAAGGGGGGAATATTCCATTACACTCCTGACTTCTTGTGCCTGCAGATGATGGACAGGCTTTGGGAATCAGGAGGTGTGTTACTAGCCACAGTATTCTTAGCATCTAACCCACCCTTGTAGCCACTGTGTTTATGTGGTGAGTCCAATGAGTTTCTGGACAATGGTAACTCCAAGGATGTTGACAGTGGGGGATCCTGTGATGACAATATTCCTTAAATGTCAAAGGATCGGGGTTACATTGTCTCTTACAGGTGAAAAGAACATAACATGGGAACATAAGAACCAGGAGCAGGAGTAGGCCATCTGGCCCCTCGAGCCTGCCCTGCCATTCAATAAGATCATGGCTGATCTTTTTGAGACTCAGCTCCATATACCTGTCCATTCACCATAATCCTTAATTACTTTGCTGTTCAAAAATTCATCTAGCCTTGCCTTAAAAGCATTCAGTGAGGTAGCTTCAACCGCTTCACTGGGCAGGAATTCCACAGATTCACAACCTTTGTGTGAGGAAGTTCCTCCTGACTTCAGTCCTACATCTCCTTCCCTTTATTTTAAGGCTATGCCCCCTGGTCCTCGTTTCACCTGCTAGTGGAAACAACCCCCCTGCCTCTACCTTATCTATTCCCTTCATAATCTTATATGTTTCTATAAGATCTGCAGTGTGCTGCAATTTTTTACCATTTAAAACATAGTCCATTTTGCTGTTATTCCCACCAAAATGGATGACTTCACACTTATCAACACTGTACTCCATCTGCCAGACCTTTGCCCACTCACTTAGACTGTCTATATCCCTCTGCAGATTTTTAGTGTCTTCTGCACACTTTGCTCCACCACTCACCTTAGTGTCATCTGCAAATTTTGACACACCACACTTAGTCCCCCAACTCCAAATCATTAATGTAAATTGTAAACAGTTGCGGTCCCAACATTGATCCCTGAGGCACACCACTAGCCACTGACTGCCAACCAGAAAAACACCCATTTACCCCGACTCTTTGCTTTCTACTGGCCAACCAACCCTCTATCCATGCCAATACATTACCTTTAATATCATGCAACTTTATCTTATGTAGTAGCCTTTGGTTTGGCACCTTGCCAAATGTCTCCTGGAAATCCAGATACGCCACATCCACAGGTTCCCCACTGTCCACCATGCAAGTAATGTCCTCACAGCTTTAAATTGAGGGGTGAAAGATATAGGACAGATGTCAGAGGTAGTTTCTTTACTCAGAGAGTAGTAAGGGAATGGAATGCTTTGCCTGCAACGGTAGTAGATTCGCCAACTTTAGGTACATTTAAGTCGTCATTGGACAGGCATATGGACGTACATGGAATAGTGTAGGTTAGATGGGCTTGAGATCGGTATGACAGGTCGGCACAACGTCGAGGGCTGAAGGGCCTGTACTGTGCTGTAATGTTCTATGTTCTATGCTGTCAATCAGGAACAAAACAAAGTCTCTAGAAAAGCTCAGCAGTTCTGGCAGTGTCTGTGAAAGAAAAAACAGAGTTAACGTTTCGGGTACAGTGACCCATTCTGAGGAATGGTCACTGGACCAGAAATGTAAGGTGTACAAAATGATCAGAGGTATACATAGAGTGGATAGCCAGAGGCTTTTTCCTAGCGTGAAGATAACTGTTACAACGGGGCATAGTTTTAAAGTGAGTGGAGGTAGATATAGGGGAGACGTCAGTGGTATGCTCTTTACTCAGAGAGTGGTAGGGGCATGAAATGCATTGCTGGAGAGGGTAATGGAGCCAACCTCATTAGGGGCATTTAAGCGGCTATTAGATAGGCATACAGACGATAATATAAGATAGGGGTGGATGTTGGATAGATCTTAGGTTTAGGGTAAAAGTTCGGCACAACATTGTGCGCAGAAGGGCCTGTACTGTTCTATGTTCTATGTTCTAATTCCACCAAATTAGTTAAACATGACCTGCCCCTCGTGAACCCATGCTGGGTGTTTCCAATGGGACAATTTATATCCAGATGTCTTTCTATTTCTTCCTTAATGATAGATTCAAGCATTTTCCCCACGACCGAAGTTAAGCTAACTAGCCTATAGTAACCTGCTTTTTGTCAACTTCCTTTTTTAAACAGTGGCATCACATTGGCTGTTTTCTAATCTGCGGGAACCACCCCAGAGTCCATTGAATTTTGGTAAATAAGTACGAGTGCATTTGCTATTGCCCCCATCACCTCTTCTAGTACCCTAGGATGCATTTCATCAGGGCCAGGAGACTTGTCTATCTTTAGCCCCATTAGCTTGACCAGCAATGCTTCACCTGTGATGGTCTCAGTCTAGTATTTGTGTGGTATAAATGTTACTTGTCACTTGTCAACCAAGACTAGATATTGTCCAGATCTTGTTGCAATTGAACATGGATTATTTCAGTATCTGAGGAGTCGTGAATGATGCAGAACGTAGTGTAATCTTTGGTGAACAGCCCCACTCTAACCTTATGACAGAGGGAAGATCATTGATGAAGCAGCTGAAGATGGTTGGGCCGAGGACACTACTTGGAGGAACTCCTGCAGAGATGTCCTGGAGCTGAGAAGGTTGACCTCCAGCAACCACGACCAACTTCCTATGTGTCAGGTATGAGTTTCACCAGCAGGTAGTTTGCCCCATGATACCCATTGATTCCTGTTTTCCTAGAGGTCTGCAATACCACACTCAATCAAATGCAGCCTTGATGTCAAGGGCTGTTGCTCTCATTCTCACTTTTGGAATTTAGCTCTTTTGTCTATGTCTGAGCCAAGGCTATAATGAGGTCAGGGGCTGAGTGGCCTTGGTTGAACCCAAAGTGAGTATCACTGAGCAGGTTATTACTGAGCAGGTGCTGCTTGATGGCACTAGTCCAAATATGTGCAGGTTAGGTGGATTGGCCATGCTAAATTGCTGTGGTGCCCAGGGATGTGCGGGCTGAGTAGATTAACCATAGGAAATACAGGGTTATAGTGATCAGTGTGTGGGGAAGGGGATGGGGGGGAATTGGTAGTTGGGTGGGATACTCTTTGGAGAGTCAGTGTGGACTTGATGGGCCAACCAGCCTGCTTCCACACTGGTAGGCATTCTATGATTCTGCTGATGATACTTTCCATCAATTTACTGATAATCGAGAATATACTGATGGGTCATAATTGGCTGGATTGGATTTGTCCTTTCTTTGTGTACAGGACATACTTGTGTAATTTTCCACATTGTCAGGCAGATGCCAGTGTCGTAACTGTACTGGAACAGCTTGGCTGGGGAACAGCAAGTTCTGGAGCACAAGAGTTCAGTAATATTTTGAGAATGTTGTCAGGGCCTACAGCATTTGCAGTATCCAGTGTCTCCAATTGTTTCTTGGTCTAAGACCATAAGGCCGAGTGGAAGTAAGGCCATTTGGCCCATCAGGTCCACTCCGCCATTTAAATCATGGCTGATGGGCATTTCAACTCTCCTTCCCTGCACTCTCCCCGTAGCCCTTGATTCCTTGTGAGATCAAGAATTTGTCGATCTTTGCCTTGAAGGCATCCAACGGCCCGGCCTCCCCTGCACTCCATGGCAATGAATTCCACAAGCCCACCACTCTCTGGCTGAAAAAATGTCGTCCTATTTCAGTTTTAAATTTACCCCCTCTAATTTTAAGGCTGTGCCCACAGGTCCTAGTCTCCCCGCCTCACGGAAACAACTTCCTAGCGTCCACTCCTTCTAAACCATACATTATCTCGTAACTTTCTATTAGATCTCCCCTCAACCTTCTAAACTCTAATGAGTACAATCCCAGGATCCTTAGCTGTTCATCACACGTTAAACCTACCATTCCAGGGATCATCTGTGTGAATCTCCACTGGACACGCTACAGGGCTAGTATGTCCTTCCTGAGGTGTTGGGCCCAAAATTGGACACAGTATTCTAAATGGGGCCCAACGAAGGCTTTATAAAGCCTCAGAAGCACATCGCTGCTTTTATATTCCAACCCTCTTGGGACAAACGACAACATTTCTTAATTACGGACTCTTCCTGCAAGTTAACCTTTAGAGAATCCTGGACCAACACTCCCAGATCCGTTTGTACTTCTGCTTTGCGAATTTTCTCACCATTTAGAAAATAGTCCATGCCTGCATTCTTTTTTCCAAAGTGCAAAACCTCACATTTACTCACATTGAATTATATCAGTCATTTCCTGGACCACTCTCCTAAACCGTCTAAATCTTTCTGCAGCTTCCCCACCTCTTCAGTACTACCTGCCTGTCCACCTATCTTCGTATCATCGGCAAACTTCGCCAGAATGCCCCTGGTCCCTTCACCCAAGTCATTAATATATAAGGTGAACAGCTGCGACCCCAACACTGAACTCAGCGGGACACCACTCGTCACTGGTTGCCATTCCAAAAAAGAGCCTTTTATCCCAACTCTTTGCCTTCTGTCAGATCTGCCTTCAGCCAATCCTCAGTCCAAGCCAGTAGCTCACCTCGAACACCATGGGCCCTCACCTTGCTCAGCAGCCTCCCATGAGGCACCATATCAAAGGTCTTTTGGAAGTCTAGATAGATAACATCTACTGGGTTTCCCTGGTCTAACATATTTGTTACTTCTTCAAAGAATTCTAACAGGTTTGTCAGGCACGACCTCCCCTTACTAAATCCATGCTGACTTGTTCTAATCTGACCCTGCACTTCCAGGAATTTAGAAATCTCATCCTTGACAATGGATTCCAAAATTTTACCAACTACCGAGGTTAGGCTAATCGGCCTAAAATTTTCCATCTTTTGCCTTGATCCTTTCTTAAACAGGGGGGGTTACAACAGCAATTTTCCAATCATCTGGGACTTTCCCTGACTCCAGTGACTTTTGAAAGATCACGACCAAAGCCTCCACTATTTCCTCAGCCACCTCCCTCAGAACTCTAGGATGTAGCCCATCGGGGCCAGGAGATTTATCAATTTTTAGACCTTTTAGCTTTTCTAGCACTTTCTCTTTTGTAATGCCTACCGTACTCAACTCTGCCCCCTGGCTCTCCCTAATTGTTGGCATACTACTCATGTCTTCCACTGTGAAGACTGACGCAAAGTACTTATTCAGTTCTTCAGCTATTTCCTTATCTCCCATCACGAGCCTTCCAGCATCAATTTGGAGCGGCCCAATATCTACTTTTGCCTCTCGTTTGTCTCTTATGTATTGAAAGAAGCTTTTACTATCATTTCTAATATTACTAGCTAGCCTACCTTCATATTTGATCCTCTCCTTCCTTAATGCTCTCTTTGTTTTTGTAGCTTTCCCAATCTTCTGATTTCCCAGTGCTCTTGTCACTTTATAGGCTGTCTCTTTTTCTTTGATATATTTCCTGACTTCCTTTGTCATCCATGGCTGTCTAATCCCACCCCGGATAATCTTTCTTTTCTTTGGGATGAACCTCTGTACTGTGTCCTCAATTACACCCAGAAACTCCTGCCAATGTTGGTCTACTGTCTTCCCCGCTAGGCTCTGCTTCCAGTCGATTTTCGTCAATTCCTCTCTCATGCCCCTGTAATTACCTTTATTTAACTGTAACACCATTACATCTGATTTTACCTTCTCTCTTTCAAATTGCAGACTGAACTCTACCATATTATGATCATTGCCTCCTAAGTGTTCCCTTACTTTAAGGTTTTTTATAAAGTCTAGCTCATTACATCGCACTAAGTTCAGAATAGCCTGCTTCCTTGTGGGCTCCATCACAAGCTGTTCCAAAAAGCCATCCTGCAAACATTCCATGAATTCCTTTTCTTTGGATCCACCTGCAACATTATTCACCCAATCCACCTGGAGTGAGTCAAAAATGGTTGAAGACTGGTATCTATGATGCTGGGGACCACTGGAGGAGACCGAGGTGGATCATCCACTCAACACTACTGGCTGAAGATTGTTACAAAGGCTTCAGCCTTGTCCCTTGCACTGATGTGTTGGGGTCATCCATCACTGAGGATGGGGATATTTGTAGAGCTTTCTCCTCTAGTGAGTTGTTTAATTGTCCACCACCATTCACAACTGGATGTGCCAGGGCTGTGGAGCTTAGACCTGAACGGTTGGTTGTGGGATTGCTTGCTGCTTTCACTGTTTGGGGTGCAAGTAGTCCTCTTCAGGTAGGCCCGGTGCTGCTCCTGGCATGCCCTCCTGCACTCTCCATTGAACCAGGGTTGATCCCCTGGCTTGATGGTAATGGTTGAGTGGGGGAATATGCCGGGCCATGAGGTTACAGATTGTGCTAGAGTACAATTCTGCTGCTGTTGATGGCCCTCAGCATCTCATGGATGCACAGCCTTGAGTAGCTAGATCTGAGCGAAGTCTGTCCCATTTCACATGGTGATAGTGCCACACAACATGATGGAGGTTGTTATGAATGTGAAGGTGTGACTTCGTCTCCACAAGGGCTGTGCGATGGTCACCCTTACTGATACTGTCATGGACAGATGCATTTTTGACTCACTCCCAGTTGAAGACACTGGATATTGCAAATGCTGTAGGCCCTGACATCATTTTCAAAATATCACTGAAGTCTTGCGCTCCAGGATGAGGTCAAGTATGCGTTCTCCCTCTTGTTGGTTCCCTCACCGCCTACTGCAGACCCAGTCTAGCAGCTGTACCCGGTAGGACCTGACCAGCTCAATTAGTAGTACCGCTGCTGAGCTGCTCTTGGTGGTGGGCATTGAAATCCCCACCCAGAGTGCATTTTGTGCTCTAAGCAAGGCTTCATGGGGTCCAGAGTCAATGTTGATGATTCCCAGAACAACACTGTATATCACTGTGCTGCCACCTCTGCTGGGTCTGACCTGGACATATCCAAGGACGGTGATGGTGGTGTTGGGGTCATTGTCTGTAAGTGAGAATGACTATGTCAGGCTGTTTCTTGACCAGTCTGTGAGACAGCTCTCCCAATTTTGGCTGATGCTGGAGAATCTGAGATATCAAGGTGTAGAGCTGGATGAACACAGTAGGCCAAGCAGCATCAGAGGAGCTGGAAAGCTGATGTTTTGGGTCTGGACCCTTCTTCAGAGAGAACTTCTTTTTGTTTTTCCAGCAACTTCTGGTTTTGTTCCTGCTTTATATCATCTGCAGATCTTTTGGCGTTTGAGAGTCAATCACTTTGCTGTGGGTCTGGAGTCATATGTAGGCCAGACTAGATGACGATGCCAGGTTTCATTCCCTGAAGGACATTAGTGAACCAGATGGGTGTTTTGGACAATCAACCGTTGTTTCATAGTCATCAGTAGATTCTTAATTACAGATTTTTAAAATTCAGAATCAAATCCTAGCATCTGCTCTGGCAGGATTTGAACCTGGGTCCCCAAAACATTCGCCAGTGTATAAATATTTGAACTCTGTATTTTTTCTATCTTGAAGCACAGAGGAAGAAGATATATGGGAACACCACCCCCTGCAAGTTTCCCTCCAAGCCACCCACCATATTTGGAAACATCCTTCAGTGTCCCTGGGTCAAAATTCTGCAATTCCCTCCCCATAAGGGCATGGACTGCAGTATTTCAAGAAGGCAGCTCACCAACACCTTCTCAAGTGCAACGAGGAACTAGCAATAAATGCTGGCCCAGCCAGCGTTCCTTTAACGGATTTGAACAAGATGCATTTTCTATGAGGAACAGTTCTCAGTGAAAGAATTGAAAAAAAGTACATTCTGCACAAAAATATACGTTTAAAAACTTGTCCTTTTTTTCCAGCGGGTGGGAAGACGCCTCTGTTGTCGGAGCTCATGTGCAGTGTAAACTGCTGCGTTTGCAGCAAGGTCTGGGAGTTCTGCAGAGCGGAAACTGGGAATTAACACTCAGGCGACTGGGAACACACGAAATGGGTAAGGGATAAGTCCGGATCTGATGCTGAACTGAGAAACGGCGCCCTCTACCGCCTTCCCTGCACTTCACTCTCTCTCTCTCTCTCTCTATGTGTGTGCGTGTGAATGTAAAACTTAAAACCTATTTTCTTAATTCACACGGTGGCAGAAGTTTAACGAAACAGGATTGGAGCAAAAAAAAGCAAATTGGGGATTTAAAATAAATCACCCAGGCGTCAAGCAGTTTGTAGGAAGGTTCTGAGATTGGTCTGTGTTTCTTGTGTGTGTGTTGGATGGGTTTGAGAGAAGTTAATCCTGAGTTAGAGAGATGGGCCACGGCACGGAGCAGGCTGGAGAATGAATCAGTCACTGGGTCTGACGAGTCCCAAACTGCTCGAATAAGAACCCAGACTGCTCAGGAATTCCTTCTGTTTACAGGGAAATATTTTCGAAGTTTGGCAAGTTCGCAGGGAAAGTTGTGCCTCTGAAACCCAGCGTTCCCCCTCAAGGGCTCCTGGTGAGTTATGTGTTCTACAGCCGTATGCGAATCACCTGGAGATAACCAGGTCTCAGTGTGTATCAGAAAGAAAGTGTAACCCCACCTGAGAGAGAGAGAGAGAGAGAGAGACGGAGACTGTAACCCCAGCTCAGAGAGAGACAGAGACTGTAATCCCAGCAAAGAGAGAGAGAGAGAGAGAAACTGTATTCCTGGCACAGAGGCTTAGAGAAATATCGGATTCCCAGCAGAGATAGAAAGACTGGATTTCCAGCACAGAGGAACTCTAATCCCAGCACAGACATACAGAGAGCTGTATTCCCAACACAGAGACTGGATTCCCTACGCAAAGATACAGAGAAAGATTGTATTCCCAGCAGAGACAGGTGACTGTATCCCTTGCGCAGAGACACAGATTGTATTCCCAGCACAGAGACAGAGACAGTATTCTCAGCATAGAGACTATACTCCCAGCATGATGACACAGACAGACTGTACTCCCAGCACTCTCTCACACACACACACACACACACACACACACACAGATTGTAGTCCAGTAGCGCGCAGAGACTGTACTCACAGCAAGGCGACACAGAGAGACTGTATTCCCAGCACAGAGACTGTATTCCCAGCAGAGACCTACACAAAGGTACTGTACCCCCAGCAGAGACAGAGAAGTGACAATGGCTAATAGATACTAATTCCAGGATAGTGTTCAATTAGACAGAGCGAGAGAGAGAGAGAGAGAGAGAGACTATAAAGCGTCCCATGAACCGGGGGAGGGGAGGTATGAATGCCGCTAAGAAATAGAGAGAAGGCTGCCAGGTCAGTCAGGAGAACTCCTCAGTCTATCTGTGTGTGTGTGTGCACATGTGGGGGACAGTGTGTGAGACACGGAATACATGCATCAACCCGATCAGTTTGATGGGCCGGAGCTCGACCTGATCACCCACAGAGAGGGAGGAGCGAGCGAGGGAGGTAGGAAACTGTGTGTGTGAGAGAGAGGGACAGCGAAAAAAGACGGGAGAGTGTGCAAATCAGGGAATAAAGGGGCGGCGGAGAGAGGGAGGTGTGAGTGTTGGATAGACTGCAGTCAGAGAGAGGGAGGGAGAAGGGTGAAAGAGTATGGGGGAGAGAGTACGTGTGTGAGAATTAAGGAAGAAAGAGAGAGCGGGGAGTGGGGTAGAAAGGCAGAGGAGGAAGGGAAAGAAGAAAACAGTCAGGGAAGGAGGAGTGAGAGACAGTGTGTGCGAGAGGAGAAAACACACAGAGTGGGGAGGGCTAAGAAAATATACGGGGAAGTAGGGAGGAGAGGGAGAATGTGCGAGAGAAAACAGAGAAGGGGAGAAAGGGAAAAGAGTAGGAAATAGGGAAGAGAGTGTATGACAGAGGAGAAAATAGAGGAGGGGAGAGAGAAGAGGAGAAAATAACCAGAGAAGGGGGGAAGGGGAGAGAGAGGGAGAGAGAGATGATGTGAAAGAGAGGAAATAGGGAATCGGAGAGGAGACAGAGTCTGTGTGAGTGGAGGAGAAGTGAAGGAAGGGGGAGGGGAGAGAGTGTGTGAGTTGAGAAGTGAAGGAAGCGGGGAGAGAGTCTGTGTGAGTGGAGGAGAGAAGGAAGGGGGAGGGGAGAGAGTGTGTGAGTTGAGAAGAGAAAGAAGCGGGGAGGAGAGAGCGAGTGTGTGAGTGGAGGAGAGAAGGAAGGGGGAGGGGAGAGAGTGTGTGAGTTGAGAAGAGAAGGAAGCGGGGAGGAGAGAGCGAGTGTGTGAGTGGAGGAGAGAAGGAAGCAGGGACGAGAGAAGAGGGAGAGGCAGAGTGTGGGAGAGGAGGAGGAGGAGGAGGAGAGGCTGGGGCACTGGGGGTCTGTGAAGTTAGTGCGGGCTGGGGTTGGCTGCAGTGGGTCTCTCCGGGGCTCTGTGTGTGTGTGTGTCTTGGGGTGGGGGGGGTGGGGGGGTGTGGGTGCTGTAGGTCTAATGCGGTCCAGCACAGAGCCACGGTCACACACTGTGCTGCCCTGAAGATGTAACATGGCGTTAGCTGGCGCCGTGTGCCTGTTCCTGCTGCTGCTGTGCCACGGGCTGGCCGAGCGGTCTGGCCGCTGGGAGAGGAGCGGAGCGTCGGTATCCGAGGGGCCGAAGCGGCTGCCTCACCCTTTGCTCTACTTCGACCCCCGCGACGTGAGCAGCCTGCGCCAGAAGTCCCACAGCAGCGGCCATTCGGCCATCACCCGGGCTATCAGGAACGCTGTTGGCACCATGTTGGGCAAACCCAGCTTCTACCTTCCCCCCAGTGACCACCTCAGCTTCTCTGCCAAGTGGAACGAGGTCTATGGCAACAACCTCGGGGTGCTGTCCCTCTATTGCCTTCTCTACCCAGAGGACCAGGCAGCTCTAGATTTCACCCTGGACTACATGGACCGGATGGCGAGCTACCCTCAGTGGCAGGTCAGGGTGGCACCCAACGACGAGGTGCCAGTCGCCCACTCCCTGACTGGCTTTGCCACGGCTTTTGACTTTCTCTACCCATCCCTGGACGCAGCCCGGAGGCAGAGCTACGTGGAGAAAATCCATGGGGTCACCAAGGAGCTGTACGAATTCTCCAAGTACCGAGCCTGGGGAAAGCACTATCTACATAACCACCAGGCGACCAACATTGTGGCTCTACTGGTGGGCGCTCTGGTGCTGAGCCCGCACCGGCCCCAGACTGCCCTGCTGTGCAAGCAGATCGCCGTCGATGTGATGGAGAAGACCATGTTCCTGCTCGACCACATTGTGGACGGCTCCCTGGACGAAGGCGTTGCCTACGGCAGCTACACTGCCCGTTCCATCACCCAGTACGTGGCCCTGGCTCTGCGTCACTTCCACCTCAACCACACTGGGAGCCCCTGGCTGAAGCAGCATTTCTGGTTCTATTATGCCACCCTGTTGCCTGGCTTCCAGAGGACTGTGGGCATCGCCGATTCCAACTACAACTGGTTCTATGGCCCAGAGAGCCAGCTCGCTTTTCTGGACAGGTTTGTGCTCACTTGCTGCTCACTAAACCCCTTCACGTGCCCCCCGATGCCAAGTCAAAGTAGAAAGCGGGTTGAGTAGGGGCTGGGATTTACAGAATTGCCATGGTACCAATGGATGGCATTCAGCTTGTCACAGCCGTACCAGTTCTACCACTGAATGCTAATTTCCTAACTTTTTCCATATCCCTACACACCATACCTATCCAAATAATCATTGAATGCCTCAACTGAACCAGCCTCCACCACATTTCCAGGCAGCACATTCCAAACTGTGTGGAGCAGATTTTGATTTTTGCTTCATTTACACATCACTTTAAACTATCGGTCTCTTACAAGCAGGAGCAAATCTCCTCTCAATCTCCATCTCTCCTCAAAAGTCCCAACTTCTTCAGTCTCTATCCTCATCTCTGAAAACATCAGAATCGAGATTGATAGATTATCAACATACTGCAGATGCTGGAAGTCTGAAATACAAACAGGTATAAATATATATATTTCTTTAAATAGAAAGCCAGAAAGTCTAGCAGCATCTACAGAGACATAAACAGACTTAAGTTTTCAGGTCTGATATGAGTCTTTTTCATTTCCGAAGAAGAGTCATATTGGACTCAAAATGTTACCAGTTTCCCCATTCACAGATACTGCTGGACCTGCCGGGTCTCTCATTCAGTTCTGTTGATATTCCAAAAATTCGTATTAGTGGGCAAAATCTATGAAAGGCGAAAGGCCCACACTGAGAGAGATGGAGTTAGAATACTGTTCATAGAGTCATAGAGATGTACAGCATGGAAACAGACCCTTCGGTCAAACTTGTCCATACCGACCAGATACTCTGAATTAATTGAGTCCCATTTACTAGCATTTTGCCCTCTTTGGTGCTGCTGAGATGCTGCTTGGCCTGCTGGGTTCATCCAGCTCCACACTTTGTTATCTTGGATTCTCTAGCATCTGCAGTCCCCATTATCACTCCTTCTAAACACTTCCTATTTGTATACCATCCAGATGCCTGCAATCTGTTGTAATTGTATCAGCCTCTATCACCACCTCTGACAGTTGAGTCGATCCATGCCCCCTTCCCCTGTGTGAAAACATTGCACCCCTAGTTACCTTTTAAATCTTTGAGTTCTCACTTTCAACCTGTCCCCTCACGGTTTGGGCTCCGCTACTGTGGGAAAAAGACCCTGGCTGTTCAAATAAAAACCGAAAAAAAAAACTGTGGATGCTGTAAATCAGGAACAAAAGCAGAAGTTGCTGGAAAAGCTCAGTCGGTCTGGAAGCATCTGTGAAGAGAAAGTCAGAGCTAATGTTTCAGCTCCAGTGAGGGCTCAGTTCTGAGGAAGGGTTACCGGACCTGAAATGTTAACTCTGATTTTTTTTCTTCACAGATGCTGCCGGAGCCATTGAGCTTTTCCAGCGAATTCTGTTTGTCCACCCTGTCCATGCCCCTCATGATTCTAAAAGGTCACCCCTCAGCGCTCCAGGGAAAATAGCCCCAGCCTATTCAGCCTCTCCGTGATGCTCAAACCCTCCAACCCTGCTAACATCCTTGTAAATCTTTTCAAGTTTCATATCTTTCCTATAGCGAGGAGACCAGAACTGAACGCAGTATTCTAAAATGAGCCTAACCAATGTCCTGTACACCCGCAATATGACTTCCCAACTCCTCCACTCAAGCCAACAACACACAAATTCAGGGCAGGCATAGGCCACACAGCCTTCAAACCTGTCCAGTCCTTCAATAAAATCATGTGATCTCAGATCTGCGTTCCTGCTTGCCTGCAACAACTTGAAGGATGGCACAGGCTGGAGCTGAATGATCTCCTCTGTTTCCCATTTCCAGCTGTTTTCACCTTCAAACTTATCCATTTCAGATCCTTTTAGTGAAACCACAATCACTGTGTTTTCAATTTGTATGAAGAGAAGCCACGTGATTATCCTGAATCCCAAAATATTTCTATTTAAAGTTATTCAGAGCTCAGCCTGGCATTTTCTGACTAATTGACACATTTTCATTCATGTTTTATTATTGGCTGCGTGGTTGTGTTGAGATTATCTAATGGGAATGGTTTTAGGAAAAACAAAGCATGTTTGTAGCTTCTTCAGAAGTTGCTTTGAGCTTGTGGGATGTGTTGAAGCAGTGGGAGTGCTTGACAGCACGACTAAAGGAAGGGAATGTAATCTTAAATTTGAAAGTTGGATTTGGCTAGATTCAAAATCACTGTGTCTAGAAATACAACAGACATGTCTCAGTGCCTGAATAAATCAGTGATTCAGAAGCATTGAGTGATTTGATATGTCGCAAGATTGTAGTCTGAAAGCATTGGTGTAATATTTCCTTGCTTTACCTTATTCTCTATTTCTCCTTCTCCATATATCTTTCAAATTTAGCTGCATTTGCCTAGCAAGAATTGGATAGCTGGGACTCAGACAGCTGACTGATGCCCACCTTGGGTTTTGCTTCAGCTGAAGTCGGTGAGATGTCATATTGTATGGGGATGTTAAAATCGGAAATGACCCCTAATCTCGCAGTTATATTAGGTTCATCTCCTTCCCAAGTCTACATTACTAACTACCAACTCAAAGAACAAGTTTATATTGCAGTTTTAATATTGTTGTGAATATCTTTTCGAAGTTGAACAAGTAGGAAACTCTCTCAAAGAGTACAGAAAGCATTGTGAGTCAGTTTCTTTTTATTTCAAAATATATTTTATTTATTAAAAATGTTACAAAGTCTCTAAAGCAGTTTGGATCTGTACAAATCAAAAGTTGCTGGAAAAGCTCAGCAAGTCTGGCAGCATCTGTGAAGAAAAAGTCAGAGTTAATGTTTCAGGTTCGGTGACCCTTCCTCAGAATGGAAGGAGGGTTTCCGAAAAAGGGTCACCAGACCCAAAATGTTAACTCTGAATTTCCCTTCACAGATGCTGCCAGTCCTGCTGAGCTTTCCCAGCAACCTCTGTTTTTGTTCCTGATTTACAGCATGCACAGTTCTTTCAGGACTTTTTGGATCTATACAATAGCATATGAAGAAAACAAACAAACATTGGAGTTTGAATTTATCCAACAAGTGATAACAGGGCAGTGGGAGTTTTAACATTGGCACCTAAGGGAGGAGATAGAGCCTGAATTTTAAAGATGGCATATTCAACGGGGCCTTCTGTATTGTCACTGGATAGTCCAGTTGGGTTGTAAAGTTTGGCCTCACAAACCCTTTTTTCATTTATTGGATCCTGTCATACATCTAATGACAGACCTTTCTTTCTGTCTGTTTTCCCCAAACTCCCTCTCTTTTAAAACTTGTTATGTTTCAGACTTCCTACACTTCTGATGAAAAGTCATCAACTCTGTGCATTGTTTTGCAGTTGCTGCCTGACCCAGCTGAGTATTTATCAACATTTGCCAATTATATTAATCTGAAGGATATGGGGAATGAGATATTTCTTTGACATGGAGTGCTTTGCGATACTGGGTTGTTTACACAGTGTGGAGCTGGATGAACACAACAGGCCAGGCAGAATCAGAGGAGCAGGAAAGTTGATGTTTTGGGTTGGAACCTTTCTTCAAATTTTGTGAAGAAGGGTCCCAACCCGAAATGTTAACTTTCCTGCTCCTCTGATGCTGCCTGGCCTGCTGTGTTCATCCAGCTCCACACTGTGTTATCTCTGACTCCAGCATCGGCAGTTCTTGCTACCATTGAGTTGCTTACTTTGGACTGGAGAAAGTTAGTGGAGATTTGATAGAGGTGACTTTTAAAAAGCAGTTGGATACATAGCAGAGAAAATAAAACATTTGCAATACAGTGGAAAAAGAACATGTGACCAGTGGCGTAGTTATTTTTAAAGAGTTGCACAAGCATGATGGAGCAATCTCATAATTTGCATTGTGCAGTTCTGATGGAAACACTGTGATTGTAGTACCATTGTGGCAAATATTTGATTGTTGATAATATTCTGAGCAGAATTTCAACCCTGCAATGTCATTGTTGCCTCTTGCAGACCAACCTTCATCACTCCAAATATTCCATTGACTGTCAATACTTATTTTTGAAACATTAGTGGTTTAGCTTGACCCTGAACTCAGGGATTCTCTCCCTAAACCTCTCCAACTCTCTCTGATCCTTTGTGATGCTCCATGTGTCCCGTGGATATCTTTGAGAAAACCTTTTGGTAACTTGTCATTTGTGGCTCGATGCACCAGTGACATGAGACATCTTATTACAATAAAGAGACAAAATAAATGTATGTTGGTGATGTGTACTTATGCCTTTAGTTTGCTTGACTATAATGGACATTGTGCAGCAACATAGAAAATGGGTGCAGGAATAGGCCATTCGGCCCTTTGAACATGCACCACCATTCTATATGACCATGGCTGATCATGCAATTTCAGTATCCCACTCCCACTTTATCCCTTGATTTCTTTAGCTGCAAGGGCCAATTTCAGCTCCCTCTTCAGTATATCTAACAAACTGGCCCCAACAGCTTTCTGTGGCAGAGAATTCCACAGGTCCATAACTTTGAGTGAAGAAATTCTTCTTCATCTCAGTCCTGAATTGCCTTTCCCTTATTCTCAGACTGTGTTCCCCAATGTCAGGAACATTTATCCTGCATCTAGCCTGCCAATCCCATCAGCAACTTTTATGTTTCCAAGAGATTTCCCCTCATTCTTGTAAATTCCAGCGAGTACCAGCCCACTCGATCAATGCCAGGCAACCTCATATGTCAGTCCTGCAATCCTGGGGGCCAGTCTGGTGAACCTTCGTTGGGTTCACTCAATAGTGAGAAAGAGCTTTCTCAGACTAGAAGACGAAAACTGCACACAATACTCAAGAAGTGGCCTCACCAAGGCCCTGTATAACTGCAACAAGACATCCATACTCCTATACTCAAATTTTGCCACTGTGACAACCAACATGCCATTAGCTTCCTCACTGCCTGCTGCATCTGCATGCCAACCTTCAGCAACTGTTCCAGCATGACACCCAGGCCTCGTTGCACCTCAATTTTTCCTAAACTGCCACTGATCAGATAATAATCTGCCTTCCTGTTTTGCAAGCAAAATGGATGACCTCACATTTATCCACATTATATTGCATTTGCCAAGTATTAGCTAATAGATATATAGAAGGCCAATTCGGGCCGTATAAGTTTGAGGCTTTTTGGAATTCTGTCATTGAAGGGCTTTGGTTGCTCAGGCGTTGTGTATGTTTAAGATGGAGAGTAATAGATTTTTCATTTTTAAAAACTTCAGGGGATACGAGGTGGGCACAGTAACATGGCATTGAGGTAGAACTGTAGACCTAGCTAAATAGTACAGTAGGTCTGAGGGGGTGAACAATCTACTCCTGTAAGGTGTTAGAGTATATTTGTAGCACAGGCTGTGGATGTTGTAGTTGGTTGTCTCGCCAAGCTGGTTTGTTCTTTCACAGACGTTTCACTGTTTAAACTGTTTAAATAACAGGCAGGAAAACACAGCACCGCTTCATCACCGAATGCGCTGATGATATTATCCAGCAGGGTAATGAAACGTCTGTGGAACAATGAACCAGCTCAGCAAGCCAACCAGCTACAAGATCTATTCCTGTTCCAATTTCCGATGTCCCGAAAGCAAAACTACCATGAAAGAGTCAACTGGAAACTCAGAGCGTATTGTGATAAATGTCATTATTGCTAAAATTTTCAGTGCCCTAGATTGTGAATTTCAGCAGATGGCTTCAAGTGATCCATGGTACGTGTATTTGAGACTTGTTCTTTGACTTCATTTTGTAGCCTAAAAGTTCTCCTGCCTCAGACTTTAATCAGAACCAGGTCTGTATGGTTGCTGTCAAACTGGTAAGTGGAGCTACATGCAAATGATCCATCACTTCCCACAGCAGAGAATATCATTTGGCATGCAGGTGCTTGTTAAACTGGGTATGAGGAGGGTGTAGCTGCCAGGATTCAGTCACGTTTTGTTCAAGACATTCATATTCTGACGGTGGTGAGAGACTCTGTCAGATGGATGAGCTTCACAGGTGTAGTTGGCTTAGCGCTGTAAGACCTTGCTCAATCAAATGCAATGTTTTCCCTCCAGTGGTGCTATGCACAATGTGTTCGATCAGCAGAGCACAGTCTATACTCTCTGTGTCTACAATTCAGAACATAGCAATTAAGCGTGGGAGTAGGCCATCTGGTCCTTTGAGCTATTTGGCCTTTTGTTATGATAACGGCTGATCAACACAATAATCCTGTTGTCTCCCGATACGTCTTTATGATCTAGAAATCTGTCTGTTCGTTTTAAAGTCATAGAGTCACAGAGATACACAACAAGGAAACACACCAATGGTCCAACTCGCCTATGCTGACCAGATACAGTCGGTTCTGCTAAAATGCATGTGGAGCTGGATGAACACAGCAGGCCAAGCAGCATCTCAGGAGCACAAAAGCTGACGTTTCGGGCCCAGACCCTTCATCAGATCTGATGAAGGGTCTAGGCCCGAAACGTCAGCTTTTGTGCTGAGATGCTGCTTGGCTGCCATGTTCATCCAGCTCCTCACTTTGTTATCTTGGATTCTCCAGCATCTGCAGTTCCCATTATCTCTGCTAAAATGCGTGTTTCTTTGGCACAAGTTGGCTTTAACACAGTTGAAGACTTGAGACTGCTATTTGTAGAAGGTGAACATTCCTGACCCGTATTGGCTATAACGCCAACGTTCCTGACCCATATTGGCTATAATGCCAATGTTCCTGACCTGTATTGGCTATAATGCCAACATTCCTGACCCGTATTGGCTATAATGCCAACATTCCTGACCTGTATTGGCTATAACGCCAATGTTCCTGACCTGTATTGGCTATAAGGTGAACGTTCCTGACCCGTATTGGCTATAACACCAACGTTCCTGACCCGTATTGGCTATAATGCCAGTGTTCCTGACCCGTATTGGCGATAACGCCAATGTTCCTGACCTGTATTGGCTACAACGCCAACATTCCTGACCTGTATTGGCTATAACGACAATGTTCCTGACCCGTATTGGCTATAACGCCAATGTTCTTGACCTGAATTGGCTATAATGCCAACGTTCCTGACCTGCATTGGCTATAACACCAATGTTCCTGACCCTTATTGGCTGTGTTGCGAACATTCCTGACCCATGTTGGCAGTAATGTGAATGTCCCTGACCTGTAGTGGCTGTAATGGGAATGTCCCTGACCTGTAATGGCTATAATGTGAACATTTCTGACCTGTAATTGCTATAATGCGAACGTTCCTGACCTGTAATGGCTAGAATGTGAACGTTCCTGACCTCTATTGGCTATAATGCAAACATTCCTGACCTGTATTGGCTATAATGTGAACGTTCCTGACCCGTATTGGCTATAACGCCAATGTTCCTGACCCGTATTGGCTATAATGTGAATGTTCCTGACCCGTATTGGCTATAACGCCAATGTTCCTGACCTGTATTGGCTATAACACCAGTGTTCCTGACCTGTATTGGCTATAATGGCAATGTTCCTGACCTGTATTGGCTATAATGTGAAGGTTCCTGACCTGTATTGGCTATAATGCGAACGTTCCTGACCCGTATTAGCTATAATGCGAACATTCCTGACCAATATTGGCTACAATGTGAATGTTCCTGACCTGTAGTGGCTATAATGTGAACGTTCCTGACCCATGTTGGCTGTAATGTGAACATTCCTGACCCGTATTGGCTGTGTTGTGAACGTTCCTGACCCATGTTGGCTGTAATGTGAACGTTCCTGACCTGTAGTGGCTGTAATGAGAACGTTCCTGACTGGTATTGGCTATAATGTGAACATTCCTGACCTGCAGTGGCTGTAATGTGAATGTTCCTGACCTGAAATGGCCGTAATGTGAACGTTCCTGACCTGTATTGGCTATAATGCGAACGTTCCTGACCCGTATTGGCTATAATGCGAACATTCCTGACCTGTAGTCGCTGTAATATGAACATTTCTGACCTGTATTGGCTATAATGTGAACATTCTTGGCCTGTATGGTTGTAATGTGAACATTCCTGACCTGTAGTGGCTGTAATGGGAACGTTCCTGACCCGTATTGGCTATAATGTGAACGTTCCTGATACATGTTGGCTGTAATGTGAACATTCCTGTCCCGTATTGGCTGTGTTGTGAACGTTTCTGACCCATGTTGGCTGTAATGTGAACGTCCCTGACCTGTAGTGGCTGTAATGGGAATGTTCCTGAGCTGTAATGGCTATAATGTGAACGTTCCTGACCCGTATTGGCTATAATGCGAACATTCCTGACCTGTAGTAGCTGTAGTGGCTATAATGCGAACGTTCCTGACCTGTAGCAGCTATAATGTGAACGTTCCTGACCTGTATTGGCTGTAATGTGAACATTCCTGACCTGTATTGGCTATAATGCGAACGTTCCTGACCTGTAGCAGCTATAATGTGAACGTTTCTGACCTGTATTGGCTGTAATGTGAACATTCCTGACCTGTATTGGCTGTAATGTGAACATTCCTGACCTGTATTGGCTATAGTGCGAACGTTCCTGACCTGTAGCAGCTATAATGTGAACGTTCCTGACCTGTATTGGCTGTAATGTGAACATTCCTGACCTGTATTGGCTATAATGCGAACGTTCCTGACCTGTATTGGCTGTGTTGCGAACGTTCCCGACCCATGTTGGCTGTAATGTGAATGTTCCTGACCTGTAGTGGCTATAATGTGAACGTTCCTGACCTGTATTGGCTATAATGTGAACGTTCCTGACCCATGTTGGCTGTAATGTGAACGTTCCTAACCTGTAGTGGCTGTAATGGCTATAATGTGAACATTCCTGACCTGTATTGGCTACAATGTGAACATTCCTGACCTGTATTGGCTATAATGCGAACGTTCCTGACCTGTATTGGCTATAATGTGAACATTCCTGACCTGTATTGGCTATAATGCGAACATTCCTGACCTGTATTGGCTATAATATGAACGTTCCTGACCTGTAGTGGCTATAATGTGAACGTTCCTGACCTGTATTGGCTATAATGTGAACATTCCTGACCCATGTTGGCTGTAATGTGAATGTTCCTGACCTGTAGTGGCTGTAATGTGAATGTTCCTGACCTGTATTGGCTGTAATGTGAACATTCCTGACCTGTAGTGGCTGTAATGTGAATGTTCCTGACCTGTATGGCTGTAATGTGAACATTCCTGACCTGTAGTGGCTGTAATGGGAACGTTCCTGACCCGTATTGGCTATAATGTGAACGTTCCTGACCCATGTTGGCTGTAATGTGAACATTCCTGACCCGTATTGGCTGTGTTGCGAACGTTCCTGACCCATGTTGGCTGTAATGTGAACGTCCCTGACCTGTATTGGCTGTAACGCCAATGTTCCTGACCTATAGTGGCTATAATGTGAATGTTCCTGACCCGTGTTGGCTACAATGTGAATATTCCTGACCTGTATGGCTGTAATGTGAACATCCCTGACCTGTAGTGGATGTAATGGAATGTTCCTGACTTGTAATAGCTATAATGCGAACATTCCTGACCTGTATTGGCTATAGTGCCAACGTTCCTGACCCGTATTGGCTATAACGCCAACTTTCCTGACCCATTTTGGCTATAATGCCAACGTTCCTGACCCGTATTGGCTATAACGCCAATGTTCCTGACCCATATTGGCTATAATGCCAACGTTCCTGACCTGTATTGGCTATAATGCAAATGTTGCTGACCTGTATTGGCTATAATGCCAATGTTCCTGACCTGTATTGGCTGTAATGTGAACGTTCCTGACCTGTATTGGCTATAATGTGAACGTTCCTGACCCGTATTGGCTATAATGCGAACATTCCTGACCTGTAGTAGCTGTAATGGCTATAATGCGAACGTTCCTGACCTGTATTGACTGTAATGTGAACATTCCTGACCTGTATTGGCTATAATGCGAACATTCCTGACCTGTATTGGCTGTAATGCGAACGTTCCTGACCTGTATTGGCTATAATGTGAACGTTCCTGACCCATGTTGGCTGTAATGTGAACGTTCCTAACCTGTAGTGGCTGTAATGGGAATGTTCCTGACCTGTACTGGCTATAACGCCAATGTTCCTGACCTATAGTGGCTATAATGTGAATGTTCCTAACTCATATTGGCTACAATGCGAATATTCCTGACCTGTATGGCGGTAATGTGAATGTTCCTGACCTGTATGGCTGTAATGTGAACATTCCTGACCTGTAGTGGCTGTAATGGGAACGTTCCTGACCCGTATTGGCTATAACGTGAATGTTCCTGACCCATGTTGGTTGTAATGTGAACATTCCTGACCCGTATGTGCTGTGTTGCGAACGTTCCTGACCTGTAATGGCTATAATGTGAATGTTCCTAACCTGTAATGGCTATATTGTGAACTTTCCTGACCTGTAGTGGCTGTAATGCGATTCTGGCCCTATTAGTTTAAATGTTGTGGCTGTTGCACAATTTTTTTATAACGTGAGTTCACGCATGAACAGAACTATTGCGTTATATCAGAACCAACTGTAGTCCCATTTGCAAACATTTGGCCAAAATCCTTCCTTTCATGTCATCCAGGCTCCTTTTAAATGTTGTAATTGTACCGGCTTCCTCCACTTTCTCTGGCAGCTCACTCCATACGTGCACCACCCTCTGCATGAAATTGTTACCCCTCAGGTCCTTTATAAATCTTCTCCCTCTCACCCTAAATCTGTGCCCTCTAGTTTTGGACTCACCCAAGCCCAGGTAAAAGACCTTTTCTATTTAGCCTATCCCTGCCCTTCATGATTTTATAAATCTCTATAAGGTCACCCCTCAGCCTCTGATGCTGCAGGAAAAATCGTGCCAGCCTTTTCAGCCTCTCCCTACAGCTCAAACCCTCCAAGATAACAAGGAGTGGAGCTGGAGAACCACAGCAGGCCAGGCAGCATCAGAGGAGCAGGAAAGCTGACATTTCGGGTCTGGACTGTTCTCAGGGTCCAGACCCGAAATGTCAATTTTCCTGCTCCTCTGATGCTGCCTAGCCTGCTGTGTTCCTCCAGCTACACATCTTGTTATCTCACACTCCAGCATTGGTAGTTCCCACTATTTCAAATGCTCCAAATCTGGCAGCATCCTCATAAATCTTTTCTGACCCCTTTCTTGTTTCGCAGCATCCTTTCTATAGCAGGCAGACCAGAATTGCATGCAATACTCCAAAAGTGGCTGAACCAATGTCCTGTACAGCTGCAATCTGACCTCCCAACTCCTATACCAATAAAGGCAAGCGTGCCAAATGCCCTCTTCACTGTCCTATCTATCTGCGACTCCATTTTCAAGGAAATATGAACCTGCATTCCAAAGTCTCTTAATTCAGCAACATTTCCCAGGACCTTATCATTAAGTGTGAAAAATATTGAGCGACTTGTCCTCCATTACCTCTGTAATAAAGAATCCCATAGAACTCCGTGAGCTGACCAGTCTGAGTGAATAAATTTCTCCTTGTCCCAGTCCGACGTAGCCTACCCAATACTTTGGTTGTGAAGTGCTGGCTAGGGGAAACATCACCCCTGTATCCAGGCTGACCAGACCAATCAGAGTTTTATATGTTTCATTGAGTTCCCCTCTCATCCTTCAAAACTCCAGGCCCACATTGCCCATCTTTTCATGTACACAGGGTGTAGAGAAAATCTAGTAGTTATGTCCAAACTGGATTAATTATCTGAAGGTAGGTACATTTATTTGAACAAAAGAAAGGTTTGCATTTGCCTAGCGTGATTTATGACCTCAGAATATCCCAATGCTGTTGCAGCCAATGAGGTATGCTTTGAAGTCCAGTCACCATTGCATCGTGGGAAATGAGGCAGCCATTTTACACCACACTAACTTCCACAAAGAACAGTGACCAGGCGATCTGTTTCGTTGATGTCGATGAAGGGATACGTATTGTTCAGGACTGACATGTTCTTCTTTGAGCAGTGTTGAAGAAATTTTTACATCCACCTGAGAGGGTAGTCAGGTGAAAGAGAAATCTTCAACAGTGTGCTGCTCCCTCAGTGTGGCCTCGCTGGTTGTCCTCAAATCTTTGGAAATGGGGGGTGAAACTGAAAGGGCCCTGACTGAAGATGTAGCAGCACTACCCAATGAACCATTGATGACAGCAACAATGCTACATTAGAATCTATTACACTACTTTCACTTTTGCCAAATGATGATAAAACTGCTGTTACGACCCAGTTTGAAATGGTTTTGAACAGTAAGGGAATCAAGGGTAAAAGGCAAGAAAGTACAGTTGAGGATTATCAGATCAGCCATGATCTCATTGAATGGCGGACCAGACTCATTGGGCTGAATGGTTGACTTCTGCTCTTATGTCTGACGGTCTGAAGCAACAAGAAAATTTGGAGATCCGTTTTAGACGGTAAATTTGGATGATGAGGCCCCAGAGTCCAGAATTTCCTCTGGAACAATCAACATTTCTCTTTCCTCCTTTCAGACACTTCCTAAAGCCTACCTCTTTAGTCCTAGCTTTTGAACATCAGCTGTAAAATCCCCGAATGCAGCTTAATGGGGAGCTTTGAAGTGCCACCCTGTAGAAAGCTGTGCTGTATAAATGCAGGCTGCATTTGTTGTAAATCGCTCCCTCAGGATTTATGTGGGAATAAGAATTTGCAACAGTCTTATCGTGCATAGGGTATCTCTCATGCATGGTGATAGTGATGGTTTAACCTGAGGATCACCACACCTCAGGTGAGAGAAGAGGAGAGGTTAGGAAGGAGAGTCCTTCATGGTAACCTCAGTTGGTGTGGGAATTGAACCTGCAGTGTTGGTGTTACTCTGCATTGCAAACCAGCCATCCAACTCACTGAGTTAACTGGCCCTAGAAGATGCTATATTAATAGCAAAGACAATTAATTTTATGAGCGGGACTCAAATGCGCGGTGGCGTATGTAAATATTTTTATAGCACAGAAACTGGCCATTCGGCCCAGCCATAACAGAACAAGGACAAAGAACAAAGCAAATTACAGCACAGGAACAGGCCCTTCAGCCCTCCAAGCCTGCGCTGATCCAGATCTTCTATCTAAACCTGTCACCTATTTTCCATGGATCTGTATCCCTCTGCTCCCTGCCCATTCATGTATCTGTCTAGATACATCTTAAATGACACTATCGTGCCCGCCTCTACCACCTCCGCTGGCAACGTGTTCCATGCACCCACGACCCTCTGCGTAAAGAACTTTCCACACATATCTCCCTTAAACTTTCCTCCTCTCACTTTGAACTCATGGCCCCGAGTAATTGAGTCCCCCACTCTGGGGAAAAGCTTCTTGCTATCCGCCCTGTCTCTACCCCTCATGATTTTGAAGACCTCTTTCAGGTCCTCCCTCAACCTCCGTCTTTCTAATTAAAATAATCCTAATCTACTCAACCTCTCTTCATAGCTAGCACCCTCCATACCAGGCAACATCCTGGTGAACCTCCTCTGCACCCTCTCCAAAGTATCCACATCTTTTTGGTAATGCAGCGACCAGAACTGTACACAGTATTCCAAATGTGGTCGAACCATAGTCCTACACAACTGCAACATAGCCTGCCGTCTCTTGTACTCAATACCCCGTCTGTTGAATGAAAGCATGCCATATGCCTTCTGTACTATGCCCGCTGTTTACATGCCACACTTGCCTCCCATTCCCCCGACTTCTTCACATCCTCACAAATCCCTGTCATCCTTTCTTCTTCATGTTTTTATGTAGTTTCCATTGTAAGCAGTTATGCATTTTTCTAAAAATAAGTTTTCACCAGATCTAGGTGTCTCTGGCAGGGCCAGCGTTTATTGCCTATCCTTAATTGCCCTTAAAATGGGGCAGTTTGGTGTCAATCGCATTGTTGTAGGTCTGGAGTCTCATAGGCCAGATCAGGTAACGTTGGCAGGTTTCCAATTTTTTTTGTAGCAATTGAAGATAGCTACATGATCACCATTCCTGAGACTTACTTTCAGTTCCAGTTTATTTTATCAATTTGATTTAAAATCTACCTGGGCGAGATTTGGACCCATTTCCCCAGGACGTTAGTCTCCGGACTATGAGACCAGTTGCTTGTAATCCCTGTTGGATTTATTTGTTGCTATCTTGTATTGATGGGCCTAGTTCTGGTTTCCCACGCCAGTGGAAATAGCAAAGTCAGAATGTCAAAAGCCTCCCATTATTTCCTCATGCAATTCGCGGAAATCAAAATTTTGGAAGAAGGAGATCCTCAAGGATGGAGAGTGCATTACTGTTTCATGGAGAAGATAATGTGGATCGTATTTGTGGACTTGCGCGGAAGGTTGACAACAATGGTCCTAGAGGTGAGGATTATCGGTCATGCAGATAGATTGCAGAAGTATCAGCACAGGGCAGCACAGTGACTCGGTGTTTATCACTGCTGCCTCACAGCACCAAGGACCCGTGTTCAATTATGGCATCAGGTGACTGTTTGTGTAGAGTTTGCATCTTCTAGCCACGTCTATGTGCGTGTCCTCCGGGTGAAGTCTAAAGATGTGCAGGTTGGCTGGATTGGCCATGCTAAATTACCCATCGTGTCCAGGGATGTGCAGGCTAGGGGAATTAGCCATGGGAAGTGCAAGGTTGGAGAGATAGGGTAGCTGGAGGGATTTGTGTGGGATGCTCTTCAGAGGGTCATTGCAGACACCATAGGCCACATGGCATGCTTCCACACTGCTGGGGTTCAGTAATTAAAAACTGCATTTTCCATGGCAAGAGGATATTGAGAGATTTGATGATTTTTATTTGGACACAGAGATGAAAGGGTTATGGTGATAAAGCAGAGAAGTGGACTTGAAAAGATCAGCTAGGAACATAAGATTCTATTAGCAGAGCGGTATCAGCAAATTTGGATATCTCACTTTTTAGACCATTATGCAATTATCTGCCCTTAGCAGAGAGATCAGTAAGAAGGGGTCACGAATTTAAGAAAATCAGTAGTTGGATTACAGAGAGGAGTCGTCTTTTCATCCAGAGAGTAAAGAGAACTTGCCTTGTAAGGCAGAACCCCTGGTCATGTTTAAAAAGTACCTGGATGTGTCCTTGAGGAGCTATGTGGCAGATTACAGTTGGAAAGTGAGAACTAGTTGCCTCAGCTCATATGCAATCAGCACAGACATGATGGGCCAAATGGTGTATTTCTGTGCAGGAGATTTTCAGTATTTCAAGCATTATTGAAAGGTGGGAAAGGCTCAAGGGGCCATGTGGTGTGCTCCTGCTCCTAAGGCTAAGGTTTGTAACTGAGGACCTGCCCCACAGTCAGCCTCAGGTGTCTGAATGGCGTGGGCAGAGGGACAGTGCAGCTATGAGTACATGTGCCTTGCTCCTTTGTCACTCCTTTCCTTCTCCTTACTGATTGACACAAGTACAAAATACTCAATCCATTATGGCAGGGCAAGGTAAACTAGGTTGCTTTTACAAACTCCAAAACGTCTGTGCAAGCAACAACACTTGAGATCTCCTGATCCTGTGTGATCTGTATTGAGGTATAGATGTTCTCCTGCTTAGCTTGTGTTCCAGACTAATCTCTGTTACATCAGCAGCAGTTGCACTTGTGCCCAGAAATCTTTTTCATGCCCAGCAGCTTGGAATGGAGCATAATCAGATCAGATAATATGTACCACACACCATTGCTGATCTCCCCGTTGACCTGAACTCTCACTTACCTTGAGGCTCGATGGTGGCCCTAGCTTGTGAATGAAGATATATTGAACAGATTGGGAGTACTACAACTGTGTTCATATCAATTAAGGATGAAAGATTGACAGAATCGATCTTTAATCTTGTCCTTTCATCTTATTGATCAAACACTTAATTGAAACAAGCTGCATTCCTGCTCCTCAAGGATAATTAGCACTGAGCCCACTAGCCACTGAGTCATCTAGCAAGGAAACAGACCCTTGGGTGCAACCAGTCCACGCTAATTGTGATCCCAAACGAAACTAATCCCACCTGCCACCACTTGGCCCATATCCTTCCAGACATTTTTTTATTCATGTATTTATCCAAATGTCTTTCGTATGTTGTAACTGTATCTGCATCCACCACTTCCTCTGGAAATTCATTTCACGCAATTAAAAAACCTGCCTTTCATATCTTTTTCTAAACAATATACGTCTTAGTCTTGAAAACCCCCACCCGAGGGAAAAAACACCTGCTGTTCACACAAATTGCATTCAGCGATTAGCGCTGTATGATGCCCTTTGACCTGGCTCTGTTAGAATTATCAACCAGTTATTACAACATCACCTCTGCTCAGAAGAAAATTGTGGTTATATTGCAAACGGCCATATTTTCCTTTAGAGTTTCTTCATATTTTAGATATGCAGTTTATATTGGAGTTTGAGGGAGGGGGACTTTATAGAAGTTTAAAAAATCATGAGGGCCTTGGATAAGGTGAATAGACAAGGTCTTTTCCCTGGGCTAGGGGACCCCAAAATGAGAGAGCATAGATTTATGGTGAGAGGGGAAAGATTTAAAAGGGAGCTGAGGGACAACATTTTCACACAGAGGGTGGTGCGTGTATGCAATGAGCTGCCAGAGGAAGTGGTGGAGCTTGGTACAATTACAACATTCAAAAGGCATCTGGATGGGTATATGAACAGAAAGGGTTTAGAGGGATGTGGACCAAATGCTGGCAAATGGGACTGGATTAATTTAGGATGTCTGGTTGGCATGGACAAATTGGACCGAAGGGTCTGTACATTTATATAAGCCTGTGACATCATGACATTTCAACTGAATGTGCGTCTTCATTTGTTGAGCAACAATCCCCCAGGCTTTCAATCAATTGAAATTGATATTGCATTCATACTGTGAATTAATGTTTGAATCCTGCTGGAGTCTGGTTTGACATTGATTGATTTGAATTTAGACTCCTTTCTCCAAATATGGAATTAATTTGTTCAAGTGCTCTAAATTCATAACAGATTGAGCTCATTCCCTTATGTGATGAAAAAATCCCATGAAGTAGTGTACATGGGGAGTTGGCAGATAGAAAGGAAAAGAGAAAATGCTGGAGATGCTCAGCAGAAGGTTGAAGTGTGCAATCTGGGTTTGAGGGGGGACTTTATGAAGCTGCTTACTGTCGAGAGAAGATCTCCAAAGGGAACAGGAATCAGGACCTGTCCTTGAAATAATGGCTTGATGCTTGTTGATGGGATCATGATCAAGATGGAGGCAGGGGGAAGGGTCAGACAGTTGGTTTCTCTGACAGATTATGTTCACCAAGCAACAAGGACACCTCTCACACATTCACAGCAGGTTTGATGGCAGTCTCAGTGTTCATCGATGATAGAATCTCTACAGTGTGGAAACAGGCCCTTTGGCCCAACAAGGCCACTCCAACCCTCAGATCATCCCACCTCGACCCATTCCTCCATAATCTGCATATCCCTGAACACTACAGGCAATGTAGCATGGCCAATCCACCCTAGCCTGCACACTTAGGACTGTGGAGGAAACCAGAGCACCCAGAGGAAACTCGCACAGACATGGGGAGAACATGCAAACTTCACACAGACAATTGCCCGAGGGTGGAGTCGAACCTGGGTCCCTGGAGCTGTGAAGCAGCGGTGCTAACCACTGAGCCACCATAGTGCCCTAAAGCTGACAGTTGTACTCAAGCTAGGGTTGGTCCTAAGAGCGCAATAAGTTCAGATGGAAAGAACTTTGGATTAAGAACATGATAACTTAAGAACCAGGAGCAAGGTTAAGGTTTGTTGGTCTTTTTGTTGTCTAGCTCTTGTGCCTGTGTTTCCTGTCTCTTGGAGTCTGGACAAGGTGGGGTGGAGGGCTAGAAGGGAGCGAAGGTGAAGATGTGGAAATTGGAGAAATTAACTGGAGAAGGCGTGCCAGCCTTCATCGTGAGAGGATTTGAGTACAGGAGTAAGGATGTCTTGCTGCAGTTATACTGGGCCTTGGTAAGGCCTCACCTTGAGTATTGTGTATGGTTTTGGTCTCCTAGACTGAGGAAGGACATTCTTGCTATTGAGGAAGCCCAGCAAAGGTTCACCAGACTGATTCCCAGAATGGTAGGACTGACATATTTGGAAAGACTGATTGAGTAGGCTTGTACTCGCTGGAATTTAAAAGAATGAGGAGAAACCTCATAGAAATGTATAACATCCTGTTGGGACTGGACAGGCTTGACATGAGAAGAATGTTCTTGATGTTGGCAAAATCCTGAGCTGGGGTTCATAGTCTAAGAGTAAGGGGTAAGTTAATCAGGACTGAGATGAGGAGGAATTTCTTCACTTAGAGAGTTGTGAATCAGTAGAATCCTCTACCACAAGAAGCTTTTGGGGCCAGCTTATTAGATATATTCAGGGGGGAGCTGGACATGGTCCTTGTGGCTATAGGGATTGGGGGCATGGAGAGAAAGCGGGAGGGAGATACTGAAATTGCATGATCAACCACTATCATATTGAATTGTGGTGCAGGCTTGAAGGGCTGAATGGCCAGCTCCTGCAGTTATTTTCTATATTGCTGTGTTTATAGTATCATCCTCATAACAATCACCCCCACACTTTTTCTCACTCAATCCCTCACGCTCTCTATGATTAATCTATGCCTGCCTGTTCCATTCACCTGTTGTCTTCCTGAGGCCTGTTACATTCCTCCACATTGTTTTTCCAAATCTCCCACTTTTATTTTCAAACCATCCAGTTTTGATGTTGTGCACATATGCCAAGAATACAGAAACAAATTCAACAGTAATTTCTGAGTTTTATCATTTTCAATCATCCTATAGTCGAAGAAATAAACAGAAATTGCTGGAAAATCTCAGCAGTTCTGGCGATGTCAGTGGACAGAAGTCAGAGTTAATGCTTTGTGTCCAGTGACCCTTCTTCAGGCCATCCCGAAGTATGACACACCTTAACGCTAATCCCTTTCTTTCCTCTCTACACAACCACTTCTTAACCATTCTGTTATATTTCCTTTTATACCCTGAATTTTTCTATTAAATCTCACGTAAGACACAATTATCAAAGACCTTCTGAAAAATCCAAATGTGCTGGAACTGATGCATTCCCCAAATTCCTGTGTAATTGATTGTACCTTCACAGAATTCATTTCCATTGTGAGTTTTAACAATTCACTATTCTATTATGTCATTATGATCCTAGCATTTCTAAATGATACCTCATTTTTATCTTGTGTGATGAGAACATTTTCTGAATCAAGACCTTTATTACTGCTTCTGCGATTTTATCAGTTCAAAGAACAAAGAACAATATAGCACAGGAACAAGCCCTTTGGCCCTCCAAGCCTGTGCCGATGCGTTTTGCCCTTCCATACTAAAACTGTCTTCACTTACAGGATCCATATCCCTCTATTCCCTTCCCATTCCTGTGTTCTTCCAGATGCTGCTTGAACACTGCTATTGTGTCTGCTTGCACCCCCTCCTCTAGCAGCACGTTCCAGGAACTCACCACACTTTGTGTGAAAAATATACCTGACACACCTCTTTTAAACTTCCTACCTCGAATCTTGAACCTGTACCTCTTAGCCATTAACCCCTCCACCTGGAGAAAAAGCCACATACTTTCCATTCTATCCATGCCATTCACAATCTTATAAACTTCTATCAGGTCGTCCCTCAACCTCCTACATTCCAGTGAAAACAAACCCAGTCTATCCAACCTTCCTTCATCGCTAAAATCCCCCATACCAGGCAACATCCTGGTAAATCTTTTCTGTACCCTGTCCAAAGCATCCACATCCTTCTGGTAATGTGGTGGTCAAAACTGTAATGTAATATTCCAAGTGTGGCCAAACTTTAGTTCTGTAAAGCTGCTGCATAACTTGTTTATCTTTATGCTCAATGCCCCTTCTAATGAAGATAAGCATGCCATAGGCCTTTTTACATCCTTATCTACCTGCACTGCCACCTTCAGTGATCTGTGGACCTGCACACCCAGATCCCTCTGCATATCCATACTCCGAAGGGTTCTGCCGTTCGATGTATAATTTCCACTCTTGTACTGTGGATATTTTCCGTAATGAACCTGTTCAGAAATGTAATACCTCTCTGGAACAGACAGGGTTTGAACTCAGATCACCTGGCTCAGAGATAGAAACACTACCACCTACACCACAAGAGCCCCTCAAAACTGACGCTTCATCTGGGCCATAATGCGCAAAATGACCTGTTGCCATGTGACGTGGTTGTTAATCTGACAAAAACAGTGCCTGCAATTGTTAACAATTTTCAGTTGTATTAAATCACAGCTGATACTCCAGTTCAGCCCTAAGAGAGAGCTACATTGTTGGAGCTGCTGTTTTTGAATGCAACGTGAAAATGAGGCCCTATTTGACCTTTCATGAGCATGGGAAAGACTACATTGTGCTGTTTCATTGATCGGGGGAGTTCTGAGTGGTGATGCCCTGCTGAATTATTTACCCCTCCACAGCAGGCCAGCTCAGCATTATCACATTGCTGTTGGCAGGGAGCTTCCAGGTGTCCAAACCAGCTGCTGAATTTCTGAAATTACAATACTTCCAAAGTGTTTCATCAACCGTAAAGTTGTTTTGGCACAGTCTGCAGTCTTGACAGGTGCTATATAAATGCAATATTTTGTTTGTATAACATTCGTATCAGATCTATGGTCATTCTAGCTCCCTGCACTGTATCAGCTCCTGATCTTGATGAAGGATACTGCCACCATCCTCATAAATGTAGCAAAACTACAGCGCCCAAGTATGATACAGGGAAGCCGCTTCCTGGTCTAACTAGAAGAGTTTCTTTTTTATTCGTTTGTAGATTGTTGGCTGTCACTGGCTGGGCAGCATTTTTTGCCCATCCCTAGTTGCCCTTAAGAAGGTGGTGCTGAGCTGCCTTCTTGAACCTGTGCAGTCTATTACATGTAGGTAACCCAACAGTTCTGCTTGATGGAGGGAGGTGGGGTAAGTGGTTCCATCATTTTATATTCCAAAGTCTGGATACTCCATGGGGAACCCAGAGGTGGTGATGTTCCCATGTATCTGCTGCACTGATCATCTATAAAGTGTTTTTGGATATATGGCTGGGTCTGTAGAACACATGTCTTTAGTACTAGTGCCAGAATGTTGTCCGGGCCCTCAGCCTTTACATATCTAATGACTTCAGCTAGTTCTTGATCTGATTTATTATGGGTACATGTGCCTTGGTAGAGCAAGAAGTTTCGGTTTGCATGCAGTGCAGGCAGATCATACCACACAAAGTGCATTAGGGTAATAGGACTGAGCGAAGAATACAATGTAACAGCTGCAGAGAAGGTGCACAGAGAACAAGATCAACATTAAATTCAAAATTTGAGACATCCGTTCAAAAGTCTAATAACAGCAGGGAAGAAGCTGTTCTTGAATTTATCTGTATGAGTATACAAACTTTTATATCTTCTGCCTGACAGTAGAGGGTGGAGGAGAGTCTGATTGGTGTGGGAGAGGTCTTTGATTCTGTAGGCTGCTTTTCTTAGGCAGCGCGAGGTATGGATGGAGCCAATGGATGGAAGGCTGGTTTGCTTGTAGAATTGGACTGTGTTTACAACTCTCTGTAGTTCCTTGCAGTCTTGACAAGAATAGTTGCCTTACCAAGCTGTGATGCACCCTGATAGGACCCTTTCTCTGGTGCATCGATAAAAATTGACAAGAGTCTTTATAGACCTGATTAGCCTCCTGAGGAACTGTATACCACTGTGCCCCCACACTCTCTGCTGGGTCTGTCCTGCTGGTGACACAGAGGGTTGGCTAACCAGCAGAAGGCATGGAGTCAGGGTAAGTGGGTCATTTTCTGGGTGGCAAAACATAACTAGTGGTGTGTTACAAGGTCCGGTCCTTGAGCCTCAACTTCATACAATCAATATCAATGAAGATGGATGCAGGTGTAAAATGTTCTGGTTGTGAGTTTGCTCGCTGAGCTGGAAGTATAGTTTTCAGACGTTTCGTCACCATTCTAGGTAACATCATCAGTGAGCCTCCGACGAAGCGCTGGTGTTATGTCCCGCTTTCTATTTATAAATAGAAGAAATAAATAGAAAGCGGGACATAACACCAGCGCTTCGTCGGAGTCTCACTGATTATGTTACCTAGAATGGTGACGAAACGTCTGAAAACTAACCTTCTAGCTCAGTGAGCAAACTCACATCCAGAACCTCAATCTGAGCTACAAATCTTCTCAAAACTCACTAGGTGTAGAATGTATCATGGCCAAAATTGCAAATGGCCCTAAAATAGGTGGAAAAATAAATTGAAATGAAAAACTAAGATATTTACAAATGGGCTAAAATTTGTCAGATGGAGCTTAACACACGTAAGTGTGAGGTTATCCATTTTGTTTGGAGGAAAAGGACGGTAACTTATTCTCTAAGTGGAGAGAAGCTTCATTGTGCTTTGGTGCAGAGGGATCTGGGTGTTCTCATGCATGTATCACAGGAAATTAATATGTAGGTACTTTGGATAATATGGAAGGCGAATAGAATTTTGGCATTTATTTTTAAAGGAATAGAGTATAAAAGAAGGGAAATATTGCTGCAATGTACAAAGCATTAGCAAGACTGCACCTGGAGTACTGCGGACCATTTTGGTCCCTTTACTTGAGGGGGATGTAATTGCTTTGGAGATAGTTCAGAGGATGCTGTCACTGGATTGATCCCAGAAACAAGGGGTTTCTCTTATGAAGAAAGATTGAGCAGTTGAGGACACCTTGCCTGTAGAAGAATGAGAGGAGAGCTGGTTGAGGTACAGATGATGCTAAAGGGGATTGACAGCGTACATGTGGAGAGAGTGTTCCCTTTTCTGGGGTAATCAGAATAGACAAGGGGCAGTAGATTTAAAACAGACATGAGGAGAAATTGCTTTTCTCAAATCTTGTGAATCTGTGGAATTAACTATTCCAGACTGTGGTTGATGCTGGGACATTGAGCAAATTTAAGGAGGGAAGAGACAGATTTGGGATTAGTTGTGGGTTGAAGAGTTATGGGGAGGGGCAGGAAGGTGTAGTTGAGGTCAGATGAGATCAGCAATGATCTTATTGAATGGTGGAGCAGGTTTAAGGGGCTGGATGGCCTATGCCTGCACTTTGATCTTAGGAGGATGGTGACATCTGAGACATTGCCTGTCAGGTATGACTCTGTGAGTATGACAGAGTCAGGCCATTACAGTCTGAGACAGCTGTCCAGTTTTGCCACTAGCCCCCAGATGTTAGTAAGGAGGACTTTGGAGAGTTGATATTTCTGGCACCTTAGTCAATGCAAAAAGTCAGAAATCACACAACATCAGGTTATAGCTCAACAGGTTTCGTTGAAATCACCAGCTTTTCAAGCACTGCTCCTCGGTCAGATGAAGTGACTTCACTTGACGAAGGGGCAGTGTTTCAAAAGCTTGTGATTCCAACTAAATCTATGAAGTCTGTTGGATTGTAACCTGGTGCTATGTGACTTCTGAGCTTTGTCCATCCCAGTCCAACACCAACCTCCACATCTTCGGCAATGCAGGCGATCCACCGATAAAACCAAAAAGCTTGCTGGGCTATTTTGATTCAGTTAATTGTTTATTGTAGTCCCACGGTTGTTGAGTGTCAAATTTATGTGACTTTCTATACTAAGTGCAGTAAGTACTGATCATTATATTGGATGTAGATAAAGTCAGGCATTCTGTTGGAATGGAACAATGAATCAATGTAATGACTTAAAAATGTAGATGGAAAGGTTTGCGTGTTTTCTTCAGTGTGTCCTTTTTAAATGAAAGGAAACAGATGTGGCAAATTACAAAACTGTCTGCTCTTCTGTCAGACAATGTATAAATGATTGAAGACCATAAGACCATAAGACATAGGAGTGGAAGTAAGGCCATTCAGCCCATCGAGTCCACTCCGCCATTTAAATCCTGGCTGATGGGCATTTCAACTCCACTTCCGTGCACTCTCCCTGTAGCCCTTGATTCCTTGTGAGATCAAGAATTTGTCGATCTCTGCCTTGAAGGCATTTAATGTCCTGGTTTCCACTGTGCTCTGTGGCAATGAATTCCACAGACCTACCACTCTCTGGCTGAAGAAATGTCTCCTCATTTCCGTTTTAAATTTATCCCCTCTAATTCTGAGGCTGTGCCCACAGGTCCTAGTCTCCCTGCCTAAAGGAAACAACTTCCCAGCGTCCACCCTTTCTAAGCCATACATTATCTTGTAAGCTTCTATTAGATCTCCCCTTAACCTTCTAAACTCTAATGAATACAATCCCAGGATCCTCAGCTGTTCTTCGTACATTAAACCTACCATTCCAGGGATCATCCGTGTGAATCTCCGCTGGATACGCTCCAGGGCCAGGATGTCCTTCCTGAGGTGTGGGGCCCAGAATTGGACACAGTATTCTAAATGGGACCGAACGAGAGCTTTATAAAGTCTCGGAAGCACATCACTGCTTTTATATTCAAACCCTCTTGAGATAAATGACAACATTACATTTGCTTTCGTTATCACAGACTCTACCTGCAAGTTAACTTTTAGAGAGTCCTGGACCAACACTCCCAGATCCCTTTATACTTCTGCTTTATGAATTTTCCCACCGTTTCGAAAATAGTCCATGCCTGTATTCTTTTTTCCAAAGCGCAAAACCTCACTGAAGAATGTGGTGGGTGCAGTGCTGCATGGGCTCAATGTTGGGACCACAACTCCTTATAATTTACAACAAGGACTCCGAGGGGAGTGAAGACAGGGTGGTCAAGTTCACAGAGATAAGGGAGATAGGGAAGCAGAGTATATTGTAAAGAAGGCACAAGGAGCTTGTAGGTGGATAGAGATAGATTGAGTGGGCAGCTGGGAGTGGGAAAAAGTGAAGTCATTTCCTTTGGCAGAAAGAATGATACAGCAGAGTGTAACTTAAATGGAGAGTGACTGTGGAATTCTGAGGTGTAGGGAGATTTAGGTATTAGAACATAGAACAGTACAGCACTGTACAGGCCCTTCAGCCCACGATGCTGTGCCAAACTTTTACCCTAAACCTAGGTCGATCTAACCTCCACCGCTATCTTATCCAATCATATATATACCTATCCATATACCTATCTAATAGCTGCTTAAATGCCCCTAATGAGGCCAACTCCACTACCCTCTCCAGCAATGCATTCCACGCCCCGACCAGTCTCTGAGTAAAAATCTATCTCTGACATCTCCCCAATATCTGCCTCCACTCACATCAATACTATGCCCCCTCATAATAGCTACCTTCACCCTCGGAAAAAGTCTCTGGCTGTCCACTCTATATACCTCTGACATTTTGTACGCCTCTAATTGTGCATTCTTGTGCATTAATCACCCAAAGTTAGCACATAATCAAGAAGGTGAATGGTATGAGAGGAATTGACGGAGTAAACAGGGAGAAACTGCTCCCCTGGGGTGGGTAACCAGAGAAATTAAGGGAAAAATTAAAAGGCTGGACTTTATGAGGAATGAGTTACCTGCCTCCCTCTCTCTCTGTTTTCTCCTCTCCCCCTCTCTCCCTCTCCCTGTCCCTCTCTCTCTCCCAGCTAAAAGTCAGCCAACAGCATGTCAGGATGAAGTTGTTGTGATGATATATTGAGGCTTGGAGTGCAGCTAGAGGGGAGACTGCTCGTTTTATTTCATGTGCCCATTCCCCAGACTGGGCTCCAAAAATGTTGGCTGGGAAAGAACTCAACTGAGGGTCTTATTTTCTATTATCTTTTCTATATTTAATAATGCTCTTAAACACACACAATGGTTAATTTTTCACTACGGTACTTTTCATAACTGCTGCCTGTAAATCATGTTTTCCAGTTGATTAATTTATAAGCAAACTGATTAAAAGCAATGCAGACTACCAAAGGTGAGGGAGAAGTCAGGAGAAAGGGAGGGGTTTAAACCAAATGGAGTTGGAAGGGGCAGTAGGGTTTGTTAGGCTCTGGAATGCATGGTCTGAAGGGTGGAGGAGTCACAAGAGCACAGGATATAGGAGCAGAATTAAGCCATTCGGCCCATTAGAACATAGAACATAGAACATAGAACAGTACAGCACAGAACAGGCCCTTCAGCCCACAATGTTGTGCCGACCATTGATCCTCATGGATGCACCCTCAAATTTCTGTGACCATATGCATGTCCAGCAGTCTCTTAAATGACCCCAATGACCTTGCTTCCACAACTGCTGCTGGCAACGCATTCCATGCTCTCACAACTCTCTGCGTAAAGAACCTGCCTCTGACATCCCCTCTATACTTTCCACCAACCAGCTTAAAACTATGACCCCTCGTGCTAGCCATTTCTGCCCTGGGAAATAGTCTCTGGCTATCGACTCTATCTATGCCTCTCATTATCTTGTATACCTCAATTAGGTCCCCTCTCCTCCTCCTTTTCTCCAATGAAAAGAGACCGAGCTCAGTCAACCTCTCTTCATAAGATAAGCCCTCCAGTCCAGGCAGCATCCTGGTAAACCTCCTCTGAACCCTCTCCAAAGCATCCACATCTTTCCTATAATAGGGCGCCCAGAACTGGACGCAGTATTCCAAGTGCGGTCTAACCAAAGTTTTATAGAGCTGCAACAAGATCTCACGACTCTTAAACTCAATCCCCCTGTTAATGAAAGCCAAAACACCATATGCTTTCTTAACAACCCTGTCCACTTGGGTGGCCATTTTAAGGGATCTATGTATCTGCACACCAAGATCCCTCTGTTCCTCCACGCTGCCAAGAATCCTATCCTTAATCCTGTACTCAGTTTTCAAATTCGACCTTCCAAAATGCATCACCTCGCATTTATCCAGGTTGAACTCCATCTGCCACCTCTCAGCCCATCTCTGCATCCTGTCAATGTCCCGCTGCAGCCTACAACAGCCCTCTACACTGTCAACGACACCTCCGACCTTTGTGTCGTCTGCAAACTTGGTGACCCATCCTTCAATTCCCTCGTCCAAGTCATTAATAAAAATTACAAACAGTAGAGGCCCAAGGACAGAGCCCTGTGGAACCCCACTCACCACTGACTTCCAGGCAGAATATTTTCCTTCTACTACCACTCGCTGTCTTCTGTTGGCCAGCCAATTCTGTATCCAAGCAGCTAAGTTCCCCTGTATCCCATTCCTCCTGACCTTCTGAATGAGCCTTCCATGGGGAACCTTATCAAATGCCTTACTGAAGTCCATATACACCACATCCACAGCTTGACCCTCATCAACCTTACTAGTCACATCCTCAAAAAACTCGATAAGGTTTGTAAGGCATGACCTACCCCTCACAAAGCCGTGTTGACTGTATTTGATCAAGCCATGCTCTTCCAGATGGTCATAAATCTTATCCCTCAGAATCCTTTCTAACACCTTGCAGACGACAGACGTGAGACTTACCGGTCTATAATTGCCGGGGATTTCCCTATTTCCTTTCTTGAAGAGAGGAATTACATTTGCCTCTCTCCAGTCCTCAGGTACGACTCCAGTGGAGAGCGAGGATGCAAAGATCTTCGCAAGTGGCGAAGCAATTGCATTTCTCGCTTCCCAAAGCAGCCGAGGACAAATCTGATCCGGGCCTGGCGACTTGTCAATCTTAATGTTTGACAAAATTTTCAGTACATCAGCTTCCTCTATCTCTATCCATTCCAGCATGCACACCTGCTCTTCAAAGGTTTCATTCACTACACAGGTCGTTTCTTTCGTAAAGACAGAAGCAAAAAACTCATTTAGGGCTTCCCCTACCTCCTCAGGCTCCACACACAAGTTCCCTATGCTATCCCTGATCGGCCCTACTCTTTCTTTGACCATTCTCTTATTCCTCACGTAAGTGTAAAATGCCTTTGTGTTTTCCCGGATTCCTTCTGCCAAGCCTTTCTCGTGCCCCCTCCTGGCTCTCCTCAGACCATTTTGACCATTGAATCTGCTCTACCATTCAACCATAGCTGATAGGTTTCTGAATCCTATTCTCCTGTCTTCTGGCCAAGGTCCTTGATTCCCTTACTAATCAAGAACCATCTAGCTCTGCCTTAAAGACACTCATTGACTCGGCGTCCACAACCTTCTGCAGCAACAAGTTCCAGAGATTAACTACGCTCTGGCTGAAGAAATCCCTTCTTATCTCTAATAAGTCGTCCCTTCACTGGAGGCTGTGCCCTTGGGTCCTAATCTCTCCCACTAGTGGAGACATCTTCTCCATGTCCACTGTATCCAGGCCTTTCAGTTTCAGTGAGATCCTCCTCATCCTTCCAACCTCCATTAGGACAGACCCAGAATCCTCAACCATTCCTCATATGACAAGCGCTTCATCCCCAGGATCATCCTTGTAATTCTCCTCTATAGTCCCTCCAAGGCCACATATCCTTCCTTCGATACAGGGCCCAAAGCTGTTACAATATTCCAAATGCCATCTGACCAGAGCCTTATACAGCTTCAGGAGTACATCACTGCTTTTGTATTCAAGTACTCTTGTAAATGCAATGTTAGCATTCATTTTCTCCTTAACTGCTAACTGAGCCAGTGTGTGAACCTTAAGAGAATCCTACACTAGGATTCTCTGTTCCCTCAACACTTCAGATCTCTGAAGCTTTTACTCGTTCAGAAAATAGTTTCCACCTCTAGTCTTCCTGCAAAAATGCATAACCTCACACCTGTCCACATGATTCCATCTGCCACTTCTTTGCCCACTGTCCTAGCCTGCCCAAGTCCTTCTGCAGAGATAATGGGAACTGCAGATGCTGGAGAATCCGAGATAACAAAGTGTGACGCTGGATGAACACAGCAGGCCAGCAGCAACTCAGGAGCACAAAAGCTGACGTTTCGGGCCTAGACCCTTCATCAGCTCTCTGATGAAGGGTCTAGGCCCGAAACGTCAGCTTTTGTGCTCCTGAGATGCTGGTTGGCCTGCTGTGTTCATCCAGCTTCACGCTTTGTTATCAAGTCCTTCTGCAGCCTCCCCACCTCCTCAACATTACCTGTCCATCCACCTACATTTGTACCATCTGCAAGCTGAACCATAATGCCCTCATTTCCTTTGCCCAGTTCGTTAATGTATAGCATGAATAGGTGCGGTCCCAACAATTATTCCTGAGGAACTCCACTTGTCACTGTTTTGCCATTTTCAAAAAGACCCCTTTGTCCTCACTCTCTGTTTTATGCCAGTCAGATAAACCTCTAACCATGCTAATGCCTTGCCCCTAATGTATGGGCTCTTATTCAGCAGGCCTCTCATATGACACCTTGACAAAGGCCTTCTGGAAATCCAAATGGATCGCATCCACTGGTTCTTCTTTGTCTAACTTGCTCCTCCCTCCCCAGAGTGGTGGCACGGTGGCTCAGTGGTTAGCACTGCTGCCTCACAGCAACAGGGACCTGGGTTTGATTCCACCCTCGGGCAACTGTCTACGTGGGTTTCCTCTGGGTGCTCTGGTTTCCTTCCACAGTCCAAAGATGTGCGGGTTAGGTGGATTGGCCATTCTAAATTGCCCATAATGTCCTTGGGTACATAGGTTAGGTGGATTAGACATAGGATATGCAGGGTTACAGGGATAGGGTGGGATGTTCTGAGGATGGTGCCAGTGAGAACTCAATGGGCTGAATGGCCTTCTTCCACGCTGTAAGGATTCTTTGAAAAAGAATTCTGACAGATTTGTCAGGTAAGACTGCACCTTGACAAAGCTGCACTCACTTGGCCCTATTTTACTTTGCACATCCAGATACTCGGCAATTTCATCCTTAAAAATGGACTTTTATCATCTTACCATCTACTGAGGTCGGGCTAACCGGCCTATCATCTGCCTCCCTCCCTCCCTTCTTAAACAGGGGTGCTTCATTAGCTGTTTTCCAGTCCTCTGGGATCCTCCCCAACCCCAGTGATTCCTGAAAGACCACATCAATTCCTCTCCAATCCCCTCCTCTATCTCCTTCAGTCCGGGTGATTTATCTGACCTTTCAGTTTCACCAGCACCTTCTCCTTGGTAAGGGTCACTGCACTCACTTCTGTCCCTTCATTCAATTGTATTTTTCTTCTCCTGAAGATCTGGTACGCTGTTGGTGTCTTCCTATGTGACAGCTGATGAAAAATACCTATTCAGTTCCTCTGCCATTCCTTTGTTCCCCGTTACTACTTCTCCAACCTCATTGCCATTGACCCAATGTCCGCTTTTGAGTCTCTCTTACCTTTTATATATTAAAAAAAACTCTTGCAATTTTTGTTACATTACTAGCTAGCTTACTAGCATCTTTCCTCTCACTCGCACTTGTTGCTGTTCTAGTTCTCCTCCGTTATTGATTAAAGGCTTCCCAGTCCTCTTGCTTCCCACCATATTGTATACTTTTTCCTTTTGCTTTTATGCCTTGATGGCAGTCACAGCCACCTGACACTGACCACTGACAGATTTTCAGACTTATTATTTGAAAATATTTCTCCTGTTTCATTCAATCTGAAAGTAACCTGGAATAGATAGTCAAATTAGGAGCTATAACTAGCCAATGAACTTTTGGTTTTCCTGTGACATCACTCCTTTGTGGCAGGCCCTTGATCCCAGGCTTTTACTTCCCTTGTCAAAGACACCTCTATCGCTGTTTACATGACACAAACTTCAAAGATATATATGTACCTGCACCCCTAGGTCCCTCTGTTCTGCAACACTACCCCAGGCCCTACCATTAATGGTATAAGCCCTAGCCCTGTTTGTTGTGCCAAAATACTTCACATTTGTCCAGATTAAACTCCATCTGCGATTTTTCAACCCAGTGGCCCATGTGATCAAGATGCCTTTGTAATCTTAGATATCCTCCTTCACTGTCCACGATATCACCAATTTCTGTGTTGTCCACAAATGTACTAACCATGCTGTCTCTATTCTCATCTAAACCATTTATATGAATGACAAACAAAAGTGTACCCAGCTCCAATCCCTGTGGAACACCGCTGGTCGCAGTCCTCCACTCTGAAAAACAATCATTCACCGTCACTTCCTCCATCCTGCCGTTAAGCCAATTTTGTGTCCAATTGGCAATCTCACTCTGAATCCCATGTGATCTAACTTTATTAATTAGTCTACCATGTGGAACCCTGTCAAAGGCTTAACTAAAATCCAAATGAACAATGCCGACCACTCTGCCCTCATCAATCTTCTTCACTACTTACTCAAAAAAATTCTTCAGGTTTGTGAGACACAATGTCCCTCATGCAAAACCACGCTGACTATCCCTAATCATTCTTTGCCTCGCCAAATATAAATCCTATCTTTCAGAATCACTCCCAAAGACCTACCCACCACTGAAATTAGACTCACAAAGGCACAATCTTAGCCCCTCTCCAGTCCTCCGGCACCTCACCTGTGGTTATAGATGATACAAATGTTTCTAAAACAGGCCCTGCAATTTCCTCCTTAACTTACCACAAAGTCTTGGGATACACTAGATCGAGTCCCTGAGATTTATTCACCTTTATGTTTTCTAAGACTTGCAGCATTTCCTCTTCTGCACTGTGAATTGCTTTCAAAACATCAATATTTATTTCCCTGAGTACTCTACCCTCCATTTCTTTCTGTACAGTAAAAGCTGATGCAAAATATTTGTTTAATATCTCTCCCATCTCCGAAGGTCCAATGCAACGATCTTTAAGGGACCCTACTCTCTGTCTAGTTGCTGTCTTGCTCTTAATGTACTTGTAGAATCAGTTTGGATGACTTGCCAAGAGTTGTCAGATCCCACTGTTCTCCCTTCCATTTGTTTCAAGTAGAGGAGGCTGCCTGGAAAATTACTGGATGTTTGGCAGATGACCGGTGAACCGTTTTTCACACAGATCTTGCTGGTTGTTGGTGTGTCTGACTCAGGGAACTGGCAGTGATATCCAACAACATTGCTAATTCCCTGTGACTATTTTCTCATGTTTCGCTTCCTGTCTGAGAGTTTTCACACAGAGCAGTCCTGCTGAAGACATGGGGGAGACTGTGTAGAATAAACACAGCGAGACGGGCCTGGGGATTATCTGGGATTTGGCTCACTCAGACGGTCCATGCTTCAGAGGAATTAGCTTATGCACAAAGACTAAACAGGCTGGGACTGTTGCCTTTGGAGTTTAGAAGATTGAGAGGTGATCTCATTGAAACATTTCGGATTCTTGACAGGGTAAAGGCTGAGAGGATGTTTCCCCTCTCTCGGGAGAGACTGGAAGCAGACGGCATAGCTTCAGAATTAAGGGGTGCAAATTTCAGACTGAAATGAGGTATTTCTTCTCTCAGAGGGTTGTGAGTCTTTGGAACTCCTTGCCAAAGAGAACGATAGGGGCAGAGTCCTTGTGCATACTGAAGACCGAGATAGACTCTTGATCAGTGGGGGAATCAAGGGTAAGGGGGAAAGGCTGGGAAAGTATAAGGTCAGGGTGGAGATTAGATAGAACTTAGGTTTAGGATAAAAGTTTGGCACAACATCATGGACCAAAAGGCCTGTACTGTTCAATGCTCTAAAGTGGACGTTAGGAGTTTTAGGTCAGCATGATCCCATTGAAGGCTTGAGGGGCTGAATGGCCTACTCCCATTCCTACTTGTGATGGTTTATGTGGTTGCCCATTCTCCCATGTCTAAGGTTGGTGTATGTTCTGTGTCGTGCAGGTACGTGCTGAGGAATGGCAGTGGAAACTGGCTGGCCAAGCAGATCAGGAAGCACCGTCCCAAGGATGGCCCGATGGAGCCCTCCAGCGCCCACAAGTGGTGTACGCTCCACACCGAATACATCTGGTATGACCCAGAGCTGACCCCGCAGCCGCCCGCCCATCACGGCACGCCCCGCCTCCACATCTTCTCCAACTGGGGGGTGGTCACTTATGGGGGCGGCTTGCCCAATGAGCCGGGCAACACCTTTGTTTCGTTCAAGTCGGGGAAGCTGGGAGGGCGGGCAGTCTACGGGATTGTCCACGAGAGCCCGTACTCATGGATTGATGGCTGGAGGAACTTCAACCCAGGCCACGAGCACCCGGACCAGAACTCCTTCACCTTTGCCCCCAGCGGCCAAGTCTTTGTGTCGGAGGCTCTGTACGGGCCCAAGTACAGCCACCTAAACAACGTGCTGGTCTTCTCACCATCTCCCAGCAGTCAGTGCAACCAGCCCTGGGAGGGCCAGCTGGGGGAGTGCGGCCAATGGCTCAACTGGATGGTGGGTGAGGCTGGCAACTCGGCGGGTGAGCTGGTGACCGCCACACAGGACGGAGGAATGCTGTTCACCAGCGGAGAGGCAGCTCCCGCCTACTCCTCTGCCATGGGCCTTCAGAGTGTCTACCGTGCCGTGCTGCTTCTAAGCCCCCAGGTCCTGCTGGTCGTAGACCACATCGAGAAGCGTCAAGGCTCCCCGCTCCAGCTAGTCAGTGCCTTCTTCCACAACCTGGACATTGACTTCAAGTACGTGGCTCACCGGGTGGCTGGTCGCCTCAATGGCGCAATGATGGACGTCTGGGACGCTCAGTTCGCCATGTTCTGGCTCGACCACCGCGGGGGAAGCCCAGCCCCCCGCATCCAGGAGGCCGAGCAGGTGGCGGAGTTCAAGAAGCGCTGGACCCAGTATGTCAATGTGACCTTCCCATTGGGCGAGCGGTTCACCCGCATCGCCTACGTCTTCCATGGGCCCTGGGCCCGTGTCACCGACTGCCGCTTCACCGATGACTCAGCACGCGGCCTCAGGCTGGCGCTGACCGTCAACGACACCGAGCTGCTGGTCTCCGTGGCCACCCAGCACAGCGACCCCACCGCCCGCTTCCGCTACCTGGGTTTCGGGGGCTATGCCAAGGTGGAAGCAGGACAGCAGGTGACCAGGTTCGGTTTCGGGACAGCTCCATCCGGGGGCCCCGGGAGGCCCGTGCCCACTTTCCTCCGCTTCGGGCCTGCATTGAGGAGCCTCCTGGGCGCCGGCCTGTGCCTCGGCCTGGCGCTGGTGGCTGCCCGTTGGAAACTCTGCATCTCCTTCGGGCGCATGCTGCGCCTGGCCTTGTTGGCGCTCATCACCCTGTGGTTCCTTGAGCTGGTGGCACTGTGGGGCACATGCTCCAGGCCCCCATGCGGAATGGCCTGGACCGGGGCTGCGGACAGTGCCGAGGGAGGGGGAGGACCGTCCGAGCAGTGGGATGAGGGCCTGGGGAAAATGTCGCCGGTGGTGGTCACCTCGCTGCCGGGCTCCGGGGCCGAAATCCTGAGGCACCTCTTCGCCAACAGCACCGATTTCGTCTACATCAGGGTCCCGACGGAACACCTCGACCTGCCCGAGGTGGAGTTCGAGTTTGACTCCTTTGTCGATGCCTGCGAGTGGAGGGAGTCGGACGCGCTGGCGGGACGTTACCGTCTGATCCAGGGCTGGCTCCAGTCCCTGGTGCACAACACCAAGCTGCACCTCCAGAACATCGCCCTGCATGGCCCGCCGAGAGGAGCTCCATCAGTCAACAACAGCCCCCCGCTCAGGAAGAGGAAAGCCCGCAGGAGGGCTGACCAGAGCTCCAAGTTTAAGGAAAACCTGGAGAGGGACGCGGAATACGTCAGGGGGCTGCGGAGGCACCTTGCCTCCTATCCCAACGCCCGGGTGGTCCTCAGTTTGAGCAGTGGGAGCTGGACGCTGAAGCTGCCGTTCGTGCAGGCCGTGATTGGATCTTCAATGAGGGCCCTGTATGTGGTGAGGGATCCTCGTGCCTGGGTCTACTCCCTGCTCTATAACAGCAAGCCCAGCCTTTATTCCCTGAGGAATGTGCCCCAGCACTTGGCCTTGCTCTTCAGAGAAGACCAGCGAAAGGAGCGATGTGACCCAGACTCCGGCTACGCCTTTGAGTACGAATCCCTCCGGAGGCAGCTCTCATCGACAGCCAAAGACCCGGTGATCCTCCTGGCTCACCTCTGGCTCGCGAACACCAGGGCGACGCTGAGGGTAAGCAAGAAGCTGTCACCCGGCAACTACCACCTGCTGAGATTTGAGGACCTCGTCGAGGCCCCTCGGGAAACGGCCGAGAGAATCTACACCTTCCTGGGTTTTGTCCTCCCCCCGGCTGCCCTGAACCGCATCCTTTTCGCCACTTCGACCAATCTGTTTCACCTTCCATTTGAGGGCGAGGTCTCTCCCAGCAGCCTCCATGCCTGGAGGGACAGGATGCCCCAGAAGGACATCAGGCTCATTGAGGACACTTGCTGGTCAGTGATGAGTGAACTCGGCTACACCAGGTCGACCAGCTGAGAGCGCTGCTCACCAGGGCGGTGGGGCTGTCTCCAAAGTCTTGGCATAAAAACGTTGGACAGGCCAGGAAAGTCCCGGCCAAGTTGGACAAATTGGCGTCTCAAGGCCCAGAACAACGGGGTGTGTTGCGTTGTCTGCTGGGCACAGTGCTTTCAAAGTAATTGTAGCCCATGGGATCTTGCAGAGGGAAGGGTGGACTTGGTGGGGGACTTTCAACACAGGAGGAAAGGCAGAGACTGGGGCATATTTTTGGGAACGGGATGGAAAGATGGAAGTAACCTTGCAGCATGAATCATTCATAATGTGATAGCATTAATCGCATTGAGCTAAAACGCAAGGCTGTGCTGTTCAATTGAACCCATTAAGTGATAATTAGCTGCAGATGCTATTCCATTTCTCCGTCGCTAGTTCTTGTGCTCCTGGGCCTGAGACCCGTTTGCCAAATTGTCTAAGAAAGCGATCTGGCCTGGCTGCTCCTGAAAAGAGGGAATTTTACGAGCAAAAAAATTTAAGATCTCTGGCTTGGTGGGAGTTCTACTGTCCTCCGCAGTGCTCGCGGTTTATCATTTCCAAGAATGGCAGTATTGGAGTGCACCGTGGGGAAGCCTTGAAAAATGTACCCAATCCATAAAACTTGTGTTTGCCAAAATAAGTTGAAACATTGGCCAATATAATGAGTCTTAAACTGTTGTGGGCAGTGAGGGTGAGTGATTGATCAATCGGAGAGGCCTCGTTCCAAGTAAGGGTAATGCCACAATGAATGAACATTGATAGGACAAGTTTCTGACACAGCGTGTGATTTGGCTTTTTGGGTTAGAGCTTGTTTGTTGTACATTTCTTGAAGAAGTAAATGTCACAGTCGCACACTGTTCCCAAAATGCTAGTGAGAAGTTTGAACCAAAAGATTTGTCTTTTTTTCTCTTCGGCTCCCTGCCTCTCAAGACATCATTGAAAAGCAGAGGAGACAGGACCTTGACAGGAAATGCTACCTTTTCTAGCACTGACACAATGGGACAAATGGCCTCTCTGTGTTGCTATTAGTTAGATTCAATGGGTAAAATTCCCCCAGGACTCTTTCTGTTAAAAGTGTTGTGGGGGGCAATGAATAACTCGCCAGTCCCTTACTGCTAAGAAAACACATCCAGTCAGCTCCCAGAATGAGGGCAAGCTTTCCAGCCAATCGTAGGCCTCAAAGCTGTCCTGAGATGTTGCTAACCAATAAGAGGCTAGCAATGTCTTGGACTAACCCCTGCCCTACCTGCCCCATTCTGGTATGGCTTGCCATGAGAGGATCCAGTGATGGTAAGGCAAGTAGATTTTATACTCATCTTATGGAGTTGGGGGTCATAGTGACGGGGTTCAAGGGGTTGAGTCCGATCCTCTGATGGCTCCCCACCTTGATATAACTGGGGTCCCCACCCTCAGCATTCTCTGGCTGTTACATGATTTCTCAGTCAGGAATCCAGCTGCCATACCCATCCACTGGACCAGGGTTGTGGGGGGTGGGGATGTAGGTGGCAGCTGATTGGAGAGGCAGTGCGTTGAGGTCCTCAATTGGCCAATAATTGGTCATTTTGGAGGCTTCATGGTATCATGTTATGGTGAAGAAAGAGGCCATTTGGTCCATCATGTCTGCACCAGAAGATCAAATGAGCATCAAGACTGACTACCATCCTCCTGTCTTTTTTTCCCATATCCTTGCACCTTATTTTGTATCCGAACAACCATCCAATGGCCCTTTTGAATTGAACCAGCTTCTGCCACGTTTCCAGGCAGTGCATTCCATACCCTAATTGTTTACTGTGTGAAAATGTTATTTCTCATAACACCCTTGCTTCGTTTGTACATCAGCTTCAAACATCTGCAATGGTGTGATTTGAACCCATGAGTCCATGTTCCCCTGAATATTAGCATGAGTCTCTGGATACTGAATGCAGTACCATTACTGCAATGTCACTGCTTCAACCAAACTGCAATGCTTTTCCTGAAATGGTGCTGGAAATAGAATCAAAAGGATCTTTTATAAAGCTATTACGAAGGGGCATAGTTTTAAAGTGAGTGGAGGTAGATACAGGGCAGACGTCAGAGGTAGGTTCTTTACTCAGAGAGTGGTCAGGGCGTGGAAGGCATTGCTGGAGAGGGTAGCGGATTTGGCCTCACTAGGGGCATTTAAGCAGCTATTAGATAGGCATTTGGATGATAGTATAAGGTAGGGGTGGAGGTTAGATATACCTTAGATTTAGGGTAAAAATTCGGCACTACATCGTGGGCCGAAGGGCCTGTACTGTGCTGTACTGTTCTATGTTCTGTGTTCTAAAGGTGTAGATAAATAGTTGGAGAGGACGTGTTTAGAGGACAGTGTGGAATGAATGGAGCAGCAGAACTGGTTGGTTAGTTCTCAAGGAAAAAGCACAGCCTCGATAGGCAGAATGGTTTTGTCCTGAATGCGATTGTTTTGTAACAGTAAGTATATGAAAATATCAGGCAGAACTTGTCAGATTCAGAGCTTTGCTTGCTTTTGGAACTGGCTAGGCATCTTAAATTTATTTAAACATAAATGATAGAAATGTTGAAGTCAGCAAGGTCAAAAAGTACCTCTTCAGGTGGATAAGATGCATTGAAAGCATTGTGTGGGGCAGATAAAAATTAACATCAGGTTGTTTGCTAACAGACTCAATTTCATTAGTTTCTACTAGGATTATGGATAAGAAATTAGGAGAGCGTAGATTACCTGGAAACATTACTTTAGATCAATTGATTACGGAATTAGGATTAACTCATGGACAGATCGTATCCTGTTGGCCATATTACTTGACTCGACCCTATTAAATGTCCCACCAATCTCTCCATTTAGACATCTGTTGTTTGCTTAATGTCATAGAAAGCAGCCCACTTGATTGGCACATCCACTCCCTCCACCACCGATGCTTGGTAGTGGCAGCATGTACCAACTACAAGATACGCTCAGAAATTCACCAAAGATAATTAGATAACTCCTTCCAGCCCCATGACCACTTCCATCTCGAAGAGCAAAGGGAACACCACCCCCTCCATGTTTCCCTCTACCCCATTCACTGACTTGGATATATATCGCCGTTCCTTCACTGTCACTGGGCCAAAATGTTGGAATTCCCTCCCTAATGTTATCGTGGGTTTACCTACACAAACAGGACTGCAGCAGTTCAAGAAGGCAGCTCACCACCACCTCAAGGCCAACCAGGGATAGGTAATAAATTTTCACCCAGCCAGCAACACCCACATCGCCTGAGTGAATATTAAGGAAATTATTATTCTAATAAGAATTATTAGAAACTTATTAGCTAATTAGAAAACAGATAAACTCTTCATATCCAGATTGGATGATTCTTGGCCACTCAGAGTGACAAACCAGTAACATTTGGAAGTGAATGTGCTGTTTATATGGGAATCAAATCACCCTTCTTTCCCAATATCCAATATTCTTACAATTAATAATCCAAAGTCTTCAAAGATTTTTTTTTGTTTCCTTGTGATTTTTCTCCAGTGTTGTTCACTGGAGATGGACCAAGATGGTGCTGGAGGTTGGCCACACAAGACTTTGGCCTACAGTCTCCTTTCACAACCCTCTGAACAAACAAACCACGAGCAGCAGTAAGAAATGCAGCCCCTCAAGCCTGCTGTGCCATTTGATAGGATCATGGTTAATCTCAACTTGGTCTCAACTCCATTTTTCTGCCATTGCTGTCTCACTCATTACTAATTAAAAATCTGTCTGTCTCCTCTTTAAATTTATCCAGTGTGCTGGTGCCTATTGTTCTCTGGTAGTGAATTCATGAAAGAAGTGATACCTCCTCACGTATGTTTTAAATCTTCCAGCCCTTATCCTAAAACAAAGTCATCTTGTCCTAGAATACCCCAAGAAGAGATACATCCACTCTGTATTTACTTTATCAATCCCTTTTAGCATGGTGTATACCTCAGTTAGATCTCCTCACATCCTTCTAAACTCTAGCGGATATGGATCTAGGCTGTTCAAACTCCCCCGAAAAGATTAACCTATCATCTCTGGAATTAGTCTGGCGAACTTTCTCTGAAATGCCTCTAATGTGATTGCATCTTTCCTCCAGGAAGGGGGACCAAAATTTTAGTTGGGTGGAGGATATCTCTAGACATTCCCAGAGGGATGCTATTTAGTCTGTAACCTTCCTGTTCAGTTATCTTACTCATTAATCTAAGTAAAAAGTTGTATCTGCCTGAAGATTAAAGATGCAAGGGTTTTGTAGGTACATTGAATGTAAAGCTCCCACTTGGGTTCCTGCCTTACACCAAAGCTGATACCTGGTGTGGAAAGATGGTTCTCAGTCTGGAATCATTGCTTTCTGAGCAAAGGTTATACAGGTTGTGAATCTACTCACTGGAGTTTAGAAGAATGAGAGGTGATCTCATTGAGACATATTAGATTCTTCAGGGGCTTGACAGGGTAAATGCTGAGAGGATGTTTCCCCACCATGGGACAGCCCAGGACCAGAGGGCATAATCTCAGAATAAATGGGTACCAATTTAACATTGATCTGAGGAGGAATTTCTTCTCTCAGAGAGTCAAGAGTTTTTGGAACTCCGTGCTACAGAGAGCTGTGGGGACAGAGTCCTTATGTATATTGAAGGCTGTGACAGATAGATTCTTGATCTGTCAGGGAATCAAGGCCATGGGGAAAGTGCAGGAAAGTGGACAGGGCAAATGTTGGGTCAGCCATGATCCTATTGACTGGCAGAGTAGGGATTGAGGGGCTGAATAGCCTACTCTCATTCCTATTTCTGATGGTCTTATTTCTGGATGGAAGCTGTGGATAAGAATTCCCATGCAGGTTTTGTTGGATCAGGAGTTTCTGCCCACACACCTTAGGGAAACAGCAAGAGACAGGACCTGACAGCAAGCTCTGAGGAGGGCAAGGTAAGACCAAAGTGAACTAGGGATGGAGGGGAGGGAAAGAGTGAGGGAGTGAAGCTACTGGATGGTCAGCTGCTTACATTGATAATTCATGCTCATACATTGTGTGTGTGTGTTAGTGTGTATGTGTGTGTTAGTGTTTGTGTGTGTACATGTGTGTCTGCGTGTGTGTATATGTGTTCGTGTATGCTAATTTTTGTGTATGCATCTGTGTATGTGTGCATATCATGTCTATTTGCATGTATATGTGTGAGATGTACATGTATATGTGTGTATGCTTATGTATATATGTGTTAATGTGTGTGTGCGTGTGTGTGTGTGTGTGAGAATTGGGCAGCTTGGAAGAATATTGAAAGGTAATCAATGTCTCCATCAAATATGGAGCGTGGCCCCATTTCTAAGCAGAAAGGTACAGGCATTCACACCCGTCTATTTAGCTTCCTGATAGTCATTCACCAGTGATGTCAAATGTAAATATGACAAACTATCTTAGAATCTTATTGATTCTTAACCCTCAGGAAAGATGGAAACCTGTGGGCATGGAATGGAGGACAGCAGTTGAACTTCAAAGTGCAGAGATGTCAAACAGGTGACCAAAAGCAAGGCTCAACACCCTATACTCCTAGTCTGAAACTATGTGGGTGCAGTATGAGGGAGTTAGTGCTGACATTCTGCTGTGGATTTGTGTGTCCACTGTGTCCAAATGACCACATTTCAATGAAACTGAATCATTGATTACTTTTCTTGGACTTATGAATTGAATAGCAGTATGACCAGACCCCAATTCATTCTGGTTCCAGATGGGGTTCTTCAAACTGCTAAGCTTCCAGGCGAGAAGGGAAGAGTTCGTTCTCCCTCCTTTACTCATTTCAGTCCTTGATTGGTCCCAACAAGGTTTCTTTAGCAAAGGTGGCTCAGTGTTAGCACTGCTGCCTCTCAGCACCAGGGACCCAGGTTGGATTCGAACTTCAAGCGACTATCTGTGTGGAGTTTTCATATTCTCCCCGTGTCTGTGTGGGTTTCCTCTGGGGGCTCCAATTTCTTCCCACAGTTCAAAAATGTGCAGGTTAGGTGGATGGGCTAAATTGTTGGTTGTGACCAGGGACGTGGGTTAGCCATGCTAAATGTGGGGTTGCAGGGTCTGGGTGGGATGCTCTGCAGAGGTTCAGTGCAGACCCAATGGGCCAAATGGCCTGTTTTCAAATTCTAGGGATTTTATGAACAGCCCTTGGTGCTGACCTGCGTCTCCCCCTCCAACAGACAGACAGCAAAAAAGCAGTTGGGCTGAATGGCCTTTTAACCCCTGATGTAGAGTCCTTCTAACAATGGCAGTGTTTTTTTCAGTACCCATGTAGTAAAGCCCCTCTGTCTTCCAGGAGGGGTGGAATGATAAAAATCGCAAGTGCCTGGAAACAGATTTATTCATCGTGAGCCATCACTGACTCTGATGTTCTTGTCAATGTTGTGCAGATGTGGCCATGCACTTGAATAATAAGCCCATACCAAACAAATCAAAACACACGCTAACAAGTGGCAGAGCAATCAATAGACTGTGGGAAGTCTTTCACGCTTAGAATGGAGATCACCGAGAATTAATGGCAGAGAGAGAGATACAAAATGTATCCAGCTTGGGTGAGCAATGTTATGCTTATTTTCAAATTCACTCACACAAGGTGCAAAATATAATGAAATGCAGCTCATGACAGCGGCCTAACCCAGAACAGAATGACCTGATTAACAAGCAGCCTTAAAAAAACAGCTATCAAATAGTAGCTGCACTGTAATTATTGAAAGACAGTAATTACCAACAGTTTGTAATAAGTGAAACAGGATGGTGTGATGATGGGAGCTGGGAAGGAGATCAAATATAATGTCTTCTGAGCCTGAGTATGATATTGGATTGATTCCCTACAGTGTGGAAACAGGCCCTTCGGCCCAACAAGTCCACACCACCCCTTGGAGCATCCCACCCACACACCCCGGAACACTACGGGCAATTTAGCATGGCCGATCCACCCAGCCTGCACATCTTTGGACTGTGGGAGGAAACCCACGCAGACACAGGGAGAATGTGCAAACTCCGCACAGACAGTCGCCCGAGGCTGGAATCAAACCCGGGTCCCCCGGTGCTGTGAGGCTGCGGTGCTGACCACTGAGCCACCGTGCCACCCTAAGTCTTGCAGAAAATAAATGACAAATGAGAAACAGTTTGTCCCACATCATAACAACATGCAAAAATGCCAGTCTTCCAAGGAACAGCAATTTACAAGAGGCGGGTGCTAAATGGTCTCCAAGCTGATTGGTAAAAGTTTCGCTGTAGAGAACACTGAAATTTTACGTTCTAGCACCTGACCTGGTGAGTACGAGATGAAAAGCTTTTACAACATTTAGCATCAATACTCAAGCAGTGTGATAGCTTAGTCAGGACCTTACTGACTGGTGCAGCAGAATCAAGGAGTAGTTTCTCATAATATGCGAGCCGCCAGGGGAGGTTTAGTGGACTAGCAAAATGTCATAGAATCCTTGCAGTGCGGACAGAGGCATTGGCCCATCAATTACTGATTCTCCAGCCCACCCAGACCTGCACCCCTCTTGCAACTCTGTAAGCCCCATGACTAATTCACTGGTCTGAACATTCCTGAACACTATGGGGCAATTTAGAGTGGCCAATCTACCTGACCTGCATATCTCTGGACTGTGGGAGGAAACCTGAGAAAACCCATGCAGACACCAGGAGAATGTGCAAACCAACACACTCACCCAAAGCTGCGATTGAAACCGGCTCACTGGCTAGCCCTGCGAGGCAGAAATGTCCTGAGGAAGGGTCACTCGACCTGAAACGTTAACTCTGATTTCTCTCTTCACAGATGCTGCCAGACCTGCTGAGCTTTGCCAATAATTTCTCTTTTTAGTTTCTGACTTCCAGCATCCACAGATCTTTCAGTTTTTAATGAGATAAGATTCACTTCGCTTTCTGTGCTGAAATTTTGGTCAGTTAATTATTGTTGTAATAGTTGTGAAATGAGGCTTCACGCTACGCAGTAAATGCGAGGAAAACTCAGTTTTTAAGGGACTGTCAGTGTCAGTATGAGAATTAAACACAGCTAGGAGATAGTTGACACCACTCCCCCTTTTCAGGCTTCAGATTTCGATGGCCAAACAGACCCCGCTAATGCAGTTGAACTCTCAGCTACATTAGGAGGGGTCTCTCAAGTGGGAACGGGGTGTCTTTGTCACCACTAATTCCATATCGCAAACTGAAAGATCAGGTATCACTCTCAATCCGTTCCCTTTTCTCTAATTCGGGCCGGTTTACCACTTGATGGGAGGAGTTAAAATCAACGTGGGAGTCAGCCATGGCTTGTCAGAGGGAAGTAACGAAGGGTGCCAGGGAAGGGCAATTGAAATCAAAATAAAAGGGGCTGGTGTAACACGGGGCTGGTCATGTGTGCCTAGGTTTCACTAATTCATCATTTGTAACGTTTCCTAGTTCATTGGTGATCATTTAAAAATAAGATCACCCATTTAATCGGAGAAGAAAACATTCCTTGCTCTCAAGAGGGTTTTGTGGGTCTTTAGAATTCTCTTTTTCAGCAGGCAATGGGAATGCAGAAGGGAGACAGATTCTTGGTTACCAAGGAGATGAAGGATTATCGGAGATCGGCAGGAATGTAGAGGTGAGGTTAAAATCAGACCAGCCATGATGTTATTGAATGAAGGAACAGGCTCAAAGGGTTGAGTGGCATACGCTTGTTCCTTATTGACACGACGCCAAGTGACGATCATCGACAGGCTCATATTGAGCATCACTGGCAGTGAGCTGTATTTTTGCACGTACTAACCATGCCTGTGTGAAGAAAGTGCAGAGTCATTTTGAGAAAAGCAGTTCTCGATTTATGAGCAAATGTTCAGGAATGATGCCCAGTCATCTTTGAAATGCGCCGACAACGAGTGAAGCCTCTACCGTGAATGTGGCAGCTCGTGGTTCAATGTAGTTCAATACTTTAAAGTCCTGTCATTGTATGAAAAATAATTTATTTCTGGACAACAGCTTCAGACCCTGTCAGGGATTCCCAGTTTTCAGATATCTGCCTTCGGATTCGTGTCCCTGGTAAGAGGTCTGACTTTCAGGTCTTTCTGATGTTAATTTCACAGGGTTCATGGGCCACAGGTATAAACAGTCAGCGAATTGTAGCAATTTTCTGGTAGTTGGTGTTAGGTTTGTTAAGAATCAGTAGTTTAGATATGATATCCCAGTTAATTAGGCGGAGAATGGTCACAATCGTGCACTATGAGTGGTTCTGCAATCGTGAAGCTGTCCTGGAGAATAAAATAGCAGGGGCAGTGGTTTATCGTGAAATCTTTGTCTTTGTTGCTTCCTTAGGCTGATGTCCCTGAATCACTGAATGATTATGGTGCAGATAGAGGCTATTCAGCCCATTGTTCCTGCTGTTCTATCCCTAATGTCAATCTCCTGTCTTTTCCCCATGACCTTGCGCATCATTTCTATTCACATAACCATCCCTTGAATACTCCAGTTGAATCTGTCTTCACCACATTTCCAGACAATGCATTCAACTCCCCAATTACTGACTATATTTCCTCACTTCATCCTTACTTCCTTCTCTGATGACTCTAAATCTTGTCCTTGCCCTTATTCCTTTTACGAGTGGGAACAGTTTCTCTCTACTCTGTCCAGTTCACTCATGATTTTGAAAACCTTTATCAGATTGTGCTCTCAGCTTTCCTCCCTTCTATCCCAACCTCTTCAATCTGTTCTCATCACTGAAATTCCTCATTCCTGGAACCAACCTCTGCACTTTCTCTGATGTTTCACATTCTTTCCATAATTTGACAGCCGCAACTGTACACAATCTTCCAGATGAGGTCTAACAAGGGCCTTGTATCTGGAGGAACTCCCCATCTTCTCTTAAGATAGCTATTCCATTCCTTAGATCCGCATGCGCTCTCTCTCTCTCTCTCTCTCTCTCTCTCTTACACTGACACCTATTGATGCACCATAGTTTGCGAGCTGGCTATCTATTTCTTGTGACTGTCTAAATGCTCTTGCCCAATGACCCAGGTCATTGAAGCTAGGATGAAGGATGATTTCTGTCCCTTGTCCACATTTATCTGAGAGTTAGTTTATCACTTGATCTAAAAATAAACTTGTTTTAGTTTCCTAAACACTACACTGATGATACAGTGCCACAATAAATTGTTGATGCTAGTTTAATGGGGCATCATGACCTCATCAACTTCTTATAATTCTTCCCTTTGTTTTCATACAGTAGAATTTTGGAAAGTTAACTACTGCTGTTCTAGCAGTCAAATGAAATCTCCTGCCACACAGTAAATATTAGGAATATTCAGCTTTAAAGGGACTGCAGTTTGTAACACTGATGTTAATTGTTCCTGGGTGTTCATGTCTATGAGATTTTCTTTTCTCTCATGCATTAAATGAGCAGGAGAGAAACTGCCATCTGATCTCTCATGCGAGCTTGTCATTCTATGTTGCCCATCTTCCTGAATTATTCCAGATTTTAACCTTATTTTCTCCCTCAAACACAATGAGTAACTGACACAAGTTATGATTGAAACAAAGAAAATTAAAATAAAAATCTTTGGTAGATACTCAGCCAGAGTTTGGAGAATCCGAGATCACAAGGTGTGAAGCTGGATGAACACAGCAGGCCAAGCAGCATCTTAGGAGCAGGAAAGCTGGCATTTTGGGCCTAGACCCTTCATCAGAAACCTTGTTATTTCGGATTCCCCAGCATCTGCAGTTCCTATTATCTCAGAGTTTGGAGCATGTTGTTTGGCATGGGTGCCTTAGAAAGAATGTCAAGTTTTGGAGTGGGCATGGAGGAGGTGTTTCAGCATGGTACCAGGGATGTGGCATAGTGGGTAACATTACTACTTCTGGTCTGGAAGGTCCAGGTTCAAGTCCTCTGTCAGGGCCTGTTAGCCATAGAAGATGCATTTGCCATGTTGCTGCACAAGTCAGGTTTGTAAATCCTTCCAATATATCTGATAGCGGGCAGTAAGAATGGGAGTGCTTCCTGGTCAGCCGACAACTTCAGTATGTCACCCATAAGAGAGGTTCAATCCATTGGGAACCTATTGCCCAACTCTCAGAATTGAGGATGGGAGAGAATATACATGGAGAGAAACAGAGTGTGAGAAAACTGAGAATGTCCTCCTCAGAGTGGATGAATAGAGATGTTCAAAGGAAGGGCTTTGATGGAATGTATTAGGAGGGACAGTTTATATTGGAAGAATATTTGCTCTGCAGACGGTGCAGACTTATGGTCATTGACAGAGTATCCAGACAGGACCAGAGGAGAAGTTAGACAGTTGTTGAAAATATAAACGATAGATTTCACAGATGTGCAGAGAAAAGTAAAGCTACCGTAGCCTTACCAAACCATCACAGAGAGAGGTAACTGGTGGTGGTTTAACCAGAAGGTCAGCACACCTCAGAGAGAGGTTGGGAAGGAGAATTGTTCATTGTAAACTGAGCCAATTCAGAAACTGAACCCACCTTGTTAACATCACTCTGCATTGCAGACCAGCCGTCCAGCCAACTGAGCTACCTCACCATGCATTGTTAAGTAGTTACTTTCAAAATGGGATTGGATATTTTCTTGAAAAGGAACGAGATGCCAAAGCATGACAGTGGGAAAAACCGGAGAGTGCATCAAAGGACCAGCAAACATGGATTGAATGGCCTCCTTTGAACCGTAATTTGATCCTTCCAGCTGCTTATCCTCATTCTGAATCACAGGGTATTCAAAAGCAGTTACTCAGGGGTCACAAAATAAATAGAGATAATATGGTGTAGAGCTGGATGAACACAGCAGGCCAAGCAGCATCATAGGGGCTGGAAGGCTGACACTTTGGGTCCAGACCTGTCATTAGATTTCTGAAGAAGGGTCTAGGCCCGAAATGCCAGCCTTCCTGCCCCTATGATGCTGCTTGGCCTGCCGAGTTCATCTAGCTCTACTCCTTGTTATCTCAGATTCTCTAGCATCTGCCGTTCCTCCTATCTCTAACAAAATAAATATTTTGAATAAACAATGGGAAGGTGGAGATTTAGAACCTGTGACTGAACAGAGTGAGTGTGTGCCAGAAAATTGTCACATTTAGGAATAAAATCACCTTCTACTTCATAAGGACCAGAACCCATAATATTCTGGGCAATATAAAGCTAATGTTGACTGCAAGCCACTTCACAGAGTCAGTGTTTGAGGCACTTTCTCCAAACCAGAGTGGATCATAACTATTGTTTCACACTCTGCGCTAATCCCATTTTCACAAGAGCTGACAATCAGTCTGTCTTTAAGTTTTTCTGCAGTTGTATCAGATTTCCAGCATCGCAGTTTTGTGCTTCAGACTCTTTTTATTAATCACTAGTGGGATGTGCATATCATTGGCTGAGCCAACATTTATTGCCTGTCCCTAGTTTCTCTTGAAAAAGTGATGATGAGCTACCTCTTTAACCGCTGCTGTCCATGTACTGTAGATACTCTCTTAATGATCTTAGAGAGGGAATTCCAAGATATTGTGCCAACTATACCAAAGGGATGATACTATATGTTCTAAGTCAGGATAGTGAGGAACTTGCAGGTAATGGTGTCCCCATGTATCTGATGCCCTTGTTCTTTTGGATGGCTGTGGTCATGAGTTTGCAAGGTGCTGTATAAGAAGCTCTGGTGAAATTATGCAGTACATCTTGTAAATAGTACACACTGCTGCTACTGAGCATCAGAAGTGGAAGGAGATGACACATTGTGGAATTGGAGGAACACAGCAGGCCTGGCAGCATCAGAGGAGCAGGAAAGCTGATGTTTCGGTCAGAAAACGAAGGGCCCTAACTCGAAACATCAGCTTTCCTGCTCTTCTGATGCTGCCTGGGCTGCTGTGTTCCTCCAGCTCCGCACTGTGTTATCTCTGGCTCGAGCAACAGCAGTTCTTACTATAACAGAAATGGAACGAGTGCTTGTTTGTGGATGTGGCGTAAATCTTGCAGACTGGTGATGGTTTAACCTGAGGGTCGCCATGCCTCGTGCAAGGGAGAAGGTTGAGGAAGGGAATTCTTCATGATAACTTCAGTGCTGGAATTTAACCCACACTACAAATCAGCCAACGGAGCTAACCAACTCCAATTGCAACCTTACAGAGAGAAGGCAGTAAATTAACATCAAGCAGTTAGGACTCTTAAAAAATAGCAATATGGCTGCTCATAATTGATAGAGTATTCCCATTCCACTGCCACTTTGTATTCAGTGGTCCTGTAAGATTGTGAACTAATGCCCCTGTCTACCAGGTTAATATATAAAGTCATGGCTGAGGGTGATCCCTTTTCACTTTGCCAAGGACATACAGTTGCCACCTGTCCAGGGATTGCACTGGAGTCTTCAAAGACAAACCTCTAGGTCATGGATGCAAGAACAACTGGAAGAAACTTATAGGGATGACTATTTTAAAAAAAAGCTTATTTAAAATTGAAATGGTCTTTGATAGGGGTCATGGAGAGAAAGGGTTGTTTCAGTGAATATGGAGTGAATCCACTTGCATACCAAAGACTATGAGTGACATCTGATTGCTGACTGACACTGCAATGGCATGCCTGGCAACCTCACACCAGATTGGCAGAGTGTGACAGTGTGGCATTCTCCACTGATCCTGAGGGAAGAGGACAACCCTGCCCTTCTTCCATGCATCGATCAGGACCCTGTTTGCAATGCAGGCGCATCAATTTCCCCACATCTGCTGCATCCAGGGCTAACATCAGGAAGAGTGCAGGCTAGGTCTGGACTGGCAGGGCTTGCTGTTGGCACCAAGGAAGCTGGGATATCCCAGCTGTGGTGAGTTTCTCTGGGTATGGGAATTAGACAAGAAGGACGCTATAGGAGTATGGCAGTCAGTTGGTGAGATTGGGACAAAACAGTAAGAATTTTGCTTGGCCTCACACAGAGAAACCCCCCATTTGAAACTCCACAAAACTGACACTTATCCAAAATATCACACGATTCACCCCAATGTTTCAGGGTGAGTTGACCTGTCTGTGTTTCAGCACAATCTGTTTTTAGTTTTGCTAAATGACCTATCCCTGAGTATTTTTGGCATTTTTGGTGTACATTTCTGATATTTCCAGCATTCATAGTGTTCAGTATTTTGTATTTATGTTTCACTTTATACCCTTTATGGGTCATTTAACTTGACGTTTAACAGAATAATATCTGAATCTTGTTTGACAGTCCTGAGCTGAATATGTGTTTCTGCAGCTTCCTGTCCTTTCTCTGCCAAGGCAGAGAAATGCTTCAATAATTAGTCCCCAGTTAACTCTGCATTTACTTTTTTTAGACCACTTTGCACACAGGACATTCCTGGGTTATGGCCATAAATGGAAACCAAGCATTAGCACGGGGCTATCTCAGGAGCTCACCATACCAAAGACTATGAGTGACATCTGATTGCTGATTGGCCTTGGGAAATTGCAATGGACAGGGTCGCTGACCAATGGCAGGAGTGTTTGGGGAGAGGTGGAGACAGTTGGTAATGCGATGAATTCTCCTGGAATATGTCTAGCCTAACTTGGCAACTGTCCCACTGGAATAAGGAAGACTGATGGAAATGAAAAGGGAACTTCAAATCCAGGAAGCAGTGAAGACGCATTGTGATTGCTGGTGTTTTCCTGGCCGAGCAGTCAACAATGGTAACTCAGTAGGTCGCACTGCTACCTCACAGCACCAGGAGCCTGCGTTTGATTCCACCCTTTGGACTCCTGTCTGTGTGCAATTTGCCCATTTCTCCCGTGTCTGCATGGGTATTCTCCAGGTGCTCTGGGTCCCTACCACAATTCAAAGATGTGCAGCATAGGTGGATTGGCCATGCTACATTGCCCATAGTGCCCAGGGATGTGTAGGTTAGGTGGGTTAGAAATGGGAAATGCAGGATTACAGGATAGGGTTGGTCTTGGTGGGATGCTGTTCAGAGGGTCGGTACAGATTCAACAGGTTGAATGGCCTGCTTCCACACTGTGGGGATTCTATGATCCTGCTTGATTAGGAATCTTGAAACAGAAATGGCACCATGTAAAACAAAACCATCATGTTTCAAATTTTAGTTTAAATAAGTAAGGAAACTAGTAAACTCTTCTGCAAAATTGTATTTTGAAATTATAATTTATTTTAAGATTAAGTTGATATCAGCATTGAATCTAATATTTAGCCTAGTCTTACCAACAGATGTTTAACTGTAAAGGAAGGTTACTATACATCTCCCTAACTTATGCCACGTATTCAGCAGATTCGCGATGAAAATTATTCTGACAGTAACTCACAGATCACATCCAGATGTGCAAATTGAAGTTTCTTCCATGCAGTCTCTGTTAGCTCTGTCAGGTACAATTCCAAGCCAAATTCCAGTTTGAGACAATTTCTCGATTGTTTCTGGGCAACTAGCAGAACAATAATAAAATTTCTACCCTGTGATCCATCCTGTTTTAATTGTTATCATTAGAGATCGACATCAAACTCAAGTGAATTACCAATGTTATTAAGTGTGACACAGGCTGCTAAATGATAACAAGAATATATTTTATAACCTCACACCAGCAGGACAAATTGGAAAATTTAAATTCCATTGGCATTAGAGGTAACATTAGACGCTCTGTTTAGCAGGAAAGATTGAAAAGCCTTGGAGCTTTTTTTCACAAAATGTGACCTAAACATCTTTAAAATTATAAAGTATCATGCCGGATTGTCTAAAGTGTTTCCACTTGAGGCAGAGTCTAAAACTAGGGGGCCATAAATGCAAGGTACAAATGTGTCTGCAAATGGCAAATAGACCTCAATGAAAGTAACTGTGAAATGGTGCACTTTACGGTAAATACTGTGGTGTATATAGCAGGGAAGCGGTCTGCTCTGCTGTTTATAATCCATTCAAATGTGCATTCTATGGAAGCACTGGAGAGAGTAGAAGAAAGATTGAGAAGGATAATAAAGTCAGACTGGACGTGTCAATTCTCTCAGAAAGAGAAGGTTAAGAGGTGATCTGATTGACGTCTTCCAGATTATGAGGGGATTGAAAAGGACAGACAGAGAGTGGGGGGGGGGTGGAGTTTCCATTTGTTTCTGCAAAACTGGACAAAATCAGTATGAGATCATTACAAATAAACATCCTTTGGGAGAGGCAGGTGAGGATGTGAAACGTACAACTACAGGGAGCCATTGAGAGGCATATGACAGTGATAAGGTGAAGGGGACATGAGGGGGAAAGCCACAAGGGGTAAGGAAACTGAAGGATGTGCTGATGGAAGTGTCATGCAGTGAAATGAGTGTAGACCAATGTGAACTGCACAGTATGACTGCGTAATTCATTTCATGTGAAACTTGGGTGTAATTATGAAATAGAAAATGTTGAATTGATGGCTGTAAAAATCAGGGGAGAGGTGAAATTGATTTTTCATTGCAGCCTGGCATACAGTCAAAATGTATTCAAGAAGAGCAAAAGGGATTAGAGGGTATGGGGAGAAAGTAGGAACAAGGGACTGAGACAAATGGAGGGGTGGGCTCAAAGAGCTGAAATGTTCACATTTTCCCACTGATATTCCATTTCCCATGTTTTTGCTCACTCGGTAAACTTGTCCCAAACCTGCTGAAGCCACTGTATGTTTTCGTCACAAAGCATTTCAAAATGCACTTAGAGAGATAGTAGGAACTGCTGATGTTGGAAAATCTGAGACGACAAGTTGTGGAGCTGGATGAACACAGCACTGGGGGAAGTCCACTGTCAGCAAGGAGCCCATACAATCCTAGATAATAAGGTGTAGAGCTGGATCAACACAGCAGGCCATGCAGCATCAGAGGAGCAGGAAAGCTGACGGTTCGGGCCTAGACCCTTCTTCAGAAATGGGGGAGGGGAAGGGGGTTCTGAAATAAATAGGGAGAGAGGGGGAGGCGGATAGAAGATGGATAAAGGAGAAGATAGGTGGAGAGGAGATGGACAGGTAAAGGAGGCGGTTTTGGAGCCAGTAAAGGTGAGTGTAGGTGGGAAGGTAGGGAGGGGATAGTTTGGTCCGGGGGGATGGACAGGTCAAGGGGATGGGATGGGGCTAGTAGATAGGAGACAGGGGTGGGGCTTGAGGTGGAAGGAGGGGACAGGTGGGAGGAAGGGCAGGTTAGGAAGGCAGGGACGAGATGGACTGGTTTTAGGATGCAGTGGGGAGGGAGGACGAGCTGGGCTGGTTTTGGGGTGCGGTATGGGGAGGGGACATTTTGAAGCTTGTGAAGTCCACATTGATACCATTGGGCTGCAGGGTTCCCAAGCAAAATATGAGCTGCTGTTCCTGAAACCTTTGGGTGGCATCATTGTGGCACTGCAGGAGGCCCAGGATGGACACTCCAAGGAGTGGGAGGGGGAATTGAAGTGGTTTGCGACTGGGAGTTGTTTGGTGTGAAACATCTGCGCTAGGTTCGCAAAGTGGTCCCGAAGCCTCTGCTTGGTTTCCCCGATGTTGAGGAGGCCACATCAGGAATAGTGGATACAGTATACGACATTAGCAGATGTGCCAGTGAACATCTGTTTGATGCGGAAGGTCTTCTTGGGGCCTGGGATGGGGATGAGGGGGGAGGTGAAGGGGCAGGTGTAGCACTTCTTGCACTCGCCTGACCTTTGTACCACTGACAAATGTGGTTCTGTGATAGTGGAATGGGCAGGGGAATGCCGTGAGGGGGTGGGGATGGACGGGGTGGTTTGTGAGGGTTTGCGTGCGATGTAGTGGTGCTGTGACAGCTTTACTATTGGGCAATCTGTGTGCAGAAAGGACAAGATCCATTTGCCTCTGCCTTAAATACATTCAAAGGCTCTGAATCCACAAGCTTTTCCAGGAAGAGAGTTTGAAAAACTCATGACCGTCTCCGAGCAAAAACAATTCTTCTCAGTTGGGTTACCCTTTAATTTGAAACAGTGATTCCTAGTTTTAGATTCTTCCACAACAGGAAACACCTCTCCACATCTACCGTCTCAAGAAACCCCAGGGTCTTCTCTGTTTCAATCAAGTGTGACACCAAAAAGCCCTGGTAGAACTCCCCACTGATTGGACCCAGACTGAGAGGAAGAGAGTTGGGTAAAACAAGTCATATGACATCAAACTGTGTTCGTTTTCCCCATCTGAGGGTTTCCCCTCACCCCACCATTGACTACACCAACTCACAGTCACACGCTGTGACCCCATATCCTCACTCCCACACCATGATTGGGCTTACCCCTCTCCACACCTTCCACCCACTAGCCTTTCACATTCAATGGATCATCCCTCACCATTTCTACTACTTCCGTGACAATACCACCACCAAACCATTCCCTCACCTTCAGCATCGTGAAAGGATGGTTCTCCCTGTGACACCATGCTGCCTATCTCAGGTCAACCCTAAAAACCTTCCCATAGTGCATCACCATCTGAGTTCAGCAAGTGCAGCTTTCATTTCCTAACTCCCCATCACCTAAAGGCCCAAACATTCTTTCTAGGTTAATTACTTAAAGTACAGACACTTCTTTCAATGTACTATACTCTACTGCTACGACCAATGTAGCATCCCTTACACTGCGGAGATCAAGTGGAGATTGAATGATTGCCTTGCAGAAAACTCAACTCCACAAGAGCAGAGATGTGCTTCTGAGGCTGTATCAGGCTCTATTCCGACAGCATCTTGAATACTGTGATCGGGTTTGGGCTGTGTTTCTAAGGAAGGATGTGCTAGCACTGGACAGGGTCCAGAGGAAGTTTATAAGAATGGTCCAGGGGATGAAAGACTTGTCATGTGAGAAGCGGCTGTACTTGATGAAGTTTAGAAGGATGAAGGGGAATCCAAATGAAATTTCCAGGAATCCTGGATAGGACAGACATGGAGAAGATGTTTCCACTCATAGGAGAGACTAGGATTGGGAGCACAGCCTCAGAGTGAAGGGGCAAACCCTTAGAATTGAGATGAGGAGGATTTTTTTCAGCCAGAAGGTGGTGAATCTGTGGAGCTCATTGCTGCAGAAGACTGTGGAGGCCAACACATCAGATGTATTTAAGACAGAGATAGATATATTATTGATTAGTCTGGAGATCAAGGGTTACAGGGAGAAGGCAGAAGAATGAAATTGAAAAACATATCAGCCATGATCGAGCGGTGGAGCAGACTCAATGGACTGAATGGCCTAAGCCTGCTCCTGTATCTTATGATCTTATGGTCCACTCAGTCCACAAGTTGAGCCCCCAGCTTGTAGCAGAGTAGAGAAGGTCATTTAGCCGTTTTCCTACAGTGCTGGGCACGAAACCAGATGACTGACACTGCAATGGCATGCCTGGCAACCTCACACCAGATTGGCAGAGTGTGACAGTGTGGCATTCTCCACTGATCCTGAGGGAAGAGGACAACCCTGCCCTTCTTCCATGCATCGATCAGGACCCTGTTTGCAATGCAGGCGCATCAATTTCCCCACATCTGCTGCATCCAGGGCTAACATCAGGAAGAGTGCAGGCTAGGTCTGGACAGGCAGGGCTTGCTGTTGGCACCAAGGAAGCTGGGATATCCCAGCTGTGGTGAGTTTCTCTGGGTATGGGAATTAGACAAGAAGGACGCTATAGGAGTATGGCAGTCAGTTGGTGAGATTGGGACAAAACAGTAAGAATTTTGCTTGGCCTCACACAGAGAAACCCCCCATTTGAAACTCCACAAAACTGACACTTATCCAAAATATCACACGATTCACCCCAATGTTTCAGGGTGAGTTGACCTGTCTGTGTTTCAGCACAATCTGTTTTTAGTTTTGCTAAATGACCTATCCCTGAGTATTTTTGGCATTTTTGGTGTACATTTCTGATATTTCCAGCATTCATAGTGTTCAGTATTTTGTATTTATGTTTCACTTTATACCCTTTATGGGTCATTTAACTTGACGTTTAACAGAATAATATCTGAATCTTGTTTGACAGTCCTGAGCTGAATATGTGTTTCTGCAGCTTCCTGTCCTTTCTCTGCCAAGGCAGAGAAATGCTTCAATAATTAGTCCCCAGTTAACTCTGCATTTACTTTTTTTAGACCACTTTGCACACAGGACATTCCTGGGTTATGGCCATAAATGGAAACCAAGCATTAGCACGGGGCTATCTCAGGAGCTCACCCTACTCAAGTCTCCAGATCCCATCTCAGCATTTTCACCTGAGATTTTTTTTTCTGCAACAATATCTAGTTGTCATGCAACGTCTTGCACTTGTAGGTTACGATTATCTGCGCTGGTTACTGTGAAATCTACACTGTGAATTTTGAGTAATGTTTTGACGTTGACTTTCAAAATTGCTTTTGTTCTTTGAAATTCCCTGTGCCAGCATTTAACACAGGAAGCGCTACAAAAAGATTTTGGAATGAAGGGAAATCCGGATGCAACCATTTCAACATTTCACAACCTGACCTCACTGATGAATCCACAACATCGCATAAATTACTTAATATTTGCACTGATCACTTAAGCTTGTGGTAATTGAAGATTCATTGCAGGTGGTAGAGAACAGAGCTGGGGTATGGGACCGAGTAACTTAACACATGCAGATATATTAATCTGTTAAACTTTAATTTGCTCCGTGGGTATTGGTGTCACTGGCTAGGTCAACATGCTTTGCTCATCCCTAGTTACCCCTTGAGAAGGTGGTGATGAGCTGCCTTCTTGAACTGCTATACTCCATGTGCTCTAGGTAGACCCACACTGTTGAGGAGGGAATTCCAAAGTATTGATCTAGGGAACCTGAAGGATTTTTGATCTATTTCCTAGTCAGAATGGTGAGTGGCTTGGAGGGGAACTTTCAGATGGCATGTATCTGCTGCCCTTATCCAAGTGGGAGTGTTTGGCAGGTACATCAAAGGAACCTTGGAGAGTTCCTGCATTGAATTTTGTAAAGGGTGCAGACTGAAGCTACAGTGCATTGATGGTGAAAAAAAGAGCAGTGGGAGCTTATATCGGAGCTGTATAAAGTGCCGGTGAGGCCATGGCTGGAGTACCGTGTGGAACTCTAATCACCACATTATGGGAAGGATGTGACTGCGCCAGAGAGGATGCAGAAGAGATTGACTTGGATACTGCCTGGGCTGGAGAGTTTTGAGCTGAGGGGAAATGTTGTTTAGGCTGGTGCTGCTTTCCTTAGAGCACAGGAGCTGTATAGAGGTGAATAAGTTCTTGAGGACCATAAATAAGGCGGGTAGAAAGCCACTCTTCCCATTTGTAGAAGGATCAAATAGATTTAAGACAGCATGCAGGGTTGTGGGATGTTGGGAGTTGACAAATATGGATGGTGAGGTGCCTTTTACAGTGCTCTATATTTCTACTGTGGCCAAGGCAGGGTCTGAGTTCTGTTCAAAAGACACAATGGAATCATTGGAGTCGGAAGTGTTAACCAGTCATTTTCCAAAAACAGCAACATCACGCCTTCAATGACATAAAATGTTAAAAGGAAACCCACAAGGCAGTCATCCAATAAAATTCAAGGCTGGACCACCGCAGGAGATATTAGCCCAGAGGGACAGAGGTTAGATCAAATCGGTGGGGTTAAAAGTTTGTTGTGAAGGAGTAGAGAGCAGTGGAAGTAGTTAACATTCGAAAATCAAATCTCATGGCCAGGGATCTATTCTCACCAACGTGTGATCGTAGTTTATTGTCATAACGTTCCACAATGATGTCTTGCACAAATATCAGTGCATGTGTCCTTCACTTCACAAAAAACAAGAAACTATATTCTGAACTTTAAGGGCACCATCCCTTTAAAATCAGAACAAGGCCATTGGAAGAAGCTAAGCAACATTTATCTGCATCAAGCTAGAAGTACGAAGCTCCCTCCTACAAAAAAGTACTATTAATTATTCTAAATGTGATAGGTTTTTGCTTGATGTGGACATTAATGAGACTAGAAGACCTCATAATATTTAAAAAGTACTTAGATGTACACTTGTATTACCAAAGGTATACAGGCTACAGGGCCAAATGCTGGAAAATGGGCTGTTACCATAGAATCCCTACAGTGTGGAAACAGACCATTCAGTCCATCAAGTCCACATCAATCCTCTGAAGGGTATCGCACCCAGAACCACCCCATCCCTGTAACCTTATGTTTCCCATGACTGATCTAACTAGCCTGCACATTCTTGAACACTATGGCCAATCTAACATGGTCAACCCACCTCACCTGCACATCTTTGGACCGTGGGAGGAAACTTCACATAGACAGTCGCCCGAGGCTGGAATCGAACCCAGCTCTGAAAGGCAGCATGCTAACCACTGAGGCACATTCACTTCCAGCTGGTTTGGATGTGATTGGCTGAAGGGAATTTTTATCTGGGCTGTAGGTTTTCATGACTATGACGAGAACCAGGTTCAGAAGGATGGAGTTGTGTTAAAGGCCAACCATGGTATCATTGAATAATGGATCAGGCTTGAGGGGCTGAATGGCTCACTGCTAATCCTAAGAATTACAGGAGCTTTTCCAGATTGGTGGAGCGTTAGCTTTCAGTTGCTTTGTTGTGAAGAGAATCACTATGGCAGCCAATTGCTGTAGTCTTGAGTTCTGCATCTTCATTGCACAGGTCGAATGGTGAAAGTGCACCTTAGCTTTTTTTGATTCATTCATGGAATGAGGGTATCATCAGCTAGGCCAGCATTTATTGCCTATCCCTAACTGCCCAGAGGGCAGTCATGAATCAACCACGTTGCTGTGAGATCCGAAAGGGCTGTGGACGCTGTAAATCAGGAACAAAAACAGAAGTTGCGGGAAAAGCTCAGCAGGTCTGGCAGTGTCTGGGGAGGAAAAGTCAGAGTTAACGTTATCTGGGCCCAAAACTTTAACTCTGATTTTTACCTTCACATTGGTGTAGATCTGGAGTCACATATCAACCATGACCAGGTAAGGATGGCAGTTTCCCTCCCTTAAAGGGCATCAGTGGGGCAGATGAATTTTGCCCTAACAGTCAACAATGGATTCATGATCATCAGCAGATTCTTCATTCCAGGACATTTCTTGAATTGAAATTCCACCGTCTGCTGTGATGGTATTTGAACCCAGGCCCCCAGAACCTCACGTGGGTCTCTGGATTAACAGTCCAGTGATAATACCACGAGACTATCGCCTCCCCTCGTTTAAAATGCTGCTTTCCCTTCCAGTGTAAATATTGTAGCAGAGAAGCAATTACAAGTGCAATGAGGTAAACAATGTTAAATTGCAAATATCGAGAATAACTTATTTCTTCATTTCTTCTTAATTCCTTGGGACCTCCAACAGCACTTTCCAAAGCCCTGACTTTGAACACCTCGTATGACAAGGTGTGGCAGGAGTTGGGGTACACACTCTTCCAAATAACACGAAAACTGCACTTGGAAATGTGTCAGTGTTCCTTCAACATCGCTCAGTCAAAATCCTGGATCACCCTCGCTAGCTGCACTGGGTGTGCCCCGTGAACTGCAGCAGTTCAAGAAGGCAGCTCACCGCAACATTTTCCTGGAAAAATACGGACAGGCAAGAGATGTTGGCCCAGCCAATAACTCCTACATAATAATAACAAAAAAAACTCTGCATTTCTGGTCAAGTTTTCAATAGTTTCATTGAAGAGATCGTGCAGTAGGTTTGGCTCCAACCCCAATATATTTGAAACAGACATGTTACTCCATCTGCGTGTGAGCAAAGTTATGTTGGAAATGATTTACCGAGGCACGTACAATTGGTCACTGCACAATTTTGCTAAGTGTCAGCCTTTCATTTTTCATTTCTGGATGCCAAGAGTTGGAGGAGACAAAGGAGTGTCACGCATAGAAATACTTTACTGTGTACTTGCCAAGGATGTGCTTTTAACAGATTTAATGTCCATTGAAAGAAAATAATTTCTCTTTATCTTTTCAACACGTAGTGCTTTCTCTCAAATTCATACAAACTGTGACATATTCCACGAGATAAATTAAGGTCTTTCAGATGAGACAGTAAACACAGCTCTGGTCTCCTGTCTAGGATGGATGATATTTAAAAAGTCCCAGAGTTTGCCCCTGATGTCGGAGTCAATATTTGTCCCCCAACCAACATCGCTACAAAACAGATCTGGTCACGATCGACCATATTACGCTTGTGGAATCTTAGTGCACAAAACCTGTTGGCCACATTTCCTGCGTTTCTACAACGCCGAGGCTTTAGCAGCAATTCTTTGGCTGTGTAGACAATAGACAATAGGTGCTGGAGTATGCCATTCGGCCCTTCGAGCTAGCACCACCATTCATTATGATCATGGCTGATCATCCACAATCAGTATCCTGTTCCTGCCTTATTCCCATAACCCTTGATTCCATTATCTTTAAGAGCTCTATCCATCTCTTTCTTGAAACTATCCAGAGAGTTGGCCTCCACTGCCTTCTGGGGCAGAGCATTCCATATATGTAGTCCGTTTCGGCAGTCTGACGTTGTGGAAGGTGCTATATAAATGCAAATTTCTTTTTGCTTTCAAGTCAGCAGCCAATTGGGATACCTGCTGTAATGGTGCTGGGTTGTGGACATTTGAACATGAAACAAAGATAAGCCATTCAGCCCCTCCAGCCTGTCCTGCTGACCATAGTGATCACGTCTGATCTGCCTGTGACCATACGTCACCTTTCTCCCTACCTGGGATAGCCTTTGATTCCTATATTGGTGAGGAATCAATCCACTGCTGACTTAAAAATACTTAATTACTCTGCCTCCAGCAGGCAAAGACTTCTAAAGGCTCAAGAATCTCAAGGGAAAAAAAACCAAGTGCACTGTCTGGGACCATAAGGAATGTAGCCCAGACCATCACAAAAGCCAACCTCCCATCTGTGGATTCCATCTACACTTCTCGCTACCTCAGAAAGACTGCCAACATCATCAAAGACCCCTCTGACCCCAGTTATATTCTCTTCCAACCCCTTTCATCAGGCAGAAGATACAAAAGCTTAAACATATGTACCAAAAGGTTCCAGAATGGCAGCTTCCCTGATGTTATTCAACTGCTGAATGCAACCCTCTAATTTCAAATCTACACCCAGCCTTGCCTTGCACAGCTCCCATGCAGACATAGGCCATGTATTCCTCACTCTATTCAATCGCCCTTTGATCTTTGCATGTTATGATCTGCTTGTATTCATGCAAAACAAAACTTTTCATTGTACTTAGGTACATGTGTCAACAATAAATCAAATCAAATCCTCCTCAACTCTGTTGTAGGTGGAGGGATCCTTTCTTTTCAAATGGCGCCTCCTTATTTCTAATCTCTCCCACTGAAGAGAAGCATCCATTCAGCGGCATCCCTGTTGATTTCTTTCAGGATCGTACCTGTTTCGATAAGATAATCTCTCATTCTTTTAACCTCCAAATGATTGAGACCAGTTTTGAGGTCCTTTCTCCGTAAGATAGTCTTTCCTCATCAACCAAATAAAGCCCTTCTTACATACTTGAGAGGAGTAAGAGATGATGATGTTGTGGCTATGTCACAAGGCCAATAACTCAGAGATTCTGTCAATGCCCTTGGGATAAGTGTTTAAATCCCATCAGTGCAGCTAATGGGATTCAAATTCCTGAATACCTCCACTGTACAACATTGGTAATGGTGACCACAAACTCTATGATTGACCCATGTCTAAAAACACATCAGGTTTATTGATATCCATTTTGGAAGGAAACCTGCTGTCCAAGGAGAGGAGGTAGTGACGCTCAGGTAATAATGCAGAGCTTCAGTCTAATGCTTTGGAGATGATACAATGTGGAGCTGGAGGAACACAGCAGGCCAGGCAGCCCCAGAGGAGCAGGAAAGTTGACGTTTCGGGTCGGAACCCTATTTTAGAAATGGGGGCCCCAACCTGAAACATCAACTTCCTTGCTCCTCTGGTGCTGCCTGGCCTGCTGTGTTCATCCAGCTCCACGCTGTGTTATCTCTGACTCCAGCATCAGCAGTTCTTACTGTCTCTGAGTGACTAATACTTTCGAGATATGTGTTTGACTCCAGTTGTCATAAAACCCTATTTGGTTCACTAATGGCCTTAAGGAAGGAAATCTGCCATCCTTATCTGTTCTGGCCCATGTGACTCCAGACTCGAAACAACCCTGTGGGAAATTAGGATGGGCAATAATCACTGGTGATGCCCTCATCCTGTGAATGAACAACGGGAAAAAAATATAAACTGGCAGCATGCATTTCTGCCTCCTCAACATAATTCTCCAAAGGGGCTTGTTCAACAGCAAATATTGGCTGAATGAAAAGTTTCACCGACTAATGAAGGGAAATTCAAAGTCATTTCACAACACCTTTCTCAACATACCTCTGTCCTGCTGATTCCACTCCTGCCCTCTGCCACTTTCTGTTTTACACATGCCCCCAGACCACGTGAGGTGTTGCCCATAGGTTGTGGGGTACCACAGCTGGAAGGTGACTGGTTTAAGTCCCATCTCAAAGACTTGGCTGCCAAAATCAAGGCTGGCACCACAGCGCCAGTCATTTGAAAGGCACCCCAGGATTGAACCCTTGGTTCCCTCCCCTTTCTAATCAATGTTCTGTGCACTTCCAGGGCTCTGATGAAGATTTATACAGGAATTTCTACAGATGCTTCCAGATCTGCTGAGTTTCTCCAGCATGCACTGTGGTTTTTTCAGATTTACAATATGTGCAGTGGCTTGCTTTCAATTGAGTGAATGTGTCTTGTTCCATTGAGCTCTTATTGCTCTCTGACATCATAAAACATGACAATCAGGGCCCAATATCATAAAAAGAGTGTGAATAAGACATTGTTCCCTTGTGGACTCTAGTCATGAGCATACATGAAGACAATCTGCTCTGAACTCAACTCCCCTTTCATGTCAAGCTGTGGAGTTCTTTGCCACAGAAAGCAGTTGAGGCCAAAACACTGAATCTTTTCAGGAATGAGTTAGATATAGTCCTTAGGGCTGAAGGGATCAAAGGATATGGGGAGAAAGTGAGAACAGGGTTGGATGATCAGCCAAGACCAGACTGAATGGTGGAGCAGACTCCAACAACCAGATAGCCTCCTCCTGCTCCTGTTTCTACATTTCTATAATTTGTGTTTGATTTACAACAACACCCAGATCCATCTGGGTGGAGCTTTTTTTGGAGCCCGTCTCCATTTAAACATTGATTCTTTTGAATCTTCCTTTTGATTCTTCCTACCAAAGAACATGACCTCGCACTTTCTACATTAAACTCCATCTGCAAATGTTCTCTCCATGATTTCAACATGACAGCAGGTCAGAATTGGATTGTATGGGAAATGATGCGATTCTGCTTCACTTTTATGTATATATCACAGTGTAATTCAATTGAGGCAGTCAAGAGGGCATTCTGTGGTTATTGGTTAGAAATCGTGTGCAGGGATATGGGAGAAAAGGCAGGAGATGGGTACTGAGTAATACAATACAATACAAAGGGCCAAATAGCCTCCTTCTGAATTGTAATAATTGCATCATTCTGGGATTCTGTAATACGAACATTAACATTCATGCTTTAGCCTGGAGACCATAAGGTTCTTGAGGATTCTGTGGGATTGCTGGCTCATCATTTGTGTATTTAAGTCTCTTCATACCCGCACAACTGCCAAACTCTGTAACCTCCTTTAGTCTAACAACTACCTAGGAACAAAAACGAAAGTTGCTGGAAAAGCTCAGCAAGTCAGGCAGCATCTATGAAGAAAAAAATCAGAGTTAGAGTTTCCAGTCCAGTGATCCTTCCTTCACAGATGCTGCCAGACCTGCTGAGTTTTTCCAGCAACTTCCGTTTTTTTCCCCGATTTACAGCATCCGCAGTTCTTTGGTCTTTAACTACCTGAGAGCTCTGCGTTTGACAAGTTCTGACATTGTGTGCTTCTCCCAACTTTCCTGTCTCACGACTAGTGACTATCTCTTCAACTGCTAATATTCTGAGCTCAGGAATCCTCTCCTGAAACTCCTCTACCTCTCTTGCTCCCTCTCTCCTTCTTAAACACACTCCTCCGGCATTAACCATCCAATCCAAAGCTCTCTTTTGTAGCTCAGTGCCAGAACTCATTTGGTGGTGGGCCTGTGCAGTTTCATGAGACTTTTTACTGTCTTAAAGATGATATATAAATGCAAATTGCTATTGTTAATTTTGTTGCTCATGAATACCTGCAGGTTATTGTGAAGAGCACAATGGAACACTGCTTAAGATATCTCTTGGGTGGAAATATAAAAAAAACTGGTAAAGAAAGCAGAGCTAGCAGTCATCACTCTCTGAGCAAATCAAAAACCTCATGGGGTTAGTTGCAACAAAGGGAGTCAAATTCATCCAATGATTAGCCCAAGAGGAAATCCTGCAAACATGGAAAGGACATCATTATAAACTTCTTTGCAAATCGTGACAGCTTGCAGAAGTGTTTATTTTGGCAGAAGTTTCTGCTCAAGCATATTGCTAAATGCGAATTTTTCCACAAAACATTGCAGTCTGGCATTTAGGTTTTGGGCAATATGGAGAGGCTGAACAGGCTGGGGCATCTTCCTCTAGAGTTTCAGAGGCTGAGGAGTGACCTTACAGAGGTTTATAAAATCAAGAGAGGCATGGATGGGGTGAATAGCCAAGGTCTTTCTCCCAGGCTCGGGGAGTCAAAACTAGAGGGCACAGGTTCAAGGTGAGAGGGACCTGAGAGGCGACTTTTTCATGCAGAGGGTACTGTGTGTGTATGGAATGAGCTGCCGGAGGAAGTGGTGGGGCTGGTACAATTACAGCAGTTAAAAGGCATCTGGATGTGTATATGAAGAGGAACAGTTTAGAGGGATGTTGGCCAAATGCTGGAAAATGGGACTAGACCAGTGAAACTAGAAAGAGTTCAGAAAAGATTTACAAGGACGTTGTTGGGAGTAGAGAGTTTGAGCCCTAGGGAGAGACTGAATAGACTGGGGCTATTTTCCCTGGATAGTTGGAGGCTGAGGGGTGACCTTTTAGAGGTTTATACAATCATGAGGAGCATGGATAGGGTGAATGGGCAAGACCTTTCTCCCAGGCTGGGGAAGTGCAAAACTAGATGGCATAGGCTCAAAGTGAGAGGAGAAAGATTTAAGAGGGAACTAGGGGCAAATTTTCCACTCAGAGGGTGGTGCGTGAATAGAATGAGCTGCCAGAGGAAGTGGTGGAGGCTGGTACAATTATAGCATTTAAAAGGCATCTGGATGGGAACATTAGAGGGATCTGGGCCAAATGCTGGCAAATGGGACTAGACCAGATTAGGATAACTGGTCAAAAGGGACAAGTCAGACCGAAGAGTCTGTTTCAGAGATGTACAACTCTACGCCACTAATTAAAATATTTTTCATCAGAATAATTCCCCAGATATAGATGAACCATGAGAATTTGGAGCAGGTATATGGGTCATTTGGCCCCTTGAGTGTGTTCTTCTGTTCAATACGACCTTGACTGGTCTGGCAATGAGCTCAGTTTGACTTTCCTACCTGTTTGTCAGAACCCAAAAATCTGCCTTGAACCCATGAACCCAGCTCCTATAACTTCCTTGAGAAAGTCATCTCATTGAATTAACAATCCTCCCCAAGTAAGATCTCTGCTCATTTCCATCTCTTTCTTCTACTGTATCTTTAATTTAATCTCTGCCACAACAGGGAATATCGGCCCATTTGATTAATATGGCTGAAAATGGGTTTATCGCAAAATGTACAAATCTTTACTGGGAGTGTCTCATTCAGAAACGGTCAACACCCTGATCTGAAATAACTGAAAATGATGCTAAAAAGCTGTAGAGAGCAACTCACTGGTTTGAAAATAGAAAATGCTGGAAATCCTAGCTGAGTCTGGCAGTATCTCCGGAAAGAGAAATAGAGTTAGTATTTCAGGTAGCCCAGCATGTGCTATTTATTATTTCATTGCTTTTTGGTGAATGTGTTCTTCCACATGTGACTAATTCTGTGGAGGATGACAACAGTTAGAGAGAGGCACAAGCGTCTCAGTCACCAACAAAAATAACACCCCCCACCAAAATTTAATGGTTGACAGCATTCGTTGCAACAAACGAGCTGAATTCAACAACACTATGTAACAGACAATTGGTATAAGTGAAAGGTAAAGTCACTAGATTTTATTTGATTTATTGTTGTCGTGTGTACCCAAGTACAGTGAAAAGTTTTGTTTTGCCAGTAGTACAGGCAGGTCACAGCAAACAAGGACATACAGATCAGAGGATGCTTAGACAGAACAAGACATGTAGGGTGATGGCAGCACTGGAGGTGCACAAAAGCAAGATCAGCATTCAATTAGAAATCAGAGAGGTCCAGACAGCAGTCAAATAACAGTGGGGAAGAAGAGAGATAACACGGTGTGGAGCTGGATGAACACAGCAGGCCAAGCAGCATCTTAGGAGCAGGAAAGCTGCATTTCAGGTTGGGGGTCCTCAGAAAATGTTTCCTTACAGATTAAGTCCCACACACCACCTGGTTTTTCAGCTAGTTCCTGTTCCTCTACCATAGCAGAGTAAGTCTTCCAGTGCTCTCTGAAAGTTCCTTCCTCTGACTTCTGAGTTTTCTCAAAATGACGTCTAGTTGCAAGTCCACTCTGACAACCTTTTGCTGTTCAAACGTTACCCTCTCACATTTCCTTCTCCTTTCTGAGGAGAAATTTAACTCGGTGAGCATTCTGCTCTTGTCTGCTTTTACACACAGCACCATCTCTCTCTTCCTCCCTTCAGGCGTCTGAGTTTGAAAGTGTGGGTCCAGGAGAACAGGTTGCTTCTCTTTTATGTCACACTGTGAACACTGGCACTGGAATTTCTGCAGGTTATTAGTCTGGACTTTTTCCCCTATGACAATTCACCCACCATCAATGAGGCACTAATTAGGAGAGAACTGGAATATTCCCCACTTGCCCTGAGGGTGCAGCTCAAAAAACACTCAAGAAACTGGACTCATCCAAGACAAATCATTCCATTTGATTGGCACACATCCACAAACATTTACTCCCTCCATTACCAAATCCTCAATCATGGCAGTGTGTACCATTGACTAGATGCATGTTAGGAATTCAATCTACTCACCATCCAGTCATGGAAATATATCACTGTTCCTTCAGTATTATTGGGTCAAAGTCCTGGGAATTCCCTCCCTAATGACATTGCAGGCTCAGCTACAGCACGTGAACTGCAGCGAGTTTAAGAAAACAGCTCGCCACCACATAATCAAGGGCAACTGGGGATGGAAAGCCAGCGATGACCACAATCCCATCAGTGAATACAAACAAAAACAACCAGCAAATCACATGGATTTATCTCTGAATAGAATTAATATTATCTCTGCTTTTCAATTCAGGACATTCTAAGACATAATGTAGTGGAGAGATAATGGGAACTGCAGATGCTGGAGAATCCGAGACAACAAAGTGTGGAGCTGGGTGAACACAGTAGACCAAGCAGCATCTTAGGAGCACAGAAGCTGACATTTCGGGTCTGAAGGGTCTAGGATGGATGGACATGAGTAAGGTCTTAAATAAATATTTCTCATCGGTATCCACAGAGGAGAGAAACATAGTCGGGCAATTCAATTGGCATGGTGAGGTTCTACAGCATGTTAAGATTAATAAGGAGATGTTATTAGATGTTTCAGCGATACAAAGGATCATACATCCTGAGGGTCTGATGAGATGAATCCCAGGCTGAAATAGGAGGCCAAGGGAGGAGATTCCTGGGTCTGGTGAGATGAATCCCATGCTGAATTTGAAGGCCAAGGGAGGAGATTCCTGCGGCCACGATAGATATGTTTAACACTTCGTTGGCCGCAAGTGAAGTGCCTAATGACTGGAAGATGGCTAATATGTTTCCTTTATTCAAGAAGGAAAGCAGGGATAAGCCAGCTAATTACAGACCAGTTAGTTTGGCATCAGTGATTGGGAAATTATTGGAAAATGTTTGAGGCACGGGATAAATCAACACTTGGAAAGGTAGGGATTTATCAGAGGTAGTCAGCACAGATGTTTCACAGGCAAATCCTTTCTGAGTAATTTAATTGAGTTTTTTGAGAAAGCGATTAAAAATGTTGATGAGGGTAATAGATTGATATGAGCTACCTGGACATCAGAAAGGCCATTTACGAGGTCCTATGTGAAAGGCTGGTCCAAAAGGTAAGGGTCCATTGGATCCAAGGCAAGTTGGCAAACTGGATCCAAAGCTGGTTTGCAAACAGGAAGCAAAGGGTAGTGGTGGAAGGAATTTTTTTGTTTTGATTGGAAGCCTGTGACCAGTGGCGTACTATTGGAATTGCTGCTGGAACCCATGCTGTTTGTTCTGGTGATGAACGACTTGGATGTGAATGTAGAAGGTACAGTTAGTAAGTTTTCAGGTGGCATGAAAGTGGTATTGTTGTTAATGAGGAGGATGGTCTCAGGCTATAGTCTGATATTGATCAGCTGGCAAATTGGGTACAGCATTGGTAGGTGATGCATTTTGGGAGATTTAATAAGGGAATGATATACACAATGAATAGTAGGTTCCTGTGGAATACTGAGGAATGAAGGGACCCTGGTGTACAAGCCCATACCTCCCTGAAGGTGTCAGCACAAGTAGGCAGGGTGGCAAAGAAGGCATACAGCATGCTTGCCTTCATTAGCCGGGGTGTAGAATGTGGAAGGGAGGAAGACTTGTTACAACTTAATAAAACATTGGTTAGCCCTTTGAAGGAATACCACATGTAGTGCTGGTCACCACACTGTCAGAAGGATGAGATTGCACTGGAGAGGGTGCAGAGGAAATTCACCTTGATACTGCCTGGAATGAAACGTCTCAGTTATGAGGAGAAGCTGGATAGGTTGTGTTTGTCTTCTTCGGGGCAGAGGAAGCTGATGCGTGATCTGATTGAGGTCTACAATACTACCGTAAAGAGTGGCGCCGACAGAACAGATCTTGAGAATCTTGTCCCCATGGGAGATGTGTCTAAGACCAGTGGGTAGAAGTTTAAGGTGAGGAGTAAATAATTTAGAGGAGATCTGAGAGATAAAGAAATTTCACCCAGAGGGTGGTAGAAATATGAAATGTGCTGCCTGAGAGAGTGGTGAAGGTATGTGTTCTCATAATATTTAAGAAGCATCTGATGAGCCCTTGAAATGCTGGAGTTTAGTAGGCTGTGGGCCAAATGCAGCTAAATGGAATTAGTGTAGTTTGGTAGTTTGACACAGTGGGCCGAAGGGCCTTATTCTATGCTGTCTGGCTATATGACAGTACGACCATTACATAAAATTTCATACTTGAGAATTTAAATTAAATAAGAACTGTTTATAAATATTTTAAAACTGCCAATTAACTGCTAAGCATCCAAAACTGGGCAGATAAATCTTAATGGCCCCCTCAAAATCCCCAAAAATCATCATTTAATTGAATAGTTGATCTGATTGGTCTAGGACTAGCTCCCGGCACAATCACTTTGAAGACTAGAACCAAAGAGCACAGAGACGATATGTGATGGTTATAATTTTTGCCTGACATTCCTGCTACTTTTCAGCAGGTTCGGCCAATCTTGAGAGCACGACACAAAGAGGCAGCCATCCAGCTGAGTTTCTCTACGGGGTTAAGAGGGTGGAGGTTGGAGGTGTGAGCAGTCTGCCAGCTTCTGCTGTTCTACCGTTTAGGCCAGGAATGTGCACTCAAGCAGTGTGATGTGAATCCATGCTCAGATCTGTTCCATTAGCAGCAAGTATAATACCTCAATGTAGCCTTTCATTTTCTCAAATGGACATACAATATAAGCAATTCCTGTCAGCTATCTCAGTCTAAAGTTATGGACCAGACTAAATATCCTCAAAATATATCAAGGAGACAGCCTAGATCCTAACATTTTATTTTATTTTAAGGCAAGTCTAAGGGCCTGTGTTACAGATGTGATTCAACTGGTTCTCTTTAAGGCTTGAAGAATAACAAAGTTTAGTCTTACAAAAAAGTTAAAGTATAACCAAAAAAAAGAAAAATTGGCATAACTTTAACACTATTTAGCGTCAGCATGCTGGCTTAGTGGTTAGCACTGCTGCCTCACAGCACTAGGGACCTAGGTTCAATTCCAGCCTCGGGCAACTGTCTGTGTGGAGTTTGGACATTCTCCCCGTATTTGTGCAGGTTTCCTCTGGGTGCTCCGGTTTCCTCCCACAGCCCAAAGATGTGCAGGCTCAGTGGATTGGCCATGCTAAATTGCCCATAGTGTTCAGGAGTGTACAGATTAGATGGATTATAAGGGGATGGGTCTGGGTGTGATGTTCTGAGGGTCAGTGTGGACTATTAGACCAAAGGACCAGTTTCCATACTGCAGAAGTCTATGACGATGAACTATTGAGGTGCTTCATGAAATAATATCTTACTATATTATGAATAATTAACTGTTCTATTATAGAAGCATACTTTTTGATTGTATTGTAAGAATAAACTGTGTTTTGCTTCAAGCCTAAAAGAGAACCAAACACACCCTTGGCAAAGACAAATTCAGCAAAACAGATTTTCCTCCCATGCTATCTCCCTTCCAGTCCTGGAGAAAGGAACAACAAAAGAAACAATCTGGCAGCAGAGAGAGAACTCAAAGTTTCAACTGCAACAGTGAGTCAGCTATATCTAGCAGCTTCAACAGTCAAGTCCAAACCCCAACTGAAGGTAAAACTAAAAGCTTTGGGCCTGTGTGAGCCTGACTCCACCCACTCATGCTTCTTTTGCCTAGTCAAAAAAAAGACTCAGGACTCAAACATTTTTACTCGGTGCCTCTGAAGCAGACATCCATTACCATAAGGACAATACCTTGCTGAGAAAAAAACAGCACAGAACACATCTTTCTTAATGGCACAACACTGTCACCCTAACTCAAGACCTATGGTGATGGAGTGTGAGGCATCAGGGCTCAGATGACTGAGACATTATGCACTAAAGTAAAGCAGGATAGAATAAATCCTTGTTCTAGGGTGACCTTTCACTTCATCTCTGCAAATAATAGATCAACCATCCATCTTGCAAATGAGACTGCATGAAATAGGAACAGGAATCACTTCACCCTGGAAACTGGAGGGAGGATGAGGGGAAAGGAGTGGAGGAGGAGATGAAATGCAGACTCGGTAATTGTTTTGCCAAATGCTTACATTCTATTCATAGTAATGATCCTGAGCTTCTGTTTGCCTGCCACTTCAACTCCTGGCTACGTTTCCATGCTGTCTCAGGCCTGCTGTAGTGCTCCAGTGAGACTCAAGGCAAGTTGGAAAAGGTGCTTCATCTTCAGTTTGGGAAACTTGCAGCCTTCAGGACTCAATATCAGGTTCAATAATTGTGTAGGCTGAACACCTCTTTCCATGTCATTTACTGTAACCCTCCCACCCCCACGCCCTCCCACACACACAGGCACACACACCCTACATACACACACACACAGACACAAACACACACAGAAACACACACACACACACACACACACACGCGCGTACACAAACACACACACAGATGCAGACACACACACACAGAGAAACACACACACACACACACACATACGGACACACACAGAAACACGCGCACACACAGACACACACTCACTCACACACAGACGCGTGCGTACACAAACACACACACACAGAAACACACACAGATGCGTGCACAAGCGTGCGCACACACACACACACGTGCGCGCGTATACACACACACACACACACACACACACACACATGCGTGCACAGACACACAGACACACACACAGACAGACACACACACACACACACAGACACACACAGACACACAGACACACACACACACACACACACACACACACACACACACACACACACACACACACACACAGCAAGTCCTGCCATGATATACGGTGCTTTCAATAGAGCCGGTCTGGATTCACCAGACACAATGCTGCACACTTTCTCGCATTTAGCTTTTCTTCTTCCCTGGCTTACTATCAACCAACTGTCTGTCTAACTTTTCTCCTGTCTCTGTCCCCACCATCTACTCACTCCTTCCCTCCCAGCTGCTGTCATCAGCATAAATATCACTTTTCCTTGATGCTATCAGTTATGATAAAGTGTTACTGGGCTCAAAATGTTGACACTGTTTTCTCTCCACAGATGCTGCCAGACCTTCTGAGTTTCTCCAGCACCTTCTGTTTTTGTGTCAGCATTGATTGTTGACTTTAAGCCAGCAGTAGGAGACAAACCCAGAACTTCATCCGCCAGAGGCCTCATACTCCCAATGGATATAGATTGAAAATATCACTCTCTTGGTGGGGAGGGGCACAGCTACTTCAGAGCCTTTGGATTTCTTTAGGAAGACAAAGCATTGCTGGAGAAGAAAGAAATGGATAAGTGAGGAGATAGTAGGAACTGCAGATGCTGGAGTCTGACATAACATGGTGCGGAGCTGGATGAACACAGCAGGCTGGGCAGCATCAGAGAAGCAGGAAAGCTGACATTTTGGGCCAGGACCCAGAAAAAATGTAAGTGGTCACTGAGGACGAGTTTATCCACTTAAATTCTCCATGATTTTTGCAGTGTGATGACAATTCATAATATATAATTATTATGATTATTTCAAAAGTGGGGTTCTGAAGTGGACAGGACTGTGTGTAACTTAAAATTTGATTTATATTTTTACATGGTGCATGTGACGAAGAAGAGGCATGGGTTTATTTTCTCTTTCAGTTTGTTTGCTGGGTACCAGAGTATCTGATGTTTGTTGATGCGTGCATTTTTGGTGGGAGTTTAGAACCTTGGAAATAGAGCTGAAGGTGAATGGTTGTGTGCATTAGGAAAAAACAAGTAGAAGAGGAAACAGCCTGTAGTTTTCCAGCTACAGGGACCAAGCGTCAGAGAAAGGCAGAGCCCTCCAGCAGATCAGACACCGAGTGCAGGTGCTATCAAAATGTAGAGGTACGATTGGTTGAGCAGTCTCCAAAAAGTCAGAACTGGTTTAAAATTCCCAAATGGCTTAGAAGAAAACTTCACAGAAACTGTGATGGAAGCTAAAGGTTTGGAAAACCTATATGTTTCCTTCGACAGTGCCAAGAACGTTGGAGGAGAAAAGCTGCAGAAACCAAGTGTAAACATGCCAACTGAACAAGAGACTTTAAAGTAGAGATAAGGTCACCCTTCACTGAGGTTTGTGTATCTGTAAGGTGGTATTTCTAATATTTGTGAGAGAACCACTAGAACGAGTCTTTGTATGACGCAATATGGTTAGGGTCTTTTTTTTGTGCAGGCTGAACTTTGATGTTCTATTCTAATAAATACATTGTCAGCCCTTTGTGAATATCCTTAGTAACTGACCATGACAAGGCAAAATTGCAAAAATAAATAAATGTATGGTTTCAGAGTTAGTAGGAACTGCAGACGCTGGAGAATCCAAAATAACAAGGTGAAGCGCTGGATGAACACAGCAGGACAAGCAGCATCAGAGGAGCAGGAAAGCTGACATTGAAGGGTCTAGGCTCAAAACATCAGCTTTCCTGCTCCTCTGATGCTGCTTGGCCTGCTGTGTCCATCCAGCTCTACGCCTTGTTATCTGAAATGTATGGTTTATCAAGTTTCACATTTGGATCTGATTGATCCATCATTACCATTGTAGAATTCCTACAATGTGGAAGCAGGCTATTCAGCCCATCAAGTCCACACTGAGCCTCCAAAGAGCATCCCACTCAATGTCTGTAGCCCAGCATTTCACATGGCTAAACCACCTAATCTGCACATCTTTGGGCTTTTGGGAAGAAACCAGAGCACCCGGAGGAAACCACTGCAGACTTGTGGAGGATGTGCAAACACCACACAGACAGTCGCCCGAGGATGAAGTCAGGCCCAGGTCCCTGGCACCGTGAGGCAGCAGTGCTAACTACTGAAACACCATGACACCCCAGCAGCTTGGATCATAACAACAGTTTGTGAAATACTTTCAAAGTGCCATGTTGCAATGTGAAAAATGCGACATACAATTCAGGATTAGCAAGATCTCTTACATGCCAAGCTGAGGGAACTGTCAGATGCACCATCTTCCAATTAAGCAATAAATCAAGATCCTGCTATTGTGGAAAAAAAAAATGCCATGGGATTATCTTGCAGAAATGTAAATGAGTTTTTTTCAGTGCCTTGGCCAATATGTATCCATTAATCAATATCATAAATACAGACGATCTAGACATTGTGCATTGCTGTTGATAAGACCTTACTGCGCATAAACAGCTGAGTTCCCCACAATAGGACAGATGTAACGTGTGAGAAAACAAACAGTTGCTTGGCAATAAATGACTTGATTTGTGCTGAAAGGAGAGACAAGTTGCTGAGGCTTTTCATCTTGCATTCATCAGGACAAATGCAAGAAAGCCAAATTTCACACATTCGCAACAATTTATACTGTGGGAAAACAAGGTGTCAATTGTTTTCTCCTTGGCAATGCCTTTGCTGATTATAACCAAGTTCCCACCCAATGTGAACCATCTCCTCTTGTAGCTTAAATTATTGTGATTGCTTGAAATTTGATGCTTGGGCATTGGCCATATTTTGTTAATCATAGCCCATGTCATTCAGACCCGTACGAGTTTCTGCTCTTTTCTTCTGATGAAAGAAAAAGCTTCAACAACATCATTCTCTTTACTTCAAAACCATTTAATACATTGTAATGTTTTATGGGGATACCCTGCGTTTGTGTCTACATTTTCAGAGTGCCTCCCCTCTCCCACTTGTGCTGTTTCTGCCCTGACATTCCCACTTTTTCAGAAACAGAGTAAATTCAGCCTTCCATAATGCTGGTGTTGGACTGGGGTGGACAAGGTCAGAAGTCACATGACACCAGGCCATTGTTCTACAGGAGGAGTGTTCCAAAAATTTGTGATTTCAAATAAACCTGTTGGACTATAAACTGGTGTTGTGTGACTTCTAATTCATTCTCAAATAGACTTTACATACATCTGGTGGGCAATAAATTTCACTTACACAGTTTTAAGATGACAGCACATTTATTTTCATGGGTTTGTTTCCAGAAAGCAAATAAATAACACACTGGAAGGAATACTTGAGAAGTTCATTCCCTTGTATTGTGACTGTTTGGAAGATGACTTTCACTGTTTCGACCAGGGAGATCTTTAGAGCTTTTCTCAAGAGCAATAGGAATATACAACATAGTTTTTCACCTGATGGGCTTTCCACTTGGTGTGCAGTGAAGTAAAAGTATGCGTTAAGAGTATACACATCTGTATTTGTGCCTGTGTGTGTGTATGTCTGGGTGTGTGTTCATGTCTGGGTGTGTGTTCATGTCTGGGTGTGTGTTCATGTCTGTGTGCATGTATGTCCACACGCATGCATGTATGTGTGTACGCACACGTGTGCGTGTGTGTGTGTGTGTGTGTGTGTGTGTGTGTGTGTGTGTGTGTGTGTGTTTGTGTTTAAACTGTCCCTGTTATAAACTGAGCTCATTTGCCAGTGGGAATTGCAAACAGATTGCTTACACTGTCTGGAAAACTGGGCAATTAGCCTGTTGACTGATGGCAGTGGAAGTAAATGACATATCTGGTTTATATTGCTTGAAGTGACAGCAGAAGCTGTTCTAGACCACACTCTCTCCATGTTGCTTTGGCAAGAAAGGCTTTTCATTTTAGAGGACTGGAAGTGGCACTTGAGAAAGAAGGAGCTCGCAGAAGCTATTTCACCCCTTAAGCCTGTTTAATGAGATCATTTCTCATTGGTAACCTCACTTTACAACCCAAATTTTGCTTTGTGTCACTCAACATGGACTATACTTGGACTCTCGCTCTTAATGGATTGATGTCCAAGTAATTTTCAAATGAGTTGAGAGCTTCTGCATCCAACATCCTTTGAGTCAGTCCAATGCTCATCCCTAAGACCCTCCAAGTTAGGAAAATAGTTCCTTCTGGAATGCAGTTGGAGGACTCTGGGGCACCTTGTGAAAATGTCGCAGAGCGGCTTCTCACTGGACATAAATAGCACACTGTGGGTTGATTCCTTGCGCAATTTGAAGGGATAAACACATGTTAAGGTAAGCTTTTCATTAACTTAACAGTAAGATTGGAACCTGGTATATCTCTGATGGCAATGTTTAACAAACATTAATGACCCCCAGCTTAAAATGCATCAATGGGATTTGGCATTAATATCTGTTTACGGAAAACAGCATCACAGTCAACAGGCTAATTGCCCAGTTCTGGTCGGCCTATTAAAGGAAAGATGTGGATGCTTTGGAGAGGGTTCAGAGGAGGTTTACCAGGATGCTGCCTGGACTGGAGGGCTTATCTTATGAAGAGAGGTTGACTGAGCTCGGACTTTTTTCATTGGAGAAAAGGAGGAGGAGAGGGGACCTAACTGAGGTATACAAGATAATGAGAGGCATAGATAGAGTTGATAGCCAGAGACTATTTCCCAGGGCAGAAATGGCTAACACGAGGGGTCATAGTTTTAAGCTGGTTGGAGGAAAGTATAGAGGGGATGTCAGAGGCGGGTTCTTTACACAGAGAGTTGTGAGAGCATGGAATGCGTTGCCAGCAGCAGTTGTGGAAGCAAGGTCACTGGGGTCATTTAAGAGACTGCTGAACATGCATATGGTCACAGAAATTTGAGGGTGCATACATGAGGATCAATGGTCGGCACAACATCGTGGGCTGAAGGGCCTGTTCTGTGCTGTACTGTTCTATGTTCTATGTTCTATTTCTATCATCTGTTGTATAGAGAATATTTTTTAATTTTATTCTGGAAAAGTTCTGATCCATTGCTCTGAGTATGTTCCTTAGTACTAGACTCCAACCCAGGGATATAATTTTCTCTCTAACAATTCCTGTGAATTCAATTTAATATCTTGAAAATTTTGATCAACTCACCACTTCCAGATTTCATGAATAGGAAGGCAATTTATATGATCTCACACACAATGTAGCTCTTTTGCGTCCAAATACTGTACCTCTTCCAAAGTCAATATAACCTTCTCGAATTACTCATTATTCCTCTGGTATGGTATGACCAAAATTTTGTACAGCTGAAGAATAAATGATCTCCGATTGTATTCCAGTCCTCTGCATGTAAAAGCTGATTATTCATGAAACTTTTTTGCTTTTTCATTTTGAGGTCTGTTATCTTAGCTCCAGGACATCTCCACAGGAGTCCGTCAGGGTGTTCTCCTCAGTCCAACCTCTTCAGCTGTTTCATCAATGTCCTTCATGGATTACCCACAGACACTACTCTGACCCAGTAGGAAGGTCAGCCAGGAGCTCACGTTCCAGAAAGAAGGCCAATCCATGCTACAACGTGTGCCTGGGCTTGGAAAGTGTGGAACTTTGGCCTCCCAGTAGGAGGAAGAACTGTCCTTGAGATTTCACAGCCAAACAGACTGGCCAGTGGCTTGGTAAGCTTGGGGTCAATAAGTAGCGGGCAGTTGAGAGTGGACAGAAAGGCATTGGATGAGGCACCCTTTACAAGTTACATGTTCCTGCCACCCTGACTGGGAATATTTGTGACAAAAGCTGAAATGCCCAATCCTATGACTTTGTCACCGCGCTGGAGGGAGTTCAGAGGTAATTTACAAGGAACCATTTGGAAATTTGACAGATTCCATCGTCTGGGATTGTTTTCCTTGGAATAGAGGAGGTTAAGTTGTGACCAAATTGTGATATACTGAATTATGACTAAATATTACAAATACAAATACCAGCGATAATTTAGGCTCTAATCATAGGGTTAAATCAGTGGAAATTAACCTCTGTGTGTGTTTTACCCACCATTTTCACTGGCTGCACCCACACTGTCCTATTTAAACCCATTGGGGAGCAGTTCTGTGACCACATCACAAGGTTACTCTAGGATCCTAAAGGCCTTAGACAATGATGAGGGATAAGGAAATATCTTACCAACTCTGTGGGTGACAAGGCCATTGATCTCACTGTCTCAAAGGAAGGCAGAAATTCTCAACGTATTTAAAAAGCACTTGGATGTCAACTTTTTAAGAGCTATAGTGTGAGTACAGGGGGTGGGAGGAAAAGATTAGAGTGCTAGACTTTGGAGAGGGTCAAAGGTGGGTGTGTGGAACTGTTGGGAGTGTGATTTCCCCCCTGATGCTGAAAGGGCACTTTCAAATGATGTGTTGGGTCACTCTTCAGTCTTTGGCCCAAAGCCAGTGGTGTCCAACATTAAAGTGAAGGATAAGAGGTTTAGAGGGGATTTAAGGAAACGTTATTTCACCCAGAGTGCAGTGGGGATCTGGAATGCACTGTCTGGGATAGTAACTGATGCAAGAAACGTCACAACCTTTAAAAAAGTGCTTGGATGGGCACTTGGAATGTCATAAAATTCAATGCAATGAGCCAAGTGCTGGGATGTGGGGTTTGTGTAGATGGGTCAATGCAAATTCGATAGGGCTGAGGGGCTTGACTCCATGATGATATGGGAAATGTCTCCTTCGATGATATCAATGTTCTAAGATGACAGGGTTCTACGGTCAGTATTAATGTTCAATCAATAGATTGACACATTCATGAATGCAAGCCCTTATGAGCCTATTGTGCATGGATCAGAATTTCATCAGACTGAGAATAGAATTGCAAATTTCTGGCCCTTCCCCTGCCAATTAGATCACTAAGTCAGCAGAAAATGAAACAAAAGATTATTTCACACAAAGGACATTGGCTGCTTTTTTTGCTTTGCTTTTTTCCATCAGCTACTTTATTGGCAGCACACTCACTGTGAACAGGGAATAATTGAAATGGAGTTGGGGTGTGGGGGTCAAGACTCTCTGAGAAGCCAGTCCTTTTTTATATCTGTGCGAAGGATTTCGAGGAAGTGGGAGGGGTTGACGGGCTGGAATTCCAAACATGTGCCAGCACAAGAATCTGAGTATTTTCGTCGAGTCTCAATCATGTTTGAGATTCCCAAAGTCACCGAGACGAGTGAAAATCAACAGAACTCTCCTTCAAATGTGAATTCTATTTTATTCTGTTCCAGCAAACCCAGACCTGAATGCAATTGGTCAGGGATCAAAGAATACATGGAAATTTCCTTTCAGACAGAGCACAAATCCTGACCTCCCTACCACTTAAAATATTGATGTGTGTTTTTGATAAATAAGCCAACCTGCCAAAGGGATACATGGGGAATATTTTCATAGTTGGTCACTTGGTATTGCAATTCCATCACTGTTGCTGGGTCAAAATCTCGGAACTCAGTTGTTAACAGCTCTCTGGGGTTTCCTACACCACTTGAAGTGCATTGGTTCATTAAGGTGACTAGCTACCTCCTTCTCGAGAACACTAAGGTTGAGGCAATAAATGTTCACTTCCCATCAACGATTAAAAAGAAAATGACTGTTAGCATTGCTGGGGTAAAGAAAATAAAATGTGCCAATGACAGCCAACAAATATGGTTCAGGGTTTTCCCGGGAATGTTGCAAAAGGGTGACCAGGCCACTGCTCCAGAAAGCCTCTGAGGTCACCTGGTAAAAGTATTCTTTTCAAACTATCGGGGGTTTGTAGATGTAGAGAGGACGTTACCACTTGTGAAAGAGTCAAAAACCAACATCAACAAATATAATACAACTGCCAATAATTTCAATAGGGAATTCAAGATATACTTCTTTGCTCTAGACTGGTGATATTATAGAAGTCACTTCTGTTTTTTTACAACAAATTAAGGTACAAAAACCCAGTGGAATAAATGATCCAACCACTATGAAGTAGAGTGAAGTTAAAAGTTTCATTACATTAAAAAGGAAGATGTATAAACTTGCCAAAAATGTAACAAGCCTGAGGATTGAGAGCATCATAGAGTTCAGCAAAAGAAGACCCAAAAAACTGAAAAAGGAGAAAATAAAATCTGAACATAAACTAGTGAGAAACATAAGCACAGACCATAGAGTCTTTTAAAAGCATGTAAAATTAAAATGATTAGTGAAGACAAATTTGGGCTGATTACAAGCAGAAAAAGGATAATTTATAATGGGCAAGTATCAGAGAAACTAAGCAAATACTTTGTGATTGTCTTCACAGATGAGAGTAGAAAGAACCTCACTGGAATGCCAGAGAACAAGGGTACCAGACAGCATGAATTAGTATTAATAAGAAAAAGCAGTACTGGAAAAATTTATGATACTGAAAGTAACTCCACAAATAGTGGGTTTGCTGGTTTCAGAGATAATGGGAGCTGCAGATGCTGGAGAATCCAAGATAACAAAGTGTGAAGCTGGATGAACACAGCAGGCCAAGCAGCGTCTCAGGAGAACAAAAGCTGACGTTTCGGGCCTAGACCCTTCATCAGAAAAGGGGGTTGGGGAGAGGGTTCTGAAATAAATAGGGAGAGAGGGGGAGGCAGACCGAAGATGGAGAGAAAAGAAACTTCGGTCCGTCTCCCCCTCTCTCCCTATTTATTTCAGAACCCTCTCCCCATCCCCCTCTCTGATGAAGGATCTAGGCCCGAAACGTCAGCTTTTGTGCTCCTAAGATGCTTTTTGGTTTGCTGGTTTTGTTATCTAAAATGCGATGGAATTTAGAATAATTCCTGCAGATTGAAAGGTGGCAAATGTAAACCTCCTTGTTACAAAATATAGCAGAGGAAACGTGGGGAATGACAGACCTCCTAATCTACCATCAGTGATTGAAAATGCCAGAATCTATTATGGAGGATGTGATTACGGGACAATTAGAAAATAATAGCAGGTTTCGGCATAGTCAAGATGGATTTATGCATAGGAAATAATATTTGACAAACCTGACAGAGTATTCTTAGAATGCAAAGAGTTAAAGGAGATTGTCCCATACTCAGCTTATATTGTTGGAAGAATAGGAAGTGATTTCATTGAAACATACAAAATTCTTACAAAGAGTGACACAGGTGATGGAGAAAGTGTTCTTCCCCTGGCTTGGGGAACCAGGGGGTAGATCCTTACAAGGAAAGGCTTAGGACTGAGATAAAATGGGTTTCTTTGCTCAGAGGGTGGGACGTCAGTGGAAACCTGTAAAATCTATGAAACCTCAGTCAGTTACTATATCCAAAACAGGGAACAACAGATTTCTCGATACGATAATGGGATAGTACAGGATAATGGTGCTGAAGTAGGACATCAGGAATGATCTTGTTGAAGGGCAGAACAGACTGGAAGAGCCAAATAATCTAGTCCTGTCCTATACTCCTAATTTCCCAAACGGAGCAGTTGTGGTGAAAAACATCAATAAATTTAAAGGGCAGCTCGATAAGTAAATAAGAAGGAACAGATTAGACAGATATTCAGACAGAGTGAGATGAATGAGGATGGGAGAATGTGTATGGATCGAAAGCTTTTGTGCAGGTCAAATATAAAAGCAAAATTCAGTGGATGCTGAAAATCTGCGAAAAAACAGAAAAGGAGAGAAGCATGTGGCAAGTGCCTCCTCCATTCCTTTCTATCTCTTGCTGTTAAGCCAATTTTGTATCCAGTTAGCAAGCTCACCCTGAATCCCATGTTTCCTAACTTTACTGATGATGAACCTTGTCAAAGACTCTACTAAAATCCAAATAAACAATGTCTACTGCTCTGCCATCATCAATCTTTTTGGTAACTTCCTGAAAAAACTCATTCAAGTTTGTGAGACACAATTTTAATCGTGCTAAACCATGCTAATGATCCCTAATTTTTTTTGCCTCTTTAAATAGCCATAAACCCTATCTTTTATAATCGCCTCCAACAATTTACCCACAACTGAAGTCAGACTCACAGGCCGATAGTTCCCTGGTTTCTCCTTATAACCTTTCTTAGACAAAGATACAGCATTAACAAACCTCCACTTTTTAAGTAAAGCCTTTGACAAGATGATAGACTAATTAGTTAAGTTAGGTCCAGTGGGATTCAGGATGAGCTTGCCAGTTATATACATCATTGGCTTAATGGCAGCAGACAGAGAGTAATGGTGGAGGGTTGCTTTTTCAGACTGGAAGCCGGTGACCAGTGGTGTTCCACAACAATTGTTTCTGGGTCTTCTTTTGTTGGTCTTCTACATGAGTGATTTGGATGAGAATACAGAAGGCATGGTTGATAGGTGATATAGTAGAGAGTGAAGAAAGTTTTCTAAGATTACAAAGGGATCTTGATCACATGGGCCACTGGGTTGAAAAATCGCAGATGGAGTTTAATCTGGACAAATGTGAAGTATTTTGGCACAACAAACAGGGCTAGGGCTTATACCATTAATGGTAGGGCCTGGGGTAGTGTTGCAGAACAGAGGGACCTAGGGGTGCAGGTACATATATATCTTTGAAGTTTGTGTCATGTAGAGACAGGATGGTTAAAAAGGCATTTGCCGCATTTACATTGCTCAGTCCTTTGTGTATAGGATTTAGGGCGCTATGTTGAGTTTGTACAGGACGTTGGTGAGGCCTCTTCTGGAATACTCTGTCCAGTTCTGGTCACCCAGACATAGGAATGATATTATCAAGCTGGCGAGGGTTCAGAAGTGATTTACCAGGATGTTGCCGAGTGTGGAAGACTGGAGTTATATAGAAAGGCTGGATAGGCTGGGACTTCTTTCCCCGGAGCGTAGGAGATTGAGAAGTGAATCTATAGAAGTTTATAAAATGATAGGAGGTATAGATAGAGTTAATAGTAGTTGTCTTTTCCATAGGATGGGGGAAGTTAAAAACAATGGGGAACAGTTTTAAGGTGGGAGGACAGAGATTTTAAAAAGGCACAAGAGGCAAATGTTTTACTCAGAGGGTAGTTCACATTTGGAATGAACTTTTTGTGGAAGTGCTTGATGCAGGTACAATGACGATGTTTAAAAGACACTTGAATAAGTAGATAAATAGGAAAGGTTTGAAGGGATATGGGCCAGGAGCAGGCAGATGGGACTAGTTTATTTTGGGATTATGGCTGGATGAAATAAAGGATCTGCTTCCATGCTGAATGACTCTATGACTCTATAATTTTGGCAGCATCTGTGGAGAGAGAAGTAAGTTGCAAGTCTATGAACTTTTGTCAGAACTGTAAAAAATTAGAAATAAAATAGGCTTTGACAAAGTAGAAGGAGGCAAGCTGTGAAGGAAATGAAGGGAAGGTATGAATGAGGTTGCGAGGCTGATGGGAATGGTAATCATACGATCCCTACAGTGTGGAAATGGGCCCTTCTGCCCAACAAGACCACACCGATAGCTAGGACAGACCGATGAAAGTCTAGTCCAGAGGAGGTGCGAATGGCAGGATGAAAAGCAGCTACCATCTGAAACTGACAAAGAGAGAGATAAAAACAAGCAAACAAGGCCTGCAAAGAAACAGGTAAGAAGTTGGAGACAAAGCTTATAATATGAAATTACTGAACTTCACCTTGCGGTGTCAAATAAACCTGTTGGACTATAACACAAACAGAAATTACTGGAAAGTCTCAGCAGGTCTGGCAGCATCTGTGAAGAAAAAGTCAGAGTTAATATTTTGGGGCCGGTGAAAATCTGGTGTTGTGTGACTTCTAACATCATCGCATTGAATGATGAAGCAGATTTGAGGGGCCAAATGCCTATTCCTGTCTCTATTTCTTATGGTCTTAGTAAACAATGTATTCTCTTACAGAGCCTTTGCATGTGTGCGTTAGTGGACGTGTAAGCTTTTGTGTATGTGTGTAGCCATTGGCTTAAAGCATTGTAGAACCTATTACTGACAAGAGGGAGATTTTGAAGGAACATCAAATCACCCAGCATGAGAAAAGAGTGCAAGTTGACTTGGAGTTTGAGAGAATGAAGTACTACTTTGAGAAGGTGACCAAACAAGTAGACAAGAGTAAACCGGTTGATGTGGTGTATATGGATTTCAGCAAGGCGGTCGATAGGTTCCCCACAATAGGCTATTGTACAAAATGCGGAGGAATGGGATTGTGGGAAATATAGCAGTTTGGATCGGAAATTGGCTTGCTGAAAGAAGACAGAGGGTGGTAATTGATGGGAAATGTTCATCCTGGAGACCAGTTACTAGTGGTGTACCGCAAGGGTCGGTGTTGGATCCACTGCTGTTTGTCATTTTTATAAATGACCTGGATGAGGGCGTAGAAGGATGGGTTAGTAAATTTGCAGATGACACTAAGGTCGGTGGAGTTGCGGATAGTGACAAAGGATGCTGTAGGTTGCAGAGAGACATAGATAAGCTGCAGAGCTGGGCTGAGAGATGGCAAATGGAGTTTAATGCAGACAAGTGTGAGGTGATGCACTTTGGTAGGAGTAACCGGAAGGCAAAGTACTGGGCTAATGGTAAGATTCTTAGTAGTGTAGATGAGCAGAGAGATCTCGGTGTCCATGTACACAGATCCTTGAAAGTTGCCACCCAGGTTGACAGGGCTGTTAAGAAGGCATACAGTGTTTTAGCTTTTATTAATAGAGGGATCGAGTTCCGGAACCAAGAGGTTATGGTGAAGCTGTACAAAACTCTGGTGCGGCCGCACTTGGAGTATTGCGTGCAGTTCTGGTCACTGCATTATAAAAAGGCTGTGGAAGCTTTGGAAAGGGTGCAGAGGAGATTTACTAGGATGTTGCCTGGTATGGAGGGAAGGTCTTATGAGGAAAGGCTGAGGGACTTGAGGCTGTTTTCATTAGAGAGGGGAAGGTTGAGAGGGGACCTAATTGAAACATATAAAATAATCAGAGGGTTAGATAGGGTGGATAGGGAGAGCCTTTTTTCTCGGATGGTGACAGCGAGCACGAGGGGCATAGCTTTAAATTGAGGGGTAAAAGATATAGGACAGATGTCAGAGGAGTTTCTTTACTCAGAGAGTAGTGAGGGAATGGAACGCTTTGCCTGCAATGGTAGTAGATTCGCCAACTTTAGGTACATTTAAGTCGTCATTGGATAAGCATATGGACGTACATGGAATAGTGTAGGTTAGATGGGCTTCAGATCGGTATGATAGGTCAGCACAACATCGAGGACCGAAGGGCCTGTACTGTGCTGTAATGTTCTATGTTCTATGTTCTATCTACTTTAGAGATTGTACCAGTCCTGATGTGGACAAGATTGAAAGATTGAAACAACTTGTCTCCATCACTTCCACTGCAGGCACATCACATTTCAAATTTGGCCGTGACTGTTTCCACAAGACATCACATAAAACAAAACCAATCCGTTAACTAAGGAACACAATAAATGTGAGCACAAATACATTGATGCTCCCCAACATGGGTGGCATGGTGGCTCAGTGGTTAGCACTGCTGCTCCACAGTGTCAGGGACCCGGCTTTCAACTCTACTCTTGGCTGACTGTCTGTGTGAAGTTTGCATATTCTCCCTGTGTCTGCGTGGGTTTCCTTCGGGTGCTCTGGTTACCTCCCACAGTCCAAAGATGTGCAGGTTAGGTGATTTGGCCATGCCAAGTGTTCAGCGATGTGTAGGTTAGGTATGTTAGTCATGGAAAATGCAGGGTTACAGGGAAAGCATAGGGAAATGGTTCTGGCCGGGAAGCCCTTCAGAGGGTTGGTGTGGACTTGTTGGGCTGAATGGCCTTCTTCCCCGCTGGAGGGATTCTATAATTTGTATTTTCAGATCATCCTGTATTATTATCATCATTCTTAAATGTTCATTTGGTATAGGAGTTGGGACATCATGTTGTAGCTGTGCAGGACATTTTTAGATTACAGAATACAGTTCTGGTCACCCTTCTATGACACGGATGTTGTTAAACTTGAGAGGTCACAGAAAATATTTACAAGGATATTGTATAACTGTATAACTCTATGATTCTAAGATCTGGTAGCTCAAGAGTGCCAGTGGGAGCTCTGTTGGGATTTTATTCTTTCATGGAACATGGGCATAACTGATAAGGCATAACTGATAATTTGAGGGTGGGAATGGTTTTGTCCAAAACACCTCTCAGCTCACAGGCAAGTAGGGATAGGCAACTGATAAATTCCATTTTTGACAATAACAATATCACCCTCAAATTATTCAGAAGATACTCTGGACCCCAAATTTTTCTTCCTTTAAAAGTAAATATCAGGTGATTCAATTTGATTGGTCAAAATACCAGATCTAAAGCAAAACCCAAATTATTCATCAACTGTAGTCAAAATACAACAAAATAAAGAAGGAATTGGAATAACTTTACTATCTTGGAAAACCTAACAGAATAGTAAATATAGTAACTATTATTAAATAACTGTTCCAATGTAGTAACATCCCATAAACACACTCTTGGCAAAAGGCAAATTGAGAAATTAGATTGCCTCACATGCAGTTCTCCAATCCAGAGGGAAAAATAAAAAATCCATAGAAAATGCAGGTAGAGAGTGTAGCTGCTAGGAGAGATTCACTGCCTTTCAACCCTACTGAAACCCCAGCAACAAATGCTGCTGAAAGGAAGCTAAAAATCCTGGCTCTGTGGTAGCTCGACCCCACTTGTTCAGGCTGCTCATATTGTTCCAACTTTTAAAAATAAAGCTGAGGCCTCACAAGCTGTTTACTCTAGTTGTGTTGGTAGACTGCTTATCACCTCTACATTAAAGCTCTCCTCAAAATTAAAACGTAATAAAATCATCTCTTAAAACACCAGAGCATCATCACAGGTGCTTAAGAGGACAATTTCAGGGGGCAATTAGCTGTCATTCTCATTGCCTTGCATCTGGAGTCACATGTAGGCTAAACCAGGCAAGGATGGATAATTTCCTGCCCTAAAGGACATTAGTGAACCAGATGTATCTTTAGCCTGCTTTCTCACTAGAGTTTAGAAGTGTGAGAGGAGGTGATTGAAACTTATAGAATTTTAATAGGGCTAAACAGACAAAATATACACACGATAGTTCCCTTGGTCAGGGAGATAGAACCAGGGGTCACAGTTTCAAGATAGGGGGTAGACCATTTAAGACTGAGATGAGGAGACATCCCTCCACTTAGAAGGTGGTCAACCTGTGGAATTCTCTACCACTGAAGACTGGTCACTGAGTGTAGTCAATCAACTGACTGATTTTTTAAAAGATATTGAAAGGGTATAGGGAGAAAGCAGGACTATGTTGCTGAGATAGAGGATAATCATGTTGAATGGCAGAACAGGCTCTCAAAGGGCCAACATTTGCTTTCTATGTTTGAATAACAGCTGTTATAATCACCATTATAGAGACAAGCCTTATAATGGCAGATTTTGTTTCGGGAATTGAACTGCTATACCTACCTCATTGGGATTCAAACCCAGTCACTCAGTGTGAATTATTAATGCAACGACATTCCTCCATGCCATCATTGTAACTGCTGAGGGAAGTGTGTCTTGCTGCCTGGAGTCCATTCCAGGTTTTATCCACTGCTTCTCTGTTCATTGTTCATGAGCCAAGAAATGGAAGTTCTGCTCCAATTGCCTGAAGCTGAAAACCTGGCATCTGCCCATCAAAGTGTTGGCAGCAGCTAAGCATCAAGGATTATAGGTTAGGCAGGAACTCAGATACATGCAGACCTGGCCCTGCTTGGCAGTTTTGAAAGATTTGGAGCTGCCTGGGCTTCCTTGCACCACACCTCACCTCCCACCCGGCTGACCCATGGATGGCTTGCTGGACAATGCAAAGTCTTGCTTTGTGTCTCAAAACAAACAACACAGGCCACTGTGAGAGGAAACAGATGGTGACATAAATGCAAGGGACGTGTCCAGCTTGGAGATCCATCTTGATTTCATAACGAGCGATTTGACACAGACGGGAGATTTTGTCATTCTATTGAACATTTTCCCCATCAATAGTTACAATGCTGTCAGATGTTCTCGTTAACACATCCCTGACCTTTGCTGGTCCAGCAACTCTAGAGCTGGTGAATTTCAAACTGATAATTGTTATTCATTTATTCATAGTAGAGCTCTACATTCAGACTGTTACGCAATAGGATCTGTCAAATTCTCAATAACTATAATGATAACGCACATTAAGAGATTCTCGTACTTTGGTAAAGACTGTCCTGGTCAGATGAATTAACATAGCACCTTCATGTGGTCTTCACTTGCTCCATAAGCTTTTTGTTACTTTCTTCATGGGATGAAGGCATCGCTGGCCAGGCAGTATTTCTTGCCCACCCCTAATTGCCCAGAGGGCAGTTAAGAGTCAACCACATTGCTGTGGGTCTGCAGTCACATGTAGGTCAGACCAGGGTAAGGATGGCAGTTTCCTTCCCTAAAAGACATCAGTGAACCCGATGGGCTTTTCCTGACAATCAGTCGCCGTTAGATTCTTAATTCCAGATATTTACTGAATTCAAATTCCACCATCTGCTGTAATGGGATTAGAACCCAGGTCTTCTCAAACATTATCTGCATCTCTGGATTAACAGTCCAGCGATAATACCATTAGGTCATTGCCTCCCCAAGCTGTTGGATAGAATGCCACACAATTGACTGGCCAACCATGTTCCAGCTCATAGAAGGCAAGGGACTGTAGCAACTTGATATGGAACTGACTCAGTAACAGGAAACACGGAGAAGGGGTATTTGTTTGATTTGAGGCCTGGAGGAAAGTTTATTTTTGTGTGTGGGGGGCATTGTGAGGGGCCCAACTTGTCTTGATATATGTTGGTGGCCAGGGGTGCACAGGACACAATTTCAAAATGGCAGAAAACATAAGAATTCCGTGGAGGATGGTATTAACACTTTAAAACGCAAAACTTCCCTGCTGGAACAGGCAGATGCCCAGTAAATGAAATTCGGCGCAGAGCAGTGTGACGTTGGAAGAATGGGAAGAGACAATCCAAAATAAAGGGCACAGTGCTTTTCCAAATTTGCTCAGTGGATACGGGCATCACACGGTGCTGAACCTTCATTTTGTTGCCCATCTCTAATTGCCCAGAAGGCAGCTAAGAGTGAAGACATTGTTGTAGGTGTAGAGTCACATGTAGGCCAGATTGGGTAAGGGTAGTGTATTTTGTCCCCCGAAGGGCATGAGTGAACCAGATGGGATTTATACCAATTGACATTGATTACACGTTTACCATTAGATTGGCTTTTTAATTCAAGATTTGATTTAGTGGAATTCAAATCTCACCACATGCTGTGGTAGGCTCCATGCACCCAGATCATTAGGGCTTGGTGGTCCTGGGTTAGTAGCTCAGTGATATTCACAGAACACCAATGTCTCCTTCAATGCAGAAACAGAGAGACCTGGGATTGAGATGTGTAAAGTGAAAGTAATGTTGAAAGAGGAAGGGCAGGCTGTCAATAACACATACAGCATCCTGGGGCTTTAACATAGAGCACAAAAGCATGGAATTTATGTTAACCCTATATAAATGTTATATTTCCATATATACTTACATATATTTTTATTATGTATGAAATAATATTGAAAGCCTAAGCTGCAGAATTTACCTGAAAACGCTGCAGGGGAGATAAGATAAATGAGATTGGAAAAATTGTAAAGGAGATTTTTAATGAAATTAAAATAAAAGCTTTTCACAAGTACTGATTAGAATTTGCTTGTGATACCACATTACATGTATTGGATTCTTGTTCACAAAGCCATAAAGTTCTCATATCAAAATTGACCATGAAAAGGAATAAACAGGCAACATTTTAAAAATTCAGCATAAAAGGGCATTAACTTAACAGCTTAGAATGAAGGGGCACCAATTTTAGACCTCACAGGCTTCTTTCGCCCAGGGTAGGGGAGAACAAAACTAGAGGGCATAGGTTTAAGGTGAGAGGGGAAAGATTTAAAAGGGACCTTTGAGGCAGCTTTTTAAAGCAGAGGGTGATGCTGGAATGAGCTGCCAGTGCAAGTGGTCGAGGTTGGTGCAAGTACAACATCTAAAAAACATTTGGACAGGTAGATGAATGGAAAGGTTAAAGGGATATGGACCAAACATAGGCAAATAGGACCAGTTCAGCTTAGGAAACCTGGTCAGCATAGACAAGTTGGGCTGAAGGGCCTGTTTCTAAACTGTATGACACTTTGACTCTATAACATAGGAGGCATTAAGAGCTCAGAAATGAAGTAACATTGATTGAAGACTGAGAAGAGGAGAAGTTTCTTTCCTCAGAGGGTTGTGAATCTTTGAAATTCCTTGCAACAGAGAGCTGTCAGAGCAGAGTCCTTGTGCATATTTAGGCTGAGATAGTTTCTTGGTTAATGGGGAATCAAGGGTTATGAGGAAAAGGCAGGAAAGTGGGTGTGAGAAATGTCAGATCTGCCATGATTATGTTGAATGGCAAACAGGCTTGAGGGATTGAATGGTCTAATCCTGTTCCTCCTTCTTCTGGTCTTAAACCATAACAGCAGGGTTTCTCTCAAAAGCTGACAGCTGCTGCACATAGCAGATCCTTCCTCCTCCGTCTTCTATCACTTCAGGAATCTGGCCTCTTCTTTCTCACTTGTGTTTCTAAAACATTCAAAGTTCCTTCCTTCCCCCATCAGAACTAGGGTTTGGCTCCAAGTCATTTCTGGCAGATTGAATCCACAGGCCTGGCTCAAATGATCCCTCCTAGGCTTGGTTTGAGAAATTGAAAGCCAGACAGTCACGATTCATCTTGTCAAAGTTATATTTTTTTTGTTCAGTTACATTCCTGGCCTGACGGTTGCTGTTAATTTTTTTTTCCCTTTTTTTAATGCTGCGCAGTGAACAGTAGTGAATGGTGCCTGCTCGCTTAGCACTTACCTATATGCTCACAGCACCTGTGCCTTGCTACACCAAATAGTGCACTGATACTGCTTAGAAGCAGGAGTGGGCCACCCTGGTGATGATCAAATCCCGTTAGTTCTCTCGGTTTTGAGCCAAAGCAGGCATCCCAACGAGGACATTAGATGGTTACTTGGATAAAAATGGTGTGCAATGATATGGGAGAAAGGCAGGAGTTTGGGACTGGACAGTAGAACCAGCGCAGCCAAGTTAGGCTGAATGGCCTCCTACTGCGCCATAATAATTCTACAGAAACCTGTTTTCAATGTTTATCCCCTTGAGACTCCGATTTCAAACTCTCCATGAGGAGAAAAGATAATTGCAAGCACTCAGGAATGGAGCTAATCACAACCAAAGCACAAAAATTCCAATTCATAATTCTCAGAAACTTAGTGAGGTTAGGAGCCAAATACATCTGTAAGTCATAATTCACAATACAGCTTAACAAGGCTTGATTTTAATGCGGGGAGTGTCAAGCAGAGGAGCCTCGAGGCTGACTTCAGGCCTGCTCGGTTTGTTGACATGAGATCAGGCCCAAATTAATCGTGTGCCCCATTTTCAAATGATATTTCCAACTCTTGCTAAAAGCGGGCATCAGTATGTTGACCTCAGGAGGGAGCATATGAGGAAGGTTGGAGGGATCAAAAGGTACCAAGCGAGGGAGCAGTCAAGTGAGACAGGAAGGAGTAAGTGAGAGATCCAGAAAGTGAAGTGGGCAGGAGAGAATTAATCTGGGACTGAGTGATAATGGGAAATGCAGATGCTGGAGAATCCAAGATAACAAAGTGTGGAGCTGGATGAACACAGCAGGCCAAGCAGCATCTTAGGAGCACAATCTCTGGGACTGTTCGTTTCTTCTCCGAGAGCCTGCTCGCTTAGCACTTACCTATATGCTCTCAGCACCTGTGCCTTGCTACACCAATTAGTGCAGTCACTGAAGCAGATAGCTGCCAAGCAGTCCTCAGTCAAGAGGGCAGTCCATCTTGAAGATCAGCAGTCTGCTCCATCTATTTCAAACCTGCCAGCAGCTGATGTGATAAATGCACTGCACATGTAACAAGCAGACAGCAATATATCAAAGTCTTAGATGAATATTCCTCACTGAAAGCCCTGTTTCAAAGAGAATGGAGTACAACGTCGGGATGTCTTGCTAAAACTATGACAAACCACTAGCCAGAACAACACAGGATTACTGTGCACAGTTGCAGCCTTTTATTTAAGGGAAGATAATAGAATCCCTACAGTATAGAAATTCTGTCCACACTGATCCTCTGAACAGCATCCCAAACAGAACCGCCTCCATTTGCTGCACCTGTAGTTCCCATGGATAATCCATCAAACTTGCAGACTTGTGGACACTATATCCACCTAGCCTGAACATCTCTGGACTGAGGGAGGAAACCAGAGCATCTAGAGGAAACCCACGCAGACAGTCATCCAAGGCTGGAATTGAACCTGGGTTCCTGGTAACATGAGGCAGTGGTGCGAAGCATTGAGCCACAATGACAACCCCACAATATACTGCTATTGGAGGCAACATAAAGCTCTAAGCTGTGTAGCTGCATATATAGACAATGGCTCCAAAGTTCCAAACATGGTGATCCGCATCAGCACAGCAATCACGAGAGTGATTTCCAGTTCTTGGTGTGGATACTGCACTGAACCTTGGAATCTCATATAGCCGGATAAAAATGAGAAGGAATGTTGACTGGATGCAGCCCAGAGAAGTTTCACCAGGCTGCTGCCAGGAATGGAGGGACTCGGTTATGACGACAGATTGAGTAGATTGGGCCTGTACTCATTCGAATTTATAAGAATGAGTGACAACCTTATAGAAACATACAAGATTTTTAGGAGAATTGACAGCTAGATGGGGGGAGTTTGTTTCCCCTTGTAGGAGAGTCCAGGACCAGGCAGCATTATCTCAGAATAAGGGGTTACATATTTCTGATAGAGATGAGGAGAAATTTCTTTGCTCAGAAGATAATAAATCTTTACCATAGAGGGTTGTTGAGGCTGTGTCATTACATTCAAAACTGAGATAGACAGATTTTTAACCAATAAAGTGATTGAGGATTATGTGGAAAAGGCAGGTAAGTGGAGTTGAGGATTACCCAACCAACTATGATTTCATTGAATGGCGGGCCATGCCTGATGGGCTGAATGGCCAATATCTTATGGTCTCATGTTCTGTGAAGACACCCATCACTCAGGGAGTCCTGGTACAGTGAATAATGGCCAGACTTCGATATCAGCCAAGGGCATTGACCACGGTTAGGAATCCAGCCAGCAAAATGTTTTTCCGTTGTCCACATTAGGAGTGGGTAATGGTCAGTCTGTGACCAGTCTGGGGTGTAGGGATAACACAGTTGGGCAGATGGCATTCCTTGACCATCCAAAAGTATTGATCCTTGCTGTACGTGGCAGCTCCCTGGCAGAGTGAGACAACTCTATAACAGTGATGCCCCTGGGTGCAGAGGGATGTAAATATGAAGGACATTGAATGATGAGGGGTTAGGTTTTCACCAGGACCCAATATTTGTAATCATTGCTCCCTCTGATTGCAGATGGTACTGGAAGGTCCCAGCATAGATCTCCATCCATCGGGCCTATGGCCATCTAGTGCTGCTGGATGGTGTGGAAACGCAGCTACATAGGGAGATGCACAGACACATGAATGTCAATATCATAAATGTTTATGCATAAGCTGAAAGTGTCATACAAAGCTTTTCTACCTGAGAGGTGAGTTGTTGTAGTAAGATGGAGCTGAAATCTGATACAGAGATACCATAATGGTTTGGTAGGTAAATAATGACATGAGCTTGGTAAGATAGGGTGAGAACTCTCGTTGAGCTTGTGGTGTCAAAACTGTCTAAAAAAACTCGACAATGTGTGAGTTAGGCTAAAAACCCTAAGATTCAGCACCCTGGCTAAGTAGTTAAATGCAACAGCTACTGCAATTTCTGGGACAAAGCTTTCTTTACCTTCTAGTATTTTCTAGGTGATCACCTCTCCTTCCAGAGATCGAAGACCTTCTGACTATATCGATTACACCCGCGAGCTGTACATTACCTGCGGACCTATCAGAAATCTGATGTCAGGCTAATGAACATTTACATTTATGAGTGATCAGAACTCCACAAACCAATCACAAATGAATCTCACTTTGCAGACACTCCCTCATGCCAGCCTGTCACCAAGTGTTTCCACCACTGCTTGATCAGTGTAGCAGTGTAACCACGGCACACAATGAGTTTCAGTGAGTTGCTCTTAAAAGTGCATCAATTCCTTCCATAATCTTTAGACTTTAAAGAAGCGATTTTCCCATTTCATTCCAGTTACAAATGAAATGAAATTTAAAAAAAGGTGCAGTTTTAATCCAGCACAAAAAAAGGAGCAGGGACTGGGCCAAGTGTTCCCATGAGTCTATTCTGCCTTGAGAGCTAGGATTATCCATGGACTGCATTTACACCTCTTGTTGACGCAGAAAGGCTGCCAACATCATCAAAAACCCCTCCCGCCTCAGTAATGCTCTCCCACAACCTCTTCTGTAAGACAGAAGATACAGAAGCCCGAACACATGCACCAGCAGGTTTAGGAACTGCTTCTTCCCTGCTGTTATTAGACTGATGAATGGGCCTCTCTAACTTCAAACAATATTGACCTTGTTAAGGTTGATCCTGCCTCATGCACGTCCTGTGCGGTGCAACCTGTGCACCTCACTCTATCCAAGTTTTTCCTCACCCTATGATCTGTACATCCTTGCTTACTATAACCTGCCTGCAAACAAAACTTTTAACTGTACTTAGGTACACAAGACAATAAATCAAATCAATCAGTCAATTATTTAATCAATCAAAGAAGAGGAGGCCATTCAGCCCCTCAAGCCCTTCACCATGCAATAAAAACATGACTGGTCTCCTACTTCAATTGTAATTTCCAGCCCTCTTCACATGAGTACTTAAAATACTGTTTAACTCAGCCTTGAATTTGGCCAATTGTTGTACATGTTCAGCCTGGGTAGGCCAATCTAAAGAATCACCTCGGTGATGTAAATCACTTGAGTAAAGTTGCTGCTTCATTGTAGCTGGGACGAAATCCTGGTATCGCCTCCCGAAAGGCTTTGTGGGTCTCCCTACAGCATGTGAACTTCAGCAAGTTTAAAAAGGCAGCTCACCACCTCCTTCTCAAGGGCAATTAGGGGCAGGGTAATAAATGTTGGTTTAGCAAGTGATGCCCAAGCCCCTCGAGTTAATAAGAAAAATCTTATGTGTATCGAATATACTGTCAGCAAGAAATAATTTGATCTTTTAAAAAATGATGTCAGCAGAAAGGGTTAACTCCTCTGCTTATTTGCTGGGACATTGACAAGGGCAAGAAAACTTTGCAGGCAGTTGTCTCACTTCCTTTTTAAAATGTAAATTTATTTGATTTATCTTTTATGGTAGTTTTCAATTCATGACAATTTCTACTTAGATTTTCTAGATGAGGCTGTCAGTAATGCCACAGATCCTTAATTTGTTCCAGATCAGCCAACAGCTTTTTTAAATCTTGTTTTTGAAAAAATTAAAATCAATTTCTGCCACCTTTTGAGGCTTGAAGTGTTCAGATTAATCTTTTATTGCTGTTCATTTGTGAGATGTGGGAGTTGCTGACTAGACCAGTATTTATTGCCTATCCTTCATTGCCTTGGATAAACTGGTGGTAAGCTACTGCCGTGAACTACTGGATTTAGGGTCAGGAAAACCCACAGAGCGGTTAAGGAGAGATGTCCAGCTTTTGACTCAAAATGCATTGAAGTAATGCCAATATAGTTCCATTCATAATAATGTGTGGCTTGGAGGGGAGTTTGTGACTTGTGAAGATTTCAATACCCGCTGTTCTTGTCCAACTAAAAGTTTGGAGAGTGTTGTCGAAGGAGCCTCGGTGAGTTACACTGCAACATCTTGTAAATTGCTACTAATGTGATGAATGATAAAGATGGTGGATGGGGTGCCAATCAAGTGGACCACTTTGTCCTGGATAGTGTCAAGATTCTTGACTTTTATTGGATCTGCCCCCCATCCAGGCAAGTGGGGATTATTCCATCATACTTGTCTACAGTACATTGTAGAGGGTGGAGAAGCTTTGAGGTGTCAGGAGGCGAGTGAGTTGCTGCAGGATTCCTAGCCTCTGACGTGCTTTAGTAGCCCCCACTTTATATACAGATACAACACAGTGTGGAGCTGGAGGAACACAGCAGGCCAGGCAGCATTAGAGGAGCAGGAAAGGTGACGTTTCGAGTAGGGATCCGTTCTCAGAAGGGTCATTTTCTGAAGAAGGATCCCGATCCGAAATGTCAACTTTCCTGCTCCTCTGACGCTGACCTGCTGTATTCCTCCAGCTCCACACTGTGTTGTCTCTGACTCTAGCATCTGCAGTTCTTGCTATCTCTGAGATGTTTACATAGGCCGTCCAGTTTCTGTCCAATCTTTTGAGAAACAAACTGGAGAGCTTGTTTGCACAACAGCCCAAGTACATTTTTATTTGTACTTAAAAAAAATGCTTCCACTCACTTAATTTACTATTTTATCCTTCTTCATACAGAAATTTGCTGATTGCTATAACTTTTTAGTCTCTTCCTAAAATTGATTTTAAGTCAGCTTTCAAAGAAAACCCTGCTTCAACAATGAAGGATAAGGTTCCACATCAAAGCTTAATGAGGTAAAAAAGAAACCTTAAAGATTTGTGGGTGCGTGAAGGCAGACATCAATGATGAGTTGGCTAATTGAAACAGAGAGGTTTCAATTATAGGGGTCTGTTTCTAATTGGCAAATTGTAATCAGCGTTGTGTCTACTCCTGCTCCAATATTTTCTTGTTCATTTTGTAAAAGTTATACTTCTGGTGGTTGAAGTGTCTCGTTTCATGGAGTCAGGATTGTGAATGACAACGGTGGAGGAGTCAAAGCCAACAATCATAAGTTGTCAATGACCTCCATCTCTATGAAGTGCAGTCCACAGAAACTATTTAGCTAAGGTGTAACTTTGGAGCCTTCAAACTCCATCTTGAAGTCAGGAGTGAAATTTACAGCGACTGAGAGTTCAAATATGGTTTCAACGTCGTTTACAAGATATAGCTACACAAAATACTGCTTTAAGCTGTGGTGAATCATAGAATCACTACAGTGTGGAAGCAGGCCATTTGGCCCATCGGGTCCACACCCTCTCCATGAGGAGTATTCCACACCTCCTACCCTAACCCTGTGACCCTACATTTCCCCATGGCTAATCCACCTCGCCTACACATCCCTGGGCACTATGGGCAATTTAGTATGGTCAATATACCTAAGCTGTGAGGCAGCAGTGCCAACCATTGAGCCATCATACAGCATGTGGGTATGGGGTTAGCACTGCAGCCTCACAGCACCGAGGACCTGGGATCAATTCCACCCTCGGGTCACTGTCTGTGTGGAGTTTGCAGGTTCTCCCCGTGACTGCGTGGGTTTCCTCCGGGTACTTCAGTTCCCTGCCGTAGCCCAAAGATGTGCAGGTTAGGTGGATTAGCCATGGGAAATGTAGAGATACAGGGTGAGGGGGAAATGCTCTCTGGACGATCAGTGCAATCACAATGGCCTCTATCTGCACTGTGGAGGTTCTATACACCATTACAAAGTATATCTGTATGCCGTTACAGGATAGAGCGACAAGTGATTGACATTGTGGGGACCTGCCCTGTATTCAGTGAATAGAAGGGTTGGAACAAGTGATTAAAAACTATTATTCTTGGAGACTGACTGTCTCTTTTTCAAAGAGTGTCTGGAGCCAGGGAACAGTCCCTGACAATCACAATAGTACTATGGCACAGAAGGAGCACATTCGGCCCACTGTATCCACAACTTGGTACCAATCTCTTGTTTTATCCAGGGCCCTTGCATTTTATTTCTGCCCAAATTATCTTCTTGAAACCCCTTTAATGCCTCAACAGAACCTGGGTTCACCATCATTCCATAACCTGACCCTGCTGAGTAAAAATGCTCTTTTTGCTCCTTTTGCAGATCATTCTACCTCCAGGCCTTCCTTCCCTATCCCTTTTATTAACAGGAACAGTTTCTCCATATCCACTCTGTTCAGCTCAGTCATGATTTTGAAAGCCTCTAAAGATTACTGGTTGCGGATGATGAACAGACAGAAGATGCAGAGGCTGTTCATCTCCATAGTTTATGGGAGTGACCTGTGCTCAGCAGCCCTATTGTTTGGGAATTCTTTCCTCCCCCTGCTCTTCCACCATCTTCCCTGCTCTGCCTTCCATCTGACAAAGGCGGCAGCTTACCAGAGACTGACCCCTGCCTCTGAGCACCCTTTAAGAGTCATTATTTCTGGAGACATTTCTTTCCACATTAAGCAGAGGTTCACCTGCACATCTGCCAATGTGGTATACTGCATCCACTGTACCCGGTGTGGCTTCCTCTACATTGGGGGAACCAAGCGGAGGCTTGGGGACCGCTTTGCAGAACACCTCCACTCGGTTCGCAATAAACAACTGCACCTCCCAGTCGCAAACCATTTCCACTCCCCCTCCCATTCTTTAGATGACATGTCCATCATGGGCCTCCTGCAGTGCCACAATGATGCCACCCGAAGGTTGCAGGAACAGCAACTCATATTCCGCTTGGGAACTCTGCAGCCCAATGGTATCAATGTGGACTTCACCAGCTTCAAAATCTCCCCTTCCCCCACCGCATCCCAAAACCAGCCCAGTTCGTCCCCTCCCCCCACTGCACCACACAACCAGCCCAGCTCTTCCCCTCCACCCACTGCACCCCAAAACCAGTCCAGCCTGTCTCTGCCTCCCTAACCTGTTCTTCCTCTCACCCATCCCTTCCTCCCACCCCAAGCCGCACCTCCATCCCCTACCTACTAACCTCATCCCACCTCCTTGACCTGTCCGTCTTCCCTGGACTGACCTATCCCCTCCCTACCTCCCCACCTATACTCTCCTCTCCACCTATCTTCTTTTCTCTCCATCTTCGGTCCGCCTCCCCCTCTCTCCCTATTTATTCCAGAACCCTCACCCCATCCCCCTCTCTGATGAAGGGTCTAGGCCCGAAACGTCAGCTTTTGTGCTCCTGAGATGCTGCTTGGCCTGCTGTGTTCATCCAGCCTCACATTTTATTATCTTCATTTCTTTGTCAATCACTTGTTCAAACCCTTCTAACCAATAAATACAAGACACCCCCCTGATGTCAGTCACTTCACACTCTGTTTTGTAATGGCGTACAGCGCATTTTGTAACAGTGTATAAAACAGTATTTTGTAACGTCGTACAGTCATACTTTGTAACAGTGTATAAAACAGTATTTTGTATTGGTGTACAGTTGTACTTTGTAACAGTGTATAAAACAGTATTTTGTAATGTCGTACAGTCATACTTTGTAACAGTGTATAAAACAGTATTTTGTATTGGTGTACAGTTGTACTTTGTAACAGTGTATAAAACAGTATTTTGTAATGTCGTACAGTCATACTTTGTAACAGTGTATAAAACAGTATTTTGTATTGGCGTACGGTCATACTTTGTAACACTGTATAAAACAGTATTTTGTAATGGTGTACAGTCATACTTTGTAACAGTGTATAAAACAGTATTTTGTAATGGTGTACAGTCATACTTTGTAACAGTGTATAAAACAGTATTTTGTAACGTCGTACAGTCATACTTTGTAACAGTGTATAAAACAGTATTTTGTATTGGCGTATGGTCATACTTTGTAACAGTGTATAAAACAGTATTTTGTAATGACAGACAGTTGTATTTTGTAACAGTGTATAAAACAGTATTTTGTATTGGTGTACAGTGCATTTTGTAACAGTGTATAAAACAGTATTTTGTAATGGCATACAGTCGTATTTTGTAACTGTATAAAACAGTATTTTGATAATGCATACGCCATATTTTGTAACAGCGTATAAAGCAGTATTTTGTAATGACGCACAACCACATTTTGTAACAGTGTATGAAAAATATTTTGTAACAGCGTACAGCCGTATTTTGTATCAGTGTCTAAAACAATATTTTGTAATGGTGTACAGCCAAGTTTTGTAACAGGGTATAAAAGAGTATTTTGTAATGGCATACAATCATATTTTGTAACAGGGTATAAAACGGTATTTTGTAATGGCGTACAGTCATACTTTGTAACAGTGTATAAAACAGAATTTTGTAATGGCATACAGCCATATTCTGTGACAGGGTATAAAACAGTATTTTGTAATGGCATATGGCCATATTTTGTAACAGCATATAAAACAGCATTTTGTACTGGCGTACAGCTGTATTTTGTAACAGTGTACAGCCAGATTTTGTAACAGTGTACAAAGCAGTATTTTCTCATGGCATACGGCCATATTTTGCAATAGCATGTAAAGTAGTATTTCGTAATGACGTTGGGCCATATTTCATAGTGGTATGTAAAGTAGTATTTCGTAATGACACAGAGCCATATTTTGTAAAGGTATGTAAAGTAGTATTTCGTAATGACATAGAGCCATATTTTGTAACGGTGTGTAAAACAGAATTTTGTCATGGTGTGAAGCCATATTTGATAATGCTGTACAAAGCTGTATTTTGTCATGGTGTGGAGCCATATTTTGTAATGACATAGAAAAATGTATGCATTTCATAATGGTGCACAAAACATTTTTTTAGTGTTTTAGAGCAGTTTTTAACAATAGTGTGTAACAGCAGTATTTTAGTTTGGAGCAGTGGGTTTTAAACAAAGGATGAGGCACAGCTTAAAGGGAGAAAATGTGATGGATTTAGAAATCCTTTCCCATGTAGTTCACTCCAATATGCACTGTGTCACTCTTAATGTTAAATCCAAATTTCTACTTTGCTTTGACAACTTGAAGCTCTATTAGTCCCCCAGACTGTGGGCTACTGTTAAATCTCACTGCATTATTTTACGAAATATCTTATTCTCAATTGTCAAGAGACTCATTATGAGTGTTTCTGTGAGAACATGATATTTACTCAAGGCTAGGTTTATGCATTCACCTCAGTGGATTTTGCTTTTCCTCGATGGCCTGCCTCACCCCTTCCTTATGCCTGTGTTCAAAAGCTTTTACACTTACTTCTCAGTGTCATGCTATTCATGATGGAAGATGACTTGTTTCATGATGATTTGGATTTTTCACCTTGAGTACTTCTAAGAGAAAATTCTTGTCTTGAATTGAAAGCCCAATACAATTACATCGGAACTGATTGTGTCCTTGGAGAAAATAAAGCAAATAAAATGTCTTTCTGCATGCTTCTATATACCTGTGGAGATAGAAACGGACCATTCAGCCCATCAGATCTGCTCCACCATTCAACAAGATCATGGCTGCTTTGTTTGTGCTTTGAATTCCCCATTCCCATCCATTCCCTGTAATCTTTGATTTCTGCTCCCCACCAAGAATCTATCCATAAGACCATAAGACCATAAGACATAGGAATGGAAGTAAGGCCATTCGGCCCATCAAGTCCACTCCGCCACTTAAATCATGGCTGATGAGCATTTCAACTCCACTTCCCTGCACTCTCCCCATCGTCCTTGATTCCTTCTGAGATCAAGAATTTGTCGATCTCTGCCTTGAACAATATGTAGAGACACCACTTCCATTGCCTTCTGACACAGTGTTCCAAAGTTACGTAATCCACCCTGAATGTCATGAAGAGTTTTACATAAGAAGTTAAAAAATGATGAGAGGGGGTTGCCATGCAGAACCATTTTAACTCCCCCTCCCATACCTTAGACGACATGTCCATCATGGGCCTCCTGCAATGCCACAAGGATGCCACCCAAAGGTTGCAGGAACAGCAACTCATATTCCGCTTGGGAACCCTGCAGCCCAATGGTATCAATGTGGACTTCACCAGCTTCAAAATTTCCCTTTCCCCCACTGCATCCCAAAATCAGCCCAGCTCGTCCCCTCCCCCCACTGCATCCCAAAACCAGCCCAGCTTGCCCCCTCAAGCTGTACCTCCATTTCCCACCTACTAACCTCATCCCACCTCCTTGACATGTCCGTCTTCCCTGGACTGACCTATCCCCTCCCTACCTCCCGACCTACACTCTCCTCTCCACCTATCTTCTTTTCTCTCCATCTTCGGTCCGCCTCCCCCTCTCTCCCTATTTATTTCAGAACCGTGTCCCCATTCCCCGCTCTGATGAAGGGTCTAGGCCCGAAACGTCAGCTTTTGTGCTCCTGAGACGCTGCTTGGCCTGCTGTGTTCATCCAGCTTCACACTTTGTTATCTTGAATTCTCCAGCATCTGCAGTTCCCATTATCTCTCCCAACATTCAATTAAGTCATTTTACTTCCATACCAACACCACAACGATGTACAGAGCTACTTAAAATATATTGTCATTCGGTCAGTATTGCTGGGTCAACGTCCTGCAATCCGCTCACTCATGGCATTGTGAGTCTAATTACACTAAAGGACTGCAGCGGTCAAGTAGCCAGTTCACTATCACCTTCTCAAGGGCAACTAAGGAAGGGCAATAAATGTTGGCCCAGGCAGCGATGCCTTTGTCCCATGAGTGAATGAAGAAAATATTCCAATTGGCGTTGAGGGCTATTCTCAGCGAGTGGTGCTATTGTATATCTGCTGTCCCTTCTCCTTCTAAAGCTTGAATGTTTGAAAGGTGTTTTCTAAGGAGCCTAGGTGGATTTCTGCAATGCATTTTAATTTGATTTGATGGATTTATTGTCATGTTTATATTATTAGAAAGTACCGTGAAAATGTGTCGTGTCGTGTTACCACTGTCCGGTGCCATCTTAAAACACAGAAAAACTGACTAAAACATGGAATATTAAATGCTGCAAGAACAAGTGCTGATTGTAGATGGTGCACACTGCTGCCACCATGCATGAATGCTAGAGGGAGTGAATGTTTGTGGAAGTGGTGCCAATCAAACAGGGGCTGCTTTGTCTCAGATAGTGCCAAACCTCTTCACTGTTGCTGGAGCTGCAGCCGTTCAGACAAGGGGGAGGTATTCCATTACAGTCCTAACTTGTGGGGAATCAGGCAGTGAGTTACTTACTGCAAGATACTTTGCCTCTGACTTAGTCTTATAGTCACAGACTTTATATAGCTCGCCCAGTTCAGTTTCTGGTAATCCTCAACACGTTGGTTCAGTAATGATAATAATCATTGGATGTCAAGAGGCAATGCTTGAATATTTTTCTTGTTGGAGATGGTCATTATTTACCATTTGTATGGTGTGAATGCCACTTTTCAGTCGAGGTCTGAATATTGTCCACATCTTTTTGCATTTGAATATGGACTGCTTCAGTATCCAAGGAGAATACCATTCAGCCCTTCGAACATGCTCCACCATCCAATATAATCATGGCTGATCATCCAACTCAGATCCCTGCTCCTGCTTTCTCCACAAACCCTTTGGCCCTAAGAACTATGATCAACTGTTTCTTCAAATCATTCAATGTTCTGGCTTCAAACGCTTTCGGTGGCAGAGAAATCCATGGACTCACTGGTCCCTGGTTGGAGATATTTCCCATCATTTCAATGCTAAGTGGTTTACTTCATATATCCTGGTTCTGTCCTGCCAGTGGAACATGATATTCCCATGGACAGTGATGGTGTTGCCTGAGATATTATCTGTCAGCAATGATTTTGTGAGTATGACTGTGTCAGTCTGCTGCTTGACTAGTCTGTGAAACAGGTCTCTCAATTTCTGCACTAACCCATAACTGTTGGTGAGCAGGATTTGACAGTTAACAAGGTCATTTTTGTTATTTGCATTGCCTGGGCCCTTTTAAAAAAAAACTTCCTAGAGGTTGATTCAAGTGAATGGTAGACCATTTCAGAGGACAGTTAAGAGTCAGCTGCTTTCATGTGGTCTATCATCACATGTAGCCCAGAGCAGAGCTGCTATTTTGCCTTTTGTGAAGGATATTAGTGGATTTTTACAACAATGGCTTCACAGTCATAGAATCATAGAGGCTGGAGACAGAACCTTCGGCCCAACACATCTGTGCTGACCAGACATCCTAATGTGACCTAGACCCATTTGCCACCATGTAGCCATTAACCCTGATGATTCTTATACCCACCCAGATGCATTTTAAAAGTTATAATTGTACCAGCCTCCGCTTCCTGTGGCAGCTCATTCCGTGCATGCACCACCCTCTGCATGAAAAAGTTGCCCCTCAGATCCCTTTTAAATCTTTCCTCTCTCACTTAACCTATGCCCATTAGTTTTGGACACCCACGTCCGAGGAAACATATCTTGACTATTGACCCTATCCAAGCCACTCATAAGCATCCATAAGGTCACCTCTCAGACTCTGAAACTCCAGATAGAAGAAGTTCCAGCCTATTCCAGCCATCCAACCCCAGCAACATCCATGTCAATCTTGTCTGAAACGCTCTCAAGTTGAACAACATCCTTTCTACAGAAGGGAGACTACATGTTAAATTTCTTTAGCCTTGAGAGGAAGTACAACTTTCTTGGCTGTAGCATCATTGGGAGTGGTCCAGGGTAGATTGTTGATGATATTCACTCCTAGGAACTTGAAGGTCTCAACCACCTTCACTGCAGCATTGTTGATAAAGACAGGGGCATGTCCTCCACTCCGTTTCCTGAACTTGATGACCAGCCCCTACACTTACATTGTTAGACTTTTATTTCCATCGGCTTATGGGCTCAAATTCCAACATCAGACATGACGGGATTTCAAACTGAATATGCAAAATGGTATGTAGCCTCTAGATTACAAGATCACCATCTTCTTCATCTTGGCCCAAACGGCACCTCTACACAAGGCAAACGTCCCTCCTTCTCCTGCCCTGCCGGCTCCGGTAAGACGTTTGCATGTTTGGGTGCAGTGGCACAAGATGGCAGCTCACCCCCCACCTTCTCAAGGCAATAAATCCTAAACCAGCCGGTTAAACCAGCTTCCTGTCAGTGGGTGAATTAAAGAAAAAAATGAGATCACAACCATTTCTTTAAACTCCACAGAACGCAGACCCATTTATTTCATCAATCCTCACAGCACAATCCCCTCAGTCTCTCAATGAGTTTGGTTACCTTTGTTGCAGCCTCTCTGTGGAAATGCTTAAAAATCTGTCAATCAAACTAACCCTGACAATTGTGAGAGTAATCACTGCTGAGTTATCAGTCTCTATGGAAAGTACATCCTTCTGGTGGCCCTTAAAGGCAACGTAGCGCTGGACCTGATATAACATAGAACATAGAACATAGAACATAGAACAGTACAGCACAGAACAGGCCCTTCAGCCCACCATGTTGTGCCGACCATTGATCCTCATGTATGCACCCTCAAATTTCTGTGACCATATGCATGTCCAGCAGTCTCTTAAATGACCCCAATGACCTTGCTTCCACAACTGCTGCTGGCAACGCATTCCATGCTCTCACAACTCTCTGTGTAAAGAACCCGCGTCTGACATCCCCTCTATACTTTCCTCCAACCAGCTTAAAACTATGACCCCTCGTGTTAGCCATTTCTGCCCTGGGAAATAGTCTCTGGCTATCAACTCTATCTATGCCTCTCATGATCTTGTATACCTCAATTAGGTCCCCTCTCCTCCTCCTTTTCTCCAATGAAAAAAGTCCGAGCTCAGTCAACCTCTCTTCATAAGATAAGCCCTCCAGTCCAGGCAGCATCCTGGTAAACCTCCTCTGAACCCTCTCCAAAGCATCCACATCTTTCCTATAATAGGGCGACCAGAACTGGACGCAGTATTCCAAGTGCGGTCTAACCAAAGTTTTATAGAGCTGCAACAAGGTCTCACGACTCTTAAACTCAATCCCCCTGCTAATGAAAGCCAAAACACCATATGTTTTCTTAACAACACTGTCCACTTGGGTGGCCATTTTAAGGGATCTATGTATCTGCACACCAAGATCTCTCTGTTCCTCCACATTGCCAAGAATCCTATCCTTAATCCTGTACTCAGCTTTCAAATTCGACCTTCCAAAATGCACCACCTCGCATTTATCCAGGTTGAACTCCATCTGCCACCTCTCAGCCCATCTCTGCATCCTGTCAATGTCCCGCTGCAGCCTACAACAGCCCTCTATACTGTCAACGACACCTCCAACCTTTGTGTCGTCTGCAAACTTGCTGACCCATCCTTCAATCCCCTCATGCAAGTCATTAATAAAAATGACAAACAGTAGAGGCCCAAGGACAGAGCCCTGTGGAACACCACTCACCACTGACTTCCAGGCAGAATATTTTCCTTCTACTACCACTCGCTGCCATCTGTTGGCCAGCCAATTCTGTATCCACACAGCTAAGTTCCCCTGTATCCCATTCCTCCTGATCTTCTGAATGAGCCTACCATGGGGAACTTTATCAACATTTATAACATTTATTTTTCCTTTATTCTTTCACAGGATGAGGGCGTCACTGGCCAGGCAGCATTTATTGCCCACCCCTAATTGCCCAGAGGGCAGTTAAGAGTCACATGTAGGCCAGACCAGGTAAGGATAGTAGTTTCTTTCCATAAAGGGCGTGAGTGAACCAGATGGAGTTTTTCCAACAATGGATTCATGGTCATCATTAGATTCTTAATTCCAGATATTTATTGAATTCAAATTGCACCATCTGCCGTAGTAGGATTTGGACCCAAGTCCCCAGAACATTATCTGGTTCTCTGGATTAACAGTCCAGCGATAATACTGCTAAGCCATCACCTCCCCAGTATGGCTCTACAGCACCATGCCCATAAGTCCCAATAGGCATTCATAAGTGAAGGCAATGTCCATGTGTCAGATACTTAAAATTACACCACAGTATGGGATCGCATATATGTAAATCAGATATTCGTAAATCGGGGACCATTTTGAAAATTGTTATTTAATCTGCTTCCACTACCCGCTCACACAGCACGTTCCAGAAAATAACCGTTTGTTATGTTAAAGCAATGATTTCTTCCTCTCCTGTCTGGGTCTTTTGCCAATTACCCTGAATGTGTGTCCTTTGGTTCCCAGTCCATTTGCCAGTGGAAACAGTTGCTTCTTATTTAATTCATCAAAACAGCTCATAATTTGGAACAACTTCTTCCTTTTATTGCTGAATGCAACCCGAGACAAATTACTTGTGTTATTTGTAAGTGTGCAGCTACTATTGGAGCGGGCTGATGTCTCATTATAATACAGCACGTGGTGCAAGTTTCAGGGTGAAAAGTAACGTGAAACAGGGCTGAGACCTCGTTACAATTTGTCACTTCCTCCTCCCTGTGCCTGGCCGGTGCCTTCCCTGCAGAGATGGGAAGAGTTTGCCCTTAAGTTAGTTCTACAATCTGACCAGACTCACTGGGGTAGAGTGCTGGGAATCCAACACCCACTTTCCCCCCAGTTCATCACAAAACTTAAAGGTTTTGTAAAATGTGCAAAGTTCCCCAAACTATCTGATCTTTAGACACAGACTGATTGAAACCATGGACCAGGTTTCCGTCCTGATCAAGAATCACTTGTTATAACTTTCTACTAGTCAGCATGTTGCTTCAGTCACCTTTCTCCAGAGGCTTCCACTAGTTGGTGAGACACAAGATAGCCTGTTCTCTTACTAAGACATCTCTGACCTATCTGTTGAAATTCAAAGCTTACAACAACAACCGTTGAAGGAAAGGTAAACTGGCTTTTGACAGGTTTACAATGAGTTTTGACTGCACAGAACGGAGAAACGATTACCAAGCTGTAGAAGAACTGAATTCTTCTCTCTCTCTCTCACACACTCTCTCTCTGTCTCTATCTCTGTGCATCTTGTTCCAAACTCCAAACTGTTCAGTGACCTGAGAAACAACCAAAAAATTTTTGACAAGCAAAAAGGTCTCTGTCGTTAACAACTGGTCACTAGTCAATTGACCAATCGACTTCTTGTTGCCAACCAATGCCTCATCTGCATACCCACTCCAGACCAACTCAAAAGCCAAGTTTGGCTTTTTCAAATGATTGTTTACACCGGGCTTTCAATGGGAATCAGACCACTTTCTTCCAAAACTTGCAGCCATCCTTCCAAATGCTAGTTTTGAAACAGCACTTTCTCATTTCAGCCTTCGGTTTTTAAAACACAAGATAAAGGCAATGGCCTTTACTAGACCACTCGGGGTGACACGGTGTATCAGTGGTTCGCACTGCTGCCACCATGGTGCTCCGGACCTGGGTTCAATTCCATCCTTGAGTGACTGTCTGTGTGCATTTCCCCTGGGTGCTCTGGTTTCCTCCCACACTCCAAAGATGTGCAGGTTAAGCAGATTGGCCATGGGAAATGTGCATTACGTGATAGGGCAGGGAATGCATCTTGGCTGGAATGTCATTCAGAGGTTTGGTGTAGACTCGATGTGCCAAATGGCCTGATACCACATGGTAGAAATTCTACAAAGGCTAAAAGTGAAGCTGAAAATATAACTCAACTGAGTCAAAGATTTCCATTAGGTTGATAAAGTCATGTTGGTCATCCACAGAGAAATCCAACCACAGTGACAGACAGATTGTTTTATCTCGTGCCTGTAGCCTGATCCTACAGACACTAAGAAGGCTGTGCCAAAATGAAGTGAGCCATGATTGCATTCGAGCAGGCTCGAGCAGCTGAATTACCTATTCCTGCTCTTAGTTGTTATTTAGTTATGGGACAGAGTGTCATAGCTCCACTCTCAAGCACACTAGATAACATGGTGCCTTCCTTTCTCCACAGTGACAAGCAGTCTCACGCAGAACCCACGTACACCATGCAACGGCTGCCACAAAATGACACAATGAACTTTTCCTGATATCAGTACACTTGGACAATGAAGACCATCAGTTTAACTGGGACAAAGTAATCATAGTAGCCTAAGTCAAACATAGACATGCACAGTGACAGAACATCTGCATGAGAACAAGCCAGCTCGAGGAGCAAGTCAGCAACCTCACCCACAACCTGGATCTTTGCTAAAACTTTAAATAGCTCAACCCAGCTGCCAGTTTTTGCTGACACATGAAGCATGCACCTGAACCCATCAGTCTGACTTTTCAGGCCCAAGTGCAGTTGGTGAGGCCTGGCTTCTCAGCACTTTGTTGTAGGGGTGCGAAGCTATTCCCAAGAGAAACTTTCATTCTTGATGCCTGGGTCTTACTCTTTAGCTCATGGAAGGTACAAGGGCGACGGTCTTCTGGGCTTACAGTCAGAAAGCAGGACTGCTCTCTCTCGCTCAGCCACCCGTCACAGGATGCCAAATGGACATGTTCTCAATGATATGCTGTGTGTTTCTTTGTTGTTCAGTTAGGGGATATGGCATCACTGGCTATATCAGTGTTTATTCCCCTCCCTAGTTCCCCCTTTGAGATGGTGGTTTTGAGCCACCTTTTTGAACCTCTGCAGTCTATGCATTATCGGTAGATCCGCTGCGAGGGAGGGAATTCCAGGGTTTTCATTCAAGGAGAATCCATGGAATCATAAAACACAGAAACAGGCCCTTTGGCCCACCATGTCTGTGCTGACCACAGACACCAAACCACGCTAATCCCATTTACCTGCGCTTGGTCCATAGCCCACTATGCCCTGGTATTTTAATGTTCTTTCAGATGCTTCTTAAATAAGGTGAGAGTACCTGGCTTTACTACTCTCTCAGGCAGCATGTTCCATACTTCTACTACCAGGAGGTGAAAAACCTCTTTCTCAGATCTTCGCTAAATCACTTCCTCCTCCCCTCAAATTTGTACCCTCTGGTCTTGGACAAATTTGCATGGGGAAGAGATTCTAATGATCTACTCTATCTACGCTTCTCATAATTTTTCATTGCTCAATCTGCTTATCCAGCATCTCCTCATAACTGAGATATTTCATCACAGGCAATATCTTGGTGAATCTCCTCTGCACCCTCTCCAGTGCAATCACATCCTTCTGATAGTGTGGCGACCAGAACTGCACACAGTATTCCATTTGCAGCCAATCCAATGTTTTATAAAGTTGGAACAGCACTTCCTTGCTCCCATATTCTGGCTAATGATGATAAGCATTCTGTATGCCTTCCTCACCATCCTGTTTCCCTGTGCTGACACCCTCAGGGATCTATGGGCTTGTACATCAAGCCCCCTTTGTCCCTCAGTATTCCATAGGAACCTACTATTCATTGTGTCGTTCTTTCATTAAACTGGCCGCGATGCATGGCCTCACACAGGATTAAATTCCATCTGTCATTGATGTACCCAGTTTACCAGCTGATCAATATCAGACTATAGCCAGAGACTATCCTCCTCGTTATTAACTAAATCACAAATTTTTGTGGCATCTGCAAAATTCCTATTGTCCCTTCTACATTCATATCCAAGTCATTAATGAATACTAGTGAACAACAAATCGCATAGGTCCCAGCACCAAACCTGTGCTATACCACTGGTCAAAGGGTCCAATCACAAAAAAACATCCCTCCATCTTCAACCTCTGCCCCTTGTTTGTCGGGATTCTGGTTTTGATCTGTCAAACTGCTGGTGTTTTATGTGGCTTGGATCACCTCCTGGATCCCTGCTTCTGACACTGGACCTAAGTAAGGAATGTGAAGTGAAGAAGGCAGTAGGCAGGGGTTTCAGAGCAAAGAAACTCTGCGATCATTAAGTACAACGGTGAGAAATAGAAGGCAAATGTAACAAACAGGAAAATAGTACAAAAGGTGAATAAATTGCAAGAAATAAAAAGTTCAATACACAACACTGAAATTGACACTATCGGTTATTAACTTAACATAGGCTAGTTGCTGTTGGAAACTAAACAGTAGTTTTAAACATAGAGGCTTTAATCAGATTTCCTGACCCTGGGGTGCCTTACACTGTTACCAACTCATCTTCCCTTCCCTGTTAGCTAGGTTGGATATTTTGGGTCTCAAGGAAGTAGGCTCACAACTGGGCATTGCTGCTTGCCGTAGCCGGTACTTAGCTGAAGACTTTGGACGGTGGAGCCTTCAGTCTGGGTTGAGTCTGCTGGTGCGGTGAGGCATGTTGTGGATGTACCCAATGAGTGCTTTGGTTTTCTTACCGTGGTGGGGTTTTGCGAGGAAGCCTTCACCTCTGAGTATGCCTGAGGCTTGTGATGTTGATTGAGTCAGTATCGGTGTTTAGATTAGATTAGATTCCCTGCAGTGTGGAAACAGGTCCTTCAGCCCAACAAGCCCACACCGCCACTTGGAGCATCTCACCCAGATCCATCCCCCTATAACCCACACAACCCCTGAACACTATGGGCAATTTAGCATGGTCAATCCACCTAGCCTGCACATCTTTGGACTGTGGGAGGAAACCGGTGCACCCGGAGGAAACCCACGCAGACACGGGGAGAATGTGCAAACTCCACACAGACAGTCACCTGAGGTTGGAATTGAACCCGGGTCCCTGGCGCTGTGAGGCTGCAGTGCTAACCACTGAGCCACCGTGCCGCCCAGTTCTTGGAGGTCGTTGGTCGTCAGGTCTGCAGGTCGTAGTTGGTTGTTGGAGAGTGCTGTAATTCCCTGGAGTCGTTCCCCTGATGGTAGCCGTGGGGATTAGCTCTTGAGGTGAATTATGCTAGATTGTAGGCCTCTTATCTCCCCTTAAAATCTGACTTTAGCCATATATTACTGTTGCCGTTCTGGAGATGAATTGGCTTCCAGATCCTTAGAGTCAGTGTAAATGTCTCTTAGTTCGAGGTGAATAGGTTTTCCTGATTGTTTAGAGTAGGTGTAAATGTATTTCAATTGCATGGAATGTCCGGTGTTTTCTGTGAATAAATATTAATTGGATTTGACTGACTTGTAATCTCTGAAGGTTCCAAGATATCTGAAATAAAACAGTGTGGAACTGGAGGAGCACAGCAGGCCAGGCAACATCAGAGGATCAAGGGTCCCAACCTGAAACGTTGACTTTCCTGCTCCTCTGATGCTGCCTGGCCTGCTGTGTTTTTCCAGCTCCACACTGTCATCTCTGACTCCAGCATCAACAGTTCTTATTATCTCCAATGTGTCTGAAGTTATTTCCTTAAGTCTGGTTCATTGCTCCTTTAAGGCTGAGGCGTGAATAGAATTTCTAACTGAACCATGGTTCCAGACAGCTATCCCTGTGCTATCCCTATTTTCCTGAGCATAGCCCAGCTGCCTTTTTGTTTTAAAAGTTTTGTTCAAAGTCCAAGGGTTTTGATCCAGTATTCTAAACGACAGGGTTTTTTACTCAGTCCCACATGCTCAAAAACCAATTTTGGATTCAGTTTGGCAACATGCCGTGGATCCCATGGGCTTTCACCTTTTGGATCAGCCTTCCATGTGGGGTTTTGTCAAAGGCCTTACTGAAGTCCAAGTGACCCATATCAACTGCACTTCCTTCATCAATGTAATTCATCACCTTTCCATTAAACTCAATTAAATTTAGCAGGCAGGATTTCCCTCTGACAAATCCGCGCCGACTGTTTCTGATCAATCCCTGCCTTTTCGAGTGTTGATAACCCTCAGTGAGGCTGCAGTTACATTGATATATTTCTAGGTCAGGATGGTGAGTGGCTTGAATGGAAACTTGCAAGTGGTGGTGTTCCCATGCATCTGCTGCCTTTGTCCTTCCAGATGGTTGTGGTCATTGGTTTGGAAGGTGCTGCCAAAGAAATTTTGGTGCATTTTCACTGTACATCTTGTAAATAGTACATACTACTGCTACTTAGTGTTGTTGCTGGAATGAGTTGATGTTTGTGGTGCCAGTCAAGTGTGCCGTTTTGTCCTGAATGGTGTCAAGCTTCTTGAGTGTTGTCAGAGGAACTGCTGCAGAGGTACTATGTAGCTGTGTTGAATGACCTCTAGTGACCACAACCATTTTTCCTAGTATCAGGTACAACTCCAAACAGCAGAGAGCTTTTCCCTGATAGCCACTGATACTACTTTTGCTCGGACTCATTGATGCCACATTTTGCTGAATGAGCCTTGATGTCAAGGGTTGTCACTCTCACCTCACTTCTGGAACTCAGTTTCCTTGTCCATGTTTGAACCAAAGCTGCAATGAGGTCAGGAACTGAGTAGCCTTGGTGGAACCCAAACTGGGTGTTACTGAGCAGGTTATTGCTGGGGAGGAGTTGATAACACTGTTGATGACATCTTCCACCTCTTTACTGATATCAAGAGTTGATGTATGGTCCAGTAATTGGCTGGGTTGGATTTTTCCTGCTTTTAGTGTACAGGACTTGCCAGGGCATTTTTCCACATCATTGGCAACTGGAAGAGCTTGGCTAGGGGAGCAGCAAGTTCTGGAACATACGTCTTCAGTATTGTTGCCAGAATGTTGCCAGCATTCAGTGTTTCCAATTGTTTCTTGAAATTAAGTGGACTGAACTGAACTGACTGAAGGCTAGCATCTGTAATGCTGGGTACCTCAGGAATAGGCCAAGATGGATCATCGACTCGGAACGTCTGGTTGAAGATTGCTGTGAAAGCTTCAGCCTTGTCCCTTGCACTGATGTGCTGGGCTCTTCCATCGTTGAGGACGGGGATATTTGTGGACCCTCCTCCTCCAGTGAGTTGTTTAATTATCTCCCGCCATTCACAATCAGGGTGCTGCAGGACTGTAGAGCTGAGGCCTGATTCGAACCATGCTCCGAAGGGTATTATGGGTCTTTGGGCAACGACATCTGGTTACGATACCCCTGTGGCAGACCCCCACCCTGTGATATTGAGTGAACTTGCTGGAGCCAGAAGATCAGAGAGATGCTCAAACCTCCATTTCAGATACTCTCACAATTTAACAGGAAAAGCCCTTTGCTCTGGATGTGAGTTTGCTCGCTGAGCTGGAAGGTTAGTTTTCAGACATTTCGTCACCATTCTAGGTAACATCATCAGTGAGACTCCGAGGAAGCGCTGGTGTTATGTCCCACTTTCTATTTATAAATAGAATAAATAGAAAGTGGGACATAACACCAGCGCTTCGTCGGAGGCTCACTGATGATGTTACCTAGAATGGTGACGAAATGTCTGAAGACTAACCTTCCAGCTCAGCGAGCAAACTCACATCCAGAACCTCAACCTGAGCTACAAATCTTCTCAAAACTCGCAAGCCCTTTGCTCTTTATACCTGGGAGAGATCGGTGAGAACTGCAAAGGGACCTAACAACAACACCTGACGGCCAGCCTTCAACTCCCTGATAATCAGCGACTACCGTGGCTTGGCATTAGACACCGATCTCACAATCATCAACCTTGGCCGACACTTAATACACATGGAGAAGAAGTCACCTCAAGCAAGCTGGTCCCTCCAGCCCATTGGCAGAAGTGCACCAAGGGAAACTATCCCATCACATAAGGACTGGCTACATGCCTCGCATTTCATAGAGAGAGAAGAATGGCATGTCCTGATCTGGACGATGCTATGATGTTCCTTGTCTCTATCCAATGTATTTCAGCTGTGAATCAGCAATAAGACTCCCAGTTAGACAGCAGTGGGTCCCACATATAGTTGTAACACTTTAACCCTTCAGAAAATATGACCAATTTCCTTTAACATGGTAGGATTGAATCCGCACAAATATGATTTGAGATGTGAATTTTTATAGGTGCTGAATTAAGAAAGAGCAGTTAAACTGAGACCTGCCAGTAAAAGATAAACCCCATGGCAATATGTTGAAGAGTAGCAGAGAAATCTTACCACCCTCATGTCCCAAACCATCCATTAACCAACACATAAAACAGCTGACCTGCGTCTTGCTGGTTTATGGGAACTTGCTGTCTCTCCACAAATTGTCTCCTGTGCTTCCTACGTTTCAATAGGATGATCGGGGATTTTATCAGGTACCAAAAAAACTTCATTCCTGGGATGTGGGCATCACAGACTAGTCCAGATTAATTGCCCACCTCTAGTTGTGTTAGAGAAAGTGGTAGTTCTTTATCTTACACACTTCCATGTGTCATTAGATATCACTCCATTAAAATGTGCTCTCCCAAAACGAGTTCCAGGATTTTGGTGCAGCCTGTGTGAAGGGATAATGGAACGGTTCCAGGTCACAAATGTATATGCCTTGGAGTGGACCTTGAAATTGGTAGTACTCCCATGTAACTGCTGCCCTTGTCCTTCTAGACGGTCAAAGCAGTTGGGTGAGAAGATGCTATTGGGGAAATTGAGTCACTCATTGCCCTGCATCTTGGAGATGGTATACACTGCTGCGACTGTGCCTTACAAAGGAGGGGAGTGAATTTTGAAGGTTGAAGATGGGATGCCAATTAATTGAGCTGTTTTGACCTGGATGGTGTTGAGCTCCTTGAAAGCCACTACAGCTGCATTCTTCGAGCTAACACTGAGGGGTGACTTATCGTGGTTTATAAAATCATGAGGGATATGGATCGGGTGAACAACCATAGTCTTTTTCCAGGGTTACAGGAGTCCAAAATTAGTGGGCGTGGGTTTAAAGTGAAGTGGGGGGAAAGGTTTAAAAATACAGAACATAGAACAGTCTAACCACAATGCAGGCTCTTCGGACCACAATGTTGTGCTGACCTATTATCCTATCAAGATCAATCTACCCTGCATACCCTACATTTTACTATCCTCCATGTGCCAATCCAAGAGTTGCGTAAAAATCTCTAAAATATCTGGCTCCACTACCACCACCGGCAGCTCATCCCACTCACCCACCTCTCTAAATAACTTAATTTTTACACAGAGGATGGTGCGTGTATGGAATGAGCTGTCAGAGGGAGTGGAGGAGGCTGGTACAATTACAACATTTAAAAGGCATCTGGATGGGTATATGAGTAGGAAGGGTTTAGAGGGATATGGGCCAAATGGGACTAGGTCAGACTAGGATCTCTTTTCTGCATGGACGAGTTGGACCGAAGGGTCTGTTTCTGTGTTGTACAACTCTATGATTTTAAGTGGATAGCATTCGATCACACTCATTGACTTGTACTTTCTAGCTATGGGCAGGATTTAGTGGGTCAGGAGCTGTGTTACTTGCTGAAGGATTCTGAGCCTACTTGCTCTTGTAGTCACTGCCTTTTTATGGCTATTCCAGTTCCGTTTCAGGAAAATGAGAACCCACAGGAAGTTGATACTACAAGCGTCTTTTCTTTTGGTCATGATGCTTTGGCTTGCTCTGAATTTAAGGTTTTGTTTTTCCCTTTTGCTTCCTTGTCTGAAACTGCTGGCCACTGTCTTATGTATTTCTATGGCTCACTAGCGAAGGGAATTTTTTTTTTAGCAACGTGTAATGCTACGCAGCGAATGCCAGCCCCAGCGATTATGCCATGGAGGGTATTGCAATTGAACTTACTTTTCAAGCACACTGAGTTGTTGTGACCTGTAAGGCCTTAGAAACTGGCGAAAACTAACTAAATTGTAACTTTCAAAAGGGAATCATCAGCATAAAAGAAAATGGGCTTTGAGGAAAGAGAGGAGGAATAAACTGTTTTGCTCTTTCAGAGAATCGGCAATCAGATGATGGGCGAAATGGCTTTCTCTGCATTTCATGAGAGAAACGTGAAAATTTGAGCAAGATTTGGCCATTCAGCCCCTTTGAGCCTACTCTACCATTCAGTATAATCATGGCTGACCTTCTCAGTCAATAGCCTGCCCCCATTTCTCCGCCATATCCTTTCATCCTGTTAGCTCCAAATCCCCAATTGTATACAATTCCTTCTTGAAGTCATTTTGACCTCACCCTGCTTTCTTTGCTGGTGAATTCCACAGGGACCCATTCATCAGAATTAAAAATTGAATGTTGACCGTGAACCCATGGCCAATTGTTGCAAAAACCTACCTGGTTCACTAAAGTCTTTTAGGGAGGAAACTGCCATCCTTACTTGGTCTGGCCTACATGTGACTCCAAACCCACAGCAATGTGGTTGACTCTAAACTGCTCTCTGGGTAATTAGGGATGGACAATAAATACTGCCTGGCCAGCGATACCCTCACCTTGTGAATGAATAAATGAAAAAAATACTGCTTGTTAAGTCTTAAATGATTTACCTAATACCCTTAGACTATGACTCCTTGCTTCTGGACTCCCCCACCATCAGGCACACCTTTCTTCCAACTAACTTGTTTACTCCAGTTAGAATTTTAGAGGTTTCTATGGGACCCTCCCTCATTCTTCTGAACTTCAGAGCAATTTAACATCTGTGGTAGGTAAATTATGTGAGAAGATTCTGAGGGATAAGCCATACATGCATTTGGAAAAACAGGGTTTGATTAGGAATAGCCAGCGTGGCTTCATCTGTGGGAGATCATGCCTCACTCATTTGTTAGAGCTCTTTGAAGTGGCTGTGAAGGTTGATGAGGGCGGTCCAGTAGATGTAATCTATATGGAGTTATGTAAGGCCTTTGATAAGGTCCCACATGGTAGGTTGCTCTAGAAGGTTGGAATCCAGGGAGACCTGGCAAATTAGATACACAATTGGCTTGATGGTAGGAAGCAGATAGTAATAATGGAAGGATGCTTGTCGGATTGGAAGCCTGTGATTAGTGGTGTGCCTCTGGGGTCGGTGCTGGGCCCATTGCTGTTCGTTATCTGCATCAATGACTTGGATGAGAATGCACAAGGCATGATTGGTAAGTTTGCAGATGACACTAAAATAGGTGGTATTGTGGACAGTAAAAGTTATCAGAAATTGCAGCAGGATCTTGATCAGCTGGGGAAGTTGCCCGAGAAATGGCAAGTGGAGTTTAATCTAGATAAGTTTGAGGTGTTGTATTTATAAAGTCAAATCAAGGGAGTATTGGGCCTGAAGGAGTGTAGTGGAACAGAGGGACCTTGAAGTTCAGGTGCAAGGTTCTCTGAAAGTGGAGTCATTGGTAGACAGGGCAGTGAGGAAGGCTTTTGGCACACTGGCCTTCATCATTCAGGGCATTGAGTATATAAGCTGGGAACTTATGTTTCAGTTGTACAGGATGTTGGTGAGATCGCACTTGGAGTGTTATGCTCAGTTTTGGCCATCTTGCTGTGGGAAGGATGTTATTAAACTGGAAAGAGTGTAGAAGAAATTTACAAGGATGTTGCCAGGGCTCATTGATTTATAGGGGGACATTGGACAAGCTAGGATGTCTTTCTTCAGAGCCTAGGAGGCTGAAGGGGTATCTTAGAGACATGTATAAGACCATAAGAGGCACGGATAGGATGAATGCAATCAGTCTTTTTCTCAGGGTTTCAGAATCAATGACTAGAACACATCAGTTTAAGGTAAGAGGGGAAAGAACACATGGGAACCTGAGGGGAAATTTCTTTACACAGAGGGTGGTACGCATATGGAATGAGCTGCCAACGGAACTGGTTGAGGCAGAACATGAGCAACATTTAAAAGGCATTTGGACGAATACATGGATGGGGAAGGTTTAGAAGGATATGGGCCCAGTGCAGGGAAATGAGGTTAGTGTGGATAGTGTTAGTTGGGATGGACCAGTTTGGGCCGAAGGGCCTGCCTCCGTGCTGTAGGACTTTATGACTCTGTGCTCTCCAGTGAATACAAACCTAACTGATTCAATCTCTTCTCATTCATCAGACTGCCATCATTCCATGATAGATTCCAGTACCTTCACAGTTGATGCATCATTTGCCAGATAAAAGAAAAGCTGAGCCAAGACCCAATTCAGGCATTGACAACTGATTCACAACTGAGGCACTCTGAGTAGAGAAAACATCATTAGTCACATTGATATTGCCTCCTGTGATAAATTGAGCACATTTCTTCACTTAATGCCTGTTGGGCAATTTCAAACCTGAATCCTTCAAGTTTGTCTCAAAGTCTTGAGTGCAGAGATTGACTTTCTTAATCCAAGTGAGCCCCTCACCATGAGCTAAAATCACTAATCCACCACCAGGAGGCGCAGTTGTCTTTTGTTCCTAAGTGGTGCCTGCGATGTAATTGGTTGCGATCAAACTTAACCTAATGATGTCAGAAGTCACACAACATCAGTTTATAGTTTTCCAGAACAAGGAGCGGACCCTGATCGAATGTCACAGACTGGACCTTTCCAAGGTCCAGGACATTGTGCTGAGGGACACACGAAAGCTTGGGACAGCTGCTGCCACGGTGCAGGGGGGAAAGGCCACAGTCTAAGGTCTTTCTGCTGAAAGTAAATGGGGACCCATTCAGTTATCAGAGCCTCCTGGTTCCTCAAATATGTGTAAATATGGTCTTACGCAAGGGAGAGATACCCTTGGCTTGTTTGCAATAAACAACTGCACCTCCCAGCCGTGAGCTATTTTAACTCCCCCTCCCATTCCTCAAATGACATGTCCATCCTGGGCCTCCTGCAGTGCCATAATGATGCCACCTGAAGGTTGCAGGAACAGCAACTCATATTCCGCTTGGGAACCCTGCAGCCCAATGGTATCAATGCGGACTTCACAAGCTTCAAAATCTCCCCTCCCCCCACTGCATCCCCGAACCAGCCCACCTCACCCCCGCCTCCCTAACCTGTCCTTCCTCTCACCTATCCCCTCCTCCCACCTCAAGCTGCACCTCCATTTCCTACCTACTAACCTCACCCCACCCCCTTGACCAGTCCGACCTCCCCAGACAGACCTATCCCCTCCCTACCTCCCCACCTATACTCTCCTCTGCACCTATCTTCTCCTGTATCCATCTTCAGTCCGCCTCCCCCTCTCTCCCTATTTATTCCAGAACCCTCTCCCCATCGCCCTCTCTGATGATTTTGTGCTCCTGAGATGCTGCTTGGCCTGCTGTGTTCATCCCGCTTCACACTTTGTTACCTTTGGCTAGTTTGTTGGGTAGAATCAAACTCCAATGTTTGTTTGTTTGTTTTCTTCATATGCTACTTGTACAGAACTGAACAGCGTTAGTCATTAAGGTTTTGGAGTAGATCTGTAGCTCAGGTCGCCAAGCTGGTTTGTTGTTCTGCAAACATTTCATTACCCTCCTGGGTAACATCCTCAGTGCAGCCTCTGATGAAGCATCGGTGTGTTTTCACACCTGGCTTTTAAACTCTGGGGTCCGTTGCGATGGATTGCCTCACTTGCGGGTTTCCTCTGCAGTGGAATGTATATGGGGTCGAGTTCAATGTGTTTATTATTAGCCTGCTTCGTGGAGTGGCATGCTTCCAGGATTTCTCGTGCTTGTCTCTGCTTAGCCTGTCCCAGGATCTTGCTGTTGTCCCAGTCGAAGTGGTGGTTCTCCTTGTCCATGTGGATTGAGATGAGTGAGTATTGGCCGTGTCTTTTTGTAGCCAGTTGGTGTTCACGTACTCTTGTTGTTAATTTCCTTCATGTTTGTCTGATGAAGTGTTTCTCGCAGTCTCTGCAGGGGAGCTTGTAGATGACACTGGTTCTGTCCATGGCGGGGATTGAGTCTTTAGTTCGGGTGAGCACTTGTCATAGGATTAATGTGGGTTTGTGTGCCATTCTGATTCCCAGCAGTTGTAGGAGTCTTGTGGTGAGTTCTGATGTGTTCCTGATGTAGGGTTGTGTGATGAGTTTGTCGCGACATGTAGAGTCTTTCTGATGATGGTCTTGTTGGCATCTCTTGACCCAGTTCTTTGGATATCCATTATTCTTAAACACTTGGAAGAGGTATTCCTCCTCCTCGTGATGTAGTTCCATGTCGCTGCAGTGTGTTGTTGCCCTTTTAAATAGTGTTCGCACGCAGCTTTGTTTGTGTGTGCTGGAATGGTTACTATTGAAATTCAATACCTGGTCTGTGTGTGTGGCTTTTCGGTATTCTTTCATTTGCAATTCCCCATTTGTCTTGCGCTGTACCATGACGTGCGGGAATGGGAGCTGTTTGTTCTTCTCCCCCTCTCTGGCGAATTTTATTCCAGTGAGGGAGGTGTTTATGAGTTTGTGTGTCTTTTCTAATTTGGTCCATTTAATGATGACAAAGGTGTCGTCTACGTAGCATATCCATAGTTTGGGTTGGATTGGCGGAAGGGCAGGCCTTTCTAGTCCTTGCATCACTGCTTCTGCTATGAGCCTGGAGATAGGTGATCCCATGGGTGTCCCGTTGATTTGCTCATATGTTTGGCCATTGAAGGTGAAGTGGGTGGTCAGGCATAGGTCCAGTAGTTTAAGCATGTTGTCCTTGGAGATGGTTTCATTGGGGTTGTGTTCTTGTTCAAGTAGAGTTGCCATTGTTTCCCTTGCTAGTGGTATGTCTATTGATGTGAATAGGGGGGTGACATCAAACGATATAATGGTTTCTTCGTCCTCTATAGTTACGTCTTTGATGGAATTGAGGAATTCTTGGTCTGAATGGATGGGGTGGGGTGATTTGTTGACTAGGTGCTTGAGTCTTCTTTGTAGTTCTCTGGCATATCTGTGCGTTGGAGTGCTTGGTAGGGAGACTATGGGTCTGAGGGGGACTTCCAGCTTGTGCACGTTAGGGAGGCTGTAGAATTCGGATGTGTTGTTTCCTTTGGGTTTCATTCTTAAGAAGTCTGTTTTGTTGATCAGCCCTGTTTGTTTAAGTCTCTGTGGCAGGTATAGGATTTTGTTGTCTAGGTGTGGTGTCGGGTCAGTTTGTACTGGCCTGTATGTGTCCTCGTCGGCGAGCAGTGCTTGTGTTTTGGAGATGTAGTCTTTTTTATTCATTATCACTGTCATGCCCCCTTTGTCTGCAGGTAGTATAGTGATGTCCTTATCCTTCTTTAGTCAGTCCAGGGCTTGTCTTTTCCATGTGTTGAGGATGTTGAGTTCCCTCTTTCTGGTTAGTGGCAGGACTACTGTCTGCCTTATCGTTTGTTGTTTTTCTTCATTGATATTGTTGGTCTTGAGTGTGGCTTCTAGTGTAGCTAGCCATTCTGTTTTGTTGGCATCCCTGTAGTTATAGTTCATTCCCTGGGTGTCAGTTTCCTCCATGTCTGTCAGTTTCCTGTCCGAGAGGTTCCTTATCCCTGTGTCAGTTCTGTTGTTGTCACTTTTGTGGGTAATTGTTTTTAGCTTGTCTTGCTGGTTCTGTCTTTTCTTGGCTCTTGTGGTCTGTCAGCTGATGTTAATGGCTTGTTCCATGTTGGTTGTCCGGTCTTGGTTGGTAGCTTCCTGGAATAACGTTTTTTTTGGTGCATAATTTCTCTGTTGTATTTGTCAAGCCAGTTATGCACGTCATTTTTCATTACCCTTACCATCTTGCGGCCGTTTTGTTCTGCTGTTTTCCAGGCCTGTGGGTTGTTGATGGGTGGTTTGTACTTCACACTGTGTGGTAATACCTGGTTCCTGAGGCATCCGTGTAGGAAGTAGAGATGTTCGTGAGTTGCACGCTCTCATTTGGTGTAATTTTCCCATTTCCTTGCCAGTTTGAGCATGTAGCGGCCGTAGGTCTCTAAGATTTTGGAGTAGATCGTAGCTCGGGGTGTGGGTGTTGAGGTTGGTTGGCTCGCTGAGCTGGTTTGTTGCTCTGTAGACATTTCATTATCCATTTTTAAACTCTGGGGTCCGTTGTGAAGGATTGCCTCACTTCCGGGCTTCCTCCGTAGTGGAATGTATATGGGGTCGAGTTCAATGTGTTTATTATTAGCCTGCTTCGTGGAGTGCCATGCTTCTAGGAATTCTAATGCTTGTCTCTGCCTCGCCTGTCCCAGGATCTTAGTGTTGTCCCAGTCGAAGTCGTGGTTCTCCTTGTCCATGTGGATTGAGATGAGTGAGTATCGGTCGTGTCTTTTTGTAGCCAGTTGGTGTTCATGTACTCTTGTTGTTAGTTTCCTTCCTGTTTGTTCGATATAGTGTTTCTCGCAGTCTCTGCAGGGAAGTTTTAGTCATTATGTATGTATATATATTTTTTGAATAAAGTATATTTTTGAAATAAAACAAAGGACTGCAGAAGTTCAAGAAGGCAGCTCACCACCACCTTCTCAAGGGCAGTCGGTGATGGGCAGTAAATCCTGCCCTCGGCAGCGGCACCCACATCTCATAAAAAAATAAGACTTTGATAATGGGACAGCATACTCATGGCTCCTGTAAATTTTCTCTTTGATTTAAAGGACTGGATTTTATTCTGGTTGCAGGATTCTGAAGTCGGGGTGGAAAGTGGCTGGTGAACATGTATTGTTGACGATGTGGACTTGACGTTTCGTTTTCCAGAAGTGATCTCCTAAAGAGATCCCTGGGGGCCTAGTCTTTGGTCAAGGAAGTTTGTTGGCTATTGAGGCTGCAAGCCAGTCAGAGAGCAAGAGCAGTGGGCACCGCTGTAGCAGGTCACCTCAAAAATGGAGATGCCAGGTGAGAATTAAAATTCAGCTGGCCATGGTCAAGGGGTGATGGTTGAAGGTTTATTATGGCCACCTCTCACTCTTGCAGCCCTGTCTGTGGGGCAGGGACGTGTCACTCCGAGTGAAGGCCAGATAACCACAGGCACACTAACATGTGAAGGCATTGGCCTGGCCATGCAACCCAACCCAACTCTGCTGTTGTCGAAGTGCCAATGACCCCATCGCAAGGCCTTACTTGGGCCTTTAATTATCTGACTGCCTCAGTGGAGAAGTCCCATCTGCCTCCTGCCTGTTGTTATCATCCCCTGATGTACCTCGCTCCCTGACTCTGGGCACACCAGCAAAGCTCAGCCCAAAGCATCATCATCAGATTCCTTGCTGCAAGCCCATGGGGAGGTAATGGCCTAGTGATGTTATTGCTGGACTGTTACTCCAGAGAATCAGGTAACATTCGGTCATAGCAGATGGTGGAATTTAATCCATCTGGTTTAATATTGCCCATTAGGGAAAGAAACAACCATCCTTATATGGCCCGGCCTACATGTGAGCCTAAACTGCTTTCTGGGACAGTTAGGGATGGGCAATAAATACTGGCCTATCCAATGATGCTCTGATCTTGTGAATCTGATTGAAAAGGATGGAACCTAATGCTGTTCAAGACCTGAAATTGTCCCTGAGCAATTGACGGGTAATGAAGTATTTTTGACAGATGGTCGTTGTATTGATGTAGAAAATATGGTAGCCCCTTAGCACACAGCCTGTTGTGTTAAGGCAATGGGGACCAACAAGAGGGCAGATGGCTTCACAGTAATTCCATCAATTGCGTGACTCAGTGTAGACAGTCCTTAGCTCATGGCTGTCACTACCAGGATGTCTCCCTGCTCTGCATGGAATGGCTATTATTCACTGAACTGTATTTTTATAATAATGTATATTTTATGTAGGGAGGAGCTGTCACCATGGTGATATCACTGGGCTGATAAAGTAGAACCCCAAGCAAATGGTCAGAGGATATTTTCCATATCAACCTGGTCAGCAATTTTATTTCATGCCTCTTGAGCACATGGAATTTGAAACCGGGTCTCCTGGTCTTATAGACAGGGGCACTACTACTGGGCCACTAGACACCTCTCAAGGCTGACTGTGTCATGGCCTTAAGTCAAACCCTGGCAGGAGAACCTCAATGGAATTCTAAAGATGTGAGTTTGAATCCTACCACGTCAGATGGTAAAATTTGAATTCAACTTCATCCGGAATTAACAAAATAAAAGTTAATTTAATAGTGACCATTATTAATTGTCGCAAAAGCTCATTGGGTTCACTGAAGTCCTTTAAGGAAGGAAGTCTGTCATTTTTACCAAATCTGGTCTACATGTGACCCTAGAAACACAACAATGTGGTTGATTCTTAATTGTCCTTTGAACTGACCTTGAGGGCCAATCAGTTCTAGGGACAGTGAGGGTTGGGCAATAAATGCCAAGCTTGCCAATAACACCAATATGCCATATAAGAAAAAAAATACATGTTGATGATCAATACCTGCTCTACATCCACTTCAAAAGTATGCTGACAACACCAGTTCCTACCAACAGTGCAATAATGCCCAGGGAACCCACCCTTTGTCCCTGGTGTTGAGTGGAAGAGGAAGAAGTATTCACTTGGACCCCTCTTTGTGTTTTGTTATTGGATAGTTCACAAATATCAGAGAACACTGGTCCACAATGTCATTGCGGAGAAATATTGAAGGATAGCTGTTAGCTTTAGCTGAGTGTGAGTAATACAGATTGAACGATGCGACAAACTGTGCTTTCCACTTTCAGGTGGTGGCAACTGTTCATTACATTTCCCTTGAAATTTTATGATCCAATGAGATAATTTCCACAAACCAAATCACCAGGGAATCTGCTCCACTGTCAAACACTCAAATTCCCTTCACTTTCCGCACATCATCATTATCCTATTCTTTACCATTACAAAACAATAACATCTCAGGCACCCTGTTAATGAACCTGCTTAAATAAAATCAAATCATCATTGTTGTGTGTCAAAACCTAATAGATTCTAAGGATTTTATGTCGTTGTTGCTATCGTATTTCAAGCTGGCACCCTCACTTCAAAGCACGAAATGGATCATTTAACTTTGTAATCTGTAATAAACTAGATGTTGTTTTGAACTGTATTGAATTTTCTGCTATGTAACAAGCCATTAGATCCACACATTTGTTACACTCTACATAAGCCCTCTCCTATGCCTTACCATCTCACTTTACTGCATGTTTCCTTCTGTCTACTAGGTTTTCTTGACTATACCTTTCAACTACTCTGTGATAGCAAGATCCATGTTCTGACCATTCTCTCTAGAGTTCAGATGAACGAGGGGAGTTAATGGAGGAATGGAAGATGCTAAACTTGGTTGACAAAGTAGATGCAGAGCAGAATGAAGTTTCCCCTTGTGGGGCAATTTAGGACAAGAGGTCATAGTTTTAGGTTAAAATCTACAAAGGTGAGGAGAAATTGCTTCTTTCAAAGAGTTGTGAATCTGTGGGATTCATGACACCAGAGTACAGTGGATGCCAGGACTCTGAATAAATTTAAGGAAGACATAGGAGATTGAACTGACACTGACTGACACTTAAGAACAAGAGTATCAGACATCGTGTTCACTCTGAAGGAGCTGGATGAGTGTCAAGCCTACGTTCCCATGTAAATAAAGTGTGAATTGCTGACAGGATACTGGCCTCAGTGGAATTATTTCAGAGATAGTAGGAATTGCAGATGCTGGAGAATCTGAGATAACAAGAAATGCTGAAGAAGGGTCTAGGCCCGAAACGTCAGCCTTCCTGCTCCTCTGATGCTGCTTGGCCTGCTGTGTTCATCCACCTTGTTATCTCAGTAGAATTATTTCAGGTTTGGAGGAGAGCAGGAAGAAAAGTGGATGTGAGGCCAAGATGAGATGAGCCATGTTTACATTGAATAGTGGAGCAGGCTCGAGAGGCTGAATGGCCTACTCCTGCTCCTAGCTCTTATCTTCTTATGCTCTGGGCAAGATGATGTATCTGATGCCTTGTTGGGTTCAGCAATGATTGTTTTAAATCAATGAGTACTACTTCTAGTCTCACTGCTGAGTGGAATCCTCTCTAACATCTAAGACCATAAAAGCATAAAGCACAGGAGCAGAGTTAGGCCATTCGGCCCATCGAGTCTGCTCCACCATTTGATCATAGCTGGCATGTCTCTTAAACTCATTCTCCTGCCTTCTCCCTGTAACCATTGGTCCTCTTACCAAACAAGAGCCTATTTATCTCTGCTTTAAAGACACTTCGTGACTTGGCCTCCACAGCCCTTTACATCAGTAACTTCTACAGAGTTACCACCCTCTGGCTGAAGAAATTCCTTGTCATCTCAGTTCAAAAGAGCCGTGACTTCACTCTGAGGCTGCTCCCTCAGGTCCTAGTCTTTCGTATTCATGGAAATATCTTCTCCAAGTCCACTCTAAACAGGCCTGTCAGTATTCTGTCAGTTTTAATCAGATCCCCAAACTCCAATGAGTACAAACTCAGCATCCACAACCACGCCTCATATAGCAAGCACTTCAACTGCAGGAGCATTCTTATAAACTTCCTCTGGATCCCTCCAAGGCCAGCACATCTTTAGACGTGGGGTCCAAAGCAATATTCCAAATGAGGTCGAACCAGAGCCTTACCCAGTGTTAGCAGTACATCTGCTCTTGCATTCTAGCCCTTATGAAAAGAATGTTACCATTCTATTTGTTTTCCTGACTGCCAACGGAACCTATATGTTCAGAGAATCCTGAACTAGAGCTACAATTAGTTTAGAAAATAATCTCAGTCGCTATTCTTCCCACATGGCATCACCTATCCCACATTGTATTCCATCTTCATTTTCATTTTCTGAAAAAGGGTCGAGGACCAAAATAATAAAATGTGAGGCTGGATGAACACAGCAGGCCAAGCAGCATCTCAGGAGCACAAAAGCTGACGTTTCGGGCCTAGACTCTTCATCAGAAAAGGGGGATGGGTAGAGGGTTCTGAAATAAATAGGGAGAGAGGGGGAGGCGGACTGAAGATGGAGAGAAAAGAAGATAGGTGGAGAGGAGAGTATAGGTGGGGAGGTAGGGAGGGGATAAGTCAGTCCTGGGAAGACGGACAGGTCAAGGGGGAGGGATGAGGTTAGTAGGTAGGAAATGGAGGTGCGGCTTGAGGTGGGAGGAAGGGATGGGTGAGAGGAAGAACTGGTTAGGGAGGCAGAGACAAGCTGGTCTGGTTCTGTGATGCAGTGGGTGGAGGGGAAGAGCTGGGCTGGTTGTGTGGTGCAATCGGGGGAGGGGACGGACTGGGCTGGTTTTGGGTTGCGGTGGGGAAGGGGAGATTTTGAAGCTGGTGAAGTCCACATTGATACCATTGGGCTACAGGGTCCCCAAGCGGAATATGAGTTGCTGTTCCTGCAACCTTCAGGTGGCATCATTGTGGCACTGCAGGAGGCCCATGATGGACATGTCATCTAAAGAATGGGAGGGGGAGTGGAAATGATTTGCGACTGGGAGGTGCAGTTGTTTATTGCGAACCGAGCGGAGGTGTTCTGCAAAGCGGTCCCCAAGCCTCCGCTTGGTTTCCCCAATGTAGAGGACCTATCTACGTAGAATACACCTCCTCCCACCCACCCTCCTGCAAAAATTCCATCCCCTATTCCCAATTCCTCCGCCTCTGCCACATCTGCTCCCAGGATGAGGCTTTCTGCTCCCGCACATCCCAGATGTCCAAGTTTTTCAAGGACCGCAACATTCCCCCCACAGTGGTCGAGAACGCCCTTGACCGCGTCTCCCGCATTTCCTGCAACACATCCCTCACACCCCGCCCCCGCCACAAGCGCACAAAGAGGATCCCCGTTGTTCTCACACACCACCCCACCAACCTCCGGATACAGCGCATCATCCTCCGACACTTCGACCATCTACAATCCGACCCCACCACCCAAGACATTTTCCCACCCCCACCCTTGTCTGCTTTCCGGAGAGACCACTCTCTCCGTGACTCCCTTGTTCGCTCCACACTGCCCTCCAACCCCACCACACCCGGCACCTTCCCCTGCAACCGCAGGAAATGCTACACTTGCCCCCACACCTCCTCCCTCACCCCTATCCCAGGCCCCATGATGACTTTCCATATTAAGCAGAGGTTTACCTGCACATCTGCCAATGTGGTATTCTGTATGCATTGTACCCGGTGTGGCTTCCTCTACATTGGGAAAACCAAGCGGAGGCCTGGGGACCGCTTTGCAGAATAACCTCCGCTCGGTTTGCAATGAACAACTGCACCTCCCAGTTGCGAACCATTTCAACTACCCCTCCCATTCTTTAGATGACATGTCCATCATGAGCCTCCTGCAGTGCCACAATGATGCCACCCGAAGGTTGCAGGAACAGCAACTCATATTCCGCCTGGGAACCCTGCAGCCCAATGGTATCAATGTGGACTTCACCAGCTTCAAAATCTCCCCTTTCCCCACCGCATCCCAAAACCAGCCCAGTTCGTCCCCTCCCCCCACTGCATCCCATAACCAGCCCAGCCTGTCTCTGCCTCCCTAACCTGTTCTTCCTCTCACCCATCCCTTCCTCCCACCTCAAGCTGCACTTCCATCTCCTACCTACTAACCTCATCCCACCTCCTTGACCTGTCCGACTTCCCTGGACTGACCTATCCCCTCCCTACCTCCCCACCCATTCTCTCCTCTCCACCTATCTTCTTTACTCTCCATCTTTGGTCCGCCTCCCCCCTCTCTCCCTATTTATTCCAGAACCCTCTCCCCATCCCCCTCTCTGATGAAGGGCCTAGGCCCGAAACGTCAGCTTTTGTGCTCCTGAGATGCTGCTTGGCCTGCTGTGTTCATCCAGCTTCACACTTTATTATCTTGTACTCCATCTGCCACTTCTTTACCCACTCTCCTACCGTGTCTGAGTCCTTCTGCAGCCTCCACTTCCTCAACACTACCTGTCCCTCCACATATTGTTGTGTCATCTGTAAAATTAGCAGCAATGCTCTCTGTTTCTTTGTTCACATTGTTAATATATGATGTGAATAAGTGTTCCTCTAATACAGGCTCCTGTGGAACTCCAATAGTTACTGACTGCCGTCCTGGAAAGTCCCCTTTATCCCCATTCTCTGTTTCTGCCAGTCAGTCAATACTTTACGCATGCCAGTCCCTTGCCCCTAATACCATGGACTCATCTTATTTAGTAGCCTCCTGTGTGGCACCTTGTCAAAGACCTTCTGAAAACAGACATAGATCATGTCGACTGGCAGTCCTTTGTCAAACCTGTTAGTTACCTCCTCAAAGAATTATAACAGATTTGTCAGGCATGACAGCTTGATGAAGCTGTGCTGACTCAGCCTAATTTTACCGTGCACTTCTGAGTACTTCACAATCTTGTCTAACCAATACAACCATTTCATAAAGTGAAAGATCATTCATTTTATCAGATCATTCCTGCAGGCTCCTCTGTCTTTGAACAAATATAGTTACTAATTCTTCAGAGATTCTGACATCTGTGTGAAATCCTTTTATTTTTCGCACTCTCCCCAGTGCCTCTAGGTCGCAAGATGGAGATCAGAATGGTCAACAGTTGAACCAAGTTTCTTTACAAATTCAGCTTAAATGTGAAAACAATCTCATTGGACATGCACATGAGGAAGAGTAACTGTATGTTGCTTTGTTACTTTGTGGGGCTCGGGGGAATTACTGGGGTTTGGGACTGGAATGAGAAGTTCTTTGCAAACGGTTGTTATGGGATGAATGGCTTCCTTCCATGATTCTGTGAAACATGGTTTGTTTTTAAAGGAAAGGGTGGCAGGTTTAAAGCAGGGACAGGGTGAAATGACTTCTCTCAAAGGGCCACAAGATGTGTGGAAGGCGCTATGCCAGAGTGCATTGGACACTGGCAAAACTGAGTAAATGTAAGGAGGGGAAGACATAGTTTAAGTTAGTAATGGGTTGAAGGTATGGAGAAAGGGCTGGAGTTGAAGCTGAGATGAGGCAGCCATTATTGTACAGAATGATGAGTCAAGGCACTGAAATGCCTACTCCTGCTCCCAAATTTTATGCTTGAAAGCTTTTACATTCCTCCCAAAGTCTGTCTTAATTCAGAAATCATTAATTGTATTAAAATGTTACTGGGTTGTGGAGTTTTGGCGTTTACACTGAAGGTACTTCTGGCTCTGGAAACTGGGACTGATTCCAACTGGACAGATGTGTCTGCTCAGATCCTTTTCATGGTGGGTAATCCTGCTGGGAGAAAATGTTCTATTTAGCCCCAGCTTCCTGGTTCACAAGGATACAGTACAATTGGAGTCCAAGTGCAGGGTCGGGGTAGTGACTCCTTAATGTGAATCACACTTTCTGAATTGAAGAGCCAACGGTCGGGCAGCTGAGCCAAGCTGCAGGATCTGTTTGATCAGCTCAACAGGAACTTCAGGTTCAGGCCAAACTTGGTCTCTCTTTCTCTTGCTACTGATTATGCACATGATTCAACAAGAGCAGGTTAATACCTTGTAATTAATGTCTGCACTAGGACTTTTCCAGAGAGAGTATGACTGTCTTGTTGCAGTTGTTCTTGCCTTTAATGTGTTTCAAGTTGAAGAAGGGTCATCAATGCATTTTTTTTGAATGGGAGAGGCTATATTAAGTGGTGGCACGGTGGCTCAGTGGTTAGCACTGCAGCCTCACAGTGCCAGGGACCCGGGTTCAATCCCAGCCTCGGGCGACTGTCTGTGTGGAGTTTGCACATTCTCCCTGTGTCTGCGTGGGTTTCCTCCGGGTGCTCCGGTTTCCTCCCACAGTCCAAAGATGTGCAGGCTAGGTGGATCGGCCATGCTAAATTGCTTGTAGTGTACAGGGGTGCGTGGGTTATGAGGGAATGGGTCTGGATGGGATGCTTCAAAGGGCAGTGTGGACTTGTTGGGCCAAAGGGCCTGTTTCCACACTGTAGGGATTCTAATAAAAAAAAAATAACAGAAAGCCTTTGAGGACTGACAATATTGTGTCGCTGGGAAATGGGTGACTTATTTCCACTGTTTGCTAAGGGTGCAATCAATCTTAATAGCTGAGGGGATTGAAGGATGGCTCAGCAAGTTTGCAGATGACACGAAGGTTGGAGGTGTCGTTGACAGTATAGAGGGCTGTTGTAGGCTGCAGCAGGACATTGACAGGATGCAGAGATGGGCTGAGAGGTGGCAGATGGAGTTCAACCTGGATAAATGTGAGGTGATCTGATGGTCAAATACAAGGAGCAGAAGCTCTTCTAGGTGGAAGAGACGTGGCAGTGAGTTAAACACTAAAATAAAACCACAAACTGTGGACATCAGAAATTGGAAGAAATTAGGTAGCTCTTTTCCTCAGCAGCACCATGGGACCACTTGTGGTTGCTGCTGGAACAGCCTCAGGAGGATTGATTGGAGAGTGACACATGACCCCAGGTAAGCAATGGCAGCAGAACCTTTGAGGAATGATGAGCGAGCCCTCTCCTATCACCCCACAAATCCCAATTCCTGGTTCCTCACAAGTCAGGGCAGCTACCCCATCACATACCTGATTAAATACCTTCACCAACCCCAAAACTATCCCAAAGGAGAGAGCAAAACACAGTCCTCTATCAATAGAACATAGAACATAGAACATAGAACAGTACAGCACAGAACAGGCCCTTCAGCCCACCATGTTGTGCCGACCATTGATCCTCATGTATGCACCCTCAAATTTCTGTGACCATATGCATGTCCAGCAGTCTCTTAAATGTCCCCAATGACCTTGCTCCCACAACTGCTGCTGGCAACACATTCCATGCTCTCACAACTCTCTGTGTAAAGAACCCGCCTCTGACATCTCCTCTATACTTTCCTCCAACCAGCTTAAAACTATGACCCCTCGTGTTAGCCACTTCTGCCCTGGGAAATAGTCTCTGGCTATCAAGTCTATCTATGCCTCTCATGATCTTGTATACCTCAATTAGGTCCCCTCTCCTCCTCCTCTTCTCCAATGAAAAGAGTCCGAGCTCAGTCAACCTCTCTTCATAAGATAAACCCTCCAGTCCAGGCAACATCCTGGTAAACCTCCTCTGAACCCTCTCCAAAGCATCCACATCTTTCCTATAATAGGGTGACCTGAATTGGACGCAGTATTCCAAGTGCAGTCTAACCAAAGTTTTATGGAGCAGCAACAAGATCTCACAACTCTTAAACTCAAGCCCCCTGTTAATGAAAGCCAAAACACCATATGCTTTCTTAACAACCCTGTCCACCTGGGTGGCCATTTTAAGGGATCTATGTATCTGCACACCAAGATCCCTCTGTTCCTCCACATTGCCAAGAATCCTATCCTTAATCCTGTACTCAGCTTTCAAATTCGACCTTCCAAAATGCATATCAAAAGATATAAGAGCAGAATTAGGCCGTTTGGTCCTTCGAGTCTGCTCCACCATTTGATCATGGCTATGTTTCTCAACTTCATCCTCCTACCTTCTCCCTAAACCCCTTGATCTCCTTTCTAATCAAGAATCTATCTATTCCTGTCTTAAATTCACTCAATGACTTGGCCTCCACAGCCCTGCGCAGCAATGAATTCCACAGATTCATCTCCCCTCGCTAAGAAATTGCTCCTAATCTCAGTTCTAAAAGGATCACCTCTTCTGTCGGAGCCGAGTGTGACAAGGAGTCTTCCAAAACTTGCTTAAACAGCCATGTCTCATTCCTCAGTGACTGACTCTAGCTCAGGCTCACTCCACATGGATTCCTACTAAAGATTCATCCTTCATGCTTTGAATCCACCCAGGATCACAGATATCTCCTTGATATACATTGATCCTCTGACACCATTCATGCCACATCGTGAGATCCACACTTAGTCCCATGTGTTGGCAACTGGGCTCAGGTCATGGTGTCAGGGACCTGGGTTCAATTCCAGCCTTGGATGACTACATGTGTGGAGTTTGCACGTTCTCCCTGTGTCCTTGTGATTTTCTCCGGGTGCTCCGGTTTCCTCCCACAGTCCAAAAATGTGCAAGGTAGATGGATTGGCCATGCTAAATTGCCCAGGGATATGCAGTCTAAGTCGATTAGCCATGGTTAATGTGGAGTTACAAGGAAAGGATAAGGGGATAGATCCAAGTGGGATGCTCTTTAGACATTCGGTGTGGACTTGATGGGCCAAATGTCCTACTTCCACATTGTAGAGCTTCTATAATATGGATACTCTTGACCTCTCTCTCCATCAGCAATGACCCAAGCTGGTTTCGAGCTGCATTGCTCCATAGTTCCAATTCATCCTCTCATTCACTCGATAATCTAACAAGAAAGTGTTTTTCTTCCTTTCAGGATTAAGGAATGGTTATGATGATGTCACTGGACCTGAAACATTGACTCTGTTTCTCTCCATAGATCCTGCCAGACCTGCTGAGTTTCTTCAGCAATTTCTATTTATGTGCCAGCCTCTGAACACTCATTGCTACACTTGGTGGCAGGACAACCTGCTCTCAGAGCACTGATCCGGTACAAGGCCTTATCGTGCCCACTGAACACAGGGGACATAGGGTTTGGGAGCTTGCAGATGATCCAAATGACTGCGGACCATGTCTTCAGGAGTAGGAGAGGGCCATGGCAGGTAGCTACAAAAGCAATATGCCCTCTCTCAAGTGGTAACCAATCAGAGTACACTGTCATATCATTGTAGTGATTGTAATGAGATCAGCCAGGTAGGCCTTATGAATATGAGTTCCCTGATTGGGGCTGTTAACCTGGTCTAATCAGGGACCCCTGGCTGACACATATAAACAGGAGTGTCAGAGGTTCAGTTCGCTCTGTGGCTCTGAGGGAGCTGGATCAGTGGTAAGGGCTCTCCATATGTAAACAAAAGGTGACTAGGAGACAGGATACTGGCCTTTGTGGAGTTATTTCAACCATCATACTGGACTCAAAACTTAAACTCAGTTTCTCTCCCCATGGATGCTGCCAGGCCGGCTGAGTTTCTTCAGAACTTTCTGCCTTTGTTTGCCCTTGATTTCTTTCTCTGGCTCTGCTTCTCAACCTCCTGATTGACTTACAAAACAATAAAAAGATCTTCCTTTTTTGTTGCATGAGGTCTCATCTGAGACCTTTACCAAATAGTGAACATTTCCAAGACGCAGTTAGACATAGTTCCTGGGGCAATGTGAATCAAATTGAAAGCAGGAACAGGGTATAACGTTAGATGGTCAACCACAATCATATTGGAGGATGGGGCAGGCCTGAGGGACTGAATGTCTTACTCCTGTTCCATTTTTCATGTTTCTAATGTAACATGTTCTATCTGTCACAGAGATTTGGCCAAGCTTAGAGATTGTATTTTCTATTAATTCCTGGGATGTGGTGCTATTGACCACAGCAGCTTTCATTGCCCATCTCTAATCGCCTTCAGGAAGTGTTGGTGAGCTGCAAGAAGGGAACTTTCCAACATTGAGCTGCGGTTCACAGATCACAGACAGCGTGTGCAGCCTGTGAGAGAGATTTGCTTTCACCGACCTGTGAGTCCTTGCAGAGTATTGTATGCGGAGGTGCCCCTGTGTCCCACATGAATTGGAAAATTAATTCACCGTTCCTTTCTTGCGTAACTTATCATTCTGAATCTTTGCAGAAATCAACTGAATGTGCCAGTAACTACTTTTCAAAAGTATTTCATTGGCTGTAAAACTGTTTGTGATGTTGAATGCCGCAAAAAGTGTTATATAATTTATTTTCTTCAGCCGTGCATGGGTTGTGGATGTCACTAAGGTTAGAATTTATTTTTGCCCATGTCTTCTTGCCCCTTGAACTGAATGGTCATTTCAGAGTGTGGTTAAGAATTAATCACTTTGTTGGGGGTCTGGAGTCACATGGACACTAGGTTGGATAAGGATGGCAGGTTTCAGAGTGTCAGAGGCTGAGGGGTGATCTCATATACGTTTAGAAAATAATGAGGGGCATGGATTAGAGTAAATAGACAAAAGGTCTTTTTTCCCAGGTTGGGAGCGGCCAAAACTAGAGGGGCATAGGTTTAAGGTGAGAGCGGAAAGATTTAAAGGGGACCTAAGGGGCAACATTTTCACGCAGAGGGTGGTGCGTGTATGGAATGAGCTTCCAGAGGAAGTGGTGGAGGCTGGCACAGTTACAACATTTAAAAAGCATCTGGATGGCGACATGAATGGCAAATGGGACCAAATTAATTTGGGAAATCTGGTCAGCATGGACAAGAGTTAACGTTTCGGGTCCACTGACCTTTCCTCAGAACAGTTCTATTCAGATTAGAATAGGCAAGGTTAGTATTTAATCCTAGATGTTATGTCCACTAGAGTTTCAGGTTAAATGAAAGGGAAGGCTTTTTAAAAGGTTTTGTTTCCATGCTGTACAGCTCTATGACTGTATAACTCTATTTCCTTCCCTAAAGGACATCAGTGAACTAGACGAGTTTCTAACAACAATCAACAATGTTTACATGGACACCATGACTGAATATGAGACTTTAGTTTGACATTTTTAAAATTGAATTCAGATTCCAGAATGTAACAGGGTGGGATTCGAGCTCATGTCCATAGAGCATTAGCTCTGGTTCCAGGAGGAAAAGTGCAGGAAAACTGGTGAATGTGCCATCATGGTCCAAGTCATATTCTCCAACCTGGAGCTCCAGTACAACAAATATATTGATTTCCAAGTGTTACAGCTTCGTTTCTGGATTTTCTGTTTCTGTTACTGGTCCAGTGATGTTACCACACCACACACTCATGCACAGCCAGTAATTGCAAGTGTTCGTTCTAATCAGGAACAAAAACAAAGTCGCTGGAAAAGCTCAGCCAGTCTGGCAGCATCCGTGGAGGAGAAAACAGAGTTAACGTTTCGGGTCCACTGACCTTTCCTCAGAACAGTTCTATTCAGATTAGAATAGGCAAGGTTAGTATTTAATCCTAGATGTTATGTCCACTAGAGTTTCAGATTAAATGAAAGGGAAGGCTTTTTAAAAAAAAAATCCTTAATGACAAGAAATGTGGTGAGAACATTCTTTCTCTGTTTATTTACACGGATGGAGCTCAATGTTTAACAGCACAGAACAGTTTTGTTTGAAGTACGGTCTCTTTTCTTCACAAGTAATAGTACCTGCAGGGGAAATAAATTGGACTGGACATGCTTGGAAAAAGGATAAGAACTGGAAAGTGGCTTTTAAGTGACTGGTGTTGCCATAGTTAGTTGTAAAGGAGGGCAATGCATTACTTTTCACTTTGTTTTCAAAAATTCGAGGCCGGCATCACAATTTCGGGTCTTCTTGCTGTGTTCAGACCTCATTCTGTTTAAGCCAGTGGCCAAGATTGATTAAGGAATGAAAGTATGTGTAAAGAGTACTGCAGGAATAATATGAAAGATGAACAACATGTCAGGTCACCTTCCTTCCTGCCTTCATTGTGATTAATCTTCCAGAGGTAGTGGCTGGTGATACTTAGCGATTTCTGTGCCTTGGTCCAATCGGGTTTTATACAGGAATCTTCCACCAGATGTTACAGGTTTTTAACACACAGCGTGGTTCCCTTCCAAGGCCACTTGCTGATCTAAAACCTTATTTTCAACCCGTTTGTCTTTTTTGTTTTGTGCGTTCATTGTTATTCATCAGCTCAGCAGTTATTAATATATTTATGCTCCTGTCCCAACATTCACTAACTTCCGTTCACTCAGCGCCTTGCCGTTTGCTCCTAAAAATGTCAATTTTGAAATTCTAGTCCTGGTTTTGACCTGGACCTGCCCTGTCCTTCCTACCTCTGTTACTTCCTCCACCCCCACTACGCTCTGAGTTCTGTCAAGTTGTCCTAATTGTGGCCTGTTTCCTGAGGACATCATATTTTAAATGATGCTCATTGTTGCCTGTAACTTCAACTTCTCTACTTCTGCTAGACCCAGGTAATGTCCTGAGGACCGAGGTTCAAATCCCACCATGGCAGATGGTGAAGTTGGAATTCAAAAAATAAAGTCTGGAATTATGAATCTAATGGTGAACATGTCAATTGTCAGGAAAAATCCATTTGATTTACAAACGTCCTTTAGAAAAGGAAATCGCCATCCTTACCTGGGCTGGCTAAAATTTGACTCCAGATCCACAGCAGAGTGGGTGATTCTTAACTGTCCTCTGGACAATTAAGTTTGGGCAATTAATGCTAACCAAGCTAATAATGTCTGCACCCAATGTATGAATTTTTTTTAAAAAAGCTTTTTCTTGTCTGCCTCACTATTAAAGTAACTCAGCATTGATTTTGTTTTTGAAAATGCTGTGTAGAGGCATTTCGCAGTCGGACACGGGGTCATTTGGCTGTCTGTGCAAGTCAGAGACATGATCTAAATGGAAGCTGTTGTAAATAGATGGTCAATTTCCTACAAGCAAGCAGAATCTCCATCTATACACCATCTCAAACCACGAAGAAAATTTCATTATACTTTCCAATGCATGAAGCAGCTGTAGTGCAAGAGAAAGGGGGGAGGTGTTTTGACTTTTAGATGGAACTATAACAAGTTACCTAGAGTTGACAGCAAAAAAACAGGCCTTTTGCCCCATCTGGTCTGTGCTAACATTTATGTTTCTCTCCTCACACCTGTCTTTGTCTCCTCCTATCATCATATTCCTTTCTCCAGCACATGCTTATCCAGTTTCTCTTTGAAGGCATCTGTTATTGTTGACCACAATTCCTCCACATGACAGTGAGGTCAATCTGTTAACCCCTCTTTTGATGAAGAGGTTTCTCCTGGATTTCTTTTTGGATCTAATAGTGGCTATTTTATCTTGATGGCCATGAGATTTTGATATCGCCAGAAATGAGAGTGCTTTCTGCTTGCAAAACCTATCAAAGCTTGGGCATCATGCAAGGACCTCTATTAAGTGACTTACTCCTACCCATTCGCCTCTCAACTCCATTCAGCAAGTCCACAGTGCCGCCAGCATTATGGCCTAGTCGGCTGTTTGTTTGGTCCTGTTTATTTCCAGGAAATAGTGGATTACTGGTAATGTTACTATTCCAGAAGCTGAGAGAAGTGATCTGTGCAGTTGGGAATGGTAGAGTGCAATATTTAATTAATAATGTGAAATATTATGAAACATGGAATTTGCAGCTAGTCTCAGTAATGGTGGACATGATAAGACCATCAGAAATAGGAACAGAAGTAGGCAATTGGCAGAGTCATGACAGACCTAATATTCCTCATGTCCACTTTCCTGCCCTTTCCCCATAACCCTTGATTCCCTGACTGATCAAGAACCTATCTCGGCCTCAAATAAACACAAAGGCTCTGCCTCCACAGCTGTCTGTAGCAAAGAGTTCCAAAAGCACAACCTTCTGAGAAATCATCTCAGTCTTAATTGGTGCTCCTTTATTCTGAGATGATGCCCCCTGAACATAAACCCTCCCATGAGGGGAAGCACCCTCTTGGCATTTACTCTGTCAAGCTCCTTAAGAATCCAAATTGTGTCAATGAGATCATTTCTTATTCTTCGACAGTCCAGTGAGTAGAATCCCTGCCTGTTTAGCATTTGTTCATAAGACAGTTCCCCACACTTGGGCCATCCCAATTTGCCTTCGCCAAACTGCCTCTGATAGAATTGCATCTTTCCACAAATAGAGGGACCAAATTGCTCATATAGCTAAGAAGCATGAATTGACTCACTTGAATCAAAGCAAAGCACTGTGGATGCTTGAAATTGGAAACAACAACGGAACATTTTGGACAAGCTCAGCAGGTCTGGCAGCATCGTTGGAGAGAAACAGAGTTAATATTTCAAGTCTAGTCTGACTCTACTTCAGAACTGGCACAGTTCTGGGAAAGAAATTTGTATCTGTTCTGGCTGAGCGCTGGATCTGTAGCAATGCGGTTGATTCTGACTGCTTAGTGGAATGGCTGAGCAAGTCAATCAGTTCAAGAGTGATGAGGGATAGGCACTAAATGCTGGCCTGGTCTGTGACCCTAGTTTTCCATGTGGGAAATATAATAAAAGCTGAATTCCTTCCAAATCATCCAAACAATGAATTTGACCTTTCAGTAAATTGCAGGAGTTGATGACTGCTAAATTTATGCCCAATTTAAAATAATTGAAATGAGGAAAACAGGCACAGGTGTGGGCCATTCGGCCCTTCAAGTCTGCTCTGCTATTCAATATGATCATACCTGATCATCCAACTCAATTTCCCGTTCTCACTTTCTCCCCATAACCTTTGATCCGTTTAGTCCTAAGAACATCGTTTAACTCTTCCTTGGAAACATTCAATGCTTTGGCCTCGACCACTTCCTGTGGCAGAGAGTTCCAGAGGCCCAACTCTCTGAAAAAATTGGAGACACTGATAGAGAAGTAACTCCTAAAGGCTCTAAAAAGCCCTCAACCGCTTTCTTAGCAGGTGTCACACAGCAATTCCAAAGAAGAGCCATGTTTGATCCTCAACATCAGCTGTTTTTCTCTCTCCACAGGTACAGCTGAGTTTTCTGAAATGATCCATATTATATTCGGGATTTCCAACATCCACGGAGTTTTACTTTTATTGCAGCCCCTTTGCAGTTATTCAGAATAAGATGTGCTTTCTTTTTGACGAACTGCTACTTGAGTCATCCTCATGGCTGTAATTCGAGATACTGGAACAGATTAATCAGGCTCTGAGCAGAACTAATAGCTCTGGACATTGACTTAAACATGTTTTCAACAATATGACACTTGGAATAAATTGTAGACTTGGTTTCTGATGTGGAAACAGAAAGAGGGGAAATAGTTTAAGTTTCCCACAATGGGCCACAAGTTTCTGTCAAAATAATGTCAAGGCTGATTATGTCCACATTACTTCTTGGGAAATGGTAAGCAGGTTCAAGTGGAGAAATTGGTTAACTTGGTGTATTCCTTGTTATTGTCAAGTTGCAGAACTTTGCATATCACTTTGTGAAAATGGCTTTTCCTTTCATAGAACATAGAACATTACAGCACAGTACAGGCCCTTCGGCCCTCGATGTTGTGGCGACCTGTCATACCGATCTCAAGCCCATCTAACCTACGCTATTCCACGTCCGTCCATATGCTTATCCAATGACGACTTAAATGTACCTAAAGTTGGCAAATCTACTACCGTTGCAGGCAAAGCGTTCCATTCCCTTACTACTCTCTGAGTAAAGAAACTACCTCTGACATCTGTCCTATATCTTTCACCCCTCAATTTAAAGCTATGCCCCCTCGTGCTCGCCGTCACCATCCTTGGGCTTACACTTTTTTTTAAGCCACTTACTGCGTTTGCCAATTAAAGCTGCCGCAGAAAGTTAAGCCCTGACATTGCAAGCATAAGGACCTTTTTTAGCAATCTGTCAACGTCTCTGACCTTGAGAATTAGCTGTTACAAATGTGGAGCCTTGGAAATTCACTTTGGATGCTTTCTGGGGAGATTTTTATGTACGACAAATGTGACATTTTTAGTGAAACAAGAAACATCCAGTACTCAACATACCTGGCAGGATCTGTGGGCAGAGAAACAGAATTAATGTGTCAGATTGATGACCTATCAGATTTTATACTCTTGCTTTCATCTGGCATTTTTCACTTTTTCTTAATTTTTCCTTGTCTTTTCCTCTCTCTATTTGTCTTTATTCTTTCTTTCCATCTTTACTGTTCTTGCCAAAGTTTAACACTGAACATAACCGCGTTAATATAGCTTCCTTCGGCAGTTTATTCTCAATCTTTCAATCTCACAGGTTAAGATGCTCATAAGCTTATCTCTGATGAAAGTTCTGAATCACCAGACAGGCAGCATACACAGTCCTTTAAATGACGCAGTATATGTGCCTATCTGAAAAAAAACATTAATGGACCTCCATAAATCAATAGCCCTTGCACTGGATAGAAACAAATAGAGGGAACATTGTGTTCTAACTTGGAGCTGTACTGTTCTCTGTATTATTCTCCATCTATTGGCTTAAACTTTCTCACTAACAGCATTGTGGGTATCCCTTCACCCCAAGGACTGCTGAGCTTCAAACAGGTAGCTCACCATCTTCTCAAAGATAATGAAGGATAAAGTAATGGGGACATCAAAGAGTTAACTTAGGAATTAAACTGAAGCTTCACCCATTCAGATATATATGACAGTCTCTAGATAAAACATCAGGTGCTCAGACAGACAGTTCTAATCTGGAACAGACTGCTGATACCAATACATCTCTTATTAGTGATAGTTAATTTGCCAAAGATCTAATGTAGCCTGCGGATCATTACCGAGAGGTAATAAACTGCATCCTATTATCTAGTACAAGAGAACCTTCTTGAAGCTGTGTTATCAAGTATATTTAATATTGCGGTTGATAGATTACTAATCTTTCAGGAATTAAGGGTTATGGGGATAAGGCAGGAAAGTGAAGTTGACGATTATCAGATCTCACTAAATGGTGGGAGTGCACTTGATGGGTTGAATGACCTTCTTCTGGCCTCACGTTTATGCCTTAAGATAACATGTCTGTTGTAATATTTTGACAATGATGACTACCCCAACACTGTTATACTAGATTGGGTCTTATCAGTGATAGTAAGAAGTGGTGATACTGGAGTCTGAGATAACACAGTGTGGAGCTGGAGGAACACAGCAGGCCAGGCAGCATCAGAGGAGCAGGAAAGCTAATGTTTTGGGCCAGGACTCTTCTTCAGAAAAAGGGTCTGAAAAAAGGTCCCAACCTGAAATGTCAACTTTCCTGCTCCTCTGATGCTGCCTGGCCTGCTGTGTTCCTTTAGCTCCATTCTGGGTCTTATCAGTGATGTTAGTGTGGAACAGTTAGCTCAGTTGGCTGGATGGTTAGTTCTCTGATCCAGAGTGACACCAGTAGAGTGAGTTCAATTCTCATACTGTCTGAGGTCACCATAAAGGTCCTATCTTTTGATCCTCTCCCCTTGCCTAAAGTGTGGCAACCCTCAGGCTAAGATACCTCCAGACATTTCTCATCTAATGAGAGACAGCCCTATGGACCTTTGGGACAAGAATGACTTCTCTTGCTAATGATGCCAATATCTAAGCTGTCCTGATGGAATGTGTGGTTAAACAAGTGACACACAGTTGCTTTTTTAATGGCTGCTAAAACGATTTTGCCCTGTGCCAATCCTTCTTGGTTTTTGCCACAAATGGATGGCAGCTGAAGATTCAACTGGGCGCTTTTGGATCACCATTCAACAAAGGCTGCTCCATCGTTGCCATCTCTCCTAGTAAGTGGTAAAACGTTGTTCGGTACACATGTCCGAGATGGGTCCAAACAGGTTGTGAAAATCATGTTGGGCATTTTGACTACACGTTTTCTTTTATTCGGAATGTCTCTTAGTTCCCTGGCAGCCAGGGAACGGGGCACATCCAAATTCCAGAGTAGAAGGAATGCTCTCTCCAACTTGCTGACTAACCTCAGTGTTTGGGTTTTAGATTCAATTTCAGATAATCGCGAGCCTTCGGGTTGCATCTGAAATCCAAACGGCCTCCTCCCAAAGCTTTAGTACAATGGGATCTATTTTACTGTGGGGTTAACATCTGTGCAGCCATCTGAACTGCTCAGTTCAAGAGAAATGTTTCTTTTGGGTGTTCCTTTGCTTTCGTAATTCACATATGCCAACAGGTATGAGCAGATATACATTCAGAAGCACACTGTAAGCCTTATATAGTTTCTATAGAATCGCAATGTTTAAAGAATTTGAGCCAAATCTTGGTAAACTGGAGTGCTAATGACATAGGCCATTGTTAATTCACAAGCCAACCATTCATTGGATTAAGAAATTCAGAATATTATGAACCTGGATACTCCAGAGCTTGCCAATAGGTTTGCTCTGCCTTATTTGTTTCACGTCAACATCTTTTGCTTTCCACTTACTTCATGAGATTGATGTCAATGTTAAATGACCACTTAGCTCCCAACAGAAATTTAGATCAGGAACCTAACACCATAATTCTCACAATAATAGTGTTAGTTCACCTCTCTAGGCCAGAAAAGAAACAACTAAAAATATTTTCTCCAATTCTTGCATGTTCTTTTTTCTTTGAAAACAGAAGTATTCTCACATCCCCACTTGCCTCATGTTTTTTTTCTCTCTTGATCATACATTCTGTTCTTTCTGTGCTTTTTTTTGCTCACTTGCTGGATGGGCCAGCAGTTATTGCCCACCCCTGATTGCCCAGAAGGCAGTTAAGAGTTAATCACATTGCTGTGGGCCTGGAGTCACTTGTAGGCCAGACTAGGTAAGGATGGCACTTTCCTTCCCTCAAGGACATGAGTAAATCAAATGGGTTTTCTTCTAACAATTTACCATGACTTCATGGTCATTACTATTCTCTTAATTCCAGATTTTTATTGAAATCAAATTCACTATCTGCTGCAGTACAATTTGAATCAGAAAGAGGCCTTTGTTTTCAGGTGCTTGATCGAGCTATCCAGAAGAGGAAGCGATGGGAGGGATGGAACTGAAGGCTTCCTCCTGGCCCTCACCTCTGTAGCATCCTCTCATACTCTGGTGACCACTGCCCACTTTCCACACTAATTTGTCTGTAACTAGTCGACCAATGTTGACTCTTGGCTGAAGTTTTGGAGGTCCCAATGGCAGAAGACACCGCTCCTTGCTGACAATGGGCCACATTAAGGTCCTAAATCAGTGTGGTGACCAGCTAAGTGCCCGACAGACTCCTAGTTTGTCGAACCTCCTTCATAGCAGTGTTCCTTGGAAAAGTTCTAAAGAAAAGTCAATATTAGGGCAGGTTTTCTGATGGCCACATGGGCATTCTGCTAGTGTAGCTAGGACCTGTGCATTAGGATCCTATGAATGCCCAAATGAATATTGCTCTATATTTGAAACCCTCTGAAACAGTCCGTAAAAAGCAGAGAGTATGGATGGTTCCAATGAAATTGAGTAAAATAGTTGTATGAGGAATTGTTAGACTATTAAATACATTGCCTACCTGCTGAGGGATTAATTAACTGATCTGAATGGTACCCACACCCACCTCAGTTACACATCTCCCGGAACATTTACAGCCACTCCAGAAAATTGCCTGAGCCCTATCCACCATTCTCCCCACCCCCACCTTCGATCTCACCCCCAAAATGCCTACCTTTTCTTGCCCTGTACCTACTACTGCTGGATCTGACCTCACCCCAATCCCACCCCTCTGAAACGGTCAATAGACCAAGCCACCCGTTCTCCACCCCGTACAATCACATCCAACAAGACCCGACACTACTGACACTTATTCCTATCCGTCCCCCGACAAAACCCACCCACGGTGGCTGGCTGCACCTTTAAGTTTCAGAACATAGAGGCACAGGGTCATACAACACAGAAACAGACCCTTTGGTCCAACCAGCCCATGACGAACAATTCACTTTCTAAACCTGCAATCACTTCCATTTAGAAGGTCAAGGGCAGCTGATACATGGGATTACCATCACCCAAGTTTCCCTCCAAGCCACTCACTATCCTGACTTGGAGATAAAGTGCTGCTTCATCAGTGTCACTGGGTCAAAATCCTGGACCTCCCTCCCTAATGACATTTTGGGTCAACTCACAGCACATGGACTGCAGCAGTTCAAGAAGGCAGCTCACCCCCACCTTCTCAAGGGCAGCTAGGTAAGGGTGATAAATGTTGGTCTCGTCAACAATGCCCGCATCTACTAACCGAATTTTTAAAAACAGAACACCTCAGATTTCCTGCTCATGATTTAAATTGAAGTTATAATTGAGAATTACTGTCAAAACATTTTACCAACTCTGAACAAACTTGAAAATGAAGAGAAACCTTTTTATATTTAGCCAAGGCTTTAACAATGATCTGAAAGCACTTCAGTGTAACTCCTTTCAACATGCAAAGTCTTTTGAAGCTTCTAAAATAGGAAGAGAAATAGGCCAGTCAGCCTCTTGGGCCTGTTGTGTCATTCCACTAGATCATGCTTTTGTATATTTCAACCCCATTTAGAAGACTTTGTTGCATATCCCTTGATATTCTTCCACAACAAAAATATATCGATCACAGTCATGAAAGTTTCAACTCATTTAGCAGCAAGGCTTTTAGGAAATACAGTTTCAAAGCAGAACTACCCTTTGAAACTCTGAAAGCTTTCACAAATGCGTGTGAATAATTTCTATGAGTACTGGACATTATAATTTAGAATTAGTTGTAATGTAATGGTTGCATTGGAACAATTTGAGAACTAACCGAGCAATTCATTGGCAAATGGTGGAAGCTTTAGAGAGGGTGCAGAGATTTACCAGATGCTGCTTGGACAGGAGATCAGGTCTTATGAGGAAAGGTTGAGGGAGCTCAGGCTTTTTTCATTGGAGCAAAGAAGGATGAGAGGTGACCCAATAGAGGTTTACAAGATGATGAGAGACATAGATAGAGTGAATAGCCAGAGACTTTCTCCCAGGGCGGGAATGGAATGTGCTGCCGGCAGTGGCAGTGGAGTCAGATACTTTAGAGTCATTTAAGCGACTCTCGGATAGGCACATGGGGGATAGTAAAATGTAGGGTATGCAGGATATATTGATCTGAGTAAGATAATAGGTTAGCTCAACATCATAGGCTAAAGGGCCTGTACTGTTCGATGTTCTAAATTTTTTTGCATAAGGCCACTTGCCTTACCCCTCCATATCTGAAACCTGTTCCTACCTCCTGTTAGGCACAAGGGTGCTTCTTGCCTGATTAAGAACCTTAGTGATAGTTCCCCAGTTACTGGTTCTGGAGGCCAAGTTGACAAGGACAGGGAAGACCTCATTGTTATCTGCCAGCACTTTCCCTGGGGCATCTTGGTTGCAATTCTTGTCCCCAAGCACAACAGGGAGCCAGTCGCCAAGGGTTGCCACAGGGCACCTGGGTTTTCTCCAGCTAGTTGGCCAGACCTTCAGGAGGATTGCTGGGAGGAATCTGTGCACTGGGTGGGATCCTCATGGAGTAGGAGTCAGCTGTCACCTCTGTACACAGGATCACATTGTTATCTAGCTCTATTCAGAGTCAGTGGGGAAGTTGAGGGATTTGATTGAAAGCTTTGACTTGGTGGATATCTGATACTCAAAAGCATAGAAATGTTGAAAATTGGAGCAGGATTACGCCACTGAGCCCTTCAAGCCTGTTCTGCATTTCAGTAGCTCATGGCTGGTCATCTTACTACTCAGTTGCTGCTTTCTCTGTTCCCTTTGATCCCTTTAGCCCTAAGAGCTAGATTTAACTCCTTCTTGAAAACATACCATGTTTAGACCTCAGGTACTTTCTGTGGCAGAGAATTCCACAGCCTCATCACTCTCTGATTGAAGATATTTCTCTTCATCTCAACTGCATATGGTCTACCCCATATCCTTAGACAGTGACTCCTTGGTTCTGCACTCCCTGGTTGTTGTGAACATGCTTCCTGCATTTAGTCTGTCTATTCACGTTAGAATTTTACCAGTTTCTTCTCTAGAGAAGATATAAGTAACATCCCAGAATTAGCTAGGAATCAGGGATTGAAAGGAATGGCAGAACTCAAGAAAATTACAATTTATACTTCACAATCTTCTGGACTTAATATTGAGTTCAACACCTTCAAACTGTGGACCCACTCCCATTCCTTCCCTTTCTTTTAGCTTCACCTTTTACATTCTCTCTCACTATGTCCTCCTGCCCTCCTCATACTTCAAAACGACTGTCTGTTCTTTCCAGTCTGACATGTTGACATGCCATTGACCTGCCATTCTCATATTCTTATCACTTAATCTGAGCTATCAACACCTTTTCTCCTCCAGCTCTCCAGCCCCCACTCCCCACTCTTATATAAATGCTGCCCCCTTCACACTTTATATCAGCTCTGAAGAAGAGTCATCTCAACTGAAAACATTAGCTTTCTCTCTCTCCGTGGACGCTGCCTGAGCAGCTGTGATCTCCAACATTTGTTATTTCCAGCACAAAATAACTGTTATTACTCAGTAAATCACTGGGACTATGGATTGACAAATTCCTGAAGGATTTCATTTTAGGGTATTGAAGGAGGTAGACAATGAAATAGTTGCTGATGAACACAGCAGGCCAGGCAGCATTAGAGGAGCAGGAAAGCTAACATTTCGAGCCTGGACCTTTCTTCAGAATTGGGGGAGGGGACAGGGTTGAGGACTCCAAAATAAAGAGAGACGTTCCTGTACAGAACTTCTCTTTTGTTTTAATTTATTGGAGTTCTAGGACCAATTTCAAAGTTAGTTTGTGTGCTGTGGATAAAGGGGAAACAATGGGTGTATTGTTGTTGGATTTCCAGAAGATATTTGACCAGGTGCCACATCTAAGGTGATAGTGGAAAGTAAAAGCTCATATTGCTGGGGCTAACACCTTGGCATGATAGAAGATTGGCTAGCCGACAAGAATCAGAGATGAGGAATAAACAAGATCATTTCTGAAGAAGGGTCCCAACCTGAAACATCAACTTTCCTGTTCCTCTGATGCTGCCTGCTCTGCTGTGTTCCTCCAGCTCCAAACTGTGTTACCTTTGACTCCAGCATCTGCAGTTCTTACTATCTCTGAGGAATAAATAAGCCTTTTTCAGGCTATCAGGATGTCACCGGTGTTGTGCCACAGAGAATGATGCTGGACCTTCAACTTTTTACAATTTATACTGATGATTTGGATGAAGGGATCGAAAGTATTGTAGCTGGGTTTGCTGATGACACAAAAGTAGGTGAATGAGCTGTGAAGAGGACATAAGGAGCCTACAAAGGATCATAGATGAGTAGGTGAGTGGGTAAAGATCTGGCAAATGTGGTACAATATGGGAAATCATGTATTCCATTTTGGCAGAAAGAAAGCAGAGAGATTTAGGTATCCTAGGGGATGATGAGTATGAGATCAGTCTGCAGGCACAGCAAATAATCAGGAAAGCTTTTAGAATGTTAAGTTTTATTACAAAAGATAATTGGATGCGAGTGTATGGAGGTTATGCTTCAGTTATACAGGACATTGGTGAGACAGCATCTGGAGTATTATGCACAGTATTGACCTCCAGGATGGTGGACTGAGATGGCAGCATAGCCCAGAAAGCGGCAGCAGCCGAGGCAGAGTGGATGGTAAAAGAGGAGGTGTCCAGCAACAGCAGCAGCAATACCATGGTGAGGCAAACATGGCTCCACCCCAGCCTCCCAGTGAGCAGGTCTTGGGCTGAATCCCCCGGCCCAGACTCACAGGCTGCACTGAGTTTCCAGGTCCTCAGCTAGGCCCGCGTACCTGAGCGACTGGCAGCGTCGAGATCCAGCAGCATTGTCTGGATGAGAATTGGTTGGGGCTCCAGACGTATGAGAATTGGTCCATGGTTCCAGCTCAGTAATGACAAGTACCATCAACACTATTGATGCCTCTAATTATTTTATAAACCTCTGGAAGGTGACCTTTCAACTTCTTACACTCCAGTGGAAAAGACCCAGCTTATCCAGCCTTTCTTTTTTTCAGTATTTCAAAATGGCACCACAGTGTGTTGATACTTAATGCTCTACACCTTCATTTTGTTTTGCAATATATGTGACAATAAATTGCTCAAATCTATTTATACTACTGGAAGGGTATTAATGTATTCATAACATTTCAGAGGTTTGCTGGTCTGATATCTGGAATGAGCAGATTGTAATGTCAGCTAGCTGTGTACCCTCTGGAATTTAAAAGAGTTAGAGGAGACTTAAATGAAATGTATAAGATCCTGAGCGGGTGGATGTAGAAAGGATGTTTCCTCTTGTGGGAATCTAACATTAGGGGTCATAGTTCAAAAACAAAGGGTTGGCCATTTGAGATGCAGATGAGAATATTTTTTCTCTCAGAGAGTTACGCAGATTTAGAATTCCCTTCCTCAACAGGCAGTAGCTGCACAATCTCTAAAAGAAGAGGCAGATGGTTTCTTGTGTACCAAGGAGATGTAAGATTATAAGGGATATGCAGGAATGTAGAGTTGGGATTACAATCAGATCAGTCATGCATGCTCCAAAGCCTGCATGAGCGACCCTTGTTCCTTGTTCATATGATTGTGTCTCTATAACCCAAGGACTGTAGCATTTCAAGAAGACAGCTCACCACCACCTTCTCCAGGGCAATCAGAGATGGGCAATAAATATTGGACTAGATACTGATGCCCTTATCCATGAACAAATTTAAAGATGGGTAGAGCCTTGGTATCTTCTACATCTAAATGAGAGGAATAGTCCCTCATTACAACCATTCCCAGGTCAGCCTAGAATTTATATACGGGTGCCTGGAGCAAGACGTAACACTTAAGGCTTTAGACTAGAATGAGGTACAAGTGACAACCGTGCTAGGAGAGTTTCAAGCATCTCCTGCAAGGATGTTGGGACTATTGATAGTCCAGCCTCTTTTGGGGCTGGTCTCACTGACTAATTTTAGGATAAAAATACAGTTAATCAGATAGTCAACTCATCTAAAAGTGGATAAGGTATCTTGATGGCTTCGGCAATAAGTGAGCTGTCTGTTTTATGTCACTACAATGCAGCGTGTGTTCACCACTCGTAGCAAGCTGCCATCAAGCTAAAACACATTCTGCCTTTTACACAATAGAGTACTGAAGTGTCTGACCTTCAGTTATAGTGTGTTGTGGATTGAAGACCATAATTCATGATTGACTTATTAATTAATTGATAATTTAGGATTGTAGACTGTATGCAATTCTGGTCTCCCCGCTATAGAAATGACGTTGTGAAACTTGAAAGCGTTCGGAAAAGATTTACGGGATGTTGCCAGGGTTGGAGGGTTTGTGCTATAGGGAGATGGTGAATAGACTGGGGTTATTTTCCCTCGAAGGCTGAGAAGTTACCTTCTAGAGGCTTATAATATCATGATGGGTATGGATAGGGTGAATGGCCAAGTTCTTTTGCCCAGGCTGGGGGAGTCTAAAACTAGAGGGCATAGGTTTAAAGTGAGAGGGAAAAAAAATTTAAAAGGGACCTGAGGGGTGACTTTTTCATGCAGAGCGTGGTGCTTGTATGGAACCAGCTGCTAGAGGAAATGATGGGGGCTAGTACCAATACAACATTTAAAAGGCATCTGGATGGGTATATGAATGGGAAGGGTTTAGAGGGATATAGGCCGAATGCTGGTAAATGTGACTGGATTAATTTAGGATATCTAGTCGGCATGGATGAGTTGGACCGAAGAGTCTGTTCTCTCTGTGACTCCATCACTCTATGTTACAAAGGATGGTATTGCATCAAGTAGCATATCCCATTGGCTGCTGCGACAAGCAAAATACTGAGTGAGCCCAACTTAAAATCTGCACTTGCAAAACTGGAAAGAGTCCAACACTAAATGTATAGATTAAAGAAAAGTTTGCACTGTGAATGGGAAGGATATTCAAATGAAAGTTGCTGTTTTCCTCGATGTAATTAATATTTAATGCTGCAGAGTAATATACTCAAAAGATGCGTGTGCAGACAGAAATTCTTTCGTTGCACATTTCTGTCTGCCTGACTCTCCAAGTACTCTCAACAAGAGGGAGAGCATCCCCATAGATTTTACAGATAATCCCAAAGAAATAGAACAGTCACATCAACTGCAGAGACACCCTGGAAGCATTGAACCCTGGCGAAGCGCTGGGTTGGCTGGTGATATTTTCTCCAGCATAATTTTGCATGAACATAAAGCTCCACAGTGTTGCTCGGCCCGTCTGATATTCTTTCTCACAGAGTTGTTCATTCCTGTGCCAATGAGTTTGAATTTGGGGAGTGGCGCATCAAACCCATATCTGCAAGAATAATTCATCCCGCAGACTGTTTTGCTCTGTATGGGGGGGGGGAGAATGCTGCCACCATGCCTCTTTTTTGACTATTTGATTGAAAAGATAAAATTGCCGTAGTCCTAGGCCCTCATCAGAGAGAGATAACTGGTGGTGGCTTAAGCTGAGGGTCAACACACCAGGGAGCAGTCCTGGTTCAGGATTCACTTAAGGACATGCAGGTTCAGTGAAGGACAATACAAAGTTAGCTTTCATTTCCAAAGGGCTAGAACAGAGATCTACTGCTGAGCCTGTGTAAGGTGCTGGTCAGATGGCTTTCGGAATATCCTGAGCAGTTTTGGGCCCCATATCTAAAGAAGGATGTGTTGGCACTGTAGGGGGGTTGAGAGAAGATTCATAAGAATTATCCCAGGGATGAAGGAGTTGTCTTATGACAAACACTTGAGGACTCTGCGTCTGTACTCAATAGAGTGGAGAAGAATGAGGAAGGATCTGATTGAAGCTTAAAAAATACTGAGAGGCCTGGATAGAATGTACTTGGAGGAGATGTTTCCACTATTAGGAGAGAATAACACCTGAGGGCGCAGTCTCAGAGTGAAGGGACAGCCCTTTAGAACTGAAATAAAGAGGAATTCCTTCAGCCAGAGGGGATGAATCTATGGAACTCATTGCTGCAGAGGGCTGTGGAAGACAAGTCATTGAGTGTATTTAACAAAGAAATAGAGAGGTACTTGATTGGGAAGGAGATCACAGGTTATGGGAAGAAGGCAAGAGAATGGGGCTTAGAAACAGATCAGCCATGCTTGAATGGTGGAGCAGCCTCGATAGGCTGAATGGCCTAATTCTGCTCTTATATATTAAGGTGTTATTGAGGAGGCAGGTTGAGAGGAAGGACTTAATAATATCAGTTGTTTGTGGGAATGGAAGCTACACTATTTGGTCTTACTCTACATCATAATTCAACCATCCAGCCAACTGAGCTATTTGGCTGACAGAGACAGAGGAACAGGTCATGTGTGAGTCTAAACAAGAAAGGGGTCTTGATTTAACTAGATATAATTTACTGCATTATGACAATTAGGTACAAGTTACATTACCTAAGGAGACATTTGTATCAAGATTATTGGGAGGCATTGTGATGCATCTATCTGCTTTAGGACCAGTGTTAATGTCCTGATTTTGCCACCCAAGCTGCGATAATCGAGCTTAGGGTTGTATCCAATATGAACTACTTCAGTGCCACTCACTATCTTATCGAACAGTATCCACCAAGGTCCCCCACTTTGGCTCTCTCCAAGACTGTCTCACCTGGCCACCAATCCTGAATAGCATTAAGGTGACACAGACCTATTGGCTAAATTCTTGAAACGTTCCATTACATCAAAGAGTATCGAGTATAACTCCTCTATTCAAAAAGGAAAAGAGGGATGGCAGACTAAAGGAAATAATAGGGTGTTGTGTGTGTCACCGAATAGACTGCAGCAGTTCAAGGAAACAGCTCATCGCTACTATCAGAGGGGAAAATACAAGTGGGCAATAAATGCTGACCCAATCAGCAATGCCAACATCCCATGAGTACGTGAAAAAGTTAGAAACAAAAACAAAGTTGCTGGAAAAACTCAGTAGGTCTGGCAGCATCTGTGGTGGAGAAAATACAGTTAACGTTCCGGGTCCGGTGACCCTTCCTCAGAAACTACTGCCTTTGTCCTTCTCGATGGAATTGGTTGTAGGGTTGGAAGGTGCAGTTTAAGGAGTCTTGGTGCTGAGATCTTTAGGTTAAAAGGATCAAAGCAAATGGAAAGAGGCGGGAACACAGTTCTGAGTTGGATAATCAACCATGATGTTATACAATAGTGGAGCAGGCTAAAAGTTGAATGGTTTATTCCTATTTTTAATGCTTCTAATTATTTCCACCAAATTATTCAATGTCTTGGGGATTTTGGGTTAACATCTCATCTGACAGCATTTATGCTGTAAAGTGCAGGAATTTCTAACCGGATAGTTGCACTGAATGCTCCGGAAAAGACGTGAGCTCTCAGCTTTCAGACCCAGATGTGAGAGTTCAACTCCATAAGCCAAGACCAATACTTACAGCAAGCAATGGGCAGAAGTATTCCACTGTCTGCAACATTAGGCACAATTCTAAAATATTCTTCAGACTGAAATACTTCAATAAGTTTTTGCAAAAGTGAGCAAATAGTTAATCCTTCCTGGAAACCATTGATGAACAAACACACCTTGTTACAATTTTTACGGTGTTCATAAATGATTTAGCAGATGGTACGAAGAACAGTGGGGTAGCAGACGCATCAGCCAGATCTTTACCTGTAGCTTACATTAGCCAGTGACCAACACACCAAACCACCGCCCATTTGCAGCCCCCTACAGATGCCCAGGGGAAGAGAGGATGTCATCCTATCTTTTGTGAGCAATAGCTTGACGTGAGCAGACACACACAAGGCCGCCTCTTCTCACAGATCCTGTTTATGTTTTATTCACGAGCTTTTGTTGTAAAGGTCACTTCCCTACCTCGCCAAGAAAAATGTCAAGCCAAATAAATAAATGACATACATCAATGGAATGTCAAAAGGAGAAAGGTAATGCGGGGGTGATTTGCAGGCTGTTTAGCACACAATCTGAAAACAATGTTTTAGGAATAGGAATTTACACTTTCATTGTGTTAGTGGGAAATTGGGCATTGGAATCTATGAATGCTTATTTGGCTAAACTGCTATTCTATCAATGATTTAGAATATATGCACTTGAAGGGGCTCACACCATTGCCAAAATGACAGAAAGAGGAACTGCATCATATGGTCCATCTTTAAGGTTCTGATGTTCATGTTAACCCTTTGGAATTATAAGAGAAAGATCATTACATCAAGTATAGAACATGCAGAAAAAGAAAACAGGCTATAGGCCCTACAAGTGCTGAAGTTGATGTTTATTCTTTTCATTTCCACCTTTATTAATTAGTAATAGAGTCATAAAATCTTTAGATCACAGTTCGCTGCTTACCATTCTATCCAAAAAGTGCAGGCCAGCACTCTACCTCGAAAACAGGCCAGTCCCATTACCCGAGATAATGGGAACTGCAGATGCTGGAGATTCCAAGACGACAAAATGTGAGGCTGGATGAACACAGCAGGCCAAGCAGCATCTCAGGAGCACAAAAGCTGACGTTTCGGGCCTAGACCCAAGGGTCTAGGCCCGAAACGTCAGCTTTTGTGCTCCTGAGATGCTGCTTGGCCTGCTGTGTTCATCCAGCCTCACATTTTGTCGTCCCATTACCCTTTAGCTCTCTTTCAACAAGATCCTATCAATGTACGATAGCTTAATCACCGATTAATATAAACTACCTGAATAGAATTCATACTAATTCGCATCATATCATATCATATCGCTAATATGATGTAACGGACGGGAGATTTGATTAAAAAAATGTCTACACAGGTTTATTTAAAGGAGACGCAAGAAAATATCTACATCGCCGAGGCCAGACGCCAACTCTCCAACACCACCTCCTACCGCCTCCTCGATCATGACCCCACACCCGAGCACCAAACCATCATCTCCAACACCATTCACGACCTCATCACCTCAGGGGACCTCCCACCCACAGCCTCCAACCTCATTGTTCCCCAACCCCGCACGGCCCGTTTCTATCTCCTTCCCAAAATCCACAAACCTGCCTGCCCTGGTCGACCCATCGTCTCAGCCTGCTCCTGCCCCACCGAACTCATCTCCACCTATCTGGACTCCATTTTCTCCCCTTTGGTCCAGGAACTCCCCACCTACGTCCGTGACACCACCCACGCCCTCCACCTCCTCCAGGACTTCCAATTCCCTGGCCCCCAACACCTCATATTCACCATGGACGTCCAGTCCCTGTACACCTGCATTCCGCATGGAGATGGCCTCAAGGCCCTCCGCTTCTTCCTGTCCCACAGGCCCGACCAGTCCCCCTCCACCGACACTCTCATCCGCCTAGCTGAACTCGTCCTCACACTCAACAACTTCTCTTTTGACTCCTCCCACTTCCTACAGACTAAGGGGGTGGCCATGGGCACCCGCATGGGCCCCAGCTATGCCTGCCTCTTTGTAGGTTACGTGGAACAGTCCCTCTTCCGCACCTACACAGGCCCCAAACCCCACCTCTTCCTCCGGTACATTGATGACTGTATCGGCGCCGCCTCTTGCTCCCCAGAGGAGCTCGAACAGTTCATCCACTTCACCAACACCTTCCACCCCAACCTTCAGTTCACCTGGGCCATCTCCAGCACATCCCTCACCTTCCTGGACCTCTCAGTCTCCATCTCAGGCAACCAGCTTGTAACTGATGTCCATTTCAAGCCCACCGACTCCCACAGCTACCTAGAATACACCTCCTCCCACCCACCCTCCTGCAAAAATTCCATCCCCTATTCCCAATTCCTCCGCCTCCGCCGCATCTGCTCCCACGACAAGACATTCCACTCCCGCACATCCCAGATGTCCAAGTTCTTTAAGGACCGCAACTTTCCCCCCACGGTGATCGAGAACGCCCTTGACCGCGTCTCCCGCATTTCCCGCGACACATCCCTCACACCCCGCCCCCGCCACAACCGCCCCAAGAGGATCCCCCTCGTTCTCACACACCACCCTACCAACCTCCGGATACAACGCATTATCCTCCGACACTTCCGCCATTTACAATCCGACCCCACCACCCAAGACATTTTTCCATCCCCTCCCCTGTCTGCTTTCCGGAGAGACCACTCTCTCCGTGACTCCCTTGTTCGCTCCACACTGCCCTCCAACCCCACCACACCCGGCACCTACCCCTGCAACCGCAGGAAATGCCACACTTGTCCCCACACCTCCTCCCTCACCCCCATCCCAGGCCCCAAGATGACATTCCACATTAAGCAGAGGTTCACCTGCACATCTGCCAATGTGGTATACTGCATCCACTGTACCCGGTGCGGCTTCCTCTACATTGGGGAAACCAAGCGGAGGCTTGGGGACCGCTTTGCAGAACACCTCCGCTCAGTTCGCAACAAACAACTGCACCTCCCAGTCGCAAACCATTTCCACTCCCCCTCCCATTCTCTTGATGACATGTCCATCATGGGCCTCCTGCACTGCCACAATGATGCCACCCGAAGGTTGCAGGAACAGCAACTCATATTCCGCCTGGGAACCCTGCAGCCATATGGTATCAATGTGGACTTCACCAGTTTCAAAATCTCCCCTTCCCCTACTGCATCCCTCAACCAGCCCAGTTCGTCCCCTCCCCCCACTGCACCACACAACCAGCCCAGCTCTTCCCCCCCACCCACTGCATCCCAAAACCAGTCCAACCTGTCTCTGCCTCCCTAACCGGTTCTTCCTCTCACCCATCCCTTCCTCCCACCCCAAGCCGCACCCCCCGCTACCTACTAACCTCATCCCACCTCCTTGGCCTGTCCGTCTTCCCTGGACTGACCTATCCCCTCCCTACCTCCCCACCTACACTCTCTCCACCTATCTTCTTTACTCTCCATCTTCGGTCCGCCTCCCCCTCTCTCCCTATTTATTCCAGTTCCCTCTCCCCATCCCCCTCTCTGATGAAGGGTCTAGGCCCGAAACGTCAGCTTTTGTGCTCCTGAGATGCTGCTTGGCCTGCTGTGTTCATCCAGCCTCACATTTTATTATATTAGCAAGAAAATATCAGTTCCTATTAGCTGTTGTTCAAAGACATTTTGAGGCATTGACTAAAGGTTTTATGTAAGAGATCAGGTTTGAAAAGAAGGACTTTTTTTTGTGAGGCAAGCAATAATGTCGGGATGGAGGTTAGATAGACCTTAGGTTTAGGCTAAAGGTTTGGCACAACATCGTGGGCCGGAGGGCCTGCTCTGTGCTGTACTGTTCTATGTCCTATGTTCCATTGCACTAGACTCCCAGTTTTGGCTAATGCCAATAAACTGTGTGAAAGGTTTTGATGCTGCCCAGCATGATGCTCTATGGAAGACACTCCTAGACTTCTTTTCTGTGCAAACATTTCTTGTAGCTCTTAAAGAAATGTTTCAGAAATTAGTGAAAACTGAAAGAACTGCGGATGCTGTAAATCAGAATGAAAAACCTCTACCTACCCACCGACCTCCCTATTTTCTGCATATAAGCTGACGTTTTCCCTGTCACAGATAATAGAGACAATGGGAACTGCAGATGCTGGAGAATCCAAGATAATAAAATGTGAGGCTGGATGAACACAGCAAGCCGAGCAGCATCTCAGGAGCACAAAAGCTGACGTCTCTGGTCATCTCTGATGAAGGGTCTAGGCCCGAAACGTCAGCTTTTGTGCTCCTGAGATGCTGCTCGGCATGCTATGTTCATCCAGCCTCACATTTTATTATCTTGTTTTCCCTGTCACTATCAGTTCTGAGGAAGGGTCACTGGGCCCCGAAATGTTAACTCTGTTTTTGCCTTCACGGGTCTCCCTGCTATAGAAATGACGTTGTAAAACTCGAAAGGCTGCCAGACCTGCTGAGCGTTTCCAGCAACTTTCTTTTTACTTCAGAAATTCATGTTGATTTTGGGCATCCAAGCCAATTTCAGTTTGAGAAGAGAGTCAGGCAGAGCGTTTCACTCTATGAAAGAGAGATTTATCAAGATTTTGGAGGAAGTATTATAGAGGGAAATGCGCTGCATCAAATTATCTCAAAGTTGTAGATGGCACCACACCTGTATGCAAACCAGAGGACAAGACAGTGTCTGTGTCATATTAAAACAATAGATGCATTGACCCAGATCAAAACTTAAATGGAGCAAAGACCAACAGAAATATCTCTGCATGGCAGTGGGGAACATAGAACATAGAACATTGAACATTACAGCACAGTACAGGCCCTTCGGCCCTCGATGTTGTGCTGACCAAGTTGAGATTGGAAGGAAAGAGAGACTGGCACTGGGAAAATTCAAAATAAAAACCAAACGAACTGTGGATACTGTAAATCACGAGCATAAACAAAGTTGCTGGAGAAGCTCAGCAGGTCTGGCAGCATCTGTGGAGAAAAAAAAATCAGAGTTAACATTTCGGGTCTGGTTCTGAGGAAGGGTCACCAGACCCAAAATGTTAACACTGGGAAAATTCAAGTATTTTGTCTTAATAGTAAAGACTAAAATTGAAAGGAAATCTAAGTTAGATTAGCTGTGCCAAGAGGGAAGGCCAGTAGCTTAAGTTAGCTATGGTCATCTCCAGTAGTTACCTTTGAAGTGGAAACCAAATATTATAGTTCTATAATATTACAGTTAATTGTGTGAGTGCTACAATCTTTGGATGTGAGAGTTGGACCCTGGAGAAATAGGATGAGAAGAGTAGGACAACTTTTATAATGAACCTCTGGTAGACAATTCTCAGAATCAGCTGGATGAAATGAGGACAATAAATGGGTTGGATCTGGTCTCCCTGCTATAGAAATGACGTTGTTATAATTGAAAGGGGTCAGAAAAGATCTGCAAGGATGTTGTCGGGTTAGGAGAGTTTGAGCTGTAGGGAGAAGCCTAATGGACTTGAACTATTTTCCCTTGGAGGCTGAGGGGTGGCCTTATCGAGGTTGAGAAAATCATGAGGGACATGGATAGGGTGAATAGCCAAGGTCTTCTTTCCCAAAGGTAGGAGAGTCAAAAACTAGAGGGCCATAGGTTTAGGGTGAGAGGGGAAATGTTTATGGTTGGCATGGACGAATTGGGCCAAAGGGTCTGTTTCTGCACTATGTTTTCTATGGTTTGAATGCAAATGTGAAGCTAGTCTGAATAATCATGACCATGAAATTTGCTTTGGTTGTGGTTAAAAATCCATTTAGCTCACAAATAGGGAAGGTTTTGTCTGGTCAACATGTGGCTCAATAGCATAGCACAATGTGGTTGGCTCTTAACTGAAATAGTCCAGCAAGTCACTAAGTTCAGGAGCAAGCGGGGACAGGAAACTAATCCTTGTCATGCCAATGACACCTTTACCTCATGAAAAAACCAGCAGGAAGTTGTGCCCAGTTCTAACAAAAAGTATATTCAGCTGAAAACAACACCTCTCTTTTTCTGTCCCCATAGATGCTATCAATCATGCCAAGATTTTCCAGCATTTTCTGTCTGATTGCAGATTTCCAGCAGTATTTTATTTTGGAATTTGTGACCAAGACAAGTGCTTTCACAGGCCACAGCAATACCATTTATAGTGTGGCTGATGACTGATCCAGATCAAAACCGTTCACAAATGAGGAATCGTTCGAGCCATCAACCAGCAAATCTCTCAGGCCTGATGTCAATGACCTGATGCAGTGCCAGTGGGACAAGGCAGCAGCTGTTCAACGTATTCAGGCAGCATCCTCAAAGGAATTGCCTCAGGCTTGACATCTGGATGGGAGAAATCAGGCAGTCTCCACGGTGCCCATTGTTTTAATCAAATTAGTGCATCAGCTGGATGGAAATATCCGCATGCCACAGAGCTTGCACTCTCTGTGAACTGTTTCTAGTCTGAGCTTGTTTCAGACACAACGTACACCTTATCATTAGCTCTGGCATGAACAATCATTTTCTTTCGCTTTGCAGCTATAACACAAAAATTGGAAGAGAGCATTGGTTAATTAAACATCTATCGTTGTCCCATTGTTGCCACTTTTTTGATAGCTTATAGACATTTACAGTAAGCTGTGTTCTTTCAATTCTGGTTTCTTATGTGCCCTTGATTTCCACCTTGGGCAGCCATGACTTCATCTTGTTTAGACCCTCAGCTCTGGAAATTTTTCACCTCTGCATCTCATTTCCCAATATCTCTACCCTCCCTTAAGTTGTTCCTTCAGGTTAAGACTCCGAAAGTCTCAAATTCTGTATGCTCCCATTCTAAACTAATCCCAGTTGCCTGCATGGTCAGTATCCCACTATTCCCTACTCATTCATGCATCTGGTCTTAAATAGCCCTTAAACATTGCTATCATGTCTGCTCCAATTATTTCCACTGACATCCACCACCTTCGGTGCAAAAAACCTGCCTTGCATATCTCTTTTAAACTGTCCCCTCTCACTTTGAATCAATGTCCTCGGGTATTTGACATTTCTACCCTGGTAAAAGGACTCCGATTGTCCACCTCTCATAATTTTATATTTCTACCAGGTCGCCTATCAGTCTCTGATGCTCTAGCAAAAACAGTCCAAGTTTGTACAACTTCTCCTTTTTGTTAACTTACTCCAGTCTGGGCAATATTATGGTAAACCTCTTTTGCACCCTCTCAAAACCGCCATATCCTTCCTATAGTGTGCTAACCAGAAGTACAACAATACTCCAAATGTGGCCTAACCAAAGCATTATACAGCTGCAATATGACTTGCCAACTTTTGTACTCAATGTCCTGACAGTTGAAAGCAAGCATGCAGTGTGCTTTTTTTTATCACCTTGTCACTTGTTTTGCCACTTTCAGGGAGCTAAGGACTTGCACCCCAAGATTCCTCTGTAAATCAGTGCCCTTTAGGGTCCTGCCATTTACTGTACACTTTCTTCTTGCATTTGACTTCGCAAAATGTATCACTTCACACTTGCCTGGATTAAACTCCACCTGCCATTTCTCTCCCCATCTGTCCAACTGATCTATATCCTGCTGTATCCTTAGACAACCTTCATCACTATCCACAAGTCCATCAATCTTTGTGTTGTCTGAAAACTTACTAATTAGACCACTTACATTTTCATCCAGATCATCAGTCCCAACAGAGGACCACTGGTCACAAACCTCCAGTCTGAAAAATACCCATCCACACATACCCTCTGTCTACTATGACCAAGCCACTTTTGTCCAATTTTCCAACTCACAGTGCATCCCATGTGTTTTAATCTTTTGGACCAGTCTACCATGAGGGGCCTTGTCAAATTTTTGTCTTTCATTATTCATTCATGGGATGAGGGCATTGTTGACCAAGTGGCATTTATTGCCCATCCGTAATTACCCAGAGGGCAATTCAGAGTCAACCACATTGCTGTGGGTCTGGAGTCACATGTGGGCCAGACCAGGGAAGGATGGCAGTTTCCTTTCATCAAGGGCATTCGTGAATCAGATCGATTTTTCCAACAATCGACAATGGATTCACAGTCATCATTAGATTGTTATTTCCAGATATTTTTATTGAATTCAAATTCTACCATCTGCCATGGCAAGATTTGAACCTGGATCCCCAGAATGTTATCTGGGTCTCCTGATTAACAGTCCAGCAATAATACCATGAGAACATCACCTCCCTCTGCTTTAGCCAAGTCCATGTAGACAACATCCAATGCCTTACCCTCATTAATCTTCTTCATCACTTCCTCAAAAACACAATCAAGTTTGTGAGACAAGACATTCCAGTCACAAAGCCATGCTGACTGTTCCTAATAAATCCATTCTTTTCCAACTGTGAGTAACTTCGGTCTCTAAGAATCTTCTCCAATAATTTCCCTAACATTGATGTAAGACTCACTGGCTGATAATTGCCTGAATTATTCATTGGGCCTTTTGAAACAATTTCATTCTAGAGTTTTCTGAAGAGGTACTACAACATAAATACAGTTCAGTGATTCCTTAAGGTTGTCATTCATGAGATTTTATTCATTCTTGGGCTGTGGGCATCACTGCATAAGCCAGCATGCTTTGTCCATCACTAGATGCCCTTGAGAAGGTGGTGGTGAGTTGTCTTCTTGAATCACTGCAGCCCATGTGCTTTCAGTAGACTTAAAATACTATTAAGGAGGGAATTCCAGGACTTTGTCCCAAAGACACTGAAAGAATAGTGATATATTTCCAAGTCAGGATGTTGAGCAGCTTGGAGGGAAGCTCGCAGGTGATGGTGTCGTCATGTTTCTGCTGCCCTTGTCCTTCTAGATGGAAGCTGTCGTGGCTCTGGAACGTGCTATCTATGGACCCTTAGTGAATTTCTGCGTTGCATTTTTTAGATGGTAAACACTGTTGCGACTGAGCGTCAATGATGGAGGGAGTGAATGCTTGGTGCCAAGCAATCTGCAACTTTATCCTAGTTGGTGTCAAGCTTCTTGAGTATTGAGTTAGACCTCCTATCTAACTGGGGTCTGCTAGCTGTAATGTTGCATTTACTGCTTGTGCTTTGATGATATGCTTCCTTGTCACGGATGTAAATTTGGAAAAGTCTTTGGACATGTTCGTGGGATGTCTTTCCTTAAATGCTGCTATGGAACTTTGTGTTACATTTTGGGTTTCTCTGAGTGATTGGATCTCCTACTCATATGACCCCAATGTCCTCTAGTGAAACATAGCTTATATATGTCACAGACTACTACCTTGGTGGATGAAACAAGCCAACCTCATAGAAGACTTAAAATGTTCCACTGAGCCTATTGATGTCGACAACAGATGTTCCAGGGCCAAGATTTTGCATTTGCTGCAATTTCTATGAATTGCGTTCCTTGTCTTGCAATGTGTTGATGACATATGCTTTTGATTTGTCCAGAATTTTTTTCAGAAAGCTTTGATAGATTTTTCATTTAAGTTAGCTTCAGTGAATATTTCAGTGCCTTTGCATTGGTATCTGCCCATGGGTTCCCTCATCCTTTATCTGACTGTTGTCAGTATGACATGAACTCAAATTTACATTTTTCTTCAAAACTCTAAAAGATTTTACCTAGATCTTTGCAGTCAATAAAAGAAATGCAAAGGATTTTATTCTTCTTAAGGCTCAGTGTCCAAAATGAGAAGGCATTTGATTCACTGTCATTCAGCCTGCTATCTGCTACTCTGTTTGTTTGAATAACTGGACACCTGAGAAAATGTCAGTGGAATACCAATCCATATCGATATGTTGGCTTTCTTTCCTTCTTTGGAGACTTATTGGTCTCTAAATATTAGTGAAATAAACTATACGAGAATGTAATGTATTTCTGCCTTCCAGTTGTTTTCATTTTTATTCTTTTAGTTTTGTAAGTTGCCACATCTTCAAATATTGTTGATTGTATGAGCATTTTTGCCTCTGTATGGCAGTCACACCAAAAGGAGTGGTGATGTCTGGGCCTTTTTCTTTATTTTCGTGCCAACTTAGAAAGTGAAAATAGCAGGCTGAACAAATCTCTGGCACAGGTAAGCAACTGTCTAATGTTAAACAAAAATGTCTTTTCGTCTGTTGTTCAGGACTATTTTTTCTCAGTACACTTTGGAGCTGTCCATTCCGGTCAAGTTATCATCAGGTTTTTGTCTTTACCTCACTTTTATCATCAGATCAGGTGCCTCATATATATCTTTTTCTTTTCTTTTTAAAGCCAGAGAGAGAATGACAGCTAGAATACTCACTCTGCTTCAGTTACAAGTTTTTCACCTTTGACTTGGGCTCTAGTGCTTTAATTTTCGTCATAGTTGAAACTTCAGCTTAGAATTCAGCAGGGCAATGGGGAATGATGGCTGTTAGGAAGAAGCATTTTAACATCTGTCGCACTGCTGTCAGCTTTTCAGCTTTTAGCATTTGCATACTGAAACTGATTGGCTGACATGACAAGCCTTTCATGTCCAACTTGTTGCCACCATGTTTGTGGTTTACCATATTTCAGGCCATATAAGGTATATCGCAGACAGTTGGGTTCTGTTGAATAAGATATCTTGACATTTATTTACAACACAAACTATTTACAAGGCTGCAGTGTTGAAACCATAAATACAGATTTTTGATTCTATGCTTACCGATGTTACTGTTCACAAATAACCATTCAAATGAAAATAAAATTCTGTGGATGCTGGAAATCTGAAACAGGCACAGAGAATGTTGGAGAAACTCAGCAGGTCTGGAGCATCTGTGAGAAACAGAATTATTATTTCATATCCAGTGCTTTTAAGGTTCTGAGGAAGAGTCATATTGGACTCCAACTGATTACATTCACTATATGTTGCAGAGATAGTTGAATACCTTTCTCCTGGAAAGACATATATTGGAAATTCTTAGAACTAACTTAAAGCTGTGTGACTGTCTGGACAGGAAACTACACCATAATGCAACCAAAGCATCATGCTGGGGCCAGGCAGGCTATCTGTTTTGGTGGCATTGGGAAGGAAGGGTTCAGGATGGTAGTTTGATATGGACTCTGATGCAAGGGAAGGGGGTGCCTCAGCGGGGCACACTCAGGAGTCTTCAGCATATCCTCTGATCTGCTGAGAGGCCACCAGTCTAAGACATTGGCATCTCTGCATGGCACACAGAGCCCTGTAATACACCAGTGATGGCTGGATGGTACCCTGAAGTGGTCACTCACAACCTACCAGAGGTAGTGAGTAAATAGGAAATGAAAAGGTTATCCTGTCTCAACCTGGCAGTCCCCATCCCTTAGACCCTTCCTGGCACTTTTGTTCATGATCTGTTGAGTCCACATCGGTACAAGTCGCTGCTCCTGAGTGGACAATGGTCAAGGTGAGTGCACGCCATGAGGCAGATATCATTATTCTCTCAAAGGTAGCACCATCTAGAACTGAAAGCCCAGATGGAAATGATACCCTGCAGTTCAAATAGCCCATTGTCTCAATGTTCCCGACAACTGCATCCCTCAGAACAAAGCTAGTTAACAAAGGTCAATGGGCCCTAATGCTGGAGCTGTATAATCTGCAGAATCATCCCCATCAACAAGACTGCAACATTAATCTGTCCAGCAGATAAAAACCATAAGGCATAGCAGAGGCAGACCATTCAGCCCATCAATTCTGCTCTACCATTCATGGGGTCATAGGCGATATCATAACCCTCAACTCCACTTTCCTGATTTTCTGCCCTCATCCTCGATCCCATTACTGATTCAAAATCTGTTTATCACACTCTTGAATATACTTGATGTCGAGGTGCTGGTGTTGGGCTGGTGTGGACAACTTCGTAAGTCACACTTAGAGTACACAGGTGAAGTGCCTGATAAAGGAGCAGTGCTCTAAAAGCTTGTGATTTTAAATAAATCTGTTGGACTATCACCTGGTGTTGTGTGAGATTTGACTTTGAACATGATTAACAAACTTCAACAGATGAAGTGTCTAGGCCCAAAACTTCAGCCTTCCTGCTCCTAAGATGCTGCTTGGCCTGCTGTGTTCATCCAGCTCTACACCTTGTTATCTCAGATTGTCCAGCACCTGCCGTTCCCATTATCTCTGATACAATTTTACCCTCTGGGAGAAGTCATCTCTGTCTTAAATGTGTGGACCCCTTATTCTGAGATGATGCCGCCTAGCCTTAGACTCTTCCACAAGAGGTAACAGCCATCCTGCATCTACCCTGTCAAATCCCTAGGTTAGCTCCTGTTTGCAACATGTAAACTATTAGAATTAAATTAAATTTAGAATTTTGGCTTAATTTACTGTCACCAATTTGTTGCAGATTTAGATCTGAAACCTTATCAGCTCTGCTCCATATTCCATTATTCAGTTGCTGTACCTTGCCATTTAAAATCTCTAGATGACCCTGAATATATCCACTTGAGTCTATTGATTTCTTAGTATTTAACTGTAAAAGCTGTGGTTCTTCAGTTAATAAATAGTGTGTAACTTCTTATTTGATAATTTTGGAAAGAAGAATGAATCCATTCGTTCAGTAGGTTGCTGATGTTTAGGAAATTGGATTCAATTAAAATGAATGGGATGGTAGAAAAAGGTTTCACAAGCTAGCACCGGAATCATTCACTCCTTGATCTAAACTGGCAAGGGAAATTGCATTCCTCCGTTGATGAAATAGCACAGAACAAGATCATTGTGCGCTTGCCAGTTCTTCAAAAGAACAATTCAATGAGCCTATTTCTCTTTCATCGTAGTCCTGCAAATGTCTCTATTTTAATTCTTCAGCAAAACCACTCACCAAAGTTATGATTGGATGAGCTACCAGTTTCGAAGTTACATTCTGGATCGTAATGATTCATTGCATATGACTCTCAACTCCTTCCTGTTCTTAGTTGTTCCTGTAATATGTGGATACCAGAATAGGTTGAAAGAATGAGTGTCTCTTCTGAAGTTGGGACTTAAGATGAGCAAGAGGCTCAATATGTGTTCCGCAGTGGTGACTCGGCTCCTCAACTCAGTACAGCCTTGGACAACTACAAAAGACCTCCAACAGCAGAAGCCTTCACTGTCAAGTTTCCCCTGTTCAGCCAGATATATGAGCTGACAATGGAAACTTTGACCTTCAAATTCAGACTTGATATCAAGATTACTCACTTATCATAGAATCCTGACATTGCAGAAAGAGGCCATTCAGCCCATTGAGTTTTCACTAATCAGCTCAAGAGCATCCCATCAAAACACAACCCACCACCCTATCACCATAACCAGACATTTACCACAGATAGTCCACCTAGCCTGCATATTCCCCAGATAATACAGGGCAATTTAGCACAGCCAATCTGTCGAACATACACACCTTTGGACCGTGGGAGGGAGCCCATGCAAACACATGGGGAGGCGATGGCCTAGAGGTATTATCACTGGACGATTAATTCAGAGACCCAGATAATGTTCTGGGGACCTGGGTCGAAATCCCACCACAGGAAATGGTGGAACTTGAATTCAATAAATATCTTGAATTAACAATCTAATGTTAACTGTGAATCGATTGTTGGGGAAAACCCATCTGGTTCACTAACGTCCTTTAGGGAAGGAAACTGCCATCCTTACCAGTTCTGGCCTATATGTGACTCTAGACCCACAGCGCTATGATTGACTCTTAACTGCCCTCTGGGCAATTAGGGATGGGCAATAAATGCTGGCCCAGCCAGCGATGCCCTGGTCCTGTGAATGGATAAATAAAACACACAGAGAATGTACAAACAGACAATCTCCTCAGGTTGGAATTGAATCTAGCTCCCTGGTGCCATACGGCAGCAACGCTAACCATTGAGTCACCATGCTGCCACTTCTGGAGTTTCACTCTTTTGATATGTTTATACCAAGATATTGCTGATATCAGGAGCTGAGTGGTCCTGGCAGAACCCAACTGGGCCTCACTGGGCAGGTTATTGCTCAGCAGGTGCTGTTTGATAATGCTGTTTATGACTCCCTCCATCACTTTACTGATGATGGAGAACAGACTGATCGGATGGTAATTGGCTGCGTTGGTTTTGCCCTGCTGTTGCTGAACAGGATATACCTGGGCAAATTTCCACTTTGCTGGATAGCTGCCAGTGTTAGACCATAAGACGGTAAGATATAGGTGCAAAATTAGGCCACTTGGCCTGACAAGTCTGCTCCATCATTCAATCATGCTCAGTATGTTTCTCAACTCCATTTTCCTGCCTTCTTTCTATAACTCTTGAAACACAGGAACATAGAAAATAGTTGCAGAATTAGGCCATTCGGCCCTTCAAGCCGGTGCCACCATTCAATATGATCATGGCTGATCATGCAGTTACTCCTGCCTTCTTTCCATGCCTCCCGATTCCTTTAGCCACAAGAGCCACATTCAGCTCCCTCTTGAATATGTCTGATGAGCTGCCCCCAACAGCTTTCTGTGATAGAGAATTCCACAGGTTCACGGCTCTCTGAGAGAAGAAATTCTTCCTCATCTCAGTTCTGAATGGCTTACCTCTTATTCTTAGACTGTGACCCCTAGTTCTGGACGTCGAGAACATTCCTCCTGCTTCTAGGCTGTCCAGTCTCAACAGAATTCTATATAGTTCTATGACATCTTCTCTCATTCTTCTAAATTCCAGCAAGTACAAGCCCAGATGATCCTGTCTTTCTTCATATCACAGTCCTGCCATCCCAGGAATCAGTCTGGTGATCTTTTGCTAGACTCCCTCAATTGCAAGAATGTCCTTCCTCAGGCTAAAGCTGCACATAATACTGAAAGTGTGGCCTTACCAAGACCCAGTATAACTGCAGTAAGACATCCTTACTCCTCGATTCTAATCCTCTTGAAAGTCTTACCAATCAAGAACCTATCTATTTCTGTCTTAAATACATTCAATGACTTGGCTGCGCGCAATGAGTTCCACAGAGTTACCACTCACTGGCTGAAGAAAACCTCCTCATCTCGTTCAAAAAGTCATCCCTTCACTCTGAGGCTGTGCCTTCAGGTCCTATATCTCCTCCATATCCACTCTATCTAGGCCTCTCAGTATTCCGTATGTTTCAATGAGCTGAACCAGCAAATCAGTGGAAAAGATCAGGCTGAAACATTCCCAACAATCTTTAGCCACAAGTTCTGAATGGATGATCCATCTTGGCCTTTTCCATTGGTCCCAAGCATCACAAATGCCAACCTCAGACAAATCAATTCACTCCAACTGATATCAAGAAACAGCTGGAAACATTGTACACAGTAAAGTCTATGGGCCCAGGCAACACTGCAGTAATCATACTGAAGACTTACTGCTCCCATGACCAAGCTGTTTCAGCATAACACTTTAACAAGTTGTCACACAGGAGGCTGCTAAACAAGATAAGAGCCCACGGTGTTAAGGGACAAGGTACTAGCATGGATGGGAGGATTAGCTGACTGGCAGAAGGCAAAATTTGGACGTAACGAGATTTTTTTCAGCATGGCAGCTGGTGACTAGTGGAGTTCCTCAGGGGTCAGTGTTATGACCACAGTTATTCACGTTATACATTAATGGTGCGGATGAAGGAACTTGGGCATTGTTACTAAGCTCATAGATGACACAAAGAAAAGTAGAGGGTCAGGTAGTGTTGCGGAAGTGTGAAGGCTGCAAAAGGACTTGGAGAGGGTAGGAGAGTGGGCAAAGGAACGACAAATGGAATACAATGTGGGAAAGTGTTCGTTTGTGTACTTTGAAATTCGAGATTAGCCTTTCAGATATGATTTAATATCAGAAAGCCAATTAAATTCTTTTTGTGAAGACTGTGTATTTGGGTCTTGTGGGTATTTAGAGGAATAGATGTTTATATTTTGTATTACTGACTGTGTCTGTTATTTGAATATTGCATCTTTACTGAATGACCTTTGTTTTAATAACAAAACCACTGTTTAAGAAATGTGGTTAGTAGATATTATGACTAAAAACTTGATACTAATAAAGCATTTAAACAGACAATTTGGTTACTGGGGATAAAAATTATGTTGCGATTTGTAGAACAGTGGGCTTAGAGGCTCAGTGGTAACATTTTCTCCTGGAAAAGAAAGATATAGGAGCAGAAATAGGCCATTCAACCCATTAAGTCTGCTGCAGTTTTGAATGAGATCATGGCTGACCTGGTAATCCTCAACTGCACTTTCCATGCCATGATCCCAAACATTGTAAGAATTTATTTCACTGCCACTTCTGGGAAGTATGACATGAATTTGTAAGTAGCCTGCTGTAAACTAATTGCAAGTTCACAGATTTTGCTCTGAACTCCACCACTCTTCCTGTGCAATCCTGAAGCAATGCTAATGCCTGTATCTCTCAGAGAAGATAAGCTAACTGCTGCCCCTTTTTAAAATGTGCAGTTCTGAGAATTAATTTCCAAGAGCTAGATTTTCAGAGTGGGAAGATATTCATCTATATTATTTGCTTCTTGTGGTTTTATACATTGGCATTATCAGTGCTCTCTGTGAGTGAACAGCTGCCTGCTGCTTAAGCAGATGAATATGAGCAGGTTTGCACGAAGCAGGAATACTTAAATTAATTTTGCAATAGGAACAACAAGGCAATTTTTTAAAAGTGCTAAATTGGATGACAGCCCATTTATGATGGGAGTCGACACTTCTCTCAATTCATAGAGGAGAGTTATTTCCTTCAGGCAATTCAACCTATCAAGCCTGTACTGGCTCTTTCAAAGAACAAGTCACCTCTTTAACATTACCACCCAATGCTTCTCCTTGCAAATTATTTTTATGCTTCAGAATTTTATGTGCTAAAAACCGAAATTGCCTAAATCGTAAATGTAAAGGAGACAGCAAATTGGGAAAGCACGGTATTATAAAACACAAGTGTAATGAATGTAAGATAACAAAGTGTGGAGCTGGATGAACACAGCAGGCAAAGCAGCATCTTAAGAGCACAAAAGTTGATGTTTCTGCTGAGACCCTAGACCCGAAACGTCAGCTTTTGCGCTCCTAAGATGCTGCTTGGCCTGCTGTATTCACCCAGCTCCATGCTTTGTTATCTTGGATTCTCCAGCATCTACAGTTCCCATTGCCTCTGTAATGAATGTAACAAGGTCAGTCAAGTGAATCTCATAGAATATGAGTTCCCTGATTGGGGCTGTTAACCTGGTCTAATCAGGGACACCTGGCTGTCAGATATAAACAGGAGTATCAGAAGTTGTGTTCACTCTGAGAGCTGGCTCTGAGGGAGCTGAACCAGAGTCCAGAACTCTCCATGTGTAAATAAATGGTGACTTTGTGATGGCATACCAGCCTCTGTGGAGATACTTCAGTGAGTTAGCAGTGAATTTTGATGCGGCATCAGTCAGGGTCACAGCTGGGAATGGTTTCAAGGTGAATTCCTTGCTGAATAACAACTCCTAAGACCTGATCTAGAAACAGGAGTTCAAATTCCACCACAATAGTTGGGGAGTTTAAACTCAGTTGAATAAATTATCTTTTGATGGGTAAAAAACTTTGTATCAGCAATAGCCAGTCCAGACACAGTGAGGCAAACACCCTCATTCCGGCTAGGAGAGATTAAACATTGGAAAATTCCATGGTATAACTTTTGTAAGAAGTGATAACGGGATGAGATGCTGATAAGATAACCCCCTCACAATAGTCTCTTTCTGCACTGTAACAATTCTGAGGTGGCTGAAAAAAATGATGATTTGTTGAGTTTGTAGACATGCTCGCCGAGCTGGTGGGTTTGGTTGCAAACATTTTGCCACTCTGCACAGATTTAGTAGTGACAACGTAAATAAGGACACCACCATGAAACTACGATAAAGATACATGAACACCAACCAGCCACCAAGAGACATGACCAATTCTCACTTGTCTCACTGTACACGGACAACGAGGGACATGGATTCGACTGGGACAACACATCGATAATTGCATAAGCCAAATAGAGACAATTTCTGGAGGCCTGGCATTCCAACTGGAACTCCATCAACAAGCAATCTGAACTGGATCCAATATACGTAGCACTGAGAAACAGAACCAGAAGTAATGGCAACCACCCCAGCAAACTGAGGCAAATAAATAACAAGTGACAGAACACCAATGCTTCACGGGAGGTGCACTGACAATGTTACCTAGCATTCCCACTGCACCATTATGTCCCCGGTGTTAATACAATGGCTCCAGAAAAATGTGTCAATGATGCTGCTGAATAGCAGCTCAGCCTGAAAGCGCTGAATGGCATACTCCAAGTTCTATTTCTTACATGCTGTCTGCGGCAACCTGCACAACCTCACTCCACCAAACAAGAAGCAAATGAGGAGCGCAGGAGCCCCTTAAACCTTCCGCATCTCAGCATTTCACAAGCCAGCCTGGATTTCTTTCAAAACTTAACTCAGCCAAACAGGCACAAATGGCAGCGGCCAGTACCAATTGTGTCAACTGGAGGTCAAAGCTGAAAGCTGTTGGAGCCAATTTTCCCTCATTTGTTATGACAATGAGACTCTCATGAATCTGCAGAAGCTTCCCAAGAAGCTGTCAATTTAGACAACGGCAGCAGAGACTCACCTCCGATTGCTCCACCGCAATGGAGCAGAGACCTTTTCAAAGCAGTATCCACTGGTTAGCATCATGTCATCGTGCAGTGGTTCAAGAGGGGGGCTTACTGCCACCTTCTCGTGAGCAGCTCAGGGTGGGCAATAAGTGCTAGCTCAGCTAGTGATACCCATGTCCCATGACAAACAAAAATAACTGATCCAGGCTGTGATACCCTTGCTGAAATAAATTGAGACATTCTTCAATTTATCATGATGAACATCACCAAGGCCCAGTATTGATATGAATCAACTGGAAAAATCAACATATTGAAACGTATTCATAAAACATGACATATCCATTTAAGAAGGGAGGGTGACAGAAAACAATAGGTATTTGTTTGTTGTTGGGAAGATGCTCTAACCCATTGAGAAAGGTTGAAGCTTACACTTTCTTGACTAGGTGTTATTTTCATCAGGTTTCTCAGAAAGCGTCTCTCCATGAGGCCTGAGATGGTAGGAACTGCAGATGCTGGAGAATCTGAGATAACAAGGTTGTTGGGCTGGATGAACACAGCAGGCCAAGCAGCATCAGAGGAGCGGGATGCTGATGTTTTGGGCCTATACCCTTCTTCTAGGCCCGAAACATCGGTGTTCCTGCTCCTCTGAAGCTATTTGGCCTGTTGTGTTCATCCAGCTCTACAACTTGTTACCTTCATGAGGCCTAACAAGATTTGTCATCACATCTTCCCAAACCTCTCAGCATCGACCTACCTGACTTCAGTGTCACTCCTCCCTGTCTAATTCCAAAGTATTTAGATGTGCACTTGTGATGCCAAGGAATACAACGTGATGGACCAAGTCTTGGGAATGAGATTAGAATTGTGTGGTGGTTGTTTTTGGCCAGCATGGAAGTAATGGGCTGAAGGGTGTTTTTCTATGCTGTGTGACATTATGACTATCTGAATAAGTTATTAGCCTTTTGATTTGTTTCATCCTTGTGGGCCTTTGCTGGAGTTTTAAGATTTTCTATGCACGTGGAAACTCATTTTAATGATGTCTGCATGATTTCTTGCCTCCAGTTGGCTTGTGCGGTGGCACCATCCACATTGACTGAAGTTTCCAAGGTCTTGGATTCATTTTTATGACCTGAAATTTCTTTCTGGCAGGACTGAAGATCCTTTCACATTTCACAGTTGTACACATCTCAGATAGTGTGGCCACATTAGGAGCGGTGGAAAACTTTGAAACTTTACTTTGTTAATAACTCAGGGTTATTTTCCTGCTTCCCCATCTGGCTATCTGTATGAGGAGGAACACCTTGTTCTAACTGTGACTCCAGTTGCTATTTCTGTATTTGCTGGGCTGGTTCCATACAACATGTAAACAACTTGGTTTTCAGGAATAGGAAATGGGACTTCCTTTGGTTGTCATTGGTGGTTATCTTCACCAGGTTTTTGTTTTATTTTGCTCATTTTTGAGGTCAGGGAATATTGAGGAGGGGAAATGGGGTTCCCAAGGGGTCAACGGTGGGATTTAGGTTTCAATGTGAGTAATTGGGTAAAGTTGGAGATTGAAGTCACAATTGAGTAGTTACTCCACTCAGGATAAAAACTTCCAAGCAGCTACCCAAGTAAATAAATTCAAAGACTGTCTGACTTTGGCCTGACAACATTTTTACAGTCACAGTCATCGAGGCAAAGAGCAAAAAACAAAGAAAATTACAGCACAGGAACAGGCCCTTTGGCCCTCCAAACTTGTGCCGATCCAGATGCTCTATCTAAAGCTGTCACCTATTTTCCAAGGACTCGTATCCCTGTGCTCTCTGCCCATTATGTATCTGTCTAGATACATCTTTAGTGATGCTACCGTGCCCACCTCTACCACCTCTGCTGGCCATGTGTTCCAGGCACCCACCACCCTCTGTGTAAAGAACTTTCCATGCATATCTCCCTTAAACTTTTCCCCTCTCACCTTGAATTCGTGACCCCTAGTAATTGAGTCCCCCACTCTGAGAAAAAGCTTCTTGCTATCCACCCTGTCTATACCCCTCATGATCTTGTAGACCTCAATCAGGTCACCCCTCAACCTCCATTTTTCTAATGGAAATAATCCTAATCTACTCAACCTCTCTTCATAGCTAGCACCCTCCATACCAGGCAACATCCTGGTGAACGTCCTCTGCACCCTCTCCAAAGCATCCACGTCCTTTTGGTAATGTGGTGACCAGAACTGTACGCGGTATTCCAAATGTGGTCAAACCAAAGTCCTATACAACTGTAACATGGCCTGCCAACTCTTGTACTTAATATCCCGTCCGATGAATGAAAGCATGCCGTTTGCCTTCTTGACCACTCTATCGTCCTACGTTGCCACCTTCAGGGTACAATGGACCTGAACACCCAGATCTCTCTGCGCATCAATTTTCCCCAGGGCTCTTCCATAGACGTAGAGCTGTAGAGCACAGAAACTGATCCAAATCGTCCATGCCGCCTAGATATCCTAAATTAATCTGGTCCCAATTGCCATCATTTGTCCCATATCCCTTTAAAACCTTCCTATTCATCTGTCCATCCAGATGCCCTTTAAATGTTGCAATTGCACCAGCTTCCATCACTTCCTCTGGCAGCTCATTCCATACATGTATCACCCTCTATCTGAAAATGTTGTCCCTCGGGTCCCTTTTACATCTTTCCTGTCTCACCTTCAACCTTTGTTGTCTAGTTTGGACTACCCTGCCCTGGGAAAAAGACCTTGGCTATTCACCCTGCCCATGCTCCTCATGATTTTATACACTTCCATAAGGTTACCTCTTGGCCTGTGATGTTCTAGGGAAAATAGCCCCAGTCTATTCAGCCTCTATCAATAGCTCAAACCCTCCAATCCTGGCAACCTTTTCTGAACTCTTTCAAGTTTCACGACATCCTTCCTAAAGCAGGGGGATGAGAATTGCACGCAGTATTCTAAAAGTGGCACAACCAATCTTCCATACAGTTGCAACATGACCTTCCAACTCCTTTACTCAATGCACTGACCAATGGAGGCAAGAATACCAAACGCCTTCTTCACTATCCTGACTACCCGAGAATCCGCTATCGAGGTCTCAGCAACACTCACAAGGACTGTTAACTGTGCCCAGGGACAGGGGAATTGCCAGTGGAAGTTCAAACTTCCTGGCCAATTCCCACAGAAGTCAATATGTCAGATCTTCCTCAAGATTTCTGCACTCCACTTACCTATGGCCCCTCTAGCACCCCTTTTAATCTTGTTTGAACTACAATTGAACCTTCAGCTTGGCTCTGAATTCCTTCCTTAAACTCTCCCTTTACCTCTCTCTCGCCTGACAATCCTTATAACGTACCTCACCTGCCCTATATCTTCTTCCATGGCAGAGTATGAATTTTTGGTTGGCATTTGCAGCAGTGAATTGTCCCTTGATATCCGATTAGGTCACAGGTGCTACAGAAATGTAAGGTGAGTGGGCTTTTTTATTATATATTTGGTCAGAGTCCCTGGGTCAGATACTGAGACAATGCTTAGAGTCAAATGAGTTCAGAAAATTCCAAAAGATATTTACCTGTGGCAGGGTGTAAAGGTGTTTGGAAGACAGAACCTGGGACAGAAGATTAATTTGGAATGCTCTGTTCTCTCCAGGCATCGTTGAATTAGAATTCAGTTGTCCATTTTTGTAGCAGTTTCTCTTTATTCCATTATATAAGAGGAATGTGCTGACATGCAGGATATATCGTTATTGCGTTGGGAAGTAAGCCTCAAGGTTTATTTCTCTCATGCCACATTAAGTTCATTGACTGTCCTGGGACATTTTACAGCTGATTTCTGCTGGTTGCGGATCAGATTTTCTTGCTGCACTGTGATGTTGAAGAGATTAAATTTCTGACGTGTTTTTATTCTTATAACTGCTCTCAGTGCATGACACATAAATTTGGTGAAGTATCTTTTTTTTTCAAATGAGGATAACATCTTGACAGAAGTGAGGTGGGACTGCAGTTTGGAAGGTAGAATGAGGTGAAGTTAGATAAAGCAAACAGTTAGGTACGTGAGCAGGAATACGTATCTAATGTAGCTAGGTCATTGCTCCACCATTCAGTATGATGATAGCTGACCGTCTAACCCCCCAGTCCCCTGTTCCCACTTTTTCTTCATAACATTTTTTTCCTTTAGCCCGAAAAACTGTATCTAACTTCGACTTGAACACATTCAGTGTTTCGGCCTCAAAAGCTTTCCATAGCGAAGAATTCCATAGGTACACCACTCTGGGTAAAAATGTTTCTCCTCATGCCAGTCCTGATGGAAGTTCAAAGAGGACGCAGGAACATAGAGGCCTGGGGCTTTGCACACATGGAACTTTTTAACATCACAGGATTAGCTGTCAAAGCAGTTAAAAAAAAAACAATAGCGAAAACAAAGGATTCCTTGTATTTTTTTTAAAACAGCTTTGTCAACAGTGTTGAAACAGTGTTGTTTTTACAAAACAAACTTGACTGAAAATCCCAGCATGCTTCATTGTAGTACTTAACCAGTCTCGTATCGATTTCCCCTGCTGGCCACCTAACCACATCTAGGACCATGGAGTTTTAAGAAAAAAGGGGAATTCCATTGAAATGGTGAAGAATTTCAACTCTCAGAGGATCATTAAGCTTTGGAAATCTCTTCCCTAGCGAGCAGTGGAGATTGGGTCTTTGAAGGAGGAGTGAGGCAGATGTTTGATCCACAAAGGAATCAGAGTTTTACGGATGCAGACAAAACAATGGAATCATAGGAAGAATATTATTAAGCTGGAGAGGGTTCAAAAGAGATTTATCAGGATGTTGCCAGTTATGATAGGCTTGAGTTATAAAGAAACAGTGGATAGCTTGGGATAGGAGATAATGGGAACTGCAGATGCTGGAGAATCCAAGATAACAAAGTGTTGGGCTGGATGAACACTGCAGGCCAAGCAGCATCTTAGGAGCACAAAAGCTGACGTTTCTGATGAAGGGTCTAGGCCCGAAATGTCAGCTTTTGTGCTCTTTATAGTGGATAGCCTGGGACGTTTTCAACTGGAGTGCAGGAGGTTTAGAGGTGACCTTATAGAGGTTTATAAAATCATGAGGAGTATAGATAGGGGTAATGAGGTGTCTTTTTCAAAGCCTGGGTGATTTCAAGACTAGGGGGCAATTTTTCAGGTGAGAGGAGAGGGATTTAAAAGAGACAAGAAAAGGAAATTTTTTATACAGCATGAGTTTTGCATGTGAAATGAACTTCCTGAGGAAGTGGTGGAAGAGGACGTAATTACAATGCTTAAAAGGCACTTAGATAAGTGCATGAATTGGAGCATTTCAAAGGGAGATGAGCCAGGAGCAGGCAGGTGAGATTAGTTTAGCTTGGGATTATGATTGACATGAACTGGTTGGACCAAACGATCTGTTTCCATACTGTATGACTCTATGAATCTATAGCAGAGCAGATTTAATGGCCCTCCATGCAGGTCTGACTGCATTATAATGCCTTACTGTGTCTCAGCTCCCATGGGCTGCTATTCTCAATCACAGCCACAGCCTGGGTTCAAATCTTGACAAGTATTTCTTCTTATGTTTTATTCTGTATTCACAGCTAAATCCTGAGGTTCCAGAACTTTCTCATTTAGTCCTATCTTGGCGCTCTGAGGAGTCAAGGAGCTGAGCTGCTTATTTTTACCTTACATAAAGGAAGTAAGAACAGAACATTTGGATTTTGATTAACTTAATCAAGCAGAGTTAGCATGGCTTCATGAAAGCGAAACCTTGTCTGATTAGTCTGTTAGAGTTATTTCGAGGATGTCTCAGAAAAAAGTGGGTATAGGGGAACCAGTAGAAGTGTTGCATTTGGATTTCCAGTAGGCATTCGATAGGGTTCATTATATAAGGTTAACCTGGAGATAAAAGCCCACAGTGTAGGAGGTAGAGTATTGGCATGGATACAGAACTGGTGAATGGGCAGGAAACAGCGAGTGGGGATAAAGTGTTTTTCTCCGGGTTGGTGTCTAAGTGGGTTCCACTGGGGCTAGCAACTGTTTACAATATGTATTAATTACTTGGAGGAAGAAAATGAATGTACTGTGGCCAAATTTTCAGACATCATAAAAGTTTAGAGTTATAGATATGTACAGCATGGAATCAGAACCTTTGTTCCAACTTGTCCATGTTGACCAGATATCCTAAATTAGTCTACTTCTATTTGCCAGCATTTGACCTATATCACTCTAAACTCTTCCTATTCTTGTACCCATCCAGATGCCTTTTAAATGTTGTAATTGTACCAGCCTCCACCACTTCTTCTAACAGCTCATTCCATACATGCGCCACTTACTCTGTCAAAAATGTGGTCCTTAGGACCCCTTAAATTTTTCCCCTATGCCTTCTAGTTTTGGACTTTCCTACCCTGGGAAAATACTTTGATGATTCAGCCTATCCATACCCCTCATGATTCCATAAAGTGAGTGGAAAGGCAGGTTGGTAGAGGGGCACAAACAGTTTACCGAAACATATTGATAGCAGAAGCAAATGGGCAAAATGTTGATAAATAGAATATAATGAGGGAGAAAGAAGACTGCAGAAAGTTGCAACAGAAATATACTTGGGAGTTCTTGTGCACAAAACACAGGAGGCAAGCACAGGGACAACAGAGAATCAAGAAGACTAATTGAATGACCTATCCCGTCCCAACCTCCCCACCTATACTCTCCTCTCCACCTATCTTCTCCTCTATCCAAGATAATAAAATGTGAGGCTGGATGAACACAGCAGGCCAAGCAGCATCTCAGGAGCACAAAAGCTGACGTTTCAGGCCTAGACCCTTCATCAGAGAGGGGGATGGGGTAAGGGTTCTGGAATAAATAGGGAGAGAGGGGGAGGCGGATTGAAGATGGAGAGAAAAGAAGATAGGTGGGGAGGAGAGTATATTATCCATCTTTGGTCCGCCTCCCCCTCTGTCCCTATTTATTTCAGAACCCTCACCCCATCCCCCTCTCTGATGAAGGGTCTAGGCCCGAAACATCAGCTTTTGTGCTCCTGAGATGTTGCTTGGCCTGCTGTGTTCATCCAGCTTCACACTTTGTTATCTTGGATTCTCCAGCATCTGCAGCTCCCATTATCTCTGAACACTAATGAAATGTTGACTTTTATTTCAAGGGGTTTGAAGTATAAGGATGGGGAAGTTTTTCTGCAACTGGACAAGGGCTGGTGAGACCACATCTGTCGTACTCCGAGTAGTTTTGGTCCCATCACTTAAGAAAATATATTATTTCATTGAAGGCAGTTTAGAGAAGGTTCAATAGGATGCTCCCTGGTATGAAGGGAGTGTCTTCTGAGAAAGATTAAACAGTTTGGGATGCTTCTCACTGGAGCTTGGAAACATATTGAGACATACAAGATTCTTAAGGAGTTTGACAGCATAAATATTGGGAAGAGTTCCCCTCATGGGAGAGTCTAGAACCAGATGTCATAGTTTCAGAATTAAGGGGCGTCAATTTAGGACTGAGATGAGGGAAATTTCATCTCTCAGAGGGTTACAAATCTCTGGAATTCCTTGTCACGGAGAGCTGTGAGGCAGAGTCCTTGTGCATATTTAAGTCTGAGAGAGTTAGATTCTTGGTCAGTCAGGGAATCAAAGGCTATGGGGAAAAACAGGAAAATCAGCATGAGGAATGCTGAATCAGCCATTATCACAGATCATAGAATCCCTACAGTGCAGAAACAGGCCCTTTGGCCCTCCAAGTCCACACCGACCCTCAGACAATCCCACCCAGACCCATTCCCCCTATAAACCACCTAATCTACACATCCCTGAACACTACGGGCAATTTAGCATGGCCATTCCACCTAGCCTGTGCATCTTTGGAGGGTGAGGGGGAACTGGAGCACCTGGAGGAAACCCATGCAGTCACAGGGAGAATGTGCAAACTCCACACAGACAGTCACCCAAGGGTGGAATTGAACCCAGGTTCCTGGTGTTGTAAGCCAGCAGTGCTAACCACTGTGCTACTGTGCCTGCCACAGTGCTGCCCACTATTGAATAGTGAATGGTGGTGAAGCAGGTTCAAGGGCTGAATGGCCTACTCCTGTTCCTATTTCTTACGGTCTTATGGAGTCGACTTTGACAACAGCTATCATCAACATTGTGTTCAACATTCTGCTTCACTGGACAGATTAGATATAGAGATACACTCAAACAGTGATTCATAAGTTTGTGAGAAGTTTTGATGAGATAAATCTGCTCCAGAGTGTTTCTTTTCATGAATGTTCAAGAAGGCAGCTCATTGCTACTTTCTCAAGGGCAACTAGGGATGGGCAATAAATGCAGGCCCAGCCAGTGACACCCAGCGTGAATAAAAAGAAGATACCATGCTCATTCAGGTGGCACTTCTGTGGTTTTTACTTTGTAATCATAGAATCACATAATACAGAAAGAAGCAATTCAGCCCATCTTACCTGTGTTAGCTATGTGAAAGTGCTTTCCAAAGAGCCCCACTTGTCTTCTTTGTATCCCATGGCCTTGCATTTTTCTGCTTTAGCCTGGCTAATCTATGTTGGTGCCTCTGTTCCCCTCGTCCCTTCATGTCTCAGTGTGTGTACAGTTTCCAACTGGAATTGTTACTCACCTACCGCTCTCATCCTTTAAAACAATATGTTCCAGATAATAAGGTGTCACTATGTAAGGACCCTTCTCCTCAGACCTTTCTCATTGTTTTATCAATTACTTTAAATCTTTTTACTCAGGTTATCTGGAAGGACATACACGAGACTGGGATAGACTGTACACATGCTGAGATCTGGAAGGACATACATGAGACTGGGATAGACTGTACACATGCTGAGATCTGGAAGGACATACATGAGACTGGGATAGACTATACATATGCTGAGATCTGGAAGGACATACATGAGACTGGGATAGACTGTACACATGCTGAGATCTGGAAGGACATACATGAGACTGGGACAGACTGTACACATGCTGAGATCTGGAAAGACATACATGAGACTGGGATAGACTGTACACATGCTAAGATCTGGAAGGACATACATGAGACTGGGACAGACTGTACACATGCTAAAATCTGGAAGGATATACATGAGACTGGGACAGACTGTACACATACTGAGATCTGGAAGGACATACATGAGATTGGGATAGTCTGCGCACATGCTGAGATCGAGAAGGACATACATGAGACGGGGATAGACTGACCTTAGTGTATCAGGGGATATGGGTAGAGAGTGGATAAGTGGGACTGTAGCCTTGATCACAGTAACATGGGAAGCTGTGTTGTCTATGTTACTGTGGTATTGTTAGTGAGCTAGTAATGCAAAACCCCAGGCTAAATTTCTGCGGGCATGGGTTTGAATCTCATCATGGCTGATGATGAAATGCGAACTCAATAAATTGTGGAATAGAGAGCAGGTGGTCATGTAACCATTGTCATGTGTGGTGTTATCATGAGACTATAAATCCAGAGTTCAGGTTCTGGGGACCCAGGCTTGAATCCTGCCATGGCACATGGTGGAATTTGAATTCAATGGCAAGAGTAGGGGCGGGAGTGGGGGGAGAAGAATTCTGGAATTAAGAGTCAAATTTTGAATTGCTGGCAAAGCTCAACAAGTTGACTTCCCCTTCAGGGTAAGCAACTGTCAGCCTTACCTGATCTAGCATACACGTGACTCCAGATCCAGAGCAATGTCTTAACTGTCCACTGGGGCATTAACGATGGACAATAAACTCTGACCTTTAACAGATTAATAATGCCGTTGCGATTGATGTGTCTTAGCAAGGGCAGCATTCCATTCAGCCTCTTGAGCCTTAAGCCAGATGATGTCTGACATGCACCTTAACTTCATCCACCACCTTTATTCAGTGAAATGGACTCTGGGCCACAACACACAGTTTAGTGAACCAGATCTCCACCACTCTATATGTGAGGAACTACTTCCAACCATTGGTCTTGAGCAGTCTATTTCAAATTCAAAGGAAAACACCTTTACCTTGCATCAATTTGAAATCCCTGTCGCACCTGAAACAAAATGAACACCCATTTCTTTAGCAACATCAAAAATAAGAACAGGTGTAAGCCACTCAGCCCTTCCAGTTTGATCTGCCATTCAATACAATCATGGCTGGTCATCCAAATTCCTTTATTTATTCATAGGATGAGGGTGTTACTGGCCAGGCAGCATTTATTGCCCATTCCTAATTGCCCACAGGGCAGTTAAGAGTCAAGCACAGTGCTATGGGTCTGACAGCATGTAGAGCAGACCAGGTAAGGATGGCAGTTTCCTTCAAGGGCATTAGTGAACCACCCAGGCTTCACCCCAACACCCAAATAGATTCATGGGCATCATTATATACACATTGAATTCAATTTCCACCATCTGCCATGCCGGGATTCAAACTGGTTCCCTGGAATATTAGAGATAATCCGAACTGCAGATGCTGGAGTAGGGTCTAGGCCTGAAATGTCAGTTTTTGTGCTCCTAAGATACTGCTTGGCCTGCTGTGTTCATCCAGCTCCACACTTTGCTATCCCCAGAATATTACCTAGTTCTCTGGATTAACAGTCTAGCAATAATACCATTAGGCCATTGCATCCGTTATCTCAGTAGTCATTACGCCCCACTCCCTTTGATCCCTAAAACTGCAGCAACATTTTTTAAAAAAATTCATTTTTCAATTATTAATCATGAAAAGTGAACTGTGAAAATTTGCAGAGTTATATCTGTAGGAATGAGTCTCATTTGTTTATCGGAAGATCAGAAGTGCAGTTCCTGTGTCAATATTTTGAAAGTTGGCTGTCTTGTTTAAAAGACTTTAATTAAGTTGAAATGGGAGATACGGTTCCATGGCTCCAAAAAAGATTAAAAAATGTTAAGTTGCTAACAGGACTGAATAATAATTCTTGAAAGGATTCCCAGGTTTTCGTGCTTTTGAATATTGCTTAGAACTCTATATGGAGTAGCATAAATAATTTATGCGTTTATCCCTGTTGGGTGCATTGAATATTTTTTGAGGCAGTCAGAGCTTTTTACTGTGATTCTCCAATGCAACATAATAAACATGAAAGAACTTAACAGAACTCTCCACTAAAGCAAACTGCACTGCAAACGGAATGTGGAAAAAATAATTGCCTGAATTTATTTTTGACAAGAAGGTAAGGAAGTGAGGAATAAAAGGAGCAGATGACTGACCTTTGAGCTGGTTTTGCCAAACAACATGGCAATGGCTGATCTTCTACCTGTGCCTCACTTTCCCCCTGCCACCTCAACCCCTGCCTTTGTTAGATTCAGTGATTGAGCATCTGGATCTCTCCAATAACTCCCAAGCTGCACAAATTCTGAGTGAACACGTTTCCCCTCATCTCAGCAAATGAATGGTAAGGGGCTACACTGCAGCAGCTTGAAAAGGCAGCTCACAAGCACCTCCTCCAGGCCAATTGGGATTGAACAATAAATAGCCAGCAAAACCCACATTCTCTGAACGAATAAAAAAAATTTGTGAAATTATAATTAGTCACTCTAATTGTGGATGCTTTGCCCATGTACACTTTCTGACACACATTCTACAATGAACTCTTGAATTTTTACTTGTGTCTCATTTGGTAGCTTTCTGGATTGTGAGTTAGTATTAGTGAAAGACTTAGAACATAGAACATAGAACATAAAAAAGTACAGCACAGTACAGGTCCTTCGGCCCACGATGTTGTGCCGTGGAATATTCCTAATCCAAAAATAAAATAACCTAACCTACATTCCCCTCAATTCACTGCTGTCCATGTGCATGTCCAGCAGTCGCTTAAATGTCACTAATGACTCCGCTTCCACGACTACCACTGGTAAACTATTCCATGCGCTCACAACTCTCTGAGTGAAGAACCTCCCTCTGACGCCTCCTCTATACCTTCCTCCTAACACCTTAAAACTATGACCCCTTAAGGCAGTCAATCCTGCCCTGCGGAAAAGTCTCTGGCTATCAACTCTATCCATGCCTCTCATTACCTTGTACACCTTGATCAGGTCACCCCTCTTCCTCCTTCTCTCAGAGAGAAAAGTCCGAGCTCAGTCAACCTCTCCTCGTAAGACAAGCCCTCCAGTCCAGGCAGCATCTGGTAAACCTCCTTTGCACCCTCTCCAAAGCCTCCACATCTTTCCAATAATAGGGCGACCAGAACTGGACACAATATTCCAAGTGTGGCCTCACCAGGGTTTTGTAGAGCTGCAGCATAACCTCGCGGCTCTTAAACCCCTGTTAATGAAAGCCAAAACACCATATGCTTTCTTAACAACCTTATCCACCTGGGTGGCAACTTTGAGGGAGCTACGCACTTAAACACCAAGATCCCGCTGTTCCTCCACACTGCCGAGAATCCTGCCTTTAATCCTATATTCAGCATTTAAGTTCGACCTGCCAAAATGCATCACTTCGCATTTATCCAGGTTGAACTCCATCTGCCATTTCTCAGCCCAGCTCTGCATTCTGTCAATGTCTCGCTGAAGCCTGCAATATCCCTCGATACTATCAACCGCACCTCCAACCTTTGTGTCATCAACAAACATACTAACCCACCCTTCAACCTCCTCATCCAAGTCATTTATAAAAACTACAAAGAGCAGAGGCCCAAGAACAGAGCCCTGCGGGACACCACTCAGCAGTGACCTCCAGGCAGAATACCACTCAGCAGTGACCTCCAGGCAGAATACTTACCATCTACAACCACTCTCTGCCTCCTGTCAGCCAACCAATTCTGAATCCAGACAGCCAAATCACCCTGTATCCCATACTTCCTGACTTTATGAATGAGCCTGCCGTGGGGAACCTTATCAAATGCCTTGCTAAAGTCCATGTACACCACATTCACTGCTTGACCCACATCAACCTGTCTCGTGACTTCCTCAAAGAACTCAATAAGATTTGTAAGGCATGACCTGCCCCTCACAAAGCCATGCTGACTCCCTTTAATCACGCTATGCTCTTCCAAATAGTAATAAATCCTACCCTCAGAATTCTTTTCAAAACCTTGCTGACCACAGGCGTAAGACTGACTGGTCTGTAATTTCCAGGGATTTCCCTATTCCCTTTCTTGAAAAGACGAACAACATTTGCCTCCCTCCAATCTTCTGGTACGACTCCCTTGGAGAGTGAGAAAGCAAAGATCTTCGCCAGCGGCTTAGCGTCATCCTTTCTCACTTCCCGGAGCAACCTAGGATAAATCTGGTCTGGCTCTGGGGACTTTATCAATCTTAATGTTTGCCAAAATTTCCAGCACATCAACTTCCTCAATCTTGATCTGTTCAAGCCTGTTTTCCTGCTCCTCAAAGTTCTCATTCACAACAAAACCGAAGCAAAGAACTCATTTAGGGCTTCCCCTATCTGCTCAGACTCCACACACAAGTTCCCTACGCTATCCCTGATCGGCCCTACCTTCTCCCTGATCATTCTTGATCTGTAACATTGAGTCTTGCACTGCAGTGCAGTACTGAGGGAGTGCAACAGTGTCGGAAATGCTTTCTTTCAGATGAGTTGTCAAACTGAGGCCCTGTTTGTCATTTCTGGTCAATGTAAAATATCTTCCACACTACATACAATGTGAGTCAACAATTCAGTCCTTCAAGTCTGCTTCACCATTCAAAACATTAATGGTTGATCTCATCCCAGCTTCAATTCTATTTTCCTGCCTGTTCTCCATAACTCGTTCATCCACTGCTAGCTAAAAATCTGTCTTATCCCTTCCTGAAATTTATTCAGTGTCCTGGTGTTTACCGCTCTCTGGGGTAGGGAATTCTACAGATACATGACCCTTTGAGAGAAGTAATTTCTCCTCATCACTGTTTTAAATCTGCCACCTAAAGCAATGTCCGCTTTGTTGCTGATATCCCCACAATGGGAAACAGTTGCCCATGCGAACTTTGTCAGTGCCCTTTAGCAACTCACATACCTCAGATGGATCTTATTTTTTTAAACTCCGGTAAGCATCGGCCTAACCTGCTCAATCTCTTGTCATAAATTCAGCATTTCATCTCTGGAATTATTCCAGTGAACCTTTTTTGAACTGTCTCTGATACAATTGCATCTCTCCACAAGAAAGGGGTCGAAAACTGTACGTTGTACTCCAGGTATGCACCATGCTCCACATTAAAAACAGTGACAAAGGAATGATCCCAGTCACCCTGGCTAATAATTATCCCTCAATCAACATCGCAGGCAATGTTGAACTTGAGATGTTGGTGGTGAGCTGCCTTCTTGAACTACTGCAGGCCATATCTCTGAGATTTATGGTAATAAAATGTGAGGCTGGATGAACACAGCAGGCCAAGCAGCATCTCAGGAGCACAAAAGCTGACGTTTCGGGCCTAGACCCTTCTCTCTGATGAAGGGTCTAGGCCCGAAACGTCAGCTTTTGTGCTCCTGAGATGCTGCTTGGCCTGCTGTGTTCATCCAGCCTCACATTTTATTATCTTGGAATCTCCAGCATCTGCAGTTCCCATTATCTCTGAGATTTATGTTACCTTTGTCAAATCTGATGAAGCAGAAATTATTCAACAGCTTTGTTGGTCACTGTTATTCAGCCCCTTATGTCAATAACTGTGCGAAACCCTCAGGTGTTGCTGTACCTAGCTTAGCTAGGTAAATATATGATGTACGTGCTTGAGACTGAGCCTACTCTTGAGAAGAATTGCCACAAGGCCTCTGAGAAACAAAATACAAGTACAGATTTTTTCCATTCTAAACTGCTGTTATCGAATCATAGGGTCATATAGCAAGGACCCGGGTGCCTGCAAATCCCATGGGATCAGCTGGAATGCTGACCGGTAAAGCCGGGCACTGTACAAAACTGACTATAAACAAAACCACAACAGAATCAGGGAAGTACTGAGACTTTTTGGCCCATCAAGCCTCTGCTCGCTCATTGACATAGCTATCCACCCTTTCCTTGTGACCCTGTAAATCCTGTCTCATGATGTTAGAATTGAATAGGGTTCTATGAGGTCCCCCTCATTCTTCTAAACTCCGGTAAATATAGTCCTAACCCATCCGGTCTCCCTTTGTGTATCAGTCCTGCCCATCCCAGGAGTATCCTACTCCAACTCCTAGTTGTTGTGGTTTCGTACTGGGTGATCACCAAATCCCACTTGGCTCGCTGAATTCCATCAGGGAAGGAACCTCTATATATGCGCAGAGGAAGGAATCCTTATACCGTAAAGCCAATTTTGTATCCAATAGGCAACTGTGGTTGGATTATTTCCTGAAGATTCTTTACATTCCTAAGAACTAGGAAAAATTGAGGCTGTTCTGCCAAATAATAAGATCCTCGCTGATCTGTTAACACCTGTCATATTGGATACCACAATGGTTTTACAGTATAGGGATTCCTTCCTGAGAAGCCAAGATGCATGATGCAGTCCATCGATCCATATTCTCAGAGTCAGCAGAGCTAAGCAAAAATGTTTTTCCAGAATTGCCGACAGCCCAAGAACTGAAGAAAAACACAATAGTTTCCCCTGGCTACACCAGGAGTCATAGCCTTGCAACCCTGGCCGTTGGAATGAGGAGAATCTTCTTCAATTAGACTTTTGTAAATCTTTAGAATTCCAACTTGAATATTCATGGTTGCGCTTGACAGATAAGAAGGCGTCTCAGAAATCAGGGGATGTATAGATTGCAAGTGAAAGTGTTTGGTCATCTCCCCTAATATCACCCTTTATGGTTCAGTCAAGTCTTGTTTGACCATAGTCCAGTAAAACGCTTTAACAATGTCAAATGTGTTCTATACAAGAGAGGGTTTGGTGAGCACAGTTGGCTGAGTACAATACAGCCTGATATCAGGAATTTGGGTTCAAGCTCTGTATGAGCTGAAGTTACCATGATGGATTTTCCTTCTCAACCTCTCCCCTCACCTGAGGCATGGTGAACCTCAGATTAAACCACCACCAGTTGTCTCTCTCTAATAAGATCAGGACTACAGTCATGTTAACTTTATGTTACATGAATGGGTCTCCTCTGTTGATGTGCTGTCATTCCATCACTTCCTGGTTTTCAAATCTGGAAGAATAGATACCAGGGTTTTTTGCATTGTTCGAACAATGGTACCAAAGCAAGAACTTGCATTTATAGAGCACCTTTCAAACCCTCAGGATACATTCAATGAAATGCTGATAGAGTTCTCTAATGCTACTGTAGTGGAGGAAATGACTAAATGTATAGTAGAGGAATACAAGTCTGAATACTGATAGAGTAACAACTAAGATAATAAAATGTGGGGCTGGATGAACACAGCAGGCCAAGTAGCATCTCAGGAGCACAAAAGCTGATGTTTCGGGCCTAGACCCTTCATCAGAAAAGGAGGGAGGGAGAGGGTTCTGAAATAAATATGGAGAGAGGGGGAGGCGGATCGAAGATGGATAGAGGAGAAGATAGGTGGAGAGGAGACAGACAAGTTAAAGAGGTGGGGATGGAGCCTGTAGAAGTGAATGTAGGTGGGGAGGTAGGGAGTGAATAGGTCAGTCCAGGGACGACGGACAGGTCAAGGGGGCGGGATGAGGTTCGTAGGTAGGAGATGGAGGTGTGGCTTGGGGTGGGAGGAGGGGATAGGTTAGAGGAAGAACAGATTAGGGAGGCAGGGGCGAGCAGGGCCAGTTTTGGGATGCAGTAGGGGGAGGGGAGATTTTGAAGCTTGTGAAATCCACATTGATACCATTGGGCTGCAGGGTTCCCAAGCGGAACACATCTCAGTTCCAAATCCGTGTTTACAAATGTTTTACCTCTGACATCTTAATTTGATATCATTCCATGTAACTGATGTAAAAACCTTCTCTCATTAATGATTTGTACCGCAAATGGTTTAATTCTTTTCCCAGTGATTAACAATCCATGACAGAATAGCAAAGGATTTAATTGCTACTCCATATGAAAGCAGCAGAGCCCTCAGACTGTGCTACAAAAATACAATAGTACTGTCTAGAAGGAACCATTCGGTCCATTGAGCCTGTGATGGATCTTTCAAAGTACAAACAAGAATGCTTCACTAACGTTTTTGAGGAGATGTTAGCTCGGGTTGTTGAGGATGGTTGGCTCGTCGAGCTGGTTTGTTGTTCCGCAGATGTTTCATTACCCTGCTGGGTAACATCATCAGTGCAGCCTCCAATGAAGTGCTGTTGTGTTTTCCTGCCTGTTATTTAAACTTTCGCGTCTGTTGAGCTGAGTTACCTCACTTCCGGCTTTCCTTCGCAATGGAGTGTACCTGGGGTATAGCTCTGTGAGTTTAATGATGGCTTTCTTAGCAGAGAACCAGGCCTCTGGGAATTTGGGACACGCAAGGCAGAGAAAAGCATGGGAATTTCTTGGGGCCTGATTTTCCCTCTGGGGCTGGGCTATTATTGCCAGAACAGTGACATGGCTGAGAGAAGGCAGGACTGGCAGCTCAATGTTTCAAGATACAGAAGTTACTGGCATGACAGAAGTAGAAGGAAGTGAAGAGGGGGAGTTGCCCTGTTGACAAGGGATGACATAACAACAGAGCTTAGAGACAATATTCTACAGTGGTCATCAAATGAGGCCCCATGTTCGGAACTTAGAGACAAGAAAGGGATGGCCACTCTGTTGGGACTGTGTTATAGACACCCAAATAGCCAGTGGGTACCAGCTGAGCAGATGCACAGAGAGAGTGCGGATCAGCACGGTGGCTCAGTGATTAGCACTACAGCCTCATAGCAACAGGGACCTGAGTTCAATTCCAGACTTGGGTAACTGTCTGTGTGGAGTTTGCATATTCTCCCTGCATCTGCATGGGCTTCCTCCATGTGCTCTGATTTCCTCCCACAGGCCAAAGATGTGCAGGCTAGGTGGATTGGCCATGCTAAATTGCCCGTAGTGTTCAGGGGTGTGTGGGTTATAGGGGATGGGTCTGGGTGGGATGCTCCAAGAGGCAGTGTGGAATTGTTAGGCCAAATGGCCTGTTCCCACACTGTAGGGAATCTAATTTAAAAAAACACCTGAAGGAATAACAGCGTAGTCTTGGTTGGAGATTTTAATTTCCCTTATATTGACCCACCTCCCAGAGTGTAAAGGGCGCAGACAGAGTAGCATTTGTCAAATCTGTCCAAGAAACTTTTCTAAATCAATAAATAGAGGGCCCTACTTGGGAGGGTGCAACACTAGACCTCCTCTGAGGAAACAAGGCCGCGCAAGAGACTGAAGTGTCAGTCGGAGAGCACTTTGGGTCCAATGATCATAACTCTCTAATTTTTAACTTAGTTAAGGACAAAGATAGGACAGGCCCACAGGTTAAGGTGCTAAACTGGAGCAGGGCAATTTTGGAGCCATTAGGCTGGATCTAGCAAAGGTCGATTGAGTGAGTCTATTTGAAGGAAAGGGAATGACTGGCAAATGGGAGGCTTTTAAAAGTCTTATTCCAAGAGTCAGGAAAAAGAAGGCATACATTGAGTTTATGCTATCTGACTCGTGAATCCCTGGATGAATAAAGAAAGTGTAGCAGCACACTTAAGAGGGAAATCAGAAGACTCATAGTGTCATAGAGTCCTACAGCATGGAGACAGGCCCTTCAGCCCAAACTGGTCCGTGCTGTCCAAAATGTCTGTTTACACTAACCCCATTCCCTGCACTTGACCCATTTCCTTCTGAACATTTCCTATCCGTGTATTAATCCAAATGCCTTTTAAATATAGTGAATGTACCTGCCTCAACCACTTCTGCTGGCAATTCATTCCAGATGTGTACCACCCTCTGTGTGAAAATGTTGCTCGTCATGTTCCCATGTACTCTTTCCCCACTTACCTTAAACTGATGCCCTCTCACCTTCGATTCCCTAACACCTGCGAGAAAGACGGTGGTCAACATGGACCAGTTTGGGCTTAAGGGCCTGTTTCTGTGCTGTATTACTCCATGACTCCATTTCCTTCCTACTAACCTGATCCTGCCCCTTTGATCTGTCCATCCTCCCCAGACTGATCTATCCCCTCCCCACCTACACTCACTTCTACAGGCTCCATCCCCACCCCTTTAACTTGCCTGTCTCCTCTCCACCTATCTTCTCCTCTATCTGTCCTCAATCCGCCTCCCCCTCTCCCCCTTTTCTGATGAAGGGGCGAGGCCCGAAACGTCAGTTTTTGTGCTCCTGAGATGCTGCTTGGCCTGCTGTGTTCATCCAGTTCCACACTTTGTTATCTCAGATTCTCCAGCATCTGCAGTTCCCATTATCTCTCACTACTCTATGACTGGTGGTGATTTAACCTGAGGGTCACTGCACCTCATTTGAGGTTGAGAAAGAGGGTTCTTCATGGTAATTTTAGCTCGTGCAGGAATTGCCTCAGACTATTGGCATCACTCTGCATTTGTAAACTAGCCGTCCAGCCAATTGAGCTAACCAGCCACCTATCAGAAACCGGCATTCATCATCCAACCCTGCACCTTGTTATCTTGGATACTCCAGCATCTGCAGTTCCTATTATCTCTCTCTCACCTTTCAGAAACCACCTGACTGCTCTGAGAAGTAAGAATGACAGTGAATTGCCATTTGCAGCCATGCCATCTCATATTATTTCCCCAACCTGGGAACATCTAACCTGAATAAATGAGTTGGTGTTATAAAATACTGAAACAAGATGGCCAGCAACCTACAAGCAAGCCTGATGTACTTATAAATGGAATCATAAAAACAAAGCCCTCAAGCCAATGTGTTTACCATTGCTGAACGCCCAAGTGCTCTGAAACACATCGCCGTATCTTCAGCGATAATGGGAACTGCAGATGCTGGAGCATATCTTCAGCTGTGCTACAAGTAAGGGTTTTATTAATGGGCTGCTCAGAAAATGAAATGGAATAAGTTACTTCAATACTCCATTACATTCCCTCAGCATATAACCATTCAATCCTGCTGATCTCTCACTGCTTTGACATTCTTAAGTTCAGAATTGAAATGCTGGCTCTTCAACATTGAAATTGAGATGGAATTTCAAGCTTTAAATGCAAATATCATTTAAATTACTCTCTCCATTGTGTCTCATTTGCTAGCTGTGTGCTTACAATAACCAATTTCAAATTGCTCTCTCTTTTCGCCACATTAGCATGAAAAAGTGCAACCTGTTATTTATGCAATTCCGCAGGGTTAAGGGAGATAAAGTGGAAGGGAAAAGGATTTATTTAGCCGCGATTAAGATATTCCGGATATCAAAATAACCCTTTCTGAGGGAAGATAGCACAATGCGACTGACCTCCTCCAGTTTCTGAGGATACTGGGGCGAATCCTAATGGGAGTTAAATTGGCGACACAGCTTCAGGGCATGGGTTAGCTACAAAATTGACACAAGAAAGTCACACTAGGGAACTAATCAAATGCCTTTGAAAGAAATTTATCTCAGTTGAGGTGATGGAAAGTGCCATAGTTACATTTTCCTTTGATGATAAAGTAAACGTTTGCAGCAAAGAGTGTTACCTGCCTGCAGCAATTACAGCTAGATTTCTTTTACTATCCCTCAGGCTTGTTGCTTAGGATATTAGTTGTTCTCTGCAATGCTGTTATTTTGACAGTGGGGTCTTCTTTCATACTGCTTGCAGTTTGTTAGATATCAGGCCCTTTTTATGGATGGGATATTATGCTTTGTAAAAGCAGATATTTTAATAAAGCTGTGTTTCTATGTACTTGCCAAACCAGTTTTTGAAGAGATAACAAGGTGTAGAGCTGGATGAACACAGCAGGCCGAGCAGCAGCAGAGGAGCAGGAAAGCTGATGTTTCGGGTCTAGACCCTTCTTCAGAAATGATAGGAGTGTTTTTAGAGGGCTTTATCCTTGGAATGTGACTTGACTGGTTGTCCAAAATTATCCATTTTCAACTGGCTTCGTGAAGCTGGTAGAAGCCCCCATGATCCACTGTGTGGTATTGGCGTTCTCTTAGCACTGCTGGTGTTACTGGGTTTGGAATCGGCCAAGTTTTACAATCTACCCGTCTGGATGTTTTATACTCAATTCTGCTGTGGGACCGGAAACTGCAACTTTCTCATTTAGAGGTGAGTGTGCTGGGTTTGAGTTTGAGGTTGATTTGAGTTTGAGTTTGATTTATTGCTGTTAAATGCACCGAGATACAGTGAAAAGCATGGCTTGCATGCTACACGGGCAGATTGTACCATACAGAGCACATCAGGGTAGCAGCATACTGTGTTCCAGCTGCAGTGAAGGTGCAGAGAGAGAGAGAGAGAGATGAGGGAAGTCTGCCACACCAAGAGGTAAGTGTGTCTTAGATGCTGCTTGGCCTGCTGTGTTCATCCAGCTCCACACTTTGTTATCTCGGGTTCTCCAGCATCTGCAGTTCCCATTATCCCCGGTAGGTGTGTCTTCCTGCCCAGGGCACCAGTCATGGCCTCGCGCGCCTGTTGCTGTTCGTAGGGGATCAACTTCTAGAATCGCAGAATCCCTACAATGTGAAAGCAGGCCTTTCAGCCCATCAAGTCCACACTCATCCTCGGAAGAGAATCCTACCCAGATCCAAGCCCCTAACTCTTTCCCTGTAACCCTGCATTTTCCACGGCCAATCCACTTAACCGGCACATCTCGGGACTGTGGGAGGAAACCGGAGCACCCAGAGGAAACCCACGCAGACACAGGGAGAATGTGCAAACTCCTCACAGACAGTCACCTGAGGCTGGAATCGAACCTAAGTCCCAGGTGCTGTGAGGCAGATTTACGAGACCATTGTTACTAATTCTGATAGACTTAGAACCCAGGTTTCAAAGAGCAGAGAGATTATAAGATATGTAAGAATAACATCTACTGGAGACTGCTCGCCAAATGTTGTCACAGTCTGGCACCATCTTGAATCCAGTTTGCTATAAATGGAGCCCCAGCTACAGCAGCCTGTGTTAGTCAGTACATTCTATTTTGTATACAATACGATGTACTTCATTCACCTTTAGCACCAATAGTTTGTGGAGTGGGATAAGGAGAGCCTGAATGCCGCAGGGAGGATAGCGCCATTTTAATCACATCTGTGATTTCCCATGACGCAGCAGCACAGCCAAAGTAAGCATTTTTGAGATGCTGTGCCATTAATCCTTCTAACTGCATAGGTCACAGCTGCTAAATTAACTGTCCTCGGTGATATATTAAGCTTTCAAGATCTGTGACAGCTTTGGTCCCTCACATTTTCGAAATCTGATAATCATCATTTCTATTCCAGTGCACCTCAAGCTGCAGATGTTTGGATACGACTTTAATTCAGGCCGATGACTGAAATGTGACATTTAATGCTTCAAATCATCACTAACCTGGGATATTTTATTCACAACACGATGGAGGTCAGCACTGTTAACTTCCTGTGAGACAGTGGCTGAACAATATAATGCAATGCTTAAGGAAGATGTCACTTTCTTCGCATTGCAGGATAAGGAATAGGAGCAGAAGCAGACCATATGGCTCCCCAAGCCTGCTCTGCTGTTTCATATGTCCATGTCTGATCTTTGGCTTCAACTCAACCTCTCCACCTTCTCCCCCTATCTCGTGTTTCTGTGAAGGATCAAAAATCTGTCTATCACAGCCTTAAGTGAAGAATTTCTTTCATCATCTCGGTCCTCGATGATTGAGCACTTCTCTTGATATTGTGTGTTCCAATGCTCCAGGTTCTCCAGTTTAGGCAAACACCCTTTGAGCTTATCAAGCCCTTTGTAATTTTGCATCTTTTAAATGGATCACCCCTGATCTATTCATTGTTTGAAAATTGAGGTAAGTAAAAGACAGTGATAATGGGAACTGCAGATGCTGAAGAATCCAAGATAACAAAGCGTGGAGCTGAATGAACACAGCAGGCCAAGCAGCATCTCAGGAGCACAAAAGCTGACGTTTCGGGCCTGGACCCTTCATCAGAGAGGGGGATGGGGAGAGGGAACTGGAATAAATAGGGAGAGAGGGGGAGGCGGACCGAAGATGGAGAGTACAAGAGAGTTGCAATGGGAGAGAGATTCCCTGAGGTTGGTCCGGAGGGAGGAGGGTAACTTCTTCAGGTTAGGCATCCCTGGAAGAGGCTTCGCATTGAGGTTAAAATAGTATCAGAGATAATGGGAGCTGCAGATGCTGGAAAATTCCAAGATAATAAAATGTGAGGCTGGATGAACACAGCAGGCCAAGCAGCATCTCAGGAGCACAAAAGCTGATGTTTCAGGCCTAGACCCTTCATCAGAGAGGGGGTTGGGGTGAGGGTCCTGGAATAAATAGGGAGAGAGGCGGAGGCGGACCGAAGGTGGAGAGAAAAGAAGATAGGTGGAGAGAGTATAGGTGGGGAGGTAGGGAGAGGATAGGTCAGTCCAGGGAAGACGGACAGGTCAAGGAGGTGGGATGAGGTTAGTAGGTAGGAAATGGAGGTGCGGCGCCGACGGAACCCCGCCCACGGCTGACAACCTCATCGCTCTGCCCACAACCTCCACAGCCAGCAACCCCAGGGTAGACAGCCACACTGAGCCCTGCCGCATCTTCACCATCCCTGCAGACCTCCCACTGACTGAGGACGAATGGTCAGTCCTAAGCAAGGGGCTCACCTTTGTCACCCTACAACCACACATCAACGATTACCAGTCACGTTTGGACATAGAGCAGTTTCTCCGCCGCCTTCGCCTAAATAAAAGACAGGCAACTTTATAGGTCTGTTAGCTTGACTTCTGTAGTGGGGAAAAGGCTTGAACATAGAACATAGAACATTACAGCACACTACAGGTCCTTCGGCCCTCGATGTTGTGCCGACCTGTCATACCGATCTCAAGCCCATCTAACCTACACTATTCCATGTCCATCCATATGCTTATCCAATGACGACTTAAATGTACCTAAAGTTGGCGAATCTACTACCGTTGCAGGCAAAGCATTCCATTCCCTTACTACTCTCTGAGTAAAGAAACTACCTCTGACATCTGTCCTTTATCTTTCACCCCTCAATTTAAAGCTATGCCCCCTCGTGCTCGCTGTCACCATCCTAGGAAAAAGGCTCTCCCTATCCACCCTATCGAATCCGCTGATTATTTTATGTTTCAATTAAGTCACCTCTCAGCCTTCTTCTCCCTAATGAAAACAGCCCCAAGTCTCTCAGCCTTTCCTCGTAAGACCTTCCCTCCATACCAGGCAACATCCTAGTAAGTCTCCTCTGCACCCTTTCCAAAGCTTCCACATCCTTCTTATAATGCGGTGACCAGAACTGTACACAATACTCCAAGTGCGGCCGCACCAGAGTTTTGTACAGCTTCACCATAACCTTTTGGTTTCAGAATTCGATCCCTCTGTTAATAAAAGCTAAAACACTGTATGACTTCTTAACAGCCCTGTCAACCTGGGTGGCAACTTTCAAGGATCTGTGTACATGGACACCGAGATCTCTCTGCTCATCTACACTACTAAGAATCTTACCATTAGCCCAGTACTTTGCCTTCTGGTTACTCCTACCAAAGTGCATCACTTCACACTTGTCTGCATTAAACTCCATTTGCCACCCCTCAGCCCAGCTCTGCAGCTTACCTATGTCTCTCTGCAACCTACAGCATCCTTCGTCACTATCCATAACTCCACCAACCTTAGTGTTGTCTGCAAAATTACTAACCCATCCTTCTACGCCCTCATCCAGGTCATTTATAAAAATGACAAACAGCAGTGGACCCAACACCGACCCTTGTGGTACACCACTAGTAACTGGTCTCCAGGATGAACATTTCCCATCAATTACCACCCTCTGTCTTCTTTCAGCAAGCCAATTTCCGATCCAAACTGCTATATCTCCCACAATCCCATTCCTCTGCATTTTGTACAATAGCCTATTGTGGGGAACATTATCGAACACCTTGCTGAAATCCATATACACCACATCAACCGGTTTACTCTCATCTACCTGTTTGGTCACCTTCTCAAAGAACTCAATAAGGTTTGTGAGGCATGACCTACCCTTCACAAAACCGTGCTGACTATCCCTAATCAATTTATTCTTTTCGATGATTATAAATCCTATCTCTTATAACCTTTTCCAACACTTTACCAACAACTGAGGTAAGGCTCACTGGTCTATAATTACCAGGGTTGTCTCTCCTCCCCTTCTTGAACAGGGGAACCACATTTGCTATCCTCCAGTCATCTGGCACTATTCCTGTAGACAATGACGAGTTAAAGATCAATGCCAAAGGCTTGGCAGTCTCCTCCCTGGCTTCCCAGAGGATCTGAGGATAAATCCCACCCGGCCCAGGGGACTTATCTATCTTCACCCTCTGAAGGATTTCTAATACCTCTTCCTTGTGAACCTCAATCCCACCTAGTCTATCTTGCATCTATCATTAAGGAAGAAATAGTGAGACATCTGGATAGAAATTGTCCCATTGGGTTCGTGAAAGGCAGATCATGTTTAACTCATTTACTGGAATTCTTTGGGGTGGGTGAACCTAGAACTATGGGGGATGACCTCAAACTAAGGGGGAGCAGAGAGGAACTTCTTCACCTTCAGGGTAGTGAATCTGTGGAATTCCCTACCCTGTGAAACAGCTGAGGCTGCCTTATTGAATGTTTTTAAGGCAAAGATAGGCAGATTTTTGAGCATGAAAGGAATGAAGAGTTATGGTGAGAGGGTGGCTAAGTGGAGCTGGGCCCATGAGATGATCAACCATGATCTTATAGAATGGGGAGCATGCTCGACAGGCCAGGTGGCCTACTCCTTATGTTCGTATGTTGTTCTGAGCTCCAGGGAAACTAAACCCAATGTATTCATCTCCTCTTCACAAGACCACCATTTAATTCCAAAAATGATGGAGTGTATCTTCACTTCACAGTCTGTAATGCGAGTCGTTTCTTCTATTAAATATAAAGAGCACAACTTTGCACAGTATTTCAAGTGCGGTCTCAGAAAAGATTCTGTACTTTCTGTACCCGAAAAGTCAACTTTCCTGCTCCTCTGATGCTGCCTGGCCTGCTGTGTTCCTCCAACTCCACACTGTGTTATCACTGTACGACTGTAACATTTTTGCTTTTGAACTCCTCTCTCTTCTCAAAAAGCATCAATGTGATACTTAGAGTCATAGAGCTGTACAGAACAGAAACAGACCTTTCAATCCATCTCATTTATGCTGACCGGTACCAGGTATCCTAAATTAACCTGGTCCCGTTTGCCAGCATTTGGCCCAGATTCCTCTAAACCTTTCCTATTCATATACCCATTCAGATGCCTTTTAAATGTTGGAATTGTACCAGCTTCTACCACTTCCTCTGGCAGCACATTCCATACACGCAACACCCTCTGAGTGAAAAAGCTGCCTCTTAGGCCCCTTTTAAATCTTTCCCCTCTCATCTTAAACCTATGTCCTCTTGCTTGGACTCCTCTACCCTGGAAAAAGACAATGGGTATTCACTCTCCCGTGCCCCACGTGATTTTATGAACCTCTATAATGTCATTCCTCGGTCTCTGGCACTCCAGAGAAAATAGCCCTAGCCCATTCAGCCTCTCCCTATAGCTCAAACCCTCCAACCCATCAACATAAGAGCATAAGGGCATAATAAATAAGAGTAGAACTCGGCCATCTGGCCCACTGAGCCTGCCCAGCCATTCAATAAGATCATGGCTGATAGTCTCATGGATTCAGCTCCACTTACCCATTCGCCCACCATAACCAGAAATTCCTTTACTGTCCAAAAATCTATCTATCTTCACCTTAAAAACATTTAATGAGGTAGCTTCAACAGCTTCACTGGGCAGGGCATTCCACAGATTCACAACCCTTTGGGTGAAGAAGTTTATCCTCAACTCAGTCCTAAATCTGATCCCTCTAATTTATGAGGCTCTACCCCCTCGTTCTCATTTTAACTGCTAGTGGAAACCACCTCCCTGTTTCTATTTTATCAATTCCCTTCATAATTTTATATGTTTATATAAGATGCCCCCCTCATTTTTCTAAATTCCCATGAGTATAGTCTCAGTCTTTCCGCATCCTTAAAAGTTTAAGCAGATCTTGCCTTCTTAATTATTCACCAGGCCTTCAGCCTAACATCCTGTGTCCCTCCGAACATCAACATTTACACATTTCCTGCATTTTCAAGTTATTCTGTAGTTCTGTTCTTGTGACCAAAGTGAACAAGCTCATGCTTGCACACATCATAATCTATCCACAAACTTGTCTCCAACACTTGACTATATTTTTTCATGACCTCTTTCCATCCTCCAAGAAGGGCCCTGACTTGAAACGTCAACTTTTCTGCTCCTCTGATGCTGCCTGGCCTGCTGTGTTCTTCCAGCTCCACACTGTGTTATCTCTGCATTCCCCTCCATGCTTTGCCTCATTAGGAAAACTAATTGCATCTCAGAAGAATGATAACATTTTCAAACTCAATTTCACTTTCATCAAATAATGTTGACTCTGTCTGATCATACTAAAATTTTGTAGGCACGTAACTAAGATTTCCTTAATAAATTGAAGAGTTTTCCTTGTAACTGAAACGGACTTGTATTTCCCTGTTATCTTTCTCCTTCTAGAAAAATTTGTGTCCCCTTGTGAGTAAGTCCAGAATCAGAGGCAATAATCCCAGAATAAGGGGGCACACATTTAGGACATAGATGAGGAGAAATTTTCTTCTCTCAGAGTGGAGTAAATCTCTGGAATTCTTTACAGCAGAGGGCTGTTGAGGCTGGGACAATAAGTATCGTAAGGGAACGAAGATTTACGGGTATAAGGCAGGAGAGAAGAGCTGAGGATTATCAGATCAGCTTCGATCTTGTTGAATAGCAGAGCAGACTCGATGGGTTGAATGGCCTAACTCTGCTTTCCCCCATACAGTCTCAAGTTCTACGAAAGGGGCCTGCGCATGTTTGATCAAAATTCACAGCTGTTGAATTCCACACTCATGGAAGGAAAGCCCAATTTTCTTTGTGAGAAACTGGCCGAGCCAGTGGCGTCAACATCCCACAACTGAATAAAAAGACAATGACCAATGTTTCCATGAACAGGAATTAACCATTACTGACTTTCAATGCTGATTGTAATAGTTTTTTCCCCCCTGTTTGTCCTTAATTCTCTTTCTGCTTTTCCCCCAATCTTCTTTTTAAAGTGCATCATTTCATACTAATTCATATCAAAGTTGACTTGCTACTTCATAGAATCCCTACAGTGCGGAAACAGGCCCTTCAGCCCAACAAAGCCACACTGACTCTCAGAGCATCCTACCCAGAGCCATCCTCCTATATCCAACGCATCCCTGAATACTATGGGCAACTTCACATGGCAATCCACCTAGCCTGCACATCTTTGGACTGTGGGAGGAAACTGGAGTACCCAGGGGAAGCCCACATAGACACGGGGAGAATGTGTAAACTCCACACAGACAGTCACCCAAAGGTGGAATAGAACCCGGGTCCCTGGTGCTGTGAGGCTGCAGTGCTAACCACTGAGCTACCATGTTGCCCCCATATGGCTGTAGGTTTTCTAATGTTGCCTTGTACTGTGCTAGCCACATACTTCAATACAGTACCACAAGCCAACTTTGATACTGAGCTCCCAAATGCAACTTACTCATTCAAATAACGAATAACAGTGGGACCACCACTGATCCTTGAGAAAAGCCCTTCCTCAAATTGGGATAATACTCTTTTATTCCCAGAGTTTGATTACCTTCATGGTGGCAGGATTTGGGAGCAATTTTCCTGAGATGGAAATCCCAATGGCACTGCCATAATGGGTACATTGTTGACAGGCTCAACATAGTGATGGAATTAGGATAAGGCCTGATGTAAAAGCCCACCATGTTCACAGAAACATTGACTATTGTCTTTTTACTCAGTCATGGGATGTGGACGTCACTGGCTCAGCCAGTTTTTATTGCCCTTATCCTAATTGCCCACCACCTTCAAAAGGGCATCTTGGGAAGGGCAATAAATACCAGCCGAGCCAGTGATGCCCACATCCCATGACTGAATATAAAGCAAATGGCCAATGTTTCTTTGAATAAGGTAGTCTTTAAAATCTGATGCCTATGTCCCAAAAAAATTAATCAAAAAGTTCTAAATAATACTCTGCTTTTCTGTTTTCCACACTGTAGTAACCTCACATTCACCCCCATTAATTCACCCACACTAATTCACCCCCATTAATTCACTCACACTAATTCACCCACACTAATTCACCCCCATTAATTCACTCACACTAATTCACCCCCATTAATTCACCCACACTAAATCACCCCCATTAATTCACCCACACTAATTCACCCCCATTAATTCACTCACACTAATTCACCCCCATTAATTCACCCACACTAATTCTCCCACACTAATTCACCCACACTAATTCACCCACACTAATTCACCCACTGCATCTGCCCACTCACAGGACTTGTCTCGATTACCCTTGCATCCTCCTCATAAGTCCACTTCGTTTAAATTTGCCAGCAAACATGGAAATACAGCATTTTGTTCCTTCAGCCAAATCACTTATGTACATATATATCGTGAATAAAGTCCTGATAACAAAAGTTTAATCCTGTTTCAATTATTATTCCTGGTGAGTGACCTTTGATTCTTTGCTTAAGTCGACGTGTCATCATTGTGACCTCTATGTGCATCTTTTTGTGAGCCCAGGCATCTTTGTGCACTGACTATGTCATGTGTTTCTATTATACAATTTTCAGAGGCAAACTATCCGACATTCAGTCAGGACAGGTCGGCACAACATCAAAGGCCGAAGGGCCTGTACTGTGCTGTAATGTTCTATTTTATGTTCTATGTTTCCTGCGTGAACAATTGAAAACACCAGTAAAGCCTCCAGGAATCTGACAGTAGCAAAAGATCCCTTTGAGTTCACATTAAGACTGCACCCATTGCACTTAAATGAAAATATAACTGAAGAGGTTTCTGTACTATCTCTTTGATGCTGCGTTCTGCAAGTGATATTATTTGTTTGAGTCTGAACTGAATTTTTTTTAACATGTTTTGTTCTTATGAGGTATTTAGCAAGAAAGCGAGGAGAATGTTTTATTCGCAAGGCCCCGGGGCCAGGCCAGTTGTAAGAGGTTGTCCTTTCTTTGTACGAAGAGGTAGCAATTGTATTTCAGGAGTAAATCCTTCAAAATGAGATGTCTTTAAAAAAATTACTTATAACACATTTTGAGTGGAATCATCACAGCTCTACAGAGAAGTCGAGAGGAATTGTGGGAAAGATAGCTCTTCCAGAACTCACTTCAAAGCTACAGCAGCTGCTCCCTTAGCAACCACAGATAATGAATTGGTGTCAATTAAAGAGAACATGAAAGTGCCAGCAACTTCTGGGATTTTGAGTCTTTGGCGTTTAATCCAATGTAAAATTTACCCCAGAGGTAATCGAAATTTGACAGTGTGATCGATGAAACTCTTAAGTGAATAAAAAGAGAGTGGGCCACTTAGACTATGTTCATTGGAGTTTTGAAGAATGTGGGTGGAATCATATAGAAACCTAGAAAATTCCAACAGGACTGACAGGGTCAACAGAGGAAGGCTGTTCTTGATGATGAAGGGAGCCCAGAACAAGGGGTCATAGTCTAAGCTGGGGTAAGCTGTTGAGGACTTAATTGAGGAGAAATGTTTTCACCCAGACAGCGGGAAGCCTGTGGAATTCTCTGCCACAAAAAGCAGTTGAGACCAAAACATTGAGTGCTTTTAAGAAGGAGCTAGATTAGAGTTAAAGGAATGGGGAGAAAGTTGGGAACAGGGGATGGAGATGGAGTAAGGCCGAATAGCCTATTTTCTGTGTTTCTATGTTGAATGGGTTACAGCCTGAAGTGTTTCTCAAAACTGTGAATATCCTCAACCTGTAACATAATAGAGTTGCTGAGAGCTGGAGCCAAAGGATGAATCACCCAAATTTATAGTAAATTATTCCTTCAAGCTAGAAAACCATGAGGACATTGAAGTCAAGGTCTAACTGTTCCCTTTAACAACATGGTATTGGTTCTAAATAGTCTGTGCATCATAATTGGTGCCATTACATTATACTTCCTCGTGAGGTACAGCTTGTACAAAACTCACTTTGTTATAAGTAATTTTTTTAAGAGGTCTCATTTTCAAGGATTTACTACTGAAATGCAATTACTACCTCTTAGTACAATGAAAGGACAACCTCATACAACTGGCCTGGCCCCGGGATCTTGTGAATAAAGCATTCTCCTCACTTTCTTTGCGAAATATCTCATAAGAACAAAACATGTTAAAAAAATTTCAGTTCAGACTCGAACAAATAATATCACTTGCAGAATGCAGCATCAAGGAAATAGTACAGAAACCTCTTCAGTTATATTTTCAGTTAAGTGCAACAATCTCAGCTCTTTTACTGGAATAGTTTTGCAAATCAATGATTAACTCAAAAACCTTAAATTCTTAAACTGGACTGTATCTCATTCCAGAGATGTAACCTGAAATTATGGGGGTGAGCATTGCACAATCCACTTTTTGTGTGAGATGATCAAATTGAGTATGAAGATCCCATGACACTTTCATAAAGATTATTGTCTTTTTATTTTGCTGTACTTTCGATGGGAATTGAGGAAATAACTGTTTTAAAAGAAATAAAGGATTGTTGAAAAGTTCCTGCAATTTTTGAAAACAACCTGGTGCTCACGGTAAATGCCATTTTCTCAGCTGCTAATGCACGCATCAGTAAATGTTTTGCAGATGAACTCGAGCCAAAAACAGTGGACAAATTGAAATTCAGCTGGCAACAGATGCCTAATTGGTGTGTAGACTAATGACCAATTACTGATGATAAAGGCCTTCTGCCTGCCAACACATGTGTGATTGGTCCCTAGGTAGCTAAGTAGCTGGTGTTATGAATGAGATCAGGACAATCCGTGAGATATCCACAGACTCAGGAGGTGTGTCTGTTCTCTGCAGTAAAATAAAACTTTCACCCTGAAGAAAACGAGTTAATTTTTCTTTCAGCGGTGGCTGCAAGCTGTGACCTTCAACCAATAGTCAGAAGTTCTTTCGAAATGTAGACCAACCGTCCTATGGTTTCCACAAACAAACAAAATCCTCCAGAGAAGGAAGACCAAGAATTGACATTCTAATCAGTAATGAAGACCGACAACGAGAGGGAAACTAATCCTTAAATGGCTGAATGAGGCTGTAGCTGATGCCATAAACGTGCCTCAACTCAAAGATTGCATTCCAACCCTGTTTCTCTGTGACATTTTGTCTGCTGCTCAATAGACGGGCACAAAGGTATTTATGAGTAAAATCCAAACCAGGTGTGGAAAGATAGAGCCAAATGTGGTTTCACCTTTCATTTCAAAAGAGGAACTCAAACAGCTTCAGCTGATTGATGTGGACATCGGTCACCGACAGGTCTCAAGACATTCTTGTGAGTGAGTGATTTTATGGTCTTTGAGCCCAGTAAAAATGGACTGAGCATATTCTCATAGACACAAATATCCCGATCAACTTCACATTCCATAAGTGACCAAAAGGCCTCAACTATTATCTAAGATTTAGCATCTGATCGATTTGTCTGTTTTCTATGATAGATTCACTGTCTTAAATATACGATCCCTGATTTTTAAACAGTGATCCTCAGTTCTAGATTGTCCCACAAGAAAAAGATATCTTCTCCATATCTAGGGTGTCAAGATGCCTCAGGATCTCATATATTTCAATCAAGATATGTAGATAATTGGGATGTCTTCTGGGGAAGGTGGGACCTGTACAAGAAGGATGGGTTGCATCTGAACTGGAAGGGGACCAATGTCCTGGGTGGAAGGTTTGCTCGAGTAGTTCGAGAGGGTTTAAACTAGTATGGCAGGGGGGTGGGAACCTGAGCTGTATACCGGAGGTGAGAGTTGATGCAGGTGAGGAGCAAGAGGTAGACCAGCTAGTGGGAAGGATTTTCCTAGGAAGGAACCAAGGGATCAGTTAAAGTGTGTTTGCTTTAACGCAAGGAGTATCAGGAATAAAAGTGATGAACTTAGAGCATGGATCAGTACCTGGTGCTATGATGTTGTGACCATAACAGAGACATGGGTTTCTCAGGGGCAGGAATGGTTGCTGGATGTTCCAGGGTTTAGAGCATTTAAAAAGAATAGGGAGGGGCGACAAAGAGGAGGGGGTGTAGCACTGCTAATCAGAGAGGGTATCACAGCTACGGAAGCTTCCATTGTCGAGGAAGATCTGCCTACCGAGTCAGTATGGGTGGAAATTAGGAACAGCAAGGGAGTAGTCACCTCGTTAGGGGTTTATTACAGGCCCCCCAATAGCAGCAGGGAGATTGAAGAAAGCATAGGTCGGCAGATTTTGGAAAAGTGTGGACGTAGTAGTGTTGTTGTAATGGGTGACTTTAACTTTCCTAATATTGATTGGAACCTCCTTCGAGCAGAAGATTTGAATGGAGCTGTTTTTGTAAGGTGTGTTCAGGAGGGTTTCCTAACTCAGTACGTTGACAGGCCAACGAGGGGAGAGGCCATTCTAGACTTGGTGCTTGGAAACGAGCCGGGGCAGGTATCAGATCTTGTGGTGGGAGAGCATTTTGGTGATAGTGACCATAACTGCCTCACATTCTACATAGCTATGGAGAAGGAGAGGATTAGGCAAAATGGGAGGATATTTAATTGGGGAAGAGGAAAGTATGATGCGATTAGACATGACTTAGGAAGCATGGACTGGGAGCAATTGTTCCATGGTAAAGGCACTATAGACATGTGGAGACTGTTTAAGGAACAGTTGTTGCGAGTGATGAATAAATATGTCCCTCTGAGACAGGCAAGAAGGGGTAAGATAAAGGAACATTGGATGACGAGAGCGGTGGAGCTTCTCGTCAAAAGGAAGAAGGTAGTTTACATAAGTTGGAGGAAGCTAGGGTCAAGCTCAGATCTAGAGGATTACAGGCAGGTGAGGAAGGAGCTCAAAAATGGTCTGAGGAGAGCCAGGAGGGGGCACGAGAAAGGCTTGGCAGAACGGATTAGGGAGATCACAAAGGTGTTTTACACTTAACGTGAGGAATAAGAGACTGGTCAAAGAAAGAGGAAGGCCAATCAGGGATACCATAGGGAACTTGTGTGTGGAGTCTGAGGAGGTAGGGGAAGCCCTAAATGAGTTTTTTGCTTCTGTCTTTACGCAAGAAATGAACTTTGTAGTGAATGAAACCTTTGAAGAGCAGGTGTGCATGCTGGAATGGATAGAGATAGAGGAAGCTGATGTGCTGAAAATTTTGTCAAACATTAAAATTGACAAGTCGCCAGGCCTGAACCAGATTTGTCCTCAGCTGCTTTGGGAAATGAGAAATGCAATTGCTTCGCCACTTGTGAAGATCTTTGCATCCTCGCTCTCCACTGGAGTCGTACCTGAGGACTGGAAAGAGGCAAATGTAATTCCTCTCTTCAAGAAAGGAAATAGGGAAATCCCCGGCAATTGCAGACCAGTAAGTCTCACGTCTGTCATCTGCAAGGTGTTAGAAAGGATTCTGAGGGATAGGATTTATGACCATCTGGAAGAGCATGGCTTGATCAAATGCAGTCAACATGGTTTTGTGAGGGGCAGGTCATGCCTCACAAACCTTATCGAGTTCTTTGAGGATGTGACTAGAAAAGTTGCTGAGGGTCGAGCGGTGGATGTGGTGTACATGGACTTCAGCAAGGCATTTGATAAGGTTCCCCATGGTAGGCTCATTCAGAAGGTCAGGAGGAATGGGATACAGGGGAACTTAGCTGTCTGGATACAGAATTGGCTGGCCAACAGAAGACAGTGAGTGGTAGTAGAAGGAAAATATTCTGCCTGGAAGTCAGTGGTGAGTGGTGTTCCACAGGGCTCTGTCCTTGGGCCTCCACTGTTTGTAATTTTTATTAATGACTTGCATTAGGGGATTGAAGGATGGGTCAGCAAGTTTGCAGATGACACGAAGGTCGGAGGTGTCGTTGACAGTATAGAGGGCTGTTGTAGGCTGCAGCGGGACATTGACAGGATGCAGAGATGGGCTGAGAGGTGGCAGATGGAGTTCAACCTGGATAAATGCGAGGTGATGCATTTTGGAAGGTCGAATTTGAAAGCTGAGTACAGGATTAAGGATAGGATTCTTGGCAGTGTGGAGGAACAGAGAGATCTTGGTGTGCAGATACATAGATCCCTTAAAATGGCCACCCAAGTGGACAGGGTTGTTAAGAAAGCATATGGTGTATGGTGTTTTGGCTTTCATTAGCAGGGGGATTGAGTTTAAGAGTCGTGAGATCTTGTTGCAGCTCTATAAAACTTTGGTTAGACCGCACTTGGAATACTGCATCCAATTCTGGTCGCCCTATTATAGGAAAGATGTGGATGCTTTGGAGAGGGTTCAGAGGAGGTTTACCAGGATGCTGCCTGGACTGGAGGGCTTATCTTATGAAGAGAGGTTGACTGAGCTCGGACTTTTTTCATTGGAGAAAAGGAGGAGGAGAGGGGACCTAATTGAGGTATACAAGATAATGAGAGGCATAGATAGAGTTGATAGCCAGAGACTATTTCCCAGGGCAGAAATGGCTAACACGAGGAGTCATAGTTTGAAGCTGGTTGGAGGAAAGTATAGAGGGGATGTCAGAAGCGGGTTCTTTACACAGAGAGTTGTGAGAGCATGGAATACGTTGCCAGCAGCAGTTGTGGAAGCAAGGTCATTGGGGTCATTTAAGAGACTGCTGGACATGCATATGGTCACAGAAATTTAACGGTGCATACATGAGGATCAATGGTCGGCACAACATCGTGGGCTGAAGGGCCTGTTCTGTGCTTACTGTTCTATGTTCTATGTTCTATGTTCTAAGTCACTTCCTATTCTTCTGAGTGATGAGGGTAGGGATCATTGAATGGTCTTAAGGCCGAGACAGACAGATTTGTCACTAACAAAGGAGTGGTTTGGGAGCTGAGGTCAGACTGAAACCAGCCAAAATCTTATTGAACACCAGAGCAAGTTCAAAGAGTCTAGCCCTACACTGAAGGCACATATTCCATTGAAAGATGGACCAAATTGCCTGTTGATGATGTCGAATCAATGCAACATGTTAAACAACAACATGGCTGGGAGGCACGGTGTCTCAGTGCACTGCTGCATCACAGAGCCAGGAACCTGGACCCTTTTCTGCCCTCAGGTGACTGTCCATGTGGAGTTTGCACATTCTCCCCGTGTCTGTGTGTGTTGCCTTCGGCTGCTGTGGTTTCCTCCCAGAGTCCAAAGGTATGAAGGCTATGTGAGTTGGGCGTGCTAAATTGCCCATAGTGTCAAGGAATGGGCAGGCTAGGTTGGTTAGCTCTGGGAAATGCAGGGTTACGAGAATAGAGTAGGAGTGTGAGTCTGGGGAGGATGCTCTTCAGAGGGCTGGTGTTGAATTGATGGGCCAAGTGGCCAGCATCTGCACTGTAGGGATTCTATGAGCCATAGTGAGATTACATATTCTGCTTGGTAATAACCACTGTGCTTTTTTGTACCTGAAGAGTTCATGTTAATGGTTTTTTGTATGTTATGTAAGAGGTGAAACACATTATTCAAAGCACTCACTACTGATGGAGCTGTTTTCAATTTACCGATGACTGTTCCATTTCGCAAATTCACCCACAATGAAACAGGGAGCATGGCTAGAGGGAAGGCAGACTTCTCCAGCATACTGAACAGAAGACTCTCAATTTCGCCTTCACATATCACCCACAGTTCATGAGACGAGGCAACATATAGTGTCTGCTAGCACACTGCTAAATGTGTTCTATCTGGAGTGGCTTGGAGTGTGTCTCTGAAAGGGTGACTGATTGTCGGAAAAGCTGAATACTGGCGTAGGAATTGCTTGTTGCAACACGTGTGATAACTGCAATTTACTGATAGTTAGCAATCATTCAGTGTGCCTGCACATCTGTCTTAAATCTCACAACATAGGATTGAACATAAATCAGAATTCAAACGAAAAAGACAAAAGGGCTTGTATAAAATATTTCTTCTTTCTGCACTTCAGAAGCATCAATGACAATTAGTTGCAATGAAAAATGGTGTTGACTAATATGTAAGACAACACAGCAAAGAATTTACAACACAGAATCAGGCCGTTTAACCCAACTGATCTATATCAATATTTATCCTCCTTATGAGATTTCCCCGTTTCACTTCCTCTGTAACTCAATCAATGCTCCTGCTTCATTCTTTCCCATGTCCATCCCCGTTGTAGCATATGGCATAGGCTTCAGCTGTCCCTGTTGTCACAGTGGCTTGCACATTCTAACTGTGAAGATAGGAAGGAAGGAAAGAAAGAAAGAAAGAAACAAATTCTCAATCTTATTTAATTATTCCCTTATATGTTTTCGGTTCCCTGTCCTGGAGAGGTATGAGCACGGCGATCTCTATCACGATTGTGGGGCTACAAGCAGCAGGCGCCGACATCTGACTATGTTTCAAAGCAGAGTCATGTCAACCTTGAAACCTTAACTCTGTTTTACTCTCTCCACAAATGCCGTCTGACCTGTTGAGTTTCTCCAGCATTTTCTGTCTTTCTTTCTGGCTCCAACTCAGCCAGAACAGGGTTTGGCCCTGTGTTGTTGGCAACGATCTAATCACATCTAATCAAACGAGACCACCAACCCTGCCAAAGAAGTGCCTGACAACAAGCAGTCATTCTTACATGTTTTAGCCTGTCACCATCAATGGGTAGTGATAGAGGTTTTGACCGATAACGAACGTCACTCACTCTCCCTGCCTGCCACTGGCATTGTTGGAATGGTCAACAGGTCGGCACTCAATGTGTTTAGCCACATTGTACACATCACTCCCTTTGCCATCTAATCTAGGAATGGGGTATGAACCTCAATCATTGTCATGGATGGTGTCAAGCTTCTTGAGTGTTGGCGGAGCTTCAGTCATCCAGGCAAGTGGGGAGGAGTCCATCTTGTAGATGGTGCACTGGTTTTGGGGAGTCAGGAAGTGCAGGGTTCCTAGCCTCTGATTCTCTGTAGGAGTCACTGCACGAATATGGCTATTCCCAGTTCAGTTTTTGTTCAATGGTAACTCCAAAGATGGTGATAGTGCGGGCTTCATTGATGGGAATGCCATCAATTGTCAGAATGTTCGTTTTACATTGGATTGAAAACTTGGGTTTTTTTTAATAAACAGGAATGCTGAGCTGGGAAGCTCTTTTCCTTCATCAGTCTGGTCACCAACTACTCCAACTGAACCTGACAATTGTAAGCCCATGCAGGATGTATCCAGCAAAGAAGCAGTTATCTCAAGACATATGACTGCCATCTTCTGAAAGAAAAACAAAACTTCCAGTGTTCTTTCATTACCTTTTTGAAATTGAATCCCAATCTATTTTCTGCAGTCCTTCAAACTTCAGGCCATCCAAATGCTTTAGGAAAGGTATTGTGAAGCATGAAAGGGTTCAGAAAAAATTTACAAGGATGTTGCCAGGTTTGAAGTGTTGGAGCCATAGGGGGAGACTGAATCGGCTGGAGCTATTTTCCATGGAGTGTTGGAGGCTGGGGGGTGACCTTATAGAAGATTACAGAATCATGGGGGGGGCATTGATAGAGTAAATAGCCAAGGTCTTTTCCCCAGGGTAGCAGAGTGCAGAACTAGAGAGCATATATTTGTGGTGAGAGGTGAAAGATTTAGAAAGGATCTAAGGGGCAATATTTTCACGCAGTGGGGAGTGTGTGTACGGAATGAGCTGCCAGAGGAATATTTAAAAGGCTTCTGGATGGGTATATGAATAGGAAGGGTCTAGAGGGATCTGGGTCAAATGTTTGTAAATGAGACCTCACTAATTTCGGACATCTGGTCAGCATGGCCAAGAGTAGCACGGTGGCTCAGTGGTTAGCACTGCTGCCTCACTGCGCCAGGAACCCACGTTCGATTTCACCCTCGGGTGACTGTCTGTGTGGAGTTTGCACATTCTCCCAGTGTCTGCATGGGTTTCCTCTGGGTGCTCCAGTTTCCTCCCACAGTCCAAAAATGTGTACTATAAGTGTGTTGGCCAGGCTAAATTGCTCATAGTGTCCATTGATGTGTAGATTAGATGGGTTATGGCGGTTTGCGTCTGGGTGTACTGCTTCGAGGGTCGGTGTCGATTTGTTGAGCTGAAGGGTCTGTTTCCACACTGCAGGGATTCTGTGATTGTGAAGTTGGACTGAAGGGTCTGTTTCCACACTGTAGGGATTCTGTGATTGTGAAGTTGGACTGAAGGATATGTTTCCACACTGTAGGGATTCTGTGATTGTGAAGTTGGACTGAAGGATATGTTTCCTTGCTGTACAGCTCTGAGACTCAATGAAACCTTCATAACAACACTGACAAAGTGGAGGAGGATACATTTTATAGTTAAATATAGTTCACTGCTGAGTATGTGCAATATTTCACCTTACAAAAGAAAGGGCCAGTCCTGTGCACCTGATTTAGTCAGATTAGTGATTAACAAATTACTTCTGGCAGGTAATTGGATTAACATCAGTGATCATGGTGCTCCAAAAGCACTGAACTTAAGGGTTACCTGTGTCACAAATATGTGTGAATGGAATAGTATCAGAGATAATGGGAACTGCAGATGCTGGAGAATCCAAGATAATAAAACGTGAGGCTGGATGAACACAGCAGGCCAAGCAGCATCTCAGGAGCACAAAAGCTGACGTTTTGGGCCTAGACCCTTCATCAGAGAGGGGGGATGGGGTGAGGGTTCTGGAATAAATAAGGAGAGAGGGGGAGGCGGACCGAAGATGGAGAGAAAAGAAGATAGGTGGAGAGAGTATGGGTGGGGAGGTAGGGAGGGGATAGGTCAGTCCAGGGAAGACGGACAGGTCAAGGAGGTGGGATAAGGTTACTAGGTAGATGGGGGTGCAGCTTGGGGTGGGAGGAAGGGATGGGTGAGAGGAAGAACAGGTTAGGGAGGCAGAGACAGGTTGGACTGGTTTTGGGATGCAGTGGGTGGAGGGGAAGAGCTGGGCTGGTTGTGTGGTGCAGTGGGGGGAGGGGACGAATTGGGCTGGTTTATGGATGCGGTGGGGGAAGGGGAGATTTTGAAGCTGGTGAAGTCCACTATGATACCATTAGGCTGCAGGGTTCCCAGGCGGAATATGAGTTGCTGTTCCTGCAACCTTCGGGTGGCATCATTGTGGCACTGCAGGAGGCCCAGCTGTTCCTGCAACCTTCGGGTGGTAGAACACCTCCGCTCGGTTCGCAACAAACAACTGCACCTCCCAGTCGCAAACCATTTCCACTCCCCCTCCCATTCTTTAGATGACATGTCCATCATGGGCCTCCTGCAGTGCCACAATGATGCCACCCGAAGGTTGCAGGAACAGCAACTCATATTCCGCCTGGGAACCCTGCAGCCCAATGGTATCAATGTGGACTTCACCAGTTTCAAAATCTCCCCTTCCCCCACTGCATCCCTAAACCAGCCCAGTTCGTCCCCTCCCCGCACTGCACCACACAACCAGCCCAGCTCTTCCCCCCCACCCACTGCATCCCAAAACCAGTCCAACCTGTCTCTGCCTCCCTAACCGGTTCTTCCTCTCACCCATCCCTTCCTCCCACCCCAAGCCGCACCCCCATCCACCTACTAACCTCATCCCATCTCCTTGACCTGTCCGTCTTCCCTGGACTGACCTATCCCCTCCCTACCTCCCCACCCATACTCTCTCCACCTATCTTCTTTTCTCTCCATCTTCGGTCCGCCTCCCCCTCTCTCCCTATTTATTCCAGTTCCCTCTCCCCATCCCCCTCTCTGATGAAGGGTCTAGGCCCGAAACGTTAGCTTTTGTGCTCCTGAGATGCTGCTTGGCCTGCTGTGTTCATCCAGCCTCACATTTTATTATCTATGTGTGAATGGAAGGTACTTTTGGAATAAAGTGGAAACATTTTTACAGGCAGACAGAAACCAATTTACATTGACTTCAATTAAATTGAAAATTGCAGCTGTTTTGCATGATTTCAGTTCGTTTCTGGAAGTATCAGCAGACCCTCACTTTACTGCTCCTATTTTTCTAACTCTCATTTTGATATGGAACGGTATGTAGCTATTTCATGAGGTCCAATTTACTTCAATGTCAGGCAGGTTTGTAATATTATGAATACAATGGTAAATTTATTCTATTCAGCCAAATCTCACATTATATAAATCAAATATTTTGGACATTTCTCTTTTCTTATTTCTCTTTCAAATGGTTTTTCTACATTAGCCACTACATTTATATGGCACCAGTAATGGGGTAAAATTTTAGAGGGCCCTTTAGAACCGACGTGAAGGCAAATTAGGGCAGGGATTGAAGCAGAGGAACAATGGGAACTGGGGATTATCGAGAGGCTGGAATGAAAGAAGCTCAGATATGTCACAGTTTTATCAGACTTGAGGAGATTACATAGATTGGCCAAGAACAATCCAATGAAAATATGTGAAACCCAAACTATATACAATGGAAGTTAGGAATTAGAGCCATTTCAACTTAATGAATGCAATCAACAGCAAATCTATGCAGACATGAAGAGGGAGACTACGGTTCGAGTAATTTTGTCATTATTGTGTAGAATGAGGTGAATTGAATTAGCTTTATTCTCACATGTACTCACTGAGTACAGTGAAAAGTTAATATGTTGATACTTATAGCGCCACCTGAGATAGAAAGGTACCTAGTCACAGCTTCATTAGTTACAAGATCTTAGATAATAGAGGAATAAAAAGTCCAGCATTGCAGAAATAAATGGAGGTTCAGAATTGCAGTCTTCCAATGCAGTCCGGTCTCCAGTCCCCACCAGGCCTTAGCTCCAGACTGTGCCAGGCTTCATTTCAAGGTTCGTGAGGCTGGGGGATTGCTCTGGAATCGACTCAAGATCAGGAGATCACGCTGAAGCCATGTCAGCCTGAGAGAACATCACATTCCACCGGAGGACCGCCACGCCAGGCCAAAAGAACGCCACACCATGCTGGGAGGCCGTTATGCCAAGCCATGAGAGGCTGTCTGTGGGGACGGGGGGGCACTGATCCAGGCCAAGAGGACACCTCATCGTGTCTGCCACTGAGGCAGGGGTCATTGGAGGCCAGGAGTTAACTGATGCTGGGAGTCAACCAGAGACCAGCAATGGAAGGCAGGAGTTCGCGGAGGGTGGGCAAGAAGAAGAAAAGAAGAATGTAAAGAGAAGAAAGAGAAAAGAACGGGAGGAGAGGATGAACTCTGGCTAAAATGTCCTAGTCTGCCACCATATTTGATGGGAAGTTGTGATTCACCTCACCAAGTCCATGCCAACTCTGTGTGGAGCAATCTAGTTGGCCCCCTTATCCTGTTGTATGTTTGTGAGCCCTTGTGCATGAATCACCAAAACCTACCATCCATGTTTAGTAGGTAATAGGGAAGGCAAGTGGAATGTTTCAAAGGGAACGGAGTATAAACTTGGTGAGGTTTGCCCAAACCTGTACAAGGCCCTGCTCAGACTGGAACAGTGAACAGTTTTTGGACCCTTATCAAAGGAAAGATCAGCTAGCACTGGAGACTAACGTATGAGGAAATGTTGAGTGGGTTAGGGCTGTGTTTGCTGGAATATAGAAGAATAAGAAGCGAACTCTTTGAAACATACAAGACTCTTGATAGGGTGCAAGCAGAAAGATTATTTCCCCTTGTGGGAAAACCTACCACCAAAGTTAAAATCTCAGAATCAAGGGTTGCCCATTTAAGACAAAGATGAGTAGGAATTTATTCTCCCAGAGAGTAGGGAATCTGTGGAATTCTTTCCCAACAGAAGGCTGTCGAAGCTGGATCATTAGGTGCATTCAAAGCAGAATCAAACAGGGCTTTATATAATAAGGCTACCAAGTGTTGTGGGGAAAAGGCAGGAAAGTGGTTTTGAGGATTGTCAGATCAACCATGATTGCTTGGAGTGGTAGAACTGAATCAATGGGCTGAGTGGCCTAATTCTGCACCTATTTCCTATAGTCTTATCATTCACTGCCACCTTGCAAAGACAAATTAGGAATGAGCAACAAATTCTGAACTTGCCAGCAATGCTCCCATCAGGGAATTAATAATTTACACAGGCTTGGCATAATGGATCTCTGTTTAATGATGACATTAGTTATAAATTGTAGCTCAATCCAAAGTGCCATCTGTTCATTTTGGGTCCTCAATCCAATAAAGTGTACTACAGCCACTTTTGGAACAAGGTCACATGGAGCTTTGCATAAATGTATTAAATGTAGGACGATCAACCTTCTAACCAACTATAAAATGCAATTTTGGGAGGGAGAACCAGTACACTGATTTGATCATTTCCAACATTGCTAATGCTTTCAGGCAAAAAAAAATTCCCTGTATTTCTGCAGTGATTCCTCTTTTAAAAAGCTTTAGTTCCCCTATATTGTTCTGAATCAAGAAAGAATCCAATGGGGAGACATGGCGAGATTGGAAGTTTTCTTCTGCTTAATTTGAACTTTGTGAAACTTTGTCCATTTCAAAGAATACAGTGAGCAAAATTATGCTCCAGTTAGCTATTCACTTGACTAACAGCTGATCTGTAACTTCCCTTTATTTACCTCATTTAGCTGCAGAAGTCTTAATGTTTTGATTTAACAAAAATCCACCAATCTCAGTTTGGAAACTCCCAGATGACTTCCAGCCTCTAGAGCTATTCTGGAGAGAGTTCAGATTGTCACTACTGATTGTTCGAGAAAGTGCTTCCTGGCATCACTATAAACTGCCTTGTTCGAATGTTTAGTATTTTTCTAAATTAAACTGTGCAGACACAATACAACAGACTCTGGAGCAGGTGGGACTTGAATCCTGGCCCCTAGTTCCAGAAGAGGGACACTATGACTGCACCACATGCACTCCCCAGTTTGGAGACTAAGCTGAGCCCCTTTAATCTGGGGTCCCTCCTCAGACTAAGTGGTTTCTTTACACTCCTCAAACATCTGAAGCACTGCAGTTAAAATCATCCCTTAATTTTCTGTACCTAAAGGAATGAAAGCTTTGCCCATTTAACCTCTGAACATAATAAGGGGTGACCACTTAGAGGTTTATAAGGCCATGAGGGGCATGGATAGGTTGAATAATCAAGGTTTTTTTCCCAGGGTAATGTAGTCCAAAACTAGGGGGCACAGGTTTAAGGTGAGAGGGGAAAGATGTAAAAGGGATCTGAGGTGCCAGAGGAAGTGGTGGAGGCTGGTCAAGTTGCATCATTGAAAAAGGCACCTGGATGGGTATATGAACGGCAAGAGTTTAGAGGGATATGGGCCAAATACTGGTAAACAGAACTGGGTTAATTTATGATATCTGGTCAGTATGGACGAGTTGGACCGAATGGTCTGTTTCTTTGTTGCACAATTCCATTTCTCTATAATTTAATCCTTTTTTCTTCAATGTTATTCTGTGGACTCCAGCTATAAGATCAAAATATCCATCCTGATGGACGGAGTTTAATGCAATAGTGAAGTGGGTGTAAACAGAGCTCTGCCTAACTGTGATATGTCTTTGAATTCTAGTCATATATTGACCTAAAGGACAGCAACCCATTTTCTCATGCCTGCCTGCTGGCTTTTAATGGTTTACTATGGGCCGCTAAGTCTCACTGCTCCTTGCCAGTTTGGAGAATCTCCAGATTGTGGGATTTCCATCATTGGCCACTGACTGTGACATCCTACTCTGTACAAGAGAGGCAAGAGAGAGGGAGATAGACAAGTGGAAAGGAGAACTATTCCGCATCAACCACGGCTGCCCATGGAAATTTCTCTCACTCAGACCCTGCCATTAAGGATTAGCAGGCTGATCCACCTGGCTACATCCTTCTTTGGATGCTCCTTCTGTGGCGAAAAAATCTTGGAGTTGAGGAAGAATAGAGGCAGCTGGAGAAACTCAATAAATCTTGGCAACACCTGTGCAAAGGGAATCCAGGTTGAAGATTTTAGACCAATATGCGTATCTGAATATCAATTCCACTGAAGAGTTCTATCAAACTCAAAGTGTTAACTCTCATTCCTGTCTCCATAGATGCTGCCAGACCTGCTTTACAAGTCTTGAAGTGGGACTTGAAGCCAAAGATTCTAATTCAGAAGCAAGGGCTCTACCTGTTGAATTACAAGAGTTCCTCCAGATTACTGTAGAAAGCAATAGCACTGACCTTGCGCATTGAGAAAAATGAGGGAGACTAAGAGAAAACAACCTAAAGAAACTGTTTCAGTTTTTTTAAAAAGTCATTTTCAGGCAGAGGGTGTCACTGGCTAGACATTCTTGCAAATTGCCCTGATTCGTGCAAAATGAAAAAAATCCAAAGAAATGTGTCTCTTTTCAGCGATGTATAACTTCCTCAGAAATGTAGAAATGCTGAAATGTTGCAGTGGAGAAAGGGGCCATTTGACCCAGCATGTCTATGTTGGCTCACTAACTGAGGAATCTATCAACGGCTATTCACGTTCTTCAGTAAAACATCCTGCCCATTAAACCTTTTCACCACTGATGTATGGTAGCTGCAGTGTATGTATTGTGACACTTAGAAGAGGAAGGGCAGCTAATGCAGATCTGTGATTGTCAAATTGCTTTAAGTCCCTGCAGCAACATTGTGATGTTATCACCAAGATGCATATAATACATACTCAACAGCATTGTTGTCCATTTTGTCCCTATTTTTGTTTGTACATATTTGACCTCCTTTGATTCTTCTAAAGTGTCATCTGTCCTCACTGCTACCATTGAATCTTTGACCAGCAGTGTAACCATCTTCTCCTTTTTTATCTCTCTCTCTCTCTATATTATCTATTCTCATCTAAATACTTCATAACCAATCCTGCCCGTCTTTCAGTTAAGCTAACAAGAAGGATACCTGGGCTTCAGGAGAGAAGTAACAAGGACAGATTATACAAATTAGGCCTGTTGTTTCTAGATTTGGAAGCTTAAGCTATTAACAGGAAAAGTCCGGATACATAAATTATTTCCACTGGAGATTCTCGAACTAGGGGGCATAATCTGGAGGTTCTAGAGTGAGAGGCCTAGACTGAGATGTTCAGGAGAAATGTTAGAAAGCAATTCTACACAAAAAGGTTGACAGGGGTTTGGAACTCTCTCCCACAAACAGCAGTGGATGCTGGATCAGATGTTAGCTTTAAATCTGACATAGACTTTGTTTTTGTTAAACAAAGGAATTAAGTGATATAAAATTTGGCCATAAATCAGTCATGATCTCATTCAGTGGCAGGTCGAGCTCAAGGTCCTGGATAGTCAGTTCCTAAAGGTTCCTAAGTTTCAGTTATAGCTAGGGTAACATGTTTACACATGCCTACCTGAGTCTTCAGTATGTTATCCAGTCTGGTAAAACATATGCAGCAGTGTGTTAAAATGTTGAAAGAAACATTCAGTGACAACGCTACATCAAATCCAAGGGTGCCCTCCTTGGGCAAAGCAATCTCTGAACCTGTTTGCTGTATTTTTTTGGATGATAAAGATACAACTGCACTGTCACAAAGAACAAAAGAGTTCTCCCTCTCCACTTCTTATCCTTACACCGACATCACTAAAAAACCAGGTCATTATTGTAGTGATTGTAACAAGGCCATCCAGGTCATAGAATATGAGTCCCTGGATTGGAACTGGTAATTGGGTCCAATCAGGGAGCCCTGGCTGACAGATATAAACAGGTGTGTCAGAGATTCTGAGAGCTGGCCCTGAGGAAGCTGGATCAGACTTTCCACATGTAAATAAAGGGTGATTTAGTGATGGGATACCAGCCTCTGCGGGGTTATTTTTATGATCATTTAATTGTCTGTGAGAGATTGCTGTGAGAAATTGGCCATCACGTTTTTGTTAGTTGCAACGTTAAATACATTTCCAGTGCACTTCACATTGTGGAAAAATGTCTACCATACCTACTGGAATAGATCCTGAGAGGCTGCTTTTCCCAGCCTGAAGATTCTAGAATTATTCTCTAGGCATGGGGTAAGCCATATTGGACTGAGGCAGAAGCAAATTTCTTCTCTGAGAAGGTATGAATCTGTGGAATTGTTGATTGCAGACATTGTGATTATTCAGATAGTGAATGAATTCAAGACTGAAATCAATAGATTTTGCTCACTGAGGAAATACAGGATATGGGGAAAGGTCAGGGACAGTGGATGCGATGTAGACTTGGTCAGGTGCATCAAGCAGGCACTCTATCTCCTTACTGTCTCATTTCCACCACAGTATTTGTTAATGCTCATAAGTTCCTTCCAAGCCTCTTATGGGTTGCCAGTGAAATTCCCACTTTTGCAATTCCCCAGGACATCTTCTGAGTCCTGACTCCAGCTGTCCATGCCCTTTAATTCCTAAAATTTCTTCCCAAGTTTAAACTAACAGGATAGAATCACCCAACTGCACCTGAATTTCATTCTTGCAGGATAGCTAAAAATCAATTCTCCTGACATCAGGTCAGCTCTGGCTCTGTCTGTTTCTCCCACCAATCTCTGAGCCTACAATTACTTTCCCATGACCCTTGAACTATTCTGAGTGACCTACTGGAAACTTTGCAACAAACTCCACCCTATCACAAGGTAGGACTGAATGTTGCCCTCTAATATCTTTGGAACTCTCTGTACACAATGTGCCAACACTGTTCGATAGACTTTCATTTCTCCCAGAATCAATGCAAAATAATCTTGATTCCCAAGGGTTTACTTCCAATCTTTTCCTTTCCAAGCCTGTAAATGATCTTTTACAGTGTGAGATTTTCTGGAGATTTCACCCTGTAACAAAGGCTAGGCAAATCATCCAGTCTTATTTTAACTCCCTACATGTTTAGGCTTTCTAATCTGAGCACGTGGTTTCATAATGCAGTGGACTACGGTAGTTTTCATGATCTAGCTGCCATTGGTACAGTAAGAGTGAAGTTGAAGATTATCAGATTAGCCATGGTCTCATGGAATGACAGAACAAACTCAATGGGCTGAATGGCCTATTCCTGCTCTGATGTCTTATGGTTTCCTAGTCTGACAGCGGGGATGGGTCACTTCAATGGTCATTACTCACCACTTTAAGGGCTTCAAATGGCCCAAAAATGAGTGAATTGCCTGATAGCTGCATTGTCTACTGCAAAATTGGATATAAGTTCAGGGGGCAGAGGGTTGGGGGTTTTTGGGTGCTGTGCACTGCATTTTACAAAACCACTACCTTTAAAGCTACTGGTGAAAGGATTATAAAATGTGGAAACAGAAACTCTGGAACCATTTGGGAAACAGTGGGGCTTTGGCACAGGGGTTTGTTGGCTCTTCGGTCATTTAGAACTCATTTATCCTCTCAAATATTTCTAAAGCCACTTGAGTGGTGCTGCTATCATGAAGCAAATAGAACTTTGATAAAAGTGCAAGCTTAAATTGTTTACAGTCAGTGTCCCACTCTCAATGTACCAGCTCTTAGGTTGTTGAGCCAGACTAAACTTCAATTTTCACACAATAGCAAATGAATCATAATGTTTTCGAAGTCCAACCTGACAGAAAAAGGGAATGCAATCTGTTCCTGGTTCTGAAGAAAATACTCAAGTTATTATAGATGCTTTTTAGTTCCACTTTTATAGATGTGTAACCCTGACAACTGTGTTTGCTTTCTTTAAGCTTTTTGTTGGATTTTCTGCATCTTCCCGGTTTGGCACATCGGCATTGTTTGGCATTTCAGTTTATTAGATCTGTGATCACAGAAAATATAGTGCAAACTTAATCTGTAAAAATTAATGCCGATTATTCCAGTGAAATATCACCCCATGAGTTTCGTGAACTTGCATGAGCCTTGATTGAGCTTCACAGTGCGGATCCTTCATTGAATGTTTTCGTCACAGAAAGTTGTTTGGTCCATTTCTTAGTAACTGGCTGTCTGAAAAAGCAACTGAACTAATTCCAATCCTTGCTTTTTCTCCATTGTCCTGAAATAACTTTTCCCTGCTGTTTGTTAAATTGAAAATTGAATTCACTTCTCACAATCACAGTCTAAGATCTAAGCACTCATTGTGCAAAAAAAAGTTCTCATTTTGCCTTTGGTATTTTTGTCAATGAACTTAAATTGGAGTCCCCTGGGTCACTACCTCTTCACTAAAAGGCATCCTTTTCTCCCTCTCTACTCTGTACAGCTCATCAAGGTTTTGAACACCTCTATTAAATCTCTTCTCGACTTTTTCTTCTTATTTTTGTGCAATTGAGGTCTCGCATCCCTGGAACAAATCTTGACTTTTAATGACCTCTGAAATGGACTAGCAAGCCACTAGGTTTAAACGCAATGAAGAATAGAAATGTTGGCTTTGCCAACAAAGTGTGCTGCCCATGAAAGAATAAATAAATCTTGCAAATCTTTCCTGCACCCTCTGCAATCTCTTCAAATCCTCCTGATGGTCTGACAACCAGCACTAGACATGCTACTCCAGTTTCTAATGTTTCATAAATGTTCAATGTAGCCACTTTGTTTTTATAGTCTAGCCTCAAATATGTAAAGCCACACAGTCTTCTACATGTGGTTCGTGACAAAGACCAGGCTCCCTCTGAATAACTACAAATGAACACCCCGCCCCCCTGAAACGAAGCCTGCCTCATAATCTATTAAAGGAAATGTGCAAAGTGATATAACCTGCCTCTCACCTGACGCCGCCCAATCAATCTGTTATAAAGGAGAGATTGAATGAAATGAACTCCTGACAGTCACTCTATAATCAACAAGTAACAGTTTATGTTTTCTAATTCTAACAGTGAACAAATGATCAGAACTACCAACAAACCAAACAATCCCCCCCTTAACAGTTCTTCCCAAGTAAAACAAAATCTAATGGTATGCTGTTCCAATAAATATAAGTCCCACTTATGTAAAACAATATGATAAAAAAATTAAAATTTAATCTCTCGGAATTACAGCCAGGATACATCTTCTGGAATGCTCTGCACCCACTCAGCTGGCTTCAGTCAGGAATGCCTTTCTCCATCAAATTATTGTGCCTGGAATATTAGCTAAGAGTGTTGCTGTACCGTTAGTTTAGATGACGGTTTTCTGAGAGCTTAGAGAATTCTGTAAAAGGCACTGTTTCTTTGTTTCATAGCTGAAAGTTGTTGTCTTAGCAGATGACAGTTGACTCACTCATCAATTTTCAAATGTCCTTTTGTTTTGTAGCCTTGATGACCTATTAATTTCTTAGAATAAGATTGGTCCTAGGCTCTTAAAGCCATTAGATTTAATTTTTTTTTAGTCTTTAAGTACGTAGTTTAAATTAATTGGTTGATATTCAAACAGTTGCCTTGGCAACAAAACAAGATGACTGCCTGGATTTCTAACCATCAACCTTTTGATATAATGTTTCAATTTCAGGAACTGTCTGTGCACCTGCATATTTTTTTAAACCGAGAAAACACAAATAGTCTTTTAAAGGGACCGCGCACTCTTCCCCCTATATTTTACAAACATCAAAGTCGAATGCCCTGCCTTCCAATCTACAAATAGTCTTCCAACTTTGCAACACATGACATTAACATACTTTTGGCTTGCTTTGGAATGTTCAATGGCATGTGCAGATACACACATATGCACAAATATAAGAAATGGGTCATTTAGCCTCTTGTGGCCCATTATAACATTTAATTCCCTTGTTAAGCAAGAATATCTTTAACTTAATCTTAACATTATTCAATGAATGTGCCTTTACTGATCTTGGGTTAAAAAAAATCCATAGATCAGTTACCTTCAGAGAGAAACAAATTCTCCTCCTCGCCACTTTAAATGTGAAATTCTTCATTTTAAATTAATTCTAGCCTCTCTCATAAGAGGAATCGCTTTTTCAGGATCCACCCTGTGAAGTCCCTGCAGAATATTACACGTCCCAAAAGAACATGCTTCTCCTATACTCATTTTCATAATGTACCCTTTACTTGGTATTGCCTCTTCCCAATCTCTCCCTATAGTGCCTTACTTCACACTTTTCTGCACCAGATTCCATCTCAGTAACACAAATGTATTTTTAACGATAAGATTTATGTTGCTCCATTTCTCTGACCCAGAGAGGGAAGAACTGAAACTGTTGAGACTTATTCCCACAGCCAACAAATTGCTGCAGGCTTGGTTTAAACTAAATTTTAAAATAAAACCTCTTAGGACTTAGGCCAATATCTGGCATGGCTAAACTGACACTGGAACCCTGATTGTGGAACTTCTTCCAATGAACATGACATGCACTATTTTTACCACTGGTGCAGCTGTCTTCAGTCCCATTCAAGTTTTGTTAATCCTGAAGAAAACTTATGTACTTTTTGCTTCTCAAGAGGAGTAAGACACTCCTTGGATTCCTTCATAGAGATACATAGGGGCACCTTTGTGATTGCTAAAACTAGACATGTCCGTGGGTACATGCATTGTAGTTGTTCCGCTATCATGTTTTTTAAATCACTTCACCTGTGTTTAAAAGTGAATTATTACCTGCTGTTTCACACTATCTATTGACATGAAGCTAAGGGTTATCATTGTAAAATTTGCAATGCATGAATGATTTTATGACTTACTGTTATCTCAGTGAGGCATCTGTAAATTTATGCTTTGAGTGGCAGCTCCAAGGAGTTGTAAAATCTCTCATGTTGGACAATGAATGCAGATATGTTCCCAACTGATGTTATTAATAGTCAAGACAGACATCAGACTGAAATGGGTAATAATTTGTTTTGTTTCAGTTTTACCAAGGTGGTCTTTCACTGATACAGAAGCACACAATGTTGCATATTTTGGTTTAAAAATCAGATATAAGTATATTCAACAAATTAAATGAATATAAAATAGAATAAACCAATCAATTTATTCATACAATTTCAGAGGTTTAAACACTTAATTACAATATGATCCCATGAAACCCAAACTCTCCTTTACAAAGTTAAAAAAATCTCCCTTGTTCAGTGCTTAACACTAACATATGTAGTTTATCCATACCAGAATACTTTTCTCTAATACCTTGATAGGTTTAAGGCAACTGTGACTTTAACTTAATAAAAACCATTTATTAAGTTAAATGGTTAATTAATATTAACAATTTAATATTAATGAATGCTGTAAATTAGGAACAAAGACAGAATTGCTGGAAAACCTCAGCAGATCTGGCGGAATCTACGAAGAAAAAATCAGAGTTAACGTTTCGGGTCTGGTGACCCCTCCTCAGTCGCTGGACCCAAAACGTTAACTCTGAATTTCCCTTCACAGATGCTGCCAGACCTGCTGAGCCTTTCCAGCAACTTTGTTGTTGCTGCTGTGACTTTAACTTCCCACTGAGGGCATCTGATTGCTTATTCCTGGAGTTTCATACGCCTGAGTTTAGATGTATTTGCTTCAAGGCCTCTTCAGGATTATATCACCACACTTCTGGTTTGGGATTGTCATGAACTGCTTACTCTAAGGTAATCTAATTTCACTACGCTCTCCCCTTCTCCAGGAGCATTGCTCTGTATGTCCTCCTGCAGGGTCTTCACAGGACAGCGCAAAATAAAGTAAAACGAAAAGAAAACAAAAACTCTCTCAGTCTGAGTTTTGGACATTACCCTTAAGCTTTAAATAAATCTCGTATTCCAGAAATTTCAAACAGACCTCAATGCACTATGGTCTAACTTGCTAAGTTGTAAAAGCCCAGAGTAAATTAAAAATAAAAACCATTCAGCTGTCACAATAGCCATCACAAACTATTTTAAAAGAAATCACCATGGCTACGGAAATACTTAGAAGTTAATTACTAACTTCAGGCACACAGAAAACCTATACTTCTCAAACTCAAAATTCAAATCCAAAACAATGTAAATAACAGTAAAACATTTATTAATGCACCAGTTCTTATCATAATGTAATTTTTAAAATATATATAAGGGTTTACTTATTTGATGGAATTGAAATGCTATGAATGGGTTTTTGTCAGTTAGAGCTGTGAAAGAATTGAATTCAGCAGTGCTGACTTGTAATGTTATTTGATTTAGCATGGATCCTGAAATCTGGTTCAGTTAACACACGAGGATGCAAACTAAGTAGATTAGATTCCCGACAGTATGGAAACAGGTTCTTTGGCCCAACAAGTCCACATCGCCCCTTGGAGCATCCCACCCAGATCCATCCCCCTATAACCCACACATCCCTGAACACTATGGGCAATTTAGCATAGCCGGTCCACCTAGCCTGCACATCTTTGGACTGTGGGATGAAACCGGAACACCCGGAGGAAACCCACGCAGACACTGGGAGAGTGTGCAAACTCCACACAGACAGTCACCTGCGGCTGGAATCGAACCCGGGTCCCTGGCGCTGTGAGGCTGCAGTGCTAACCACTGAGCCACCGTGCCGCACAAGTAGTAGGCAGTGAGAATGGATTGGCATGACATGACATTAATTTGACCTAGGATTGATGTAGAGACATGGTGATGGATGAGATGACATGGGTTGGCATGAAGGGTCTGAGGAGCCATGAGGCATGGATGGAGAAGGTTTGAGTTTTTCATGGGTTGGGAGATAGTGTTCTTCTTTTGTTTGATTCTTCTCCTTACAAGGTCGAGAGCACTGAAGTTGTCTTTTCACACGATCACCTCTGTGCCCAACGTCACCTACTTCCGCCTCTGCAATATTTCTGGGGGGGGGGGGCAGTGAAAGCCCCAACCTCTGTAAACACCACTCAACTCCCCTCCAAGCTGGAAAATAAATTCAAATAACATTTTGGACACCTTACCCTGAGTTGTGTTTGCCGTATCAGACATTTTCCTAATGCTGTGTATTTGAAAAAGTATTTCTTGGATGTGGGTGTCACTGGCTAGTCTAGCATTTCTTGCCCAGAAACCAGCTAAGTGTCAACAATATTTGCTGTGGATCTGCTGTCCCCATGCAGTCTGGTCCAAGTAAGGATGGACAATTTCTTCCCCAGAAAAGGGCTAGTGAACCAGATGGATTTTTATGGTAACTGACAATGGTTATTTGGTGGTCATGAGGCTAGTCATTGGTCCTAAACTTCTATTGAATTCAAATGTCACCATGTACCATGGATGGGATTTGGACTCACATGCCCCAGGACATGAGCGTGGGGTATATGGCGTCACCAACACAGAGACATTACCGTTACACCACCACCACTCCTAAATGAACCTATCTCAGGAGTAAAGCATTAGCCCATGCATTTTTCTTTCACATGATTTCTTTCCTTGTTTGACATGAATGTTATTTTCCCTCTCCATCTTTCTGCTACTGTATATGATAATTCAAATTCGCCTGGTTTCTTTCTCCATCACTCTCCTTTTTTTCTCAATAATTAATTTTCATTACTTGAGGAGATAGACTGCTGGTCTCAAGCTTAAAGATGCCCCTTTGTGTCACCATACTGGTATCAGCTAACTTCTGTTTAATTTCAAAAAGATATTTTATTCATAAATATATCTTCATGTATATGCATAGCCACTAAAGCAGCTCGGTTGTGTACCCGAGCATACAAAGAAACAAACAAACATTGGAGTTTGATTCTATCCAACAAACAAACCAAAGGTATTTGTTTACAGGGCAAACAAATTCAAATTGAAGAACAAGAGCGAGGACTCAAACCAACAAGGCCAACATAATTTAGTCATTTTCTTTTGTCAAAGCAACTTGCTACTTTTCTAATGCAAATCTGATGCACTGCATAATATGAGAGGAACATAGGCACTTAATGTGAATACATTATTAAACTTGGCTTCAGACACATAAATTAATATGTATATTTGTTCGACGCATAAATTGATATGTATATTTGACTGAACAGTCCTCTGATTTGCATAAACATGGGTGGTAATGAAATGACAATCTTATGAATTGTAAATCCAATGCTATCACTTTTTTTCTCTTGCAATCGTGTCAATTTCAGCAGCCAGTTTTCACAGCATTATTTTAACTTTCAAAATTCTCATATTTCTTGCAGTTATTCTGTCGAGACATGAGTGAATCTTCAGTCAGGCACAAAGACGTTGCAGTAAGACAATTTATGTTTCTCTTTAGAAATTGGATTTTGCGAGCTAGGGTCCCTGGAGTGTTAGCTGTGCTGCCTCTGAGCTAGATTTCCCCAGGTTAAATTCCCATTCAGGGAACTGTTCGCTCTGCAGGGCAGCCAATGTATATCATTGCTTGTTGCCAGGCCTGAATAAAAAGGGGCTGTTAGTGACAGGAAGAGTATCCAGCTACCAAATCACAAACCTTGCCAAATCCTAAAAACAATTCAGTTGACACGAAGGTGATCAGTTGGTGAGCCATATATTTTGGGAAAGTGTTGACACCTTGTCACAAGGAAAAGCCAAAGGAAGAAGCACGTTTTAGCTATTTATCCTGGACACATGAATCTACTTGCTCAGACTGAAGAGTCAGGTCGACCATGGTGGCAACATTTTTCCTCACTCTGATTTTCTTTTGGTGGTGTTTTGCGTCTGGAATGCCCTTTCAGAGTTCTTTATTGGTTGGGAAACAGCCCAAAGTAGTGAGATGTTAATTTATCATTTTGGGGCCAAACACAATCGCAGAGAGTAAACACACTAATTAGTTGTGAATATTACTTTTCATATAATTAGTATGTTAAATGTGGTCAGTGACAGCTGCGGGATAAGCAGATGTTCAATAAATTGGGCAGTCTTTCAGTGGACAATTTAAAGATTTTTCATGATGGAAATTCAACAAGTTGCCAAACTATGAAATCACTGGCAGGCCAAAGAATGCTTCCTCTCTACCTGCTTTTCCTTTTGTGTAATCGGTCTCATGTGACATTTTCCTGCCTGTAGTCCATAGGGAGATTGCTCAGCAGCTGTTTAAAATGTATTTAGGATAGCCCACTTTGAGATTTCAACCTAGTCCTCGTAAAGGCACAAGAGCTGTGAAGAAAATTAAAGGTGAAGAATCAAAAGGCACTGGGAAGACTTGGCATTTCCAATGGAAATCCCTCGCAGCATGAATACTGCCCAGTCCACAAATAACAATAAAGAACTGTGTTTTCCAACACTTTGAAAGTCATGGGCAATGATGAGTCAGCTGGCAAACTACAGCTGGATTGGTGGCTCTCATCATCAACCAGGGTTTGGACAGTGAGTTGAGAAATTCAGCGGTAAGGAACAACCAGCCAGATGGAATACATTAATATCTGATTGTGACCCAAACTCAACTCTATTATATCCAATTTCCTGTTCTCCCATCCATTGGAGCGATACAGGATGTCAACAATTCCCAATATGAAATTCAGAGCAGTTACCTGATGGTTCCTGCGCTCTGCTTGCTCCAGCAGCCAGTGATCCTCAGTTTCTCATGGGATGTCCGATAGGTGGTGACCACCTGCACCCCATGGACATTGTCATCAGGCAAATGCCAGGCTCACCAGATCCTTGTGGCCAATCTCTAAGACACCGATATACAGTTCCCACTTTCAATACCATACTTTGGAGTGCACTGGCCTTTCTCATTGCAGTATTGCTGCTAAAATATGTTGCACTCAGGGACTGGCACCCAACTTCTTGACTGGACCAGAGTGCATCTCAGGTCTCCATATTTGATCACTTAGCACTCACTAGCTCACTTTGTACTTACTTCCGATGTTCACAACATCTCTGCGTTGCCTTGTTGCTCAGCATAGACACAAGAGCAACAGTGATCAGTTTAAGCAGGGGTTGACATGTTACTGTATAGCACCACTGCTGCATCACTGTCAGACTTGCTGCATGTGTTTGGGTGGCACAGTGGCTCAGTGGTTAGCAATGGTCCCTCACAGTGCCAGGGACCTGGGTTCAGTTCCAGCCTTGGGTGGCTGTCCGTGTGGAATTTGTACATTCTCTCCGCATCTGTGTGGGTTTCCTCTGGGTGCTCTGGTTTCCTCCCACAGTCCAAAGATATGCAGCTAAGGTGGATTGGTCATAAGTGTAAATTGCAGGGAAAGCTCATCAGGCCTGGCAGCATCTGTGAAGAAAAAAATCAGATATAACGTTTCAGGCCTGGTGACCCTTTCTCAGAGCGGATGGTAGCTGGGAAAAAGTCAGCTTCTGTGCAGAAAGTAGGGAGGGGGATGGAGTAGGGAGTAAACTATATGATAGAGAGAGAAGAGCATTTGAACAGACAAAGGAGTTGATACCAATCTGGCGAGAAGGGTGAATAGCTGTTAATGGGGACTGTCAGTGACTAACAATTGGTAATGTGTAATGGCAGGATATGGGATAAAAAGGCCTGATGTGTGTGGGGTAGGGGACTAGGACATTGGGAGAGTTTATGCCGTAAAACGATTGAACTGGATATTTAGTCCAGAGGGTTGCAGGGTCCCCAGGTGGAAAATGAGGTGTTGCTCTTCCAGCCTGCGTTGAGCTTCGCTGGAACACTGCGGCAAGCCATAGATGGAGACGTTGGCCAGGGAACAGGGTGGTGTAGTGAAGTGGCAGGAAACAGGTAGTTCAGGGTCTTCTTTTGCAAGACTGTTAGTGACTAACAATAGGTAGTCAATCTCGTGTGACATTTTTCTGCTTAGAGTCCATTTGAAGATTGTTCAGCAGCTATTTAAAATGTATAATAGATGACAATAGAATAGTCCAAGGGAATTGTCCTACATTGAGTCAAGGAGGCTGTCATCAGTCAGAGGGTTCAGCTACAATCAATCAGTTCCATTGGTCTGGGGAGTCATAGAAAGACAACCGTGGAGCTGCATGTTGATCACTTGGATTCTGGCCACTCATCAGCTGGGATGTTTGATGTCATTACTCAGCAGGGTGGGCCACCGTCAGTCCTGGGGGATCAGCTCATTGAAAATAATAAGGTGCAGGGAGATTGTAATCAGGGGCCACGGATGTGTTGGGACACTGTGAGGTCAATATGGGGATTGGAGATAGCATGCTGGGCTGAACTGGAGAAGGGATAATATTTTGAGTGAGGCAACTTAGCATATAAGGGTGGGAGATGATCGTGCAACCTATTACATGGGCTACTGTGGGCTGGGGGGGGGGAGTTGTTGGGAAATGAGCAGACAGTGCAGTGTGATGTTTGGCAGGACTAAACTTGTAGAGCTGGGGCTCAAGAGGTAATTTTGAGAGATGAAAACTTAAATGAACGATGCAGTGGGAACATGTGGAAGTTCAGTGCTGATGAAGTCAATAGGCAGTGCAAAGAAGAGAGAACTGTGAAGGTTTGTTGTTGCTGTTGGGAGTGGAAGCTTGAGTACCAAGCTGAGCTTGCAACTTACTCTGCCAAGCACAAAACATAAAACATTACAGCACAGTACAGGCCCTTTGGCCCTCGATGTTGTGCCGACCTGTCATACCGATCTCAAGCCCATCTAGCCTACACTATTCCATGTACGTCCATATGCTTGTCCAATGACGACTTAAATGTACCTAAAGTTGGCGAATCTACTACGGTTTACATATAGCTTATCAGTCTTATCTGAATCGCACATGTGTAATAGGAATGTTAAATAGCCATGATCAAAGCTAGAGTGAGAAGAGGAGATGTTTTCTTTCTGTATGGGCATGTGGACTCCACTTGTGAATGATATAAGGCCCTTCAAAAGGGCAATTTGATGCATGGAATGGTCACAATAAAGTGGATGGATTAGTCACATTAATAGACTTAGTTTCAATCTCCTTATCTAAGAAAAAGATGTTCTGGCCATAGAAAGAACGGAACAAAAATTTACCAGACTGTTTCCTGGTAGGGTGGGACTGGATCAGTTGGGATTATATTCCCTGCAGTTTCAAAGAATGATGGGAGGACAGGATACAAAATTCTAACAGGACTAGACAGGGTAAACACAGGAAGAATGTTAGAGTCAAAAAATGTGGAGCTAGAAAAGCACAGCAAGTCAGAGAGCCTCTGAGGAGCAGGAAAATCAATGTTCTGCATCTGAACCCTTCTGGTTCCAGTCTGAAATGTTGTCTTTCCTGCTCCTCAGATGATATCTGTTGTGCTTTTCCAGCTCCACAATTTTTGATTCTAGCTTCCAACATCTGCAGTCCTTTCCGTCTACAGGAAGAATGTTATCATTGAATGAGGAGCCTAGAACTACGGGTCACAGTCCAAGGATAGAGGGTGGCCCATTTAAGACTGAGGTGAGGAGAAATGTCTTCACCCAGAGAGCGGGGAGCCTGTGGAATTCTCTGCCACAGAATGTTTTGAGGCCAAAACATTGAATTTTTTCAAGAAGGAGTTAGACATAATTCTTAAGTTAGAACTGTCACATGTACTCAAGTACAGAGTACAGGGGTACAGTGAAAAGTTTACAAAGTCATCCTTCATGGTGCCATTTTAAATACAAAGTACCTTGGTACAAATCTTTAATACAACATAGAGATATAAAGAAAAAAATTACATTACCTTACATTGATGAAAATAAGAAATTAAGGCTAAAGGGTATGGGGAGAAAGTGGGGAAATTGTTAGATGAACAGCCATGACAGTAACAAATGGTGAAGCAAGCCCGAAGGGCTGAGTGGCCTACCCTCACCATTTTTCCATGGCTTTATGCTACTTGTGTCCAGTATCCACACTGTCATCCTCATGAGTCTGTCTATTGCCCTGACACCATCCACCACTGTACAATGTTCTGGTGTTGCTGTGACTGCAAGAAATGTAGATCAATCAGATTATTGCGGAGCTCTTGAGAGCACAAACTCTCTGTACTGAGGGTTGGAGGCCCCATTCTGAGCTTGATGAAATCACCTGAAGCACAATACCACTTTGTAACACTTGGGACACTTTATTGCATTAATGCTGCTATCTAACTGCAAGTAATCATTGATGTTGAGTCGGTGGAGTGGAATGTGAACCCATAATCTTCTGATTCTGACTCTAAAGTGTCAATGGTTAGATGGCACAGAGGTTCAGGGGTTAGCACTGCTGCCTCACAGAGCCAGGAACTCAGGCTCAATCCCACCCCCTGGCGACTGTGTGGAGTTTGCACATTCTCCCCGTGTCTGTTGGGTTTCCTCTCATGGTCCAAAGAGGTGTAGGCTGGGTGGATTGGCCATGCTAAATTGCCCATAGTGTTTAGGGATAGATAGGTTAAGGGGAATGGGTCTGGCTGGGATGTCTGAGGGTCAGTGTGGACATAGAATATGGCACAGCACAGGCCCTTTGGCCCACTATGTTGCACTGACCTATTATCCTACTAAGATCGATCTACCCTGCATACCCTACATTTTACTATCCTCCATGTGCCTTTCCAAGAGTTGTTTAAACGTCTCTAAAGTATCTGACTCCACTACCACTGCTGGCAGCGCATTCCATACGCCCAATACTCTCTGTAAAGAACCTACCTCTGACATCTCCCCTATACCTTCCTCCAATCACCTTAAAATTATGCCCCCTTGTAATAGCCATTTTGGCTCTGGGAAAAAGTTTCTGACTGTCCACTCTACCTATGCCTCTCATTATCTTGTAAACCTCTATCAAGTCACCTCTCGTCCTTCTTCACTCCAATGAAAATAGCCCTAGCTCCCTCAACCTTTCCTCATAAGACCTTCCCTCCAGTCCAGGCAGCATCCTGGTAAATCTCCTCTGCACCCTCTCTAAAGCTTCCACATCTTTCCTGTAATGAGGTGACCAGAACTGAACACAATAACACAAGAGACTTGTTGGGCCGAAGGGCCTGTTTCCACGCTGTAGGCATTCTATGATCGAAGCTTAAGTACAACAAGCTGAACAAGATGGAATATGATATAGAGCTATAGGCACCATGTTTTAGGGAAAATGTGAGTGAGTGCATTGGAGAGAGATCAGAAGTGACTGACAAGCGCAGAGCAAGGGATGTGAAACTTCAGGCAGAAGGATAGACTGAAGAAGTTGGGACTGTTCTCTTTGGAGAGAAGAAGGCCAAGAGGAGATTTTGTAGAGTCATAGAGATATACAGCATCAAAATAGAACCTTTGGTCCAACTCATCCATGCCGACCAGATCTCCTATATAAATCTAGTCCCTTTTGCCAGCATTTGTCCCGAATCCCTCTGAATCCTTCCTCATCATGTACTCATGAAAATGTCTTTTAAACGTTGTAATTGCACCAGCTATTGGATGAGGCTGAAGATAACAGGAAGATAACAGGAGGTGACAGGAACTGATGAGATGCCTAACAATGGGCTGTTTTGTGTATGGAAGTATGCTGAGTCAGTCAGATCTGATAAGAGTTAAAAAGGCAGGAAACCAGGAACTGCTGGCTCTATCTGATAAGTATACATTTGGACAAAATATTTGGGATTGCTCATGCGCATGGATAAGTCCAAAGAAGGCGTTCATTTGGACAAAACATTCAGGATTGGTCATGTGCATTCATAATTCCAGTCAAAGAGACAATTGCCACACTGCTGGGTGAATCAGAAAGGCAGGACATTATTCAAACAGGTCACAAAACACCGCAGCAACCCAGAACTGCGTAAAGCAGAAGAGGAGCACTTTCTGGAATTGAAAAAATGGAATGGATCCCCAAAATGCATAATCCACCGTTCCCTCCACGACGGACCATAACAAGAAGACACAACATGACCAGACACACTAGTCACTCTACCCTACATCAGAGATGATCACAAGACTACTCAGACCCCTAGCTAACAGTGTAGTCCACAAACCAACGACCAGCCTGCAATAGCTACCGATGAATGTAAAGGATCCCATAGCCACAACCAATAAAACTAATGTAAGACACAAAATATCACACAAGGACTGTGAGGAACATTAAAATAGGCCAAACTGGAAGAAGACTGACGATAAGGATACACAATCACCAAATAGCCCCACCAAGCAATATGACCAATTGTCACCGATCTCATTATACACGGACAAAGAAGGACACAGATTCGACTGGGATAACGCATCCGTAGTAGCACGAACCACATAGAGACACGCCAGTGAATTCCTGTGAGCCTGACATTCCCACCAGAGCTCCATCGTCAAACACATTGAACTGGACCCAATATACAAACCACTGAAAACAGAACCGAAAGTGACACCAACCAACCCAGCCAAATGAGGCATATAAATAACAAGCCGTACAGAATACCAACACTTCACTGGAAGCGCACTGACAATATTACCTAGCTTTGAGGCTAGAATCATAGAATCCCTACAGTGTGGAAACAGGCCCTTCAGCCCAATAATTCAACACCGACCCTCAGAGCATCCCACCCAGACCCATCCTACTTTTATCCCCCATAATCTACACATCTCTGAACACTACGGGCAATTTAGCATGGCCAATCCACCTAGCCTGCACATCTTTGGACTGTGGGAGGAAACCGGAGCACCCGGAGGAAACCCACGCAGAGAGAATGTGCAAACTCCACACAGACAGTCGCCCGAGGTTGGAATTGAACCCGGGTCCCTGGTGCTGTGAGGCTGTGGTGCTGACGAAACATTTGCAATCAAACCCATCGGCTAGGCAAGCAAGCCTACAACCTCACTCCCTCTGCTTTAAAAATATGCAATGACCCAACTTCTCCAAAGCTGCACGACCCACTGAAAGACGAATAACTCCTCCATCCTTTCAACGTCCACCTTGTCAAGACCATTCAGTGTCTTCTTAAATTTCCATCAGATCACCACCAGCTCTTCCGAACTGCAGAGAAAACAGGCTCAACTCTATTCATATGACACATGTTCTGGTGCGTAACAGCCTGGAATGACAACTGCTCTGCTCAAGACTGTAAGAAACTACAGAAGGAGGTGCGCACAGCCAGACTATCACAGAAGCCAACCTTCCATCCATGGACTCTATTTACACAGCTCGCTGCCCCAGAAAGGCTGCCAACATCATCAATGAACCATCGCACCCTGGTAATGAGCTCCCATAACCTCTTCTGTCAGGTAGAAGATACAGAAGCCTGAAAATACTATGCGCAAGTTCAGAAACAGCTTCTTCCTGGCTGTTATCAGGCTGTTGAATGGACTCTAGGGGCAACATGGTGGCTCAATGGTTAGCACTGCTGCCTCACAGCGCTTGGGACCTGGGTTCAATTCCGCCCTTAGGCAACTATCTGTGTGGAGTTTGCACATTCTCCCCATGTCTGCATGGGTTTGCTCTGGTTTCTTCCCACAGTCCAAAGATGTGCAGGTTAGGTGGATTGTCCATGCTAAATTGCCCAGTGCTCAAGGGATGTCTAGATAAGGGGGATGGGTCTGGATGGGATATTCTGAGGGCCAGTGTGGGCTTGTTGGGCCGAAGGGCCTGTTTCCACACTGTAGGGATTTTATGATTCTAGCCTCAAATAATGTAACCTGGATGGCTCTAGGTCTTTTTGATCTGTACATCATTTGCTTGCTGTGATCTGCCTTTACCATTCATATACAAAGCTATTCACTGTATTTCAACACAAGTGACGATAAAATCAATCAATTAAATCAATCAATCAACCTTCTCATCGCATGTATAAATCTCATAAGTCTTCTCTGAACAGCCTCCAAAGTGTTCATGTATTTCCTTTATAAAGGGAGGACAAACCTGTACACAGTATTCGAGATGTGGTCTGTATAACTGAAGCACAACACTCTTCCTTTGATGTTCAATTCCCCCTGTAATAAAGGATAACATTGCATTACTCTTCCTAATAGTTTGCTCTTCCCACGTATTAGCTACTTGTGACTCACTGCCAGCTGGTTTTTCAGAATGTTCTGTTTCACTTTAAATTTAGGAAATATTTTTGAAATGTGACCATCTTGTATGGCTCACCACTCATCATAGAACCCTCACAGTGTGGAAACAGGCTATTTGGCCCACTGGGCCTTCGCTGACCCTCCGAAGAGGATCCCACCCAAACTCACAGCACATCTTCATAACCCTGCATTTCCTAAGGCTAGCCCACCCAGACTGCACATCCCTGGACACTGCGGGAAATTTAGCATGACCGATCCATCTCACCCACACACCTTTGGACTGCGGGAGGAAACCCCTCGCAGACACGGGGAGGATGTGCAAACTCCAAACAGCCTGTCGCCCGAGGATTGAATCAAACCCAGGTCCCTGGCTCTGTGAGGCAGCAGTGCTAACCACTGAGCCACTGTACCTGCCCTCAGTTCAACGGACAAAACAATTCACATTGATGACCAAACAACCTGTTTAGTCAGTAAGAATGATGAATATTGTTCAGGATATTGAAATGATGCCAGAAGACCATCTGTCTAGGAGGGCACTCGAAACCTTTGTTTATCCCAGAGGTGGAACTGCCTCAATGCAAGGTCAGATGAAGCAGCAGCATGCCTGCCTTTCTTTCTAGCTCATTCACAGCATGTGGGCACCACTGGCTGGACCAGCATATATTGTCCATCCCTGATTAGCCAGAGAGCAGCTGAGAGTCAAAAACACTGCTGTGGCCTGGAGTTACATGTAGGCCAGACTGGGAAAAGAGAACAGTTTTTTTTGCACTAAAAGACATCAGTGAATCAAATGTGCTTTTCCTGACAACTGACAACATTCATGGTCATTACTATCCACTTAATTCTAGATTACTACTGAATTTCAATTCTGCCATCTGGCAGGGCAGAACACTGCCTGGGTCTCTGGATTAACTAGCCTAGGGATAGTACCTTGGAGGCATCAACTCCCCTTTCCTCTTCACAAAGAGGAAAAGCAAATGCTTACATTGGCAAAATGCCCTTTCAACAATCTCAGAATATCTTCAAAGCACTTTATAAGTACTTACTTTTACCATGCTAGAGCCTAGCAGATATCACTTTTATTTTGCTTCTGTTTTTCTACAGAGGACAGAAGAAAAACCTCTCAAAATACCTGGATATCAGGGGGTAAAAGAGAGAGGAAATTGATGAAATTATCATCACATGAGAAGCAGTACTGAGCAAACTGGGCTGGCGTTCTTTGGGGCCTGTTAGACCTCACCCTAGGGTCTTAAAATGGCTGCCAGTGAGGTGATGGATGCATTGGCATCATCCCCTTCTTGCCCTGCATGAACCTTCATCTGCCAAACCTTTGTTTGTTTACCACTGATTGTGGTTGGCAATGGCTATGCTAGCATTTCTTGCTTATCTGTAATTGTCAGAGGTCAGGGAAGTGTCCATAAAGCTGCTGTAGATCATAGAATCCCTACAGTGTGGGAACAGGGCATTCAGCCCAATAAGTTCATACTACTCCTCCAAGGAGCAACCTATCCAGTCTCATTCCCCTACCCCTGCATTTCCCATGTCTAACTCACCTAACCTTAACATCCCTGAGTACTCTGGGCAATTTAGCATGGCCAATCCACCTAGCCCACACATCTTCGGACTGTGGGAGGAAACTGGAGCACCCAGAAGAGACCCAAGTAGACATGATGAGAATATGCAAACTCCAAGCAGTTGCCCAAGGCTGGAATGAAACCTGGGTCCCTGACGCTGTGAGGCAGTTATGCTAACCACTGAGCCACCATGCCACCCCAATCTGGAACTGGTGAAGGCCAGACCAGGTGATGATGGCATATTTCCTTCTCTGAAGGACCATTGGTGAAGCAGATGGGCTTTCAATGGTCATACGGTCACCATTGGACTAGCTTTATCGATTCCAGATACTTGTAGCATTCCACGTATCTAAAGCATTCACTAGGACCCAAACTATTGTCCCCAGAACACCAATGTAGGAGCACCTTGCTGGTGACCTTACCAATGCACTACTGTTTCCCCATCTTCTACCGCCTAAACCACATGGTCTGCTTCCAAGTTCACCCCAGCTTAAAAAGGAGGGCGATCTCCCAATTAAGACAGAGAAACATGAGAAGTTTTGTTTCTCAATGAGAGGATCATTAGTCTGCAGAATTCTCTTCATCAGAGACCAGTGAAGGTATGGGTTGCTGAATATTTTAAAGACTGAGTTAGATAGATTCTTGGCTGTCAAAGGAGTCATTGTCTGTTGGTCATAGACAGGACAGTAGTGACCATTATCAGGTCAACCATGGATTTATCAAATGGCAGAACAGACTCAAAGGGCTGAATGGCCCAATCCTTCTCCTGATGGTCATATACATGCTCATGGGCGACCTCAAGTGAGGTGCTATACCAAAGTAATCTCTGCACAGCAACAAACAAGTCTCAAATCATCAATGTCAATGAGTAAATAACACTTTCAGAGAGTTACTTGCAGTGGTGGAAATCTGAAACCAAAGGTGAAAAATACAGAAATACTCAGCCTTGCAATCAGAATTCATCTGAAACATTAATCCACAAAACTGCTGAGCACTGCCTGCATTCTTCACTCTTAGGTCATTTTTCAACCGCCTTCCCATTTGAAAAGGACTCACCCCTTAATGTATGTGACAGAACACGAACGAACTTTACAATCTTCAGGCTGAAAGGAGAAAACTGAAACCTTGGTGCCTTCGGATCATTAGCATTCACAGAGTACAATCTGTGTGCATCACGATTAATGTCATTAGCATCAAAGCACTGACATTGAAATTGATGTTTAGGGAGACTAATGAGGAAATGCTGATGCTGTTAAATCCCAGGAGGAAGTGGCATTTATGAAAGGCACCACAAATCTATAGTGAGTTTCCATCTTACACCATTGGCATGTGTCAATTATATTCCTGTTATAACAAGTGCATTTGTTGTTTCATATTTCCTCAACCTTGGTTCATTTGAACTGAAGAACAGTGTTAGCACAGAACTTCAATATTGAACTGTTACACGCAGTTTTGTGGGAGCTGAAGAACAGAATTAGGATGTTCAGCCCATCCAGTATCCTCTGCCGTCCGGCCCATCAACTCTGCACTCTCATTCAAAGAGATTGTGCCTGATCTGATCATTTTCAACCCCACTTTCCTGCCTCACTCCCATTAACATCATTTTCCTCACTGATGATTAAAAATCTGCCTATCTCAGCCTTGAATATATTAATGGCCCAGTCTTGATAGTGGTAAAGAATTTCATAGATTCTCTACCGTGTGCAAGAAGAAATTCCTCCACATTTCTGTCTTAAATGTCCAACGCTTACTCTGAGATTATGACATCTGGTCGTAGACTCTCCCACAAAGGGAGAAAGCCTTTCCGTATCTACCCTGTCAAGTTGTTGTTTGTTTCAACAAGGCTAATTCTCATTCTTTGAAATTCCAAAATGTACAATCTAGTCAGCCCTCCCCCATATGACAGTGCTTCCATACCTGGTGGCAGCCTCTAGAATACCCTCTGGAATGTCTCCGATACCAGTGCACCCTTCTGCCCAGTTTCAGAGCTAGTAGGAACTGCAGATGCTGGAGAATCTGAGATAACAAGGTGTAGAGCTGGATGAACACAACAGGCCAAGCAGCGTCAGAGGAGCAGGAAGGCTGACGTTTCAGGCTTAGACCCTTTGTTCACTCTGGTAAATGTGAAATGATGCACTTTGGAGAAGAAACTATGACAGGAAAGTACTCAATGCTTGGCAGGACATCAGGAAATTCAGAGGAACAGATGGGTTTTGGTGTGTTTGTCTACAGATCCCCGAGGGTGACAGGTCAGGTTAATAAGGTAGTTACGAAGATATATGGGATGCTGGCCTTTATCAGTCGTGGTGTAGATTACAAGAGCAGGGAGGTAATTTTGGAGCTGTACATAGCTTTGGTTAGGCCATGGCTAGAGTAGCATGTGCAGTTTGGGTCACAGGGAGAATGTGATTGCACTGGAGAGGTGCACATGAAATTCAGGATGTTACATGGGTTGGAACATTTCAGTGACGAAGTGACGCTGGATAAATTCCTAGTTGTTTAGTTTCGTTTCAAGCAGAGAAGGTTGAGGGGAGACCTGATCGAGGTATGTAGGAATATGATGGGGCATGGACAGGGTGGACTGCCATGCTCCTCAGGTGACAGGTCAGTAATGAGGGGGCATCTTTTTAAAGTGAAAAGCAGGAGGTGTAGAGGGGATTGAGGAAAGTGTTTTCGCCTAATGTGTGGTGGGGGACTGGAATGCAGATAGCTGAGGGATGTAACCTCTCTACCTTTAAAAAAACACCTGGATGTGCATTTGAAGTGTCATAACATTTGAGGCAATGAGCTTATTGTGGGAAAGCCAGACTTTAAGAAAATTTACACATCAGATGTGGGTGTCACTGGCTGAACCAGTATTTATTGCTCACCTGTAATTGTGCCAGGGCACCAGTTAAGATTCAACCACATTGCTGTGGGCCTGGAGCCATGCTTAGTTGTGACCAGGGTTGGATAGCAGATATCCTTGCCTAAGGGACATCAGTGAGCCATTACAGATACCAGTTTCAAGCTGATTCCATTCACTCTGTGTGATATAAAGAAAGGCTCAAAGGCTATGGTGCCCGGCAATGATCAGACAATAGTACCAAAGGAACAAAAACAAAGCTGCTGGAAAAGCTCAGCAGGTCTGGCAGCATCTGTGAAGGAGAAAAAAAAGTTAACGTTTCGGGTCCGGTGATCCTTCCTCAGAAATGCAGGCTAGCTAGATTAGCCATGGGAAATGCAGGGTTGTGGACATAGGGTCAGTGACTCAGCCTGGGTGGCATGCTCTCCACAGGGTCAACACTGAAACAGTGGAATTGATGTTCAAGTTAGATAATGCGTCTTTTGACAACGGGGACCTCTGGAAGCTGTCAGGTTCGTCTTCCCCGTTTTTCTTTTCCATCAGGTTTACTCAATAACCCAAAGTATTCTAACAATGGAACATTTGTCACATGTACCTGAGTACAGTGAAAGGTTTTGTATTCAGTACAGCAGATCATAAGATACGGAGACACTAAGATCATAGAGCGATTGAACAGAGTGAGGAAGAGAACATTATTTGTAATTTTCACACACTTAGAATTGATGTTTACAAGTGCAGAACAATTGTTAAAAAATTGAGAAGATTTGCTGTAGAGAGCACACAAAGAGTCACTTGTCTGTTTATATGCCGAATGTTCCTTCTTAAACTACACTACAAAACATACAGCAAAAATCTATCCATGCAATACTTATAATCATAAGTGAATGTTTTTGCATAGACTTTTGTGAAGATCAGACCAGGACATGTGATAAGCTTATTCTGTCCCAACCTCCAGTCATTGAGCAGATGGACCCTTCTCCAATCTCACTTACTTTGCTGTGGGACAAGTGTTTTGTTATACATGCTTTCCATAAAGAGAAGCTGTGCATTTATACTGCTCAGTCTCCAGCAAATGATCCATTTGACCACTGGTAAACATTACAAACATATCATCTACCACATACAGTTTAATTAATTCATTCATTTATTTGATGTCTCCCCAGAAAGAGGCTTATCTCTTGCTTTGAACGAACCTTAACCTCAACTTTAGCTTCCTCGCACTTTTCATCATTTTTATGTCATCCAGTTTGATGTTTGCTCAACACAATTCTACAACAAACTCAAATTCAGCTGATAAATTGTCCACATTATCACACCTGATTCACTGTGTCTATTTTAAATAAAGCTTCAGCTTTCCCACATTTACTGTGATATTTCAGCCCGTTACTGCTGAGTCACAATGCTTGATGTAAACACATACACACTGCTTCAGTGAAACACAGAAACTCTGTAAAATCAGTGATCTTTCTAATCATTAGGACATTGCCAGGCTTCATTTGTTTTCTCCTCATTTCATTTAATCTCAGTTTGACTAACACAATAAATTTTAGGTTACTGTCTACAGCTCCAGGTCTGTAGGGTTAACTACCCTTCTCTACCCTAACAAAACTATAAATGGAAATTGTATCAAAAGCCTCGAAAGTCTGCAGCAGTGGTTCCTGTATCAAATCCAGGGGGTCAATGGAGGGATGGCTGAACCAATGTAATTGCCTCCATGTAACTCCATTTATCACTCCAAGGTCCAGCGACTTGAGACTATGGGGTTGAAAGGCAACGGGAGGGGAAGGAGAAGGTGGCCAATTCTCCACCCAAAAATGTATCCTCACTCGAGGAAAACATATGGGTCCAAGATTGGGCTCCTCAGACATCTGACAGCTCATGTAGTCAGACAGGCACTACTCTCAGTTTCAAAGGGCTGTTGCCAAAGCCATTCTCCTTATCAATGTTAAACCCGCTGAGTATCTAAATCACTCCTCAGGCAGCATTTTCTTCCTTACAAAAGACAAGTGTTCATTTAATACAACAAAGTGTGAAGCTGGATGAACACAGCAGGCCCAGCAGCATCTCAGGAGCACAAAAGCTGACGTTTCGGGCCTAGACCCTTCATCAGAGAGGGGGATGGGGAGAGGGTTCTGGAATAAATAGGGAGAGAGGGGGAGGCGGACCGAAGATGGAGAGAAAAGAAGATAGGTGGAGAGGAGAGTATAGGTGGGGAGGGGATAGGTCAGTCCAGGGAAGACGGACAGGTCAAGCAGGTGGGATGAGGTTAGTAGGTAGGAGATGGAAGTGCGGCTTGGGGTGGGAGGAAGGGATGGGTGAGAGGAAGAACCGGTTAGGGAGGCAGAGACAGGCTGGACTGGTTTTGGGATGCAGTGGGTGGAGGGGAAGAGCTGGGCTGGTTGTGTGGTGCAGTGGGGGGAGGGGACGAACTGGGCTGGTTTTGGGATGCGGTGGGGGAAGGGGAGATTTTGAAGCTGGTGAAATCCACATTGATGCCATTGGGCTGCAGGGTTCCCAAGCAGAATATGAGTTGCTGTTCCTGCAACCTTCAGGTGGCATCATTGTGGCATTGCAGGAGGCCCATGATGGACATGTCATCCAGAGAATGGGAGGGGGAGTTAAAATGGTTCACGACTGGGAGGTGCAGTTGTTTATTGCAAATCGAGCGGATGCGTTCTGCAAAGCGGTCCCTAAGCCTCCACTTGGTTTCCCCAACGTAGAGGAAGCCACACCGGGTACAGTGGATACAGTATACCATATTGACAGATGTGCAGGTGAACATCTCCTCCCTACCTCCCCACCTATACTCTCCTCTCCACCTATCTTCTTTTCTCTCCATCTTCGGTCCGCCTCCCCCTCTCTCCCTATTTATTTCAGAATCCTCTCCCCATCCCCCTCTCTGATGAAGGGTCTAGGCCCGAAACGTCAGCTTTTGTGCTCCTGGGATGCTGCTTGGCCTGCTGTGTTCATCCAGCCTCACATTTTGTTATCTTCACAATTTGTTATCTTGGATTCTCCAGCGTCTGTAGCTCCCATTATCTCTGTTCATTTAATACCTCAGCTACACCCTTGATGCCAAGCATAAATTCCCTTTTTGGTCCTGAACTATTCCCAGGCCACCGTTTCACTCTTTAGCAAGCACTTTCTAATGAGAATGACTGTCAAACTAGGAAATTCCATGTCTCTGGTCATGGCTTCAGCAGGCCCCGAGTGGATGATGAGCTCAATCCTAGAGCCGCATCTCTGACTGTGGATTTTTCAGGTGTTTCTGGGAGGCTGAATTGATCCTTTGCCTTGAGATCATTGGCATTCCTTTCTTCAGTTCCCTTTCTGTACTTTCTCATGCAGAATTTTGTCCCTACACACAGGAGTTTCCCTCAAATCCATTTCTTCTGAATGATGGTGCTACCTGCTTTTCACTATTGAAAAGCTTTTGGGATTACTGCTGACTGTCTTATAGTGGCTGGGCTAATATATGTCCTTATGTTCTGCTCTATCAACAACTAAAGGCATTTCACTTCATTATAATCACATGTCTGGAATTCTTTTTCACAAAGTCTTCCTTCATCTCTACCTTCTTTCAAATTAGTCTTCACTCTTTGTCAAGATCTTTTTTCTAAAATTTTATGCGTTACCAACTCCCTGATCTGCATTTTCCCCAACTCCTTGTATAGTTTGTATTGCTCTCTGATGAAGGGTCTAGGCCCGAAACGTCAGCTTTTGTGCTCCTGAGATGCTGCTTGGCCTGCTGTGTTCATCCAGCCTCACATTTTATTATCTTGGATTCTCCAGCATCTGCAGTTCCCACTATCTCTGATACTATTTTAACCTCACTGCGAAGCCTCTTCCAGGGATGCCTAACCTGAAGAAGTTACCCTCCTCCCTCCAGACCAACCTGAGGGAATCTCTCTCCCATTGCAACTCTCTTGTAATCTCTTTGGCCTTGAAACTGCTCGACCATGTCCTGAAGCAAACCAGGTCCCACAGCCACATCACCTTCCTCAGCACCTGCCTATGGAACCAGATCATCCCCAAGGGACTACAGTCCACATTTCAGATTTCTAATTTGGCCCCAACCGTGAATACCTCTACACCCAGAATATTCAGAGCCTTCAGAAGTGTTTCTCCCTGCGAGTCCTGAAACAGACACTCGCAGCCATGCACCGGCACCTCCACACACTGCAATCCAGCCTGCCCCAGCTCAGAGCCTCCCTCTCCCAGACCTGCAAAGGACCCCTGCTGTTTTTTATCCTCCGCAGGATCCACAGACTGAACACCCAGTTCCACTCAGCTTTACTGGACACCAAAAATCGTAAGTACAACCAACTCACGGGCCCCTGCCACCCACAACAGCAGTCCTGCGCCTCCCAAATCCCGCGTCTGTCCCTGCCCCTCCCCCACCATGCACCCGCCGCCATTGACCATGAGGACACGGCCGGAGACCCCACCGATGACGTCACATCCGCCACCGCCGGGCACAGAACTTCCGGAACCGCTGCTGCAGTCACCACCTCCACTTCCAGGTACAACACCCCACACACCACCCTCACCTCAGCTGCTGCCGCCCACCCCGATCCTCCCACCGCCGACGGAACCCCGCCCACGGCCAACGCCGACGGAACCCCGCCCACGGCCGACGCCGACGGAACCCCGCCCACAGCCGATGACCTCATCGCTCCGCCCACAACCTCCACAGCCAGCAACCCCAGAGGAGACAGCCACACTGAACCCTGCCGCATCTTCACCATCCCCCCAGACCTCCCACTGACTGAGGACGAACGGTCAGTCCTTAGCAAGGGGCTCACCTTTGTCCCCCTACAACCACACATCAACGAATACCAGTCACAATTGGACATAGAGCAGTTTTTCCACCGTCTTCGCCTCCATGCTTACGTCTTCAACCGGGAGCCTAACCCTCCCTCCACTGACCCCTTCACCCGCTTCCAACACAAGTCCTCCTCCTGGACACCACCCCCAGGCCTCCTACCCTCCCTCGACCTCTTCATCTCCAACTGCCGTCGAGACATTAACCGCCTCAACCTCTCCACCTCTCTCACCTACTCCAACCTCTCCCCTGCAGAACGGGCAGCCCTCCGCTCCCTCCGCTCCAACCCCAACCTCACCATCAAACCCGCAGACAAGGGTGGCGCAGTGGTAGTATGGCGCACTGACCTCTACATCGCCGAGGCCAGAAGCCAACTCTCCAACACCACCTCCTACCGCCCCCTCGATCATGACCCCACACCCGAGCACCAAACCATCATCTTCAACACCATTCATGACCTCATCACCTCAGGGGACCTCCCACCAACAGCCTCCAACCTCATTGTTCCCCAACCCCGCACGGCCCGTTTCTGTCTCCTTCCCAAAATCCACAAACCTGCCTGCCCTGGTCGACCCATCGTCTCAGCCTGCTCCTGCCCCACCGAACTCATCTCCACCTATCTGGACTCCATTTTCTCCCCTTTGGTCCAGGAACTCCTTACCTACGCCTGTGACACCACCCACGCCCTCCACCTCCTCCAGGACTTCCAATTCCCTGGCCCCCAACACCTCATCTTCACTATGGACGTCCAGTCCCTATACACCTGCATTCCGCATGCAGATGGCCTCAAGGACCTCCGCTTCTTCCTGTCCCGCAGGCCCGACCAGTCCCCCTCCACCGACACCCTCATCAGCTCTCTGATGAAGGGTCTAGGCCCGAAACGTCAGTTTTTGTGCTCCTGAGATGCTGATTGGCCTGCTCTGTTCATCCAGCCTCACATTTTATTACCTTGGATTCTCCAGCATCTGCAGTTCCCACTATCTCCTTGTATAGTTTATTTGGTAATGGCTAGGACAGTTTCAGGAAAGACTTTTACTGGTATCTCAGAAAGGTTAGACATGCTTATTTCATACTGCTATCACCTTGGGAATATATATCGAACCATGAATGTGCTAACTTGGCTCGCTGAATAGTTAGATATAACTACAATGTTTCGGAAAAGAAGTGTTGAGCATTGAGATTTCTTGTAACAGATTTGGTTATTCTTCAGCAAGAGGGTGTTCAATCTGTGGAACTCATTGCTACAGAAGGCTATGGAGGCCAAGTTATTTAAGATGGAGATAGATTGGTCCTTGATTGCTAAGGGCACCAAGATTTACAGGGAGAAGGTAGGACAATGGGTTTAAGAAATATATCAGCCATAATCAAATGGCAGAAAATACCTGATGGGCTGAATGGCCAAATGCTGCTGCTATGTCTTATGATCTCATGGATCATCTTCAGTACCATAACAACACATCGCATTTCCTTAGACATCACCGGCCAAACTCATGACTTCTACCATCAAGAAAGACAAGGACACCAGATACACCATCACCTCCAAATTCTTCTCCAATTCACTCACTGTCCCACTGTTTCTTCAGCATCACTGGGTCAAAATCCTGGAATTTCTTCCGTAAGGACATTGTGAGCCTCTCTACAGCAAATGGACTGCGGTAGTTCAAGAAGGCAGTTCACCACCACTTTCTCAAGGGGCAACTAGGAATGGGCAAGAAATGCTGGTCAGTTGGCAATGTCCACTTCCCATGAATGAATAAAACTATCGATCAAAGAGCGATGCATCTATGGAATTCTCTACCCAACCAGTGTGGTTAATTCCGGGACATTGAGTAAATTTAGGGAGGAGATAGAGAGATTTTTAATTAACAATGGGTTGAAGAATTATGGAGAGCAGACAGGAAAGTTGAGTGGAGGCTGAGTTGAGATTGGCTGTGATCGTGTCAAATGATGGGCCAGGCTTGAGAAGCTGAATTGTGCCCTCCTGCTCTTAGTCCTTACGTTAATCTTCACAAGCATATTGCCAGAATTGACAGGCTGTGCGTTACAGGAAAGATTAAACAGATTCTTTTCTTTCAAAAAAAACCACTGAGAGATAACCCAATTGGGATCTTTAAGGTCATGAAAAGATGGATTCGAGTCGGCACAGGGAAGATATTTCCACTTGTAGCGGAAACCAAACATATGGCTGATGCCTACCAGATAGGTGCGAATAAAAACCAATCAGGAATTCAGAGTGAACATCTTTAATCGGAGAATGGTGAGATAGAGAACCCATGATCATAGGGAGTTGTAGAAGGAAATAGCGGAGATGCACTGAAGAAGAAGGTGGTTAATTACGTGTGATAATAAACAATATAACATCATATTATTGACATAACCTGAGCGCAGGAAATAAATGTATGTACGCAATTGGGCCCAATCTTCAAATGCAACCTCATACTAAATCAAAATGCTACCTGCTAAGACAGGATTTGAGGACTAGTTATCAGACTATCAGTCTGTCATAATTAGAACCAGGGCCAGGTGGATCCATTGACTATGACACCCTTGATTTGGGGTTGTTAACCTGTACCAATCAGGGATCCTTGGCTGACAGATATAAGCAAGACATTCAGAAGGCCTCTTCAGTCTAGGGACTGGTTTTGAGCTACTGGTCACAGCCCATGTATGGTACATAATATAAATAAAGAGTGACTTTGTGATGGAAAACAGGCCTCTGTGCAGTTGTTTCACAGCCTAAGCCTCATGATTACCAGCACTATAACATTCTCATTTTACCACTAACTCTCATACGTAGTTAGCAAAGATGTGTGTGAGATGCCTGGGGTGTTTGCTCCAATGCTATTGGGCTGAATGGCCTGTTTCACTGCATGTTCTACAGTGTTCAATGTAATGTAAAAATTAAGCATGATACTGGAACACAGTGGCTTGGAAGGGTTTGAATGCACAAAAAGGCTGTTGGAATTGAATTCGGGAAATTGATGTGACCCAGCAAAGGTTAATGGCAATTGCTGTCTATTTTAACAAATAGTGCCAGACCCATGAGTAAAGAAGGAGCTCAGAAACATCACTGTGTGGAGAAAACACCAATTAAATACCAAATAAAACACAACAAATATCCTTTGCAAAGACAATAAGACTAAATGAAATGGAATGCAGAATCCACCTGGCATCAGAGATAACCATTGGATTGAACAGAAATGGCACCTTTGTTAATTAAGTTGGAAAGATGCTGATCATTAATCTTTAGGGAGCATCTCCAATTTGTATTACAAAAAGCCACTCTTTTGTTCAGTATGAAAGAGGGAAATAAATAACCCATTCTAATTCACTTGCAAATGCAAATCTCAATAACAATTGCACATTTGAGCACTTCTTCAGCCTTGGTACTTCAATAATCTGTGCTTTGTTCTGAGTGAGTTGTGCTGAAAGAGACGTAGAAACAATTTTGCCGATTCTCTGGAGAGACACATGAGTGAAACATAAAGTTACGTGATTGTTTTGATAAGGAACCTAAAATGGATTTGATAAAAAGAGGTCATGACTTTGTCTTGCTTTTCCATTGAAACTCCAGAAGAACTAAACTTTCGAATGGTATTTGATATAATCTTACGGGGAGTGATTTGTTAAAGGGATTATGCCAGTGAACTGTGAAGTGAAATTAGATGGGAAATTGATTGGATAATAAAAACCAGGGCTAGTTAGAAATAAAGGATTCACATGGCAGAATGGATTGAGGTTAATGTCCTCCAGGGATCAATGTTTGACTTTACGTTTTCACAACCTACACGATCAATCTTGGACGTGTAGATTATCAAAGATACTTGTAAGGTGACCACTGTTACAAATTGTATGGGAGGATGAAATGTGTCGTGGCAACTGAGAACATCTGGGGCTAAGATGGACAGTAATTACTTCACTCCAAAGCTCACGGGTCTTTGGATGTCTCTGCCCCAGGAGTTGTGGACGTTCAATCGTTTTGTATATTTAAGGCTGAGATAGATTTTTTTGGCCTGACAGGGAATGTAGAGATTTGGGGGTGTGGGACGGTGAGTAGAGTTAAAGCCTTCGATCAGCTGTCATCCTGTTGCATGGTGAAGCAGGCTTGACGGGCTGAATGGTCTGCAGCAGGTCCCATTCCTTAGTTCCTGTAAGATTCTATGAGCCATGTGCAAAGATTCAGCAGCTGCATGCAGTGCAGAAAAATAAAAATGCAACAACATTGATTGCACGAAAACTAAACATTATTATCCATCGAGATATAATCTTAAAGGAAACCAAGGGTGAAACAATTGGATTCTGGCATTGAGAATGGATTGTTTTATGAAAGCAGGTGGCATGGTGTGACTCTTATGGCACTCTGGTAGTGTCCCTACTTCTAAAATAGGAGGCCTAGATTCGAGTTTCACGTGCCCAGGAGGTGTGTAATAACTTGTTTGAAAAGGCTGATTAGGGGTAAAAATCCACAGAAGGGGGTACTCAAAAGGCCAGCAAGTAAATATCATTGCTGATAACTTCAAACCAAACCCAATTACTATTGTTACAGAGATAGTAGGAACTGCAGATGCTGGAGAATCTGAGATACACAGTGTAGAACTGGATGAACACAGCAGGCCAAGCAGCATCAGAAGAGCAGAAAACTTGACGTTTCGGGTCGAGACCCTTCTTCAGACCTTCTGCAGAAACGTCTCAACCCAAAACATTAGCTTTCCTGCTCCTCTGATGCTGCTTGGCCTGTTGTGTTCATCCAGCTTCACTCCGTGTTATCCCAATTACTTTGTATCGAGTTTTAACTCCTGCAGCGTATTCGCTGCTACAATGCAGGAAGCAGGATCATCAATACGTGCACAGCAAGCTCCCACAAGCAAAAATGATCAAATGATCCCCTGGCTGACCAATAACAAGGCTAACTTGACTGCTGTTTTTGATTCACGCCAAGAATGATAATATTCTAATTTTTGAAATGTGTATTATGTCATTCTGTAGCTGGGCATTCATGAAAAAGCACAGAGCAGGTGGTTCAAAAGCAACAGCTAACAGCCAGATAGACTGATTTCACTCAAGGAGATAGCAAGAACTGCAGATGTTCGAGTCAGAGTCACTGCAGTGTGGAGCTGCAGGAACACAGCAGGTCGGGCAGCATCAGAGCAACAGGTGTGTAAGATCATAACATTGACTTTCCCGCTCCTCTGATGCTGCCCCACACCGATTTTGCCTCAGTAAGGTGTTGAGAAAAGAAGTAATTGACTGAAGGGGACGTGGGTGAGTGTGGCTCGCTGCCAAGACAGATGCAGGCACAGTAGCTTTGGCTGAAACTAAGTCATAGGAATGTACAGCACAGAAGTAGATCCTTCGGTCCAACTCGTCCATGCCGACCAGATATTCAAAATTAATCTCGTCCCATTTGGCCCTACCTATTCATGTACCTATCCTTTTAAATGTTGTGATTATACAAGTCTCCACCACTTCCTCTCGCAGCTCGTTCCGTACACACAACACCTTCTGCATGAAAAACTCACCCCATAGCTTCCTTTTAAATATTTCCCCTCTAACCGTAAACCTAATCCTCCTAGTTTTGGACTCCCTGCACTGGGTTCCCTGCACTACCTATTCAATCTGTCCCTATAACTCAGTGCCTCCAAATCCAGCAACATCCTTGTAAATCTTTTCTGAACATCCTTCCTATAGCAGGGAGACCCAAATTGAAAGCAATCTTCCTAAAGTGGCCGAGCTAATGTCTGAAGAAAGGTCTAGGCCCAAAATGTCAGCCTTCCTGCTCCTCTGATGCTGCTTGGCCTGCTGTGTTCATTCAGCTCTACACCTTGTTATCTCGGATTCTCCAGCATCTGCAGTTCTACTATCTCTCTAGCCAATGTCCTATACAGCTGCAGCATGGCCTCCCAACTCCTGTACTCAAAGCACTGACCAGTAAAGGCAAGTTTACCAAGTATTATCTTCACTATTCTGTCTACCTGAGACTCCACATTCAAGGAACTATGAACCTGCATCCTAATATAATGAAAGATCAGTTCAGAGAGCAGTTCAGTCAGGAGATAACATTGGTATGGGTGAGGGTTTCAGTAGTAGATGGGGTGAGGAAGGTTCGTGAAACCTGAAAATACAACGCCAGAAGTAGACAGATTTGGTGATGCTTTTGCTTTATTTTTTCACAAGATACAGACATTCCTGATGCCATACTTCTGGTTACCAACCACTGTTTGTACTTGAGGTAGTTTCCTGCCACCAATGATCTTTTCTATTCTGGCGATATGGTAATGACAATGATAGAGGACAGACCAGCCGAGAGTCTGAACAAGAAGAGGCATTTATCTTGCATAACAAGGTGTAAACTGATAGCAAGAGATACAATGAACATTAACTACTTAAGCATAATCACAATGATCAGGAACCAGATAGATCCATTGGCACCATGGGCAAGTTTGATCATTTCTCCATCCAGAAAGTATGGGACATTTTCAGATTGAGTGGATCTAATGCCACTTCACCATTAACTGTTTCAGAACTATGGCTTTACACAAGATTTCCTCAAAGCTTTCCCTCCCTGAGTTAACATTTTTACATGAAGAAATAGAACTGATTTTGTTTATCGCATCTCCTGCCAAATCTCTGGCTTTACGAGTTCAGGAGTTTGTGCTCTTCTTATGGAATGCAGGTGGTATTGACAGATGGTGTAATTCCTGATGACGCTGACACTCGGTCTGTAATCTTACCTGGATGACACTTCATCTCCCAATTTTCCTGCTCAAGTGATATACTTCTTGCTATTTCAGTGAATCACCCCACAGCATCATCCAGGGGACCTGTCATCTCACAAACGTCCATCATGCCCACTATTACAAGTATTTTCTTACTTTTTATATCTGGATTTCTGGACTAGACAGTTATGTTCGGATTTAATTAAGTATTCTATTTTTTTTGCAGGATTGTGAAAATTCAGACTAGGTAATTTATTCAGTTTGACTGTATCTTGAGTCTGGACATTAGTCTATTTGTGGAGTTGTAAATGGCTCATCTTCATTTTGTTCTGAACCTTTCTAATTTTTTTTTAAACACTCATGATATATATTCCCCAACCGTTGAGAAGGTGGTTGCGAACTGCATTTCTGAGCTGATTCAAGCTGAGATACATTGGTTTGTGACTTGAAATCACTGATTAGGTTGCATGTTTTCGTGCTTGCTGCATGTATGTTCATCTATGGAGGGGCATGTGACCATTCTACTGTTATCCCACTCTCCCCTCAACCTGATCCCAATAATAAGGAGGGCCGAATGAGGAGCTCACTGGCCTGGCCACCTGCTGAGAACATAGAACATAGAATATAGGACATAGAACACAGAACAGTACAGCACAGTGTAGGCCCTTCAGCCCACAATGTTGTGCCAACCTACTATCCTACTCTAAGATCAAACTACCCTGCATACCCTACATTTTACTATCATCTGCGTGCCTATCCAAGAGTTGCTTGAAGGTCCCTAAAGTATCTAACTCCACTACCACCGCTGACAGTGCATTCCACATGCCCATCACACTCTGGGTGAAGAACCTACTTCTAACATCTCCCCCATACCTTCCTCCAATCACATTAAGATGTGCCCTCTCATAATAGTTATTTCCGCCCTGGGAAAAGGTCTCTGACTATCCACTCTATCTGTGCCTCTCATCATCTTATACGCCTCTATCAAGCCACCTCTCACCCTTCTCTGCTCCAATAAGAAAAGCCCTAGCTCCCTCAACCTTTCCTTGTAAGACCTGCCCTCTATTCCAGACAGCATTCTGGTAAATCTCCTCTGAACCCTCTCCAAAGCTTCCACATCTTTCCTACAAGGTGGTGACCAGAACTGAAGACAATATTCCAAGTGTGGTCAAACCAGGGTTTTATTGAGCTGCAGCATAACCTCATGGCTCTTAAACTCAATTTCCCTGCCAATAAAAGCCAACACACCATATGCCTTCTTAACAACCCTATCAACTTGAGAGGACCACAAGATTTCTCTGTTTCTCCACACTGCCAATAATCCTGCTTATAATCTGCATTCAAATTCAACCTTCCAAAATGAAGCACACCACACTTTTCCAGGTTGAACTCCATCTGCCGCTTCTTTGCCCAGCTCTGCAACCTGTCAATGTCCTGTTACAATCTATAACAGCCCTCCACGCTGTCCACAACTCCACCAACCTTCGTGTCATCAGCAAACTTACTAATGCAACTGTCCACTTCCTCTTCCAAGTCATTTATGACGATCACAAAGAGCAGAGGTCACAAAACAGATCCCTGCGGTACACCACTGGTCACCGAGCTCCAGGCTGAATACTTACCATCTACTACCATCCTCTGTCTTCTATTGGATAGCCAATTCTACATCCAGACAGCCAAAATTCCCTGAATCCTATGCCTCCTTACTTTCTGAACGAGGAATCTTATCAAATGCCTTGCTAAAGTCCATATGCATCACATTCACTGCTCTATCTTCATCAATGTGTTTTGTCACAACCTCAAAGAATTCAATAAGGCTTGTGAGGCATTACTTGCCCCCCACAAAGCCATGCTGACAATTTCTAATCAAACTGTGCTTTTCCAAATAATCGTCAATACTATCTCTCAGAATCTCTCCAATAATTTGCACACCACAGAAGGGGCTGTAATTTCTCACCATGCTGAGAGTCTGTATTTTCTTGTTTTTATTCATTCCTACTTCCTTTGCATTCTTCAACGATTATGTCTGATTTCAGCTTCACAAACCTTACATATGCTTCCTTTTTCTTTTTGACTAAACTTTCAATATTTCTTGTCATCCAGGGTTCTCTGGAGCTCACCGCTTTATCTTTCATTATCACAGGGATAGGTTGGTCCTCAGCTCTGATCAATTTGTCTTGAAGAAGACTCACACATGTCAGTTGTGGATTTACCCTCAAACAGCCTCTCCTAATTTAATTTCTCCAGTTCATGCCTGATACTGTTGTAATTAGCCTTACCCTAATGCAACACTTTCATGTGAAGATCAATCTTTTCCTTACCCACAACTACCTTAAAACTTAGAACATTGTGACCAGGCTCTAAACTCATTTGCGTTAATTGTTATGCTCATTCCATAGAATAAATATACTTCAGATTACCATTAACTTGACCCTGCCTGTTCCTCCTTTTATACTGACTTGACTTAGCCTCTACCTTCACCTCAAGCACAGTTCATAGAGTCATCCAGCCAGAGAGCTGTTTCCTTCAGGAATAATCGAGGCACAGGAGCGATGGATGAGAACTCTATATTAGGGAACTTGTAATGGTAAGGATTCCTTTGCAGTTTGTTTCAAAGATTTTTAGACGGTCAATTTTTCCACATGTGTTCAGCAGAGAACAGGGAAGCACTCACAATGCCAGACATAAAAATGCAGGTCTTAAATATTCAAGCTACTGTTTGAAGTAAACACTGTAATTGTTTCAGTATGCTTTGTAAGGTACACTCAAATAGCCAAATTAGACTATAGAAGCTGTCTGGACTCCTTCAGAGCCAAGAAGTCTATTACTGGAAGCATGTTTAATTCATGTAATGCTGGAAGGAATGGTACTAGATCATTTGAAAGGGAAAATGATGCTTTAAGATGCCCACTTATGGAGACCAATGTCTACTTATTTTTACTGTTTTGTGTTCCTGGCTTAAAAGGAATCCTTTATCTTCTGCTTATCAGAATTAATACAAGAAAGCAAGCTTTCCAGCAAGGACAATAATTTTAAATAATTTTCATTTTTAATATTTGTTTAATAATGTTCGTGATTTCTAATGTGCAGGAGAAATTCACCCGAGATCCGAAAGCCACAGCTTCCAAACACAAGACTAGTTCCATCGAAAAGGAAATGGGCAACAGGTACATGGGAACACCACCCCCTGCAAGTCCCCCTTCAAGTCACTCACCATCTTACTTGGAAATATATCGGCCTTCCTTCTGCGTTGTTCTGCCAAATCCTGGAATTCCGTCCCTAACAGCATTGTGAGTCAACATATATCACATGGACCACAGTAGTTTAAGAAGACAGATCTCCACCACCTTCTCAAGGCCAACCGGAGATAGGCAATAAATGCTGGACCAGCCAGTGACACCCATGAGTGAATAAAAAAAATAATGAAAAGGTTGCTGACTGATTGTTCAAAGAATCGCTATGATTGAAGCAACAAGGAGCTATAGGTTCAATGAACTCCTGGATAATCCAAAAGATGCCAAGCTTGAACATGTTTGTTTAGTTAGTAGAGAATGGATGCATGCAGATGAGTTGAAGTTACCATTATTCAGCCTAAGTGTTTCTTTTTCTCATGTGATATGCTTTGGATGTTAAAGTGTGACCCTATTTGTCTGCTCAGGTGGATGTGAAAGATCCCATGGCACCATTTGGAAGATCAGGGGCCCTGTCCCTTATGTTTTGGCCAACACGTCTTCCTCCAACAATATCCCAAAGTAAGAGATCTGGTCATCAACACATTGCTGAATCCTGTATTGCACAGGTTGGTTACAGCATCCCTTATATCCTATGAATACAACCGAATCTTGATCAGATGGGCCAATAGGCTGAGGATTGGCAAATAGAGTTTAATGTGAGGTGCTGCATTTTGGTAAGGCAAATCAGGGCAGGACTTATACACTTAACAGTAAGGTCCTGGGGAGTGTTGCTGAACAAAGAGAACTTGGAGTGAAGGTTCATAGTTCCTTGAAAGTGGAGTCACAGGTAGACAGGACAGTGAAGCAGGTGCTTGATATGCTTGGGTGAGTGATAATGGGAACTGCAGACGCTGGAGAATCCAAGATAATAAAATGTGAGGCTGGATGAACACAGCAGGCCCAGCAGCATCTCAGGAGCACAAAAGCTGACGTTTCGGGCCTAGACTCTTCATCAGAGAGGGGGATGGGGTAAGGGTTCTGGAATAAATAGGGGGAGAGGGGGAGGCGGACCGAAGATGGAGAGAAAAGAAGATAGGTGGAGAGGAGAGTATAGGTGGGGAGGTAGGGAGGGGATAGGTCGGTCCAGGGAAGACGGACAGGTCAAGGAGGTGGGATGAGGTTAGTAGGTAGGAGATGGAGGTGCGGCTTGGGGCGGGAGGAAGGGATGGGTGAGAGGAAGAACAGGTTAGGGAGTCAGAGACAGGCTGGACTGGTTTTGGGATGCAGTGGGTGGAGGGGAAGAGCTGGGCTGGTTGTGTGGTGCAGTGGGGGGAGGGGACAAACTGGGTTCCTCCCACCCACCCTCCTGCAAAAATTCCATCCCCTATTCCCAATTCCTCCGCCTCCGCCGCATCTGCACCTACAATGCGGCATTCCACTCCCGCACATCCCAGATGTCCAAGTTCTTCAAGGACCGCAACCTTCTCCCCACAGTGGTTGAGAACGCCCTTGACTGCATCTCCCGCATTTCCCGCGACACATCCCTCACACCCCGCCCCCGCCACAACCGCCCAAAGAGGATCCCCCTCGTTCTCACACACCACCCCGCCGGACACAGCGCATCATCCTCCGATACTTCCGCCATCTACAATCCGACCCCACCACCCAAGACATTTTTCCATCCCCACCCCTGTCTGCTTTCCGGAGAGACCACTCTCTCCATGACTCCCTTGTTTGCTCCACACTGCCCTCCAACCCCACCACACCCAACACCTTCCCCTGCAACCGCAGGAAATGCTACACTTGCCCCCACACCTCCTCCCTCACCCCTATCCCAGGCCCCAAGGTGACTTTCCATATTAAGCAGAGGTTCACCTGCACATCTGCCAATGTGGTATACTGTATCCATTGTACCCAGTGTGGCTTCCTCTACATTGGGGAAACCAAGCGGAGGCTTGGGGACCGCTTTGCAGAACACCTCTGCTCGGTTCGCAATAAACAACTGCACCTCCCAGTCGTGAACCATTTCCGCTCTCCCTCCCATTCTTTAGATGACATGTCCATCATGGGCCTCCTGCAGTGCCACAATGATGCCACCCGAAAGTTTCAGGAACAGCAACTCATATTCCGCTTGGGAACCCTGCAGCCCAATGGTATCAATGTGGACTTCACCAGCTTCAAAATCTCCGCTTCCCCCACCGCATCCCAAAACCAGCCAAGTTCGTCCCCTCCCCCCACTGCACCACACAACCAGCCCAGCTCTTCCCCTCCACCCAATGCATCCCAAAACCAGTCTAGCCTGTCTCTGCCTCCCTAACCTGTTCTTCCTCTCACCCATCCCTTCCTCCCACCCCAAGCCGCACCTCCATCTCCTACCTACTAACCTCATCCCACCTCCTTGATCTGTCCGTCTTCCCCGGACCGACCTATCCCCTCCCTACCTCCCCACCCATACTCTCCTCTCCACCTATCTTCTTTTCTCTCCATCTTCGGTCCGCCTCCCCCTCTCTCCCTATTTATTCCAGAACCCTCACCCCATCCCCCTCTCTGATGAAGAGTCTAGGCCCGAAATGTCAGCTTTTGTGCTCCTGAGATGCTGCTGGGCCTGCTGTGTTCATCCAGCCTCACATTTTATTATTATGTTTGATATGCTTGCTTTTATTGATCAGTGCGTTAAATATCGGAGTTGTGAGGTCATGCTTCAGGTATACAGGATATTGGTTAGGCCACTTTTGGAATACTGCATGCAATTCTGGCCTCCCTGTTACAGGAAGGATGTTGTGCAACTTGGAAAGGTTCAGAAAAGTTTTGCCAGGATGTTGCTGGGCTTGGAGGGTTTGAGCTGCAGGGTGAGGCTGAATAGACTGGGACTATTTTCCCTGGGGCATCGGAGGCTGAGGTGTGACCTTATGGAGGTTTATAAAAAGGGGCATGGATAGAGTGAATAGCCAAGATCATTTCCCTGGGTTGGGGGTGTCCAAAGCTAGAGAGCATAGGTTTAAGATGAGAGGGGAGAGATTAACAGGGGTCTAAGAAGCAACTTTTTTCAAGCAGTGAGTGATGCACGTATGGAATGAGCTGCCAGAAGAAGAGGTGGAGGTGGGTACAAATGTAATATTTAAAAGGCATCTGAATGGGTATTTGAATAGGAAATGTTTAGAGGGATAATGGCCAAAGGCTGGCAAATGGGACTAGATTTATTTAAGATATCTGGTTGGTGTGGACAAGTTGGACTGAAGTGTCTGTTTCAGTATCTTTCTGATTCTATGACTCTATCTTAACCTTGACAAGAAATACTCCAAAACATTGTGATGTTCATTTTTCATGAAAGGTACGTGGTTTGGACGGGAACTTGCAGCCAAGACACCCCGATCTGGAAGTACAGCGGGAGGTATATACCTTCAGACAGTACTGTGGATGTCCCTACACACCAAGGACTGCAGCAGCTCAAGAAGGCAGCTCACCACCACCTTCTCCATGGCATTCCTGGCAAGATCCAGCCAATGATGCCCACATCCCACGAGCAAATGACTGAAATAAAAGTGAAGGCTTTTCATTCTTTACATGAGCTTGGTGTCAAATATTGTATGGTAGCAATGTTGTGAAACACTTCGGGACATTTCACCTTGTTAAAGGGTAAACATTGGCAACAACATTGAAAAGAAAGCCACCTGTGTGAACCCATTCCCAGTCCTCTGGTTCTGATGCTTGGTGCAAGGATCTTCAAGACAATTCTCCTGTCACTCAGAGATAGTAGGAGCTGCTCATGCTGGAGTCTGAGAGAACGAGGTGTGTAGCTGGATGAACACAGTAGGCCAAGCAGCATCAGAGGAGCAGGAAAGCTGACATTTCAGGTCTGGACCTTTCTTCAGAAATGATTTCTGAAGAATGGTCCAGACCCAAAGCATCTGATTTCCTGCTCCTCTGATGCTGCTTGGCCTACTGTGTTCATCCAGCTCCAAACCTACTTTTCTTAATTCTGCTGTCTCTCCTGGAGAACTCTCCTAAAATATTTCTCTTCATCCCCAACTTCTGAAAGGCTTCAGCTCACACCGGGGGTCACTGCTGGTGCCAGTGATGAGACTTTAACTTCAGTGAAAATTAGGAAGTTCTGAATCTTTTTTACAATCACTGCTTGAATTGTCTAATGATGCAAAAACTGTTCTGATAATGCTGGCATTATAAACAGATTGAGTAGTCACCCACAAGAGTGTTGCAAACCAATTTGCAGCTTGTTAATACATTCCCAAATTTTATTTTTGAATCCTATTTCAAAATTACACTGTACTGCAAATTGTGTTTGAAAAAAAAGAGAAAAATCTGAGATAACACAGTGTGGAGGTGGATGAACACAGTAGCCCAGGTAGCATCAGAGGAGCAGGAAAGTTGACATTTTGGGTCTGCACCCTTTTTCAGAAATCAGGGAGGAGAAAGGAACTCAGAAATAAACAGAGAGAGGAGGGATGGGGCTGGGGAAGGTGGGTGGGATAATGATAGATGAGTGCAGGTGGGGAGTAGTGGGTGTTGGTCAGTGAGGTAAGAGGGGCAGGTAGGTGGGAAAGAAGAAATGCCTGATTACAGTTCAATAGGCATCAACGATCGTGCCCTTTAGCACATTGTAGTCTTGCACTTATATAGACAAGTTCATTGTTATTCATATAGTTTCCAACAAAATGTGGATATGTTTACAGTCATATCACTGTTGCTCAACGTGTTGCTTTCAAACACAAAGTGTTATGACCATTTGGATTGAGTGCCAGAAAATCCTGGCATGAATTAGTACCATTCTGTACTACTGTAGAGATGATGAGGGATTAAGTATTTGTAATAGTGAACAGTTCATAATGATTAGGAGGATCTCTAAATGTTCAGCCAACAATGTGTAGAATGTGTATGAGACAGCAGGAACTGCAGATGCTGGAGAAACTGAGATAACAAGGTGTAGAGCTGGATGAACACAGCAGGCCAAGCAGCATCAAGGAAGCAGGAAGGCTGATGTTTCGGGCCTAGGCTAATTTCTGAAGAAGGGTCTAAGCCCGAAATGTCAGCCTTCCTGCTCCTCTGATGCTGCTTGGCCTGCTGTGTTCATCCAGCTCTACACCTTGTTATTTCTGTATAATGTGCATGTTCACTACAAACACTCACAGGAATAATTATCTCAGTTGCCAAGCTCTCATATTCTGGCTTCCAGTTTGATTAATTTCTTTCTCATGTGAAGAGGTAAGAGAATAAACCATCATGCTTTGCCACTGTAAATAAGTTGTACTTTCTGTTTGATTCTCACTGATGAGATAGCAGTTGTAGCGGCCATTTTCCAGAACCAATAGTCCCTAATTTATTGAACAAAACATTTCTCTGAGCATCAAGTTTTAACAGAGGCGTGGTATACATTATACCATACACTCAGGAGTCAGTTCTCCAGCTGGTTCAACAGGCAGCAGCATCAACAGAGTTGTGGTCTCCTGGGACATTCAGGTCACTGTTGCTGATCCCAAAGTGCAACACATTGAGCCTAGAACACCTTGCAGAAGCCCTGAAGCCCTGCTTGAGACCTAATTTGAACAGGAGATGAGCCCTTAATTAAATAATTTCTTTTTATCCTTCTAATAATTCAAAATAGTGCCAGATTGTGGCAACAAAACATTTTTCACTGTTATTTCTGAGATAGCTGCTGCATGGAGGCTAGTGTCCTATCACTCAGTCACTCTTTATTTATGCATCCACAGTACATAGGCTCTGGCCAGCTAGCTCAGAGCCAGTCTCTCAGGTGAATAGAATCCTTGACCCTCCTGTTTATATCTGTCAGTCAGGGCTTCCTGAATGTAGCAAATTAACAGCCCCAATCAGGGATCTCATACTCAATGAGATTCACCTGGGTAAACTCATTCCAATCACAATACTTCCTAGATAAGTGTAACAATAAAGTCATTCATTCATTCATTCATTCATGCATCCATTAATTAATTAATTAATTAATTAATTAATTCATTCATTCAGCACTGATTCAATTCCTGGTGGCTGATGTCACCATCAAACTCACCTCAGCAATAGTGACCTTCAGGTTAGGCTTATCCCCTTCACCTTTCTATCTCTCTCTCTCTCTCTCTCTCTCTCTCTCTCTCTCTCTCTTTAATGAGAGTGGAGTCAATGGTGACTTCTCTAGACTGAAAACAAACTGTACAAGAAACTAGCCCATAAACCTGAGTGAAATGTTGAATAGACTTACTACCTACATCTAGAGATGGGCAATAAACATTGGCTCAGCAGCGATACCTGTGTCCCACAAATGGTTTAAAACCAAAATTATCATCTACTCAATTGAAGCAATCACTGAATGCAGATGCCTTCTCTTATATTTACAACCTCTAATATACAGTAACGTGTGCATTAGCTTATCACTCAGGTTATAGCTAATTTAATGCACAGCTGTACCAGTTATTGGTTTAAAGAAATTTCTGAGTTTCGTGGGCAGTATTTATCCCCCACTTAAATCTAATTATCTGGTGATTATTTCATTCCAATTTGTGGGATCTAGCTTTTCCTAATTTGGCCTTTGCTTTTCCTAAATTATGATAGCTACACTTTAGAAAGTATTTAATTGGCTCCAAATGCTTTGGCATTTCCAGATGTCATGCGATGTACACTATCTATTTGTGTCATATGAATCATATTTATCTTAAATCATAATGTCCTTCAGGGAAGGAAACCTGGAATTAAAAGCTAATCTAATGGTGGACATGTAACCATTGTTGATTTCATTAACAACTCATGTGATTAACTGATGTCCTTAAGGGAACAAAACTTCCACCCTTAACTAAAAAGAAAATATACTGAAAATCACAGTGGGGCTTGAATGAAGATTCATCTTGACTCAAAATGCTTGCTTGCTCCCTCTCCATGGATGCTGCCTAACCTGCTGTGATTTGCAGCATTTTTGTTTTCAGTGCAGATTCCATTTGTTCCTGTCACCGTCACCTGCTCTGACCTCCATGTGATTCCAGAACCACGGAGCTTTAACTGCCCTCTAGGCAATTAGGAATGGACAATAAATGATGGCTTAGCCAGTGGTGCGCAATCATGTGAATCAAATGGAAAACAGGCTATTTGTGTATTGTTCTTCCAAGTGTTCTGCCAGAAGAGATGTAGGAATATTCAACATGATTTATACATATCACGTGAGGGAGAGAGGTGGGAGTCAGTTCAGCTTATTTGATAATGAGATTGTGTTGCACAATAAAGCCAACAGCATGGAATCAATCATTGATTATGATAGCTCATGAACAGTCTGCATCCTCACCTCACACACAGACTTCTGGTGTGGTGTCTCTCACAAAACTACTCATCTTTCTCTCATGGCAGGGGATGCTGCAACCTTTGTGGATTTCTCATGAATTAGCTTGCCTTACTTTACATATGTATAGAGAGAATATCTTGGTTATCCCCTCATGAGGATGGCAGATTTCCTTCCCTAGAACCAGATGGGCTTTTCCTGATGATCATACAGGGTCATTATGAGACTTCAAGGTCATCTAATTCTCGATGTTTATGAAGCCCACGTTGCACCACCTGCCATGGTGGGAATCAAATCCAGGTCCTCCGAACCCAGTTGGGCCTGTGGGTGACTAATGCATTGACAAATGCAGCCACCAGCTCCCTTGTTATGTGATTCTTCCTCACGCTGGTCCCTGCATGATTCATGTGCATCCCGTCTCAATGGAGCAGCTCTGTTGTGTACAATTTAGTTATCATATGAATTTGTTGTCGGGGCCAGTTTTCAATATTTACTATGTCTACGTACGCACTGCTATGTCTGTGTTAGAAGCATGGAGTCTCATACCAGAGAGAAGGTCATGTTTATTGCAGCTCTTTGACCGGTCTGTCCCAGTCACCTCACTCACTATGAGATTTCTACTGCTCAGTTTCAGCCTCTATTTCCAAAACTCCCAATACAATGGAACATAGGGCTGTCCTATGGACATTCTGCCATTTGAACCAGTACTGCTATTCAATAAGATCACTGTTGATCTGATACCCTGCCTCAGCACCCCTTCCCCCATCCAGAACCTGTCATTTCCTTTTCTAACTTTTCCTTCACTGCCCTCTGGGAAAGAGAATGCCATGAGCAATGGGTGCCTGAGAGAGAGCAGGAACTCTCCACATGTCTATCTGAGGAAGGAGACACTTGTGGCCTCAATTCCCTTTATTATTTGTTAATTGAAATATCCTTTTGGTCTACACCTTGTCAGGTCCTCTCAGGGTTTCATACCTTTCAAAAAGATCAGATTAACATGGTTGAATAATATTAGACATAAGAAAAAGGGGCAGGGTTAGGCCATTCAGCCCATCAATTCTCTTTAGCCATTCGACCATGGCTGATATTTTTCTCAATCCCATTCTCCTGCCTTCTCTCCATAACCCTTGATCCTTTTATCAATCAAGAATGTCTCATTCTCTGTCTTAAATACACTCAATGACTTGTCTTCCATAGCCACCTGCACAATGGGTTTCACAGATCATCCACCCTCTGGGAGAAGAAATTCCTCCTCATCTCAGTTTCTAAAAGGTCATCCCTTCACTCCAAGGCTGTGCCCTCGGGTCTGAGGCTCTCCGACTAGGACAGACATCTTCTCCATGTCAACTGTATCCAGGTCTTTCAGTATTCAATCATCTGCCCCCTTATTCCTGTAAGTTTCATTGCATACAGTCCCAGAAACCTCAACCACACCTCACATGACAAACTTCATCCCTTGGATACTTGTAAACCTCTTCTGGACCACTCCAATGCCATCCTACCTTAGATACTGTACCCAAAACTACTTGCAACATTACAAATATGATCTGACCAAAGCCTTATACAACCTCAATAGTTCATCCTTGTTCTTATGTTCTAGCCCTCTTGAAATGAATGTTAGCATTGCATTTGTCTCCTTAATTGCCAACTGAACCTGCATGTTAGTCTTCAGAGAATCCTGAATTAGAACTCCCAAGTCCCTTTGTGCTTCAACTTACTGAAGCCTTACCCTATTTAGAAAATAGTCAGTGTCTCTAATATTCCTCCCAAAGTGCATAATCTCACACTTTCCCACATTGTATTCCATTCTTTGACCACTCTCCTAGACTGTTCAAAATCTTCTGCAGCCTTCTCATTTCTGCAAAACTATCTGTCCCTCCATCGATTTTCTGTTTATCTTCCTAGAAAGCATACTTTAATGTACGAATGCTATTAACGTCACACTATCAGTCGAGGCAATATTCTGGGGGCCCAGGTTGAAATCTCTACCACAGCAGATGGGGGAATTTGGATTCAATAAAAATCTGGAACTATGAATCTAATGATGACTGTGAATTGATTATCAGGTAAAGCCCTTGTGGTTCACCCATATCCTTTGAAGAACGAAATCTGCTGTTCAAACCTGGTCTGGCCTACATAGGACTCAGCAAAGCAAAGTGGTTGACTCTGAGCTGCCCTCTGGGCAATTAAGGATGGGTAGTAAATGCTGGTCCAGTGAGTGATGCCCATTTTCTATGAATAAATTAAAAAATCTCTATTTCAAACTGGGATAGTTGGAACTGCCGATGCTGGAGAATCTGAGGTAGAGCTGAGTGATCACAGCAGACTAAGCAGCATCAGAGGAGCAGGAAAGCTGACTTTTCGGGTCTGGGCGCTTCCTCAGAAAAAGATGGTGTTCATAGGCAGGTATGTAAATGGACATTTAATAGGTCGATGGGGAATTGAGCAAATTAAAGAAAACTTGCATTTATGTGGCACCTTAGGATGCCCCAAAGCACTTTACAGCCAACGAGCCACCTTAAATGTGAACTTATTGTTGAAAGGTAGGCAATGCAGCTGTTGTAGAATGTAAGACTCCAGAATGAGCAGTCTGGCAAGGGATAAATCTTGTTTAGAACACAGGTGAGTACTCCTCTTCATCTGTTGGCAATGCTAGTCATACAGCACAAAAACAGACTCTTCAGACATGGACATTCAGTCCATGCTGACAATAATCCCAAACTAAATTAGTCCCTCCTGCCTGTGTTTGCTCCTTATATCTCTAAACATTTCTTATTCATGCACTTATCCAAATGTTTTTTTTAAACACTGTAGCTGTACCCACATCCACCACTTCCTCTGGAAGTTCATTCCACACACAAATCACTCACTGTACAAAAAGAAAATTGCCCCTCATGTACTGTTTAAATCTTTCTCTTCTCACCTTAAAGATATGCCTCCTAGTCTTGAAATACCCCTCCCTAGGGAAAAGATGCCTGCCATTCACCTTATCGATGTCCCCCATTAAACCACTACAAGGTCACCCCTCAACCTCCGACACTCCAGCCTTTCAAACCTACCTGTATAACTCAAATTCTCCATTCCTTGGGAATTAGCCTTGGGGACATTTAATTTGCCCAAGAGGGCAAAAGAGACTTGGATCCACAATTGCTAATCGAACTTGTTTAGAATATGCATTGCACTGAAAACACTGTAAATAGACAACATTATAAATTGCAAGAAACTTTCAAGCCCTGGAAATGTGTTTCTGCGTGGGCCATAATGCCTTTGAAGGAATATTTAAAAAAAATACAAATTCTGAAACTATGAGAAATTCCAGTGAAAGGTGTACGCCTGAAACCACAGCCTCTCCAAATTCCTGAGCTTTGTAGAATCTACCCCGTAATCCCCAAGTTGCTAAATTTTATTCAATCTTTGATAAAACCTTGATGTTATTACCACCTAGTGGATTTGTATTGGCATTACAATACTTCTGTAAATTATAGCTCAGAAAATTTATCAAAGCAGCTGTGATTCTAACTGTAAGTTTCTTAATAAAAAAAGGCAATTCTTTTTCCACAAATCTATTAACCTCTCCTAGTTATCGACTTATAGAGTCATACAGCATTGAAACAGACCCTTCGATCCAACTTTTCCATGCCGGCCATGTTACCCAAACTAAATGACTCCAACTTGCCTACATTTGACTCTTATCTCTCCAAACCTTTTCTCTTCTTGTACCTGTCCAAACGCCTTTTAAATGATGCAACTGTACCTGCATTTGTTCATTCTAAACACTAACTAACCTCTGCATGAAAATGTTGCCCCCTCAGATCCCTTTTAAATTTTCTCTTCTCACCTTAAAATTAAGCCCCTGAGTTTTGAACTCCCCTAGCCTAGGGAAAAGACATTTGCTATTCACCATATTTATGCTTCTCGTGATTTTATGAGGTCACCACTCAAGTTTCTATGCTCCAGGGAAAAATGCCTCAGCCTTTCCAGCCTCTCCGTCTTAACTCAAACCCCCCAGATTCCGCAACACGCTGGTAAATCTTTTCTGCACTCTCTCCAGTTTAATGATATCCTACTTTTACTAATTCTTCCATCTTTAGGCAATGCCAATTCCTTAATTTTGTATTTGGAATTCTGCATCCGTATGCACTATCCAGGAAATTAGAAATTGGAAAAGGGGGCGGGGAGAGCCTGAAGAAAGGACAGGGAAGTGGTACTGAGCAAATGATTGAAGCTGTGCCCTGACAAGCAGCTGCTTCCTGATGGGCTTCAGCTAGGATCACAAAACATAGAAACATAGAAAACAGGAACATGAGTAGGCCATTCAGCCCTTTGATCCAGCTCCACCATTCAGTATGATCATGGTTGTCATCCAGTTCAGCCCTGATCCTGCTTTCTCCCTGGACTGTTTAGCCCTAAATACTAAATCTAGCTTGTTTTGGAAAACATTCAGTCACTTACTGCATGGTGATTCAGGATAAATAAAAGCAAAAACACCTTAACAAGAATGGACAGACAAATATTTAATTATGGAATGGGTAACAATAACATCTTCACCGAATTGCAGCTACTTAAACAGCATTTGCAGCTTTACTTTGTTAGGTCAATACATAAATGATCACAGGAGAAGATCTCCAAAAACCTTTTTGCTAGGACAGTAAAATAATTCAGAGGAGATCTGGAGAGTACTTGAAGCTCAAGGTATGAACTAAATTCAGGATTAGCAGATCCCAGCTTAGGTCACAGAGAGAAAAGACCCAAGTGTCTACTGTTGCTGAATGAAGCAGCAAAGGGTATGAGTGTAGATTCTTTGAAGAATAACTTTTAGAAATGGAGGCTAACTGTGTTGGCAATTGTCTCTAGATCAATTAAAGCCTTTTGCAGAAATCTTCTGGGCAAGGAAAACGGCCATACCATTGCATCCCAATGAAGATGTATTCCCAATTATCAACCCTCCATAAAATGTAGCGTGCAGATTCGGGAGGAGATTCAAGTAGAATGGGAGGCACAGTGGCTCAGTGGTTGGCACTGCTGCCACACAGTACCATGGACCCAGATTCAATTCCACTCTCAGGCAACTGTCCGTGTGGAGTTTGAACATTCTCCTTGTGTCTGCATGGGTTTCCTCCCACAGTCCAACGATGTGCAGGTTAGGGTGGGTTGGCCATGTTAATTTGCCCATACTGTTCAGGGATATGTAGATTAGGTGGATTACTGGGGGATGGGTCTGGGTGGGATGTTCTGAGGTTCAGTGTGGACTTGTTGGGCCGAAGGTCCTGTTTCCACACTGTGGGGATTCTATGATGATGATAGGACGCGATAAGATGGTGTGAAATGGTATTATTCAGAAAGTGAGCAATCACACAGGTTGATGTAACTCCATTGTGGGCATCTTAAAGAAGGACAACACACTATGGTCAACGTTCTCATGATTTTTACTATTCTGTCTGAACCTACAAGGTCAGTAAATGACAGAGATTTCAGTTTTGCAGAAAGGTGTCGGCACACAGATCACTGCGGAGATAGAAACATTGAAAATAGGAGAATTCACCCCTTCAAGCCCGCTTCGCTTTCCATTATGACCATGGTTGAGCATCCAGCTCAGTGCCCCACTCCCACTCTTCCCCCATATCCTTTGATCCTTTTATCCCCTTGTACTATATCCAGCTTTTTTTGAAGTCATCCAATGTTTTGACCTCGACTGTTTTCTGTAGTAGCAAATTCCACAGGCTCACCACCCTCTGGGTGAAGACATTTCTCCCCATATCAGTCCTAAATAATTTACCCAGTCTCATTTGGCTGTAACTCCCATACACAGATGCTCGGAATGGCTGTGTAGTTGTATAGTTGAGAGGGAATGCTGATTATGAATATACTTAATAAAATACTGATGCTGGAAGAAGAAAATCCTAGATTTCCTCGCAAAGGATTCTTCTCAACTCAGTGCATTACTCATGGTTTGCCCAGTTAGCAGGGGAATCCCAAGTGTTCATAACATTTAGGACACCATTTGGACAATCCTGTTTCTGGTGGTTACCAATTAACCTCACAGTTAGCCAAGACTTGTTCAGCAGCACATAGATAAGATTTATGAGAGTAAATTAGGTGGTTCCCAATGTGGGTCTTCTCTACATCAGTGAGACCGCCATAGGCTAGATGACTGTTTCACTGAGCATCTTTGCCTGGCCTGTGACAGCCAGCCTAATCTCCCAGTTGCTGTCCATTTCAACTCCTCCCCCCACTCCCCTTCTGACATCTCTGTCCTCAGCATCCCCTAATGTCGCAGGGGCTGGGAGAGAAAATTTGAGGAACAACTCCTTTTCTTCCGCCTGGGCGCCCTACAGCCCAGAGGACTCAGCACTGAGTTCTCTAACTTCAAATAACCTTCCCATCCATTCCCCCGGCTCCCCTTCCAGCCCATCATCTTCCCTTCATCTCAGCCTTCAGACCCTCCCTTCCAGCTACCAAGTGGATTCATCCCTCCTATCGACCAGCCAGGTTGTATCTACTGCTAGTGTCTATGTATCACCACTATTTTGCTACCCCCCACCCTCGCTTTATCTGTAGCTCCCCCGACTCTCGCATCCAGGCCTGAAGAAGGGTACTACCCTTCCTCCTTTCTTCCAGATGCTGCCTGGCCTGCTGTGTTCTTCCAGCCCCCTGTTCATCTACCTTGGACTTGGTTGTGTTTGTTTAGCTGAGAATATTGTAGTCATGCATAAGATAAAGGCAGGAGAACCTACTGATCGCCAAAACGGAGAATGACTTGGATTAGCGTTTAGCAGAGCAAAAATGGGCATCGATCAAAGAAACTATTTCAGGTCCATTTACTCTCCCGTGGATTCGATATTGATCTAAATAGAATTGAGGATGTTAAACAAACCCCAACCCCACAAGATAAAGTGAATGTGCGACATTGAAAATTCTGAGGCCACTTCCTCTCACCTATCTTCACAACTCTGTGGAAAAAGTAACTCATTTGGGAAGGTTACACATGAAAACCCTCCCCACTGTGTGGTGAGGTGACCACCAGCCCATCTCTAATTCTCCATGCAGGTTCCATTGACAAAATCTTGTTTAATATTGATCCCAGGAAAGTCACAATTCTGAAGGTGGGCACATCATGAAAAGGTCTAGGCACATGTCCTCTCCAAGATGATGCACTGATTGGAGAGATGTTTGTGTGGTGGTAATGTTACTGAGTTCCAAGCGCAGAACCCTAAGTTAATGTGCTACAGATGTAGGTTCGAATCCTGAGAATGGCAGGTAGTGAAATTTGAATTACCAAAAGGACCTAAAATACAAAATTTGCCTAATGGTGAGCATGAAACCACTGTTAATTGTCTTAAACCTCCATCTGGCTCCGTAATGCCCCTTGTTTGATCTGGCCTATATGTGAAACTTCAGTGTTGAGGGTGGATTGTGACAGCCTTCTGGGTAATTACTGCCTGGGAAATGATTGTGGGCCTAGCCAGCAATGTCTACGCCCTACAGGCAAACAAAGTTACTCCAATATTAAACATGAGTCACTAGCTCTAGCGAGCGCGGTTTCACACCTATTTATTCAGAAATTCACTGTTGAGATAGCTCGCGCACCACTCAAAAAGCCCCTCACTGCGTCAATGACAGATTGTGAGGGCAGAGCAGATGATGACTCAGTGGCTTGAAATGATAAACCCAGTTACTACTTGTCTCTGTCACTCAGGGATGATGAGATTAGTTCTATTACAAATGCAGCTCAGCCAACTGTAACTAAAGACCAAACGAGGGCACAGTTATGTGACGGTTTTGGGTCAGAAGAGTTAACTTGGAGACATGGGTATAATTCCGTTGTGGGACATAGTGAGACTGAATTCAATGCATCTGGCAATTTCTGAGCTCGAACCTGGTGATAAATAGAAAAGATGAACACTGCTAATTTACTGGAAGATAAACTAGTTCACTAAGATGCTAAAGTAATGGGACAATGCCACCACCATTAGACACATCTGTCCTTCCAACAATGTCAGTTAATGCTCAATAAAATAACTTGACAGCTGAGCTGTAAAACATCTGCAGTTACAGATGGAGTGTCTGTACTACCTTCTGAGGATAACTGTAATGGGCAGTCACTCTAACCTGTCTAGCATTACCTATAGGAACAAATAATAGGGTTACTGAGTGACCCTTATCTGCATTGGACAATGTGTTTGTCTATTAAATGCTCTGTTGTTTTTGTTCTAACTTCCACTGAGTCCCATTCATACATTACCCCTGTGGTGGGATCGCCAGTGACACACTTATTTTGAAATTTGCACGTTTTTAGAGATCCTTCTATTTCTGTATTATCCTTCAGCCCTTCAACTCTCAGACATCAGCTCTCCTTGATCTATGATCTCCTGAACCTCCTGGTTTTCTCACTCCATCATTGGCAGCCAAACACTGAAACTCTCTCTCTCGCTAAACTTCTCCACTTTCTCACTTTTAAGTTGCACCTTAAAACCTATCTCTTTGACTAACTAGTTCAGCATCTGCCCAAATTTCAGTTTCTTTCTCACAAGGTTCGCTGCCACATTTTGTTTGAAAGTAATCACGTGAATAGCCACTGGGGCATTTTATAACATTTTACATAGCAAGTTTCATGTTGTAGTTGAACCATGTTGGCCTACCTTCTTATGCAGCCTGCATTGGTCCTGTACATAGGGTCTTGTGGTAGTATCCTTATGTCTTGTCTTGGATTAAGTCCGACACCTCCCAGATGTGTTGTACACATCTGAGGAGTTTGTTTAAATGTATCTACAATTTTCCTATGGATGATAGGCTCTAGCAGTTCCTGGGACAAACAGGTTCTGTTCTTGAGTCAATAAAAAACAAAAGACCAGCGGATGCTGTAAATCAGAAACAAAAGCAGAAGTTGCTCGAACAGCTCAGCAGGTGTGTCAGCATCTGTGAAGGGAAAAACAGAGTTAATGTTTTGGATCCGGTGATCTTTCCACAGAGCTGAAAAGCTAACTCTGTTTTTTCTGTTCTTGAGTCCACTTGCAACTTGATTAATGCACACGTCAGAACACAATATAACATGGTCATTTGAAAGTAAGAGGAGGCATTAGTATGTCAGATCTTCAAAATTATACCTCTGTATGGGATTGTGCTTTTAAGTACGAGTGTTCATAAATCAGGGAGGCCTGCAGTTATAACAGGCTAGTTTGCCCTTCAACATGTCAATAATACCTATTAAATATTTACTTTGCTGTAGCACTTCAACTGAGTAGCATCAGTAAATATTCCAAGATTGATAGCATATCTAATGTTTCAGCTTAAACTGAGAGCCCTAGCCTGTTACTCTGCTTGCTGGCACCAGCCAGTTTTGACAATGTACCCATTAGGAATTCACTTGGAAGATATTCCACAAACCTACTGTGGTCATTGTTTTACTGAGCATCAAGTTCTCTCTCGGGAAATGATCATCCAACTCAATAAAGTTGAATAGATTCTTTGTTTTCAAACCAGACGCCATTTTATGTCCAACAAAAGATTTTGATTTCCCTTTAAACTTGGTATTTGCAGAATCAAACTTGGAGTTGACTCTGTGATCGGTGCTAACTGAAGTTAAAGGAATTATAATCCATGGGGGGAAACGATGTGCAGACTCAGTCCTCATTTCCTTCCCTGCCATTAGTTTAATGCTGCAACATGGCGAACTAGATTCAGCCCATCCTGGGCACACAGTTTTCAGACAGTGCTTTTTAATTAACTCGTCCTCAACCAGTTCCTCTATTTGTCGAAATGCAGTGTTTATTTCTGCCAGAGCATCTGTTTCGACTTGATATGTTCCTAATCAGTCTCTGACCAGCGATGTTATGATGTGTCTCTGGAGCAAGTGGGACTTAAAACTGAGGTCTCTTGTTTCAGAGGCAGGAGCACTATCAATGCACCACAATACCCCACACCACCTGTTGTGCCTGTGCTATCTTTGGCTGCCCTCAGTTTCAATCTGTGGTAAATGAGTTTCCAAACTGTGAATTCAATCGATTGACGATCAAGGCCTTTGTCTCCCATTGAGTTGGGCCTCAGTTGAAGGCAATTGTTCTCTGAGCACCAAGGTTCTGCATCGGAGGCTTGAGCACCGACAGTACAGGGGAGACTCCGGTTTTTGAGCTCTGAAGGAGTGTTGTTGCGCCAGAGGCGGCTCCCTCTTGATGGGACCTCAAACCCGAGCCTCACCGACCTGCTCAGTCATTGAGAAAAGGTCCAACACCGCTACCACACGACCAGGCTGAAACCAGCACCCAATATTTATCAAGTTGACATTAGTGGGAGATTGCTGTAAGGAATTTGACTTCAACACGACAGCGATTACACTTCACATCTGGTGGTCATGCAAACCATGATGTAAATGCAATCCTCTCACAACATCATTGATTATTGAGAAGGTCCAGGGTCTTTGGCTTCTGTCATTTTCATCTCACACACATTACCATTTATTTCTTTCGTCCCATTTTCAATTTACATCCTTCCTTCCCATATCTCAAACCTGAAATTTCTTCTACCAAAGTATTGACTGTTCAGATGCTGCATAATAAGAGACAACAGACATTCAGATTCATTATGTTTTACAGGCAGTTTTGATATTTAGAGCCATAAAGGTGTACAGCACGGAAGTAGACCCTTCAGCCCAACTTGCCCATGCCAACCAGATATCCTATATTAATCCAGTCCTATTTGCAGCATTTGGCCTATATCCCTCTAAACTCTTTCTATTCATGTACTCATCCAGATGCCTTTTAAATGTTGTAATTGTACCAGCCTCCACCATTTCCTCTGGCAGCTCATTCCATACATGCACCAACCTCTGTGTGAACAAGTTACTTCTTCGGTCCATTTTAAATCTTACCCCTCTCACCTTCAGCTTATGCCCTCTAGTTTTGGACTCCCCATACTGGGAAATAGACTTAGTCTATTTACTCTATCCATGCCTTCGTGATTTTCTAAACCTATACAGGTCATCCCTCAGCCTCTGACGCTCCAGAGAAATGTGAATATGCATAATATGAATTGGAGCAGAAAGGAAATGAAGAAATCCTGGCTGATCTGTCTGTGTTTATAATTACCTCCAACAATGCTTGATTCGCCTCCCTAATAAGAATCGCCCTCCCATTGTGCTTAAAATATTCAATGATACCATCATTTATGTATGCTCTCTATTTTCTGGCAGCCGGCTAGTCTTCTTTTCAGAATTGGAGGGTATGAGTTATAGGGAAAGGCTGAATAACTTGAGGCTATTTTCCCTGAAGCATCGGAAGTTGAGGGGGACCTTTTACAAGTTTATAAAATCATGAGGGACATGGGTACGGTAAATAGGCAAGGTATTTTCTCCAGGGCAGCATCAGTGCTGGTTGGATGTTGAATTGGTCATTCAAACCAAATCTGTCTCTCTCTCTCTCTCTCTCTCTCTCTCTCTATCCCCATGGTTTTCACTGCAATTGTTTTTTTTTGGTTATTCTGATAAACCTCTGATTTGGTTACTTTGGAATTCAGGAAAGACCTGCAGCTTACTTCGCTGTTAACAATTACCCAAGGTATTCTAAAGCCTGGGTACCCGTTGTGAAATGGAAAGTTACAACTCGTTTACTTTTCTCCCTTTTGGTTTATCCCTAAACTGTGTCCCTCATGTGTGAGTGGGAGTTCCGGTTAATGAAGATTGGCCTTAAATCACAGCATTAAATAGACTACATTGCTGCTGTCCACATTCTGTTGAAGTTACATTATTAATAATACATTGTTAATTTCTTCTTAATTTTTAAACTTGCTGACCTTTAGGATGAGTTGTGTGATTTTGATGGCCGTTGGATTCTTCAATTTCACTGTGTGGCAAGTTCAGTGATAGGATTGCTGATTTTGTTTGGTTGGTTGGCCCTGTTTCATAACAGTTTATAATGTTGTTCTAGCAGATGGAATGGGTACTTTTCCAAAGTGGATGGGACTCCTGGTTGCAGTTAAATCCCATCGTAGTTTTATATTGAAGTGTAATTTATGTGAGAGCGAAGACAAGGTCTTAACCTCAGAGTGCCTGAAAATTCACTGAAATATTGCCTGTGGAAGTCAAGGGCCCTCTACCTCTGTTCATCAATTCTTTCGTACCTGAAAGCACCATCTGGTTATTAGCCCCACCTTACCGAAAGAAGATGCCACTTGTTACTTACTGTCGATCTATGATGCGTAGAAGTGTAGGGAAGTCTGAAGATTTCATTCTTGATGAGAAGGAGGAGGAAGCAGGGTATGTCCAAGAGAGTTTAAGCTCCGATGTAATTTTTTTCTTTTCATATCTGTATCATTGCTGCATGCAAAATGCCTCACGAAGAAATGACAATAAAGACATAACTGCACATCAATCCATGATAATAAAATGTGAGGCTGGATGAACACAGCAGGCCAAGCAGCATCTCAGGAGCACAAAAGCTGACGTTTCGGGCCTAGACCCTTCATCAGAGAGGGGGATGGGGGGAGGGAACTGGAATAAATAGGGAGAGAGGGGGAGGCGGACCGAAGATGGAGAGTAAAGAAGATAGGTGGAGAAGGTGTGGGTGGGGAGGTAGGGAGGGGATAGGTCAGTCCAGGGAAGACGGACAGGTCAAGGAGGTGGGATGAGGTTAGTAGGTAGCTGGGGGTGCGGCTTGGGGTGGGAGGAAGGGATGGGTGAGAGGAAGAACCGGTTAGGGAGGCAGAGACAGGTTGGACTGGTTTTGGGATGCAGTGGGTGGGGGGGAGATTTTGAAACTGGTGAAGTCCACATTGATACCATATGGCTGCAGGGTTCCCAGGCGGAATATGAGTTGCTGTTCCTGCAACCTTCGGGTGGCATCATTGTGGCAGTGCAGGAGGCCCATGATGGACATGTCATCAAGAGAATGGGAGGGGGAGTGGAAATGGTTTGCGACTGGGAGGTGCAGTTGTTTGTTGCGAACTGAGCGGAGGTGTTCTGCAAAGCGGTCCCCAAGCCTCCGCTTGGTTTCCCCAATGTAGAGGAAGCCGCACCGGGTACAGTGGATGCAGTATACCACATTGGCAGATGTGCAGGTGAACCTCTGCTTAATGTGGAATGTCATCTTGGGGCCTGGGATGGGGGTGAGGGAGGAGGTGTGGGGACAAGTGTAGCATTTCCTGCGGTTGCAGGGGAAGGTGCCGGGTGTGGTGGGGTTGGAGGGCAGTGTGGAGCGAACAAGGGAGTCACGGAGAGAGTGGTCTCTCCGGAAAGCAGACAGGGGTGGGGATGGAAAAATGTCTTGGGTGGTGGGGTCGGATTGTAAATGGCGGAAGTGTCGGAGGATAATGCGTTGTATCCGGAGGTTGGTAGGGTGGTGTGTGAGAACGAGGGGGATCCTCTTGGGGCGGTTGTGGCGGGGGCGGGGTGTGAGGGATGTGTCGCGGGAAATGCGGGAGACGCGGTCAAGGGCGTTCTCAATCACCGTGGGGGGGAAGTTGCGGTCCTTAAAGAACTTGGAAGTCAACAACTTCTCTTTTGACTCCTCCCACTTCCTACAGACTAAGGGGGTGGCCATGGGCACCCGCATGGGCCCCAGCTATGCCTGCCTCTTTGTAGGTTACGTGGAACAGTCCATCTTCCGCACCTACACAGGCCCCAAACCCCACCTCTTCCTCCGGTACATTGATGACTGTATCGGCGCTGCCTCTTGCTCCCCAGAGGAGCTCGAACAGTTCATCCACTTCACCAACACCTTCCACCCCAACCTTCAGTTCACCTGGGCCATCTCCAGCACATCCCTCACCTTCCTGGACCTCTCAGTCTCCATCTCAGGCAACCAGCTTGTAACTGATGTCCATTTCAAGCCCACCGACTCCCACAGCTACCTAGAATACACCTCCTCCCACCCACCCTCCTGCAAAAATTCCATCCCCTATTCCCAATTCCTCCGCCTCCGCCGCATCTGCTCCCACGATAAGACATTCCACTCCCGCACATCCCAGATGTCCAAGTTCTTTAAGGACCGCAACTTCCCCCCCACGGTGATTGAGAACGCCCTTGACCGCGTCTCCCGCATTTCCCGCGACACATCCCTCACACCCCGCCCCCGCCACAACCGCCCCAAGAGGATCCCCCTCGTTCTCACACACCACCCTACCAACCTCCGGATACAACGCATTATCCTCCGACACTTCCGCCATTTACAATCCGACCCCACCACCCAAGACATTTTTCCATCCCCACCCCTGTCTGCTTTCCGGAGAGACCACTCTCTCCGTGACTCCCTTGTTCGCTCCACACTGCCCTCCAACCCCACCACACCCGGCACCTTCCCCTGCAACCGCAGGAAATGCTACACTTGTCCCCACACCTCCTCCCTCACCCCCATCCCAGGCCCCAAGATGACATTCCACATTAAGCAGAGGTTCACCTGCACATCTGCCAATGTGGTATACTGCATCCACTGTACCCGGTGCGGCTTCCTCTACATTGGGGAAACCAAGCGGAGGCTTGGGGACCGCTTTGCAGAACACCTCCGCTCAGTTCGTAACAAACAACTGCACCTCCCAGTCGCAAACCATTTCCACTCCCCCTCCCATTCTCTTGATGACATGTCCATCATGGGCCTCCTGCACTGCCACAATGATGCCACCCGAAGGTTGCAGGAACAGCAACTCATATTCCGCCTGGGAACCCTGCAGCCATATGGTATCAATGTGGACTTCACCAGTTTCAAAATCTCCCCTTCCCCCACTGCATCCCTAAACCAGCCCAGTTCATCCCCTCCCCCCACTGCACCACACAACCAGCCCAGCTCTTCCCCCCCACCCACTGCATCCCAAAACCAGTCCAACCTGTCTCTGCCTCCCTAACCGGTTCTTCCTCTCACCCATCCCTTCCTCCCACCCCAAGCCGCACCCCCAGCTACCTACTAACCTCATCCCACCTCCTTGACCTGTCCGTCTTCCCTGGACTGACCTATCCCCTCCCTACCTCCCCACCCACACCTTCTCCACCTATCTTCTTTACTCTCCATCTTCGGTCCGCCTCCCCCTCTCTCCCTATTTATTCCAGTTCCCTCCCCCCATCCCCCTCTCTGATGAAGGGTCTAGGCCCGAAACGTCAGCTTTTGTGCTCCTGAGATGCTGCTTGGCCTGCTGTGTTCATCCAGCCTCACATTTTATTATCTTGGAATCTCCAGCATCTGCAGTTCCCATTATCTCTGAGCACATCAATCCATGCTGAGTTCTAGTCCTTGTTTAAGACATTGTGAAAGCCCCTTTAAGGCCTAAGCGGGACACCAGCTATTCCCAATATATGTTAACAATTCATGTGAGTGAATTAAATGTAAGATCTGCAGGTTAGCAAATTACACAAAGCTGGGTGAGAAGGTGAGCTGTGAGGAGGATGCAGAGACGTTGCAGTATGATTTGGACAGGCTGAGTGAGTGGGTAAATGCATGGCAGGTTTAAAATAATGCAGATAAATGTGAGGTTATGCACTTGGGTTGGAAAAACAGACTGGCAGATTCTGGCCTAAAATGGCTATAAACTGAGGGAGGGCAATGTGCAGCAAGACCTGGGTGTCTTTGTACGTCAGTCACTGAGTTACTGTAAGAACAGCAGATGGTGAAGAAGGTAAGTGGTATGTTGGCGTTCAGAGCAAAGGGATTCAAGTAACGTATCAGGGATATCTTGGTGCAATTATAGTGGGCTTTGGTAAGTGCACACCGCAACTTTCCCCCCGCAGTGATCGAGAACGCCCTTGACCGTGTCTCCCGCATTTCCCGCAACACATCCCTCACACCCCGCCCCCGCCACAACCGCCCAAAGAGGATCCCCCTCGTTCTCACACACCATCCCACCAACCTCCGGATACAACGCATCATCCTCCGACACTTCCGCCATCTACAATCCGACCCGACCACCCAAGACATTTTTCCATCCCCACCCTTGTCTTCCTTCTGGAGAAACCACTCTCTCCGTGACTCCCTTGTTTGCTCCACACTGCCCTCCAACCTCACCACACCCAGCACCTTCCCCTGCAACCGCAGGAAGTGCTACACTTGCCCCCACACCTCCTCCCTCATCCCCATCCCAGCTCCCAAGATGACTTTCCATATTAAGCAGAGGTTAACTTGCACATCTGCCAATGTGGTATATTGTATCCACTGTACCCGGTGTGGCTTCCTCTACATTGGGGAAACCAAGCGGAGGCTTGGGGACCGCTTTGCAGAACACCTCCGCTCGGGTCGCAATAAACAACTGCACCTCCCAGTCGCGAACCATTTCCACTCCCCCTCCCATTCTCTAGATGACATGTCCATCATGGGCCTCCTGCAGTGTCACAATGATGCAGGAACAGCAACTCATATTCCGCTTGGGAACCCTGCAGCCCAATGGTATCAATGTGGACTTCACCATCTTCAAAATCTCCCCTTCCCCCACCGCATCCCAAAACCAGCCCAGTTCGTCCCCTCCACCCACTGCACCACACAACCAGCCCAGCACTTCCCCTCCACCCACCGCATCCCAAAACCAGCCCAGTTCGTCCCCTCCCTCCACTGCAACCCAAAACCAGCGCAGCCTGTCTCTGCCTCCCTAACCTGTTCTTCTTCTCACCCATCCCTTCCTCCCACCCCAAGCCGCACATCCATCTCCTACCTACTAACCTCATCCCACCTCCTTGATCTGTCCATCTTCCCCGGACTGACCTATCTCCTCCCTACCTCCCCACCCATACTCTCCTCTCCACCTATCTTCTTTTCTCTCCATCTTCGGTCCGCCTCCCCCTCTCTCCCTATTTATTCCAGAACCCTCTCCCCATCCCCCTCTCTGATGAAGGGTCTAGGCCCAAAACGTCAGCTTTTGTGCTCCTGAGATGCTGCTTGGCCTGCTGTGTTCATCCAGCTCCACATTTTGTTTTCTCGTACACCTGATAGTGTGCACAGTTTTGGTCTCTTTATCTGAGAAAGGATTTCTCGGCTATTGAGGGAGTGCAAGGAAGGTTCGCCAGACTGATTCCTGGGATGGCAGGACAGCATGGTGGCTTGGTGGTGAGCACTGCTTCCTCACAGAGCCAGGGACCTGGGTTCGATTCCACCCTCGGGCGACTGCCTGTGTGGAATTGGTACGTTCTCCCCCTGTCTGCGTGGGTTTCCTCTGGGTGCTCCAGTTTCCTCCTATAGCCCAAAGACGTGCAGGTTAGGTGGATTGGCCATGCTAAATTGCCCATTGCCTTTCGGGTGGGGAAATGCTGGGATAGGGTAGTAGACTGGGACTGGGTGGGATATTCTTCAGAGGGCTGGTATGGGCCAATAGCCTGCTTCCGCACTGGTGGGGTTCTTTGTATGAAGACAGATTGGATCAGTTATGACGATATTCACTGGATTTCAGAAGAATGAAGGGAGATCTCTTAAACTCTTAACAGGACTAGACATAGTAGATGTAGGAACGCTGTTCCTGATGACCAGGGAATCCAGAAACAGTAGTCACAAGCTAAGGATATGGAGTAGTCCATTTAGGACTGAGATGAGGAAAATTCTTCACCCAAAAAGCAGTTAACTGTGAAATTCTTTGTTACAGGAAGCAGTTGAAGCCAAAACATTAAATGCTTCCATGCAGTTTGAGATAGTTCTTAGGGTTGAAGAGATCAGGTAATTCAATAAATGATTCAAGGCTGAAACATATTCAATTAAACATCAAAAGAACTGCAGATTCTGTAAATCAGGAACAAAAACAAAGTTGCTGGAAAAGCTCAGCAGGTCTGGCAGCATCTGTGGAGGAGAAAACAGAGTTAACGTTTTGGGTCTGGTTACCCTTCCTCAGAACAGATGGTGGCTGGGAAAATGTCAGTTTATATGCAGAAAATAGGGAGGTGGGTGGGGTAGGGAGTGAACAATAGGATAGAGCCCAAAGAGAGAGAAAGACAGTTGGAGAGACAAAGGAGTTGCTGACGATCAGGCTGGGAGGGTGAATAGTTGTTAATGGGGACTGTTCGCGACTAACAACAGGGAGTGTGTAGTGGCAGGCTATGTGATAACAAGGCCTGGTGTGTGGGAAGGGGCGCATAGACATGGGAGAGTTTAGGCCCTAAAGTTATTGAACTCAGTATTGAGTCCGGAAGGCTGTAGGGTCCCCAAATGGAAAATGGGGTGTTGTTCCTCCAGCTTGCGCTGGGCTTCACTGGAACACTGTAGCAAGCCAGTGACAGACACAGACACATATTTCCCTCCCCTCCCATGTCCACCTTCCTCAGGGACCGTTCCCTCTGGGACACACTGGTCCACACTTCCTTCACCCCCAACACCTCCCCACAGCCCTATGACACCTTCCCCTGTAACCAGCGAAGGTGCAACACCTGCCCATTTACCTCCTCCCTCCCCAGTATCCAAGGGCCCAAACATCCCTTCCAGATGAAGCAACACTTCACCTGCACTTCCCAGAGTCTAGTCTATTGCATTCGCTGCTCACAATGTGGTCTCCTCTACACTGGGGAAACAAAGCGCAGACTTGGCAACTGATGCAACACATCCCTCACACCCTGCCCCCGCCACAACCGCCCCAAGAGGATCCCCCTCGTTCTCAATCACCACCCTACCAACCTCCGGATACAACGCATTATCCTCCGACACTTCCGCCATTTACAATCCGACCCCACCACCAGCCACCATCAGTTCTGGGGAAGGGTCACCGGACCCGAAACATTAACTCTGTTTTCTCCTCCACAGATGCTGCCAGACCTGCTGAGTTTTTCCAGCAACTTTGTTTTTGTTCCTGAAATATAATCAGTTGTTTTGTTGAGAAAGGGTCCCTGTAAATGAATGTATATCAGTTGCAACAATCATAAATGTACCACCATAAGAGTACAGTCATAAGATGATTAATTTACTTGTACCTATCCTAATTTGGACAGTAATGCAGCTCTGTTACAAGCAGGGTTATTTGCCAAGTGCTGTCCAATGATAGAATCACATCTAAGGGCTGGCACTTTGTCATTGGGAGCTTTTGATTCTCTGTGTCAATGTGTCAGACATGCAGGGGTGACATGTTTGTTACTAATTCCTTACCCATGTGGTATAAATCGTGGGTGGTTGCAGGAACAGCAACTCATATTCCGCCTGGGAACCCTGCAGCCATATGGTATCAATGTGGACTTCACCAGTTTCAAAATCTCCCCTTCCCCCACTGCATCCCTAAACCAGCCCAGTTCATCCCCTCCCCCCACTGCACCACACAACCAGCCCAGCTCTTCCCCCCCACCCACTGCATCCCAAAACCAGTCCAACCTGTCTCTGCCTCCCTAACCGGTTCTTCCTCTCACCCATCCCTTCCTCCCACCCCAAGCCGCACCCCCAGCTACCTACTAACCTCATCCCACCTCCTTGACCTGTCCGTCTTCCCTGGACTGACCTATCCCCTCCCTACCTCCCCACCTACACCCTCTCCACCTATCTTCTTTACTCTCCATCTTCGGTCCGCCTCCCCCTCTCTCCCTATTTATTCCAGTTCCCTCCCCCCATCCCCCTCTCTGATGAAGGGTCTAGGCCCGAAACGTCAGCTTTTGTGCTCCTGAGATGCTGCTTGGCCTGCTGTGTTCGTCCAGCCTCACATTTTATTATCTTGGTATAAATCGTGGTGAGGTTTGAAATTTGACATTCTTGCCTTGGTCTTGATGAGTGCAGGATAAAAGTATTTCAATAATGTGTGTCTCTTTTCAACAGTGCTCAAGTTCAATGCAAATGTTTCTATTTCCACATGACCTAATTTCATAAATATTCCCTGAAGCGTATGTAACAGGACTTAACATCAATTCAGAGTCATACACTCATTGCTGTCTCTCAATACGAGCAAGGGTCAATACAATTAAGTTTTAAAAGGTGAAACCTTTTGTTTGTTTAACGAAGACAATTTACATCAGACTGCATTACGAACCCAATTCAAATTTAATCGCCATTCTATAAAATAATAAATAGTAGAATTTGTCTGAAAAGGATTTATAAACTTTAGCCCTTTTGTTATTTGCACATTATTGTATTTCACTTCCCAATCAATGACTCCACAGAACAAGATCTATTCCAACTGAACAAATCTAGTCTGGGAATCTGAAGGGCTAAGGTGGAACAGCTCTGATTTTGTAAGGATGGAGTGAAATAAAGAGATGAGAGACAGACATAGAAAGAGGGATAATGGGAGACAGAGAGAGTGAGAGAGAGAGGGACAATGGGAGAGAGTGACAGAGAAAGAGAGACACAGAGAGAGTGTGTGTGAGTGTGTGTGTGAGTGAGAGGGAGACAGGCAGAGAAAGACAGAGGGAGAGACAGTGGGAGAGAAAGAGAGGGACAGAGACAGAAAGAGAGAGAGAGAGGCAGAGAGACAGAGAAACAGAGATAGAGACAGAGAGAGGGACAGTGGGAAAGGAGCGAAACAGCCAAACTGACCATGAATATAGTGCCGGAAGATTGGAAAGAGGCAAACATCATTCCCTTGTTCAAAAACGGGAACAGGGATAACCCCGGAAATTACATACCAGTTAATCTTACGTCAGTGGTGGGTAAATTATTGGTGAAGGCTCTGAGAGACAGGATTTATGATCAAATGGAAAGGCACAGTTTGATTTGTGATGGTCAGCATGGATTTGTGGGAGGTAGATCATGCCTCACAAACCTGACTGAATTCTTTGAGGACGTGACCAAACACGTGGATGAAGGTAGAACAGTGTATGTGGTATACATGGATTTCAGTAAGGCGTTTGATAAGGTTCCCCATGGTAGGCTCATGCAGAAAGTAAGGAAGCACAGGATGGGGGGAAATGCGACAGAGTGGATTCAGAATTGGCCGACCCTGAGAAGACAAAGGATGGTAGAGGACGGAAAATAGTCAACATGATGCTCAGTTACGAATGGTGTTCTGGGTCCTCTCCTATTTGTGATTTTTGTAAATGATTTGGATGTAGGAGTGGAAGAGTGGATTCGCAAGCTCATGGGCGATATGAAGGTGGGTCGTGTTGTGGATAGTGCAGAGGGCTGTTCTAGGTTACAAAGGGACATTGATAGGATGCAGAGCTGGGCTGAAGCGTGGCGGATGGAGTTTAACCCTGAAAAGTGTGAGGTGGTTCATTTTGGAAGGACTAACTTGAAAGCAGAATACAGGGTTAATGGAAAGATTCTTGGCAGTGTGGAGGAGCAGAGGGATTTTGGGTTCATGTCCACAATTCCCTGAGAGCTGCCACCCAGGTGGATAGAGTTGTTAAGAAGGTGTATGGTGTGTTAGCTTTCATTAATAGATGGATTGAGTTCAAGAGCCGTGAAGTTATGCTCCAGCTATACAAAAGCCTGGTTCCGTCTCATCTGGAGTATTGTGTCCAGTTCTGGTCACCTCATTACAGGAAAGATGCGGAAGCATTGGAAAAGGCACAGAGGAAATTTACCAGGATGTTGCCGAGAATGGAAGGAAGGTCTTACGAGAAAAGATTGAGAGAGCTAGGGCTTTTCTCTTTAGAACAACGAAGGATGATAGGTGACTTGATTGCGGTGTATAAAATGATCAGAGATATCGATAGAGTAGACAGTCAGAGACTTTTTCCAAGGGTGGAGGTAGCTATTATGAGGGGGCAGAGTTTTAAAGTGAAAGGAGGTAGATATAGAGGAGACGTCACAGGTAGGTTCTTTACTCAGAGAGTGGTAGGGGTGTGTAATGCATTCCTGGAGAGGCTGGTGCAGTCGGCCTCATTAGGGGCATTTAAGCGGCTATTAGATAGGCATATGGATGATAGTATAAGATAGCAGTGGAGGTTAGATAGACTTTAGAATTAGGGTAAAAGTCCGGTACAACATCGTGGGACGAAGGGCCTGTACTGTGCTGTATTGCTCTATGTTCTATGTTCTATATTCTAAATTGAATAAAAACAGCTATTGCATTAATGATAACAAAGTGTGTAGCTGGATGAACACAGCAGGCCAAGCAGCATCTCAGGGGCACAAAAGATGATGTTTCGGTACTAGACCCTTCATTCAAAATGTCAGCTTTTGTGCCCCTGAGATGCTGCTTGGCCTGCTGTGTTCATGCAGCTCCACACTTTGTTAGCTTGGATTCTCCAGCATCTGCAGTTCCCATTATCTCTGAGGCATGAATGAAGCCCCTTTAGCCTGCCACAAAGGACTTCACAATCAATGAAGCAGCTTTGAAGTGCTGTCACTGTTGAAATGTGGGACGTGCAGCAGTCAATGTGCACAGGAACATCCCACTAAGCCGCAATGTGAAAAAGGAATAGACAATTTGTCTTGTGGACATTGATTGAAGCATAAGCATTAGCTGGAGAGAGTCTTTCTGCTCATCTACAAAGAGTTTTCTTGCATAGTTTTTAAGCCTCTGCCTGAGAGTTGGAAGAGGAGAAAGAGGGAGAAAGCTTGAGAGTGCGAGATGAGATACATGGCTCAGGGTTTTAGCGCTTCTTGTACTGAATTCACAGAGTTGGGAGAGATAGTTAAATAGCTCTGGTGGGCAAAGGAAGTGTTTGGGCCAGAAGAGAAATCAACTTTTATTTTGTTAAAGCATTCTCTGAGACACAAAGGAAGAGATTGTGGATTTACAGGAAGGTCTGTAAGTGCTCTGGAAATATCTTACAAAACCGCTCATGAAGTTTCATTTGAGTGGAAGACACTGATTATCGTCTCATTAGTTTATTCAATTCAGTCACAGAATGTAGGCATCGCTGGCTGGGCTAGAATTTATTCTCCATTCCTAATTGTCCCTTGAGAAGGTGGGGGTGAGCAGCCTTTTTGAACCGCTGCAGTCCATGTGCTGTAGGTTGACTCACAATGCCCTTAGGGAGGGAGTTCCAGGATTTTGACCCAGCGACACAGAAGGAACTGTGATATAGACAATCGAACATAGAATATAGAACAGGACAGCACAGCACAGGCCCTTCAGCCCACGATACTGTGCTGACCTACTATCCTACTAAGATCGATCTACCCTGCATACCCTACATTTTACTATCCCCCATGTGCCTATCCAAGAGTTGTTTAAAAGTCTCTAAAGTATCTGACTCCACTACCACTGCTGGCAGCGCATTCCATACGCCCACCTCTCTCTGTGTGAAGAACCTACCTCTGACATCTCCCCTATACCTTCCTACAATCACCTTAAAACTATGCCCCCTTGTAATAGTCATTTCTGCCCTGGGAAGAAGTCTCTGACTATCCACTCTATCTATCCCTCTCATCATCTTGTAAACCTCTATCAAGTCACCTCTCATCCTCCTTCGCTCCAATGAAAAAAACCCTAGCTCCCGCAACCTTTCCTCATAAGACCTGCCCTCCAGTCCAGGCAGCATCCTGGTAAATCTCCTCTGCACGCTCTCTAGAGCTTCCACATCTTTCCTATAATGAGATGGCCAGAACTGAACACAATATTCCAAGTATGGTCTGACCAGTGTTTTATAGAGATTCCAAAATAAGGAAATTCAGTATGTCCATGATGTCTCTTACTAATTTTTATAGATGAACCCTAGAAAATATCCTATCCAAAAACATCACAGCATGGTCTGGCAACTGCTCTGCCTGAAACCATAAGAAATTAGACAGAGTTGTGATCACAGCCCAGTCCATGACAAAAACCAGCCTTCCTTCCACTGGCTTTAACAGCACTTCTCACTGCCTTGTGAAGCAGACAGCATAATGAAAGACCTCTCCTCCACCAGTTATGCTCTCTTGCACCCTCTTCCATTGGGCAGAAGGTGCAAATGTCTGAAAATACGTAACAGCAGCTTCTTCCCTGCTGTTATCAGCATTTGGAATGGGCCTCCCACTTATTACAGTCAATCTTTCTCTGCATTTTCTCTATGGCTGTAATGCTATATTCTGCAATCTGTCCTCTTATCCTGAAGTACTTCCAACATGATTTGTCTGGATAGTATGCTAAACAATACTTCTCATTGTATCTTGATACATGTGACAATAATAAATCATATTAAAGTCAGCATGGTCAGGAGGGGAACTTGAAAGTGATGGTGTTCCCATGTATCTGCTGCCCTTGTCCTTCTAGGTGGAAGTGGTCGTGTGTTTGGAAGGTGCTGTCTGAGGATTTTTGGTGAATTCCTGCAGTGCATCTTGTAAATGATACACACTGCTGCTACTGAGTGTCGGTGGTGAGGGAGTAGGTGCTTGTGGATGTGGTGCCAATTAAGTGGGTTGCTTTGTCCTGGATGGTGTCAAGCTTCCTGGGTGTTGTTGGGGCTGCACCCATCCAGGCAAGTGGGGAGTATTCCATCACACTTTTGATTTGTGCCTTGTAGATGGTGGGCAGACTTTCGGGAGTCAGGAGGTCAGTGACTCGCTGCGGTATTCTGAGCCTCTGGCCTTCTCTTGTAGACACTGTGTTTATACAGCTAATCGAGTTCAATTTCTGGCCTATGGTGCCCACTGGCATTGCTATTTGTTATTGGCTGAGATGAATGGCCTCCAACAACCACAATCCTTTGTGCCAGGAATGACTCTAACCAGTGGAGAGTTTTCATCTGATTTCCATTGACTGCAGTTTGCTAAGATACCTTAATGCCACACTTGGTCAAATGCTGCCTTTGATGTAAAGAACAGCCTCTCTTGCCTCCTCTCAATAGTTCAGAAGTTCGATAATGCTGAGGGAGATGTACCACCTTACAAAGATTTACTTTAAAAGTGCTTACTTTATGCTCACCTGGCAGACAAAAAACAGTTTCCCTCTCCACAGATATTGCCAGACTTGCTAAGTTTCTCCAATGTTCTCGATGTTTCTTACAGCTCATTGCGTGCCCAACATTTTGGAACATTCTGTGTTCGTGAAGGAGCTGAATATTTAGATAAACACTCTCTCTTTAACTTTCCCTTTTGTAATATGTGGAGATACCAGAGTTGGTCTGGGGTGGACAAGGTCAGGAGTGTCAGGACACCCGGTTATAGCCCAACAGGTTTATTTGAAAACGCAAACTTTTGGAGCCTCATTCCTGAAGATCTGAAGAACAAGCAAGACTTGAAAAGCTTGTGTTTTCAAATTAAACCGGTTGGATCATAAAAGGTGCTGTGTGATTTCTGACCTTTTGCATTCAACCTTTGTTTGATAAAATGTGCATTTTGTAATGTTCTACCACCCTCTGGTGGATATGTTCAGTACAGCAGCTAAAACAACACTGCAGTTGAGGGTCAACACAGTAGGAACACTGCCTCAGAGATAATGGGAACGGCAGATGCTGGAGAATCCGAGATAACAAAATGTGAAGCTGGATGAACACAGCAGGCAAAGCAGCATCTCAGGAGCACAAAAGCTGACGTTTTGGGCCTCAACCCTTTTTTTCTTATGAAGGGTCTAGGCCTGAAACGTCAGCTTTTGTGCTCCGAAGATGCTGCTTTGCCTGCTGTGTTCATCCAGCTTCACACTTTGTTATCACAGTAGGAACGCTGTAGCCCAGGCAGCATCAGAGAAACAGGAAAGTTCGCGTTTCAGGTCAGGACTCTTCTTCAGAAATGGGGGAGGGTATAGGGAGTTCAGAAATAAATGGAGAGAGGAGGGGTGGGGCTGGGGAAGGTTGTTTGGATGGTGATAGGTGAGTGAAGGTAGAAGGCGGTGGGAATTGGTCGTAAGGTGGGAGGGGTGGAGAGGTGGGAGAGAAGATGGGCAGGTTGTGTCAGGGCAAGGAGGTAGGGATGAGAGGCAGGGTTGGACATGGGATTAGCTGGGGGTAGGGGTGGGGTGAAGAGATTTTCAAACCTGGTGAATTCATGGTCCACGGCTTTAGGGCCAAGCAGATGTAGCCACAGCTTTTACAACCAGAATGTTGAAGAGATTAAAATTGTGCAGAATGCTCAGGGACTGTACAGTTGGAAGAGAGGGCAAGAGCAAGATTACACCTAAATGGCTTTGAAAATTGGGTGTTAATTTCAAAAAGGAAGTGCTGCTTAACAGCGATAGGGTTAGGGAGGGTTGGAACTGAGATTTGGAGTGAGACAAGGGCAACGGAATTCTTGATGAACTCGAGTTTGCATGGGGCTTTTTAAAAATGTCTTACTCACTTTCAGTGCTGTTTTCAGTGGGGTAGCAAGTATCTTTGTGTATGTCTCAGGCTGAGATAGAGAGATTCTTGATCATTCAGGGAATTAAGTGTTGTGTGGAAATGACAGGAAAATGGCTGAGGAATGTTGGATGAGCCGTGATCAGACGGTGGAGCAGATTTGAGGGGCAAAATGGCCTTTTGCTGTGCCTATTCTAATTTCTTGCTATTTCTTAAATTCTCTGGTCTTCCACATCTCTCAGCTTTCCCTATTAAAAATAAACAATCCTTTTTAAATCAAGATGAGCCACTTTAATGTACTCACATTAAATTCCAGCCAGCTCTTCTCTGTCCATTCCCTAATTAAAGCCACATCCCTTTGGAATTTCATTTGGTGTCTTTCCCATTTTCCGTACTCAAACAAAATCCCTGTGCGGGCTGACCTGCATTGATATCTGCCTTTTAAAGGTGTCCCAATGTTAATGACTTGGTCAACAATTTAGGGGCCTTTCTCATTCATTGCTTGGGTCACTGTTGATAATAGGAGTTTCAGCAATGGGAGCACCACTGAATGTTGACCCCCTCTTGTTGAAGATGGCCACTGCCTGGCATTTACACGGTTCAAGTGTTACGCACCACGCATGGCCCAATTCTGGACATTCTCCCAAGTCTTGCTGCATTTGGATATAGACTGCTTCAGTATCTGAGCACTGGTGAATGTTGTTGAACGTTGTGACATCAGCCCCACTTCTGATGGAAGGAGGGACATTGATGAAGCAACTGAAGATGGTTGACCTCCAACAGCCACAGCCATTTTCCCTTGTGCCAGGTTCACGGTGGCACTGCAGCCTCACGGCGCCAGGGATCCAGGTTCGATTCCACCCTCAGGCAGCTGTCTATGTGGAGTTTGCACATTCTCCCTGTGTCTGCATGGGTTTCGTCCTGGTGACCCAGTTTCCTCCCACAGTCCAAAGATGTGGAAATTAGAGTGCGCTGGCCGTGCTAAATTGCCTGTAGTGTTCAGGGATATGCAAATTTGGTGGGTTAGCCATGGGGAACACAGGGTTGTGGGTCTGGGTTTGAGTCTAGGTGGGATTGTTTTTGGAGAGTCAGTGTGGACACAATGGGCCGAACAGCCTGAGAGAACAAGGTGTCAAGCTGGACGAACACAGCAGGCCAAGCAACATCAGAGGAGCAGGAAGGCTGATGTTTCGGGCCTGGACCCTTCTTCTCTGTGACTCCAGTGGAGAATTCTGCCTCTGATTGTCATTAACTCCAATTTTGGAACATAAGAGGGTGAGAGGCGATCTTACAGAAGTCCATAATATAATGAGGGTGTAGATATAGTTAATGGCAGTTGTCTTTTCCCTGGGATGTGGGATTTCAGGGTTAGGGAGCACATTTTTAAGTTGAGAGGAGGAAGATTTTAAAAAAGATGTGAGGAGCAATTTTTTTAGTCAAGAGGGTGGTTCGCACGTGGATGTGGGTACAATTGCAGAGTTTAAAAGACATGTTGGCACATATATGGAATAAAAACAGAAGTTGCTGGAAAAGCTCAGCCGGTCTGGCAGCTTCTGTGAAGAAAAATCAGAGTTAACGCTTCGGGTCCGGTGACCCATCCAGACCTGAAACGTTAACTCTTATTTTTTTATTCACAGATGCTGCCAGACCGGCTGAGCTTTTCCAACAACTTCTGTTTTTTGGTTGATTTGCAGCATCCGCAGCTCTTTCGGTTTTTATTTGGTGAATACATGACTAGGGATGGTTTGGAAGATTATGGGGCACGAGCAGGCAGGTAGGACTGGTTTAGTTTGGGATTATGTTTGGGATTGTTGGACCAAAGGGTCTGCTTCTGTGCTGTGCTGTATGGCTCCATAACTGTATGATTCCACACTCAGCTGAATGTAACATTGGGGTCAAGGTCAGTCATTCTGACCTCAGCTCTGGAGCTCAGCTCTACTGTTCATGTTTTGACCAAGGTTGTTCATGTTTTCAACACTGAACGGTCCTGGTGGAGCCCAAGTTGAGCATCAATCATCAAATGACACCGTTAGTGACCATATCCACCCCTTAACTGGTGACTGAGAGCAGGCAGGTGGAGCGGTCACCGGCCAAGTTGAATTTGTTCAGTTTTTGTGGTCAGGGCATGCCTTGGCAAATTTCCAGAAGGCCGGATTAATCCCAACAGTCCAGCTTTACTGGAAGAACTTGCCAAGGGACAAAGTTAATTCAGGAAAACCCGTACCCAGTCCTATTGTCAGAAAGTTATCAGGGCCTGTTGGCCTTGATGTTTAATTTATCAACCGAATAAAAGTTTTTCAGAGTGTTTTATTTGAACAACGCAAGGAGAGATCTGTCTTGGTTATTGACAGAAACAAGACTCAAAAGCGTACAGAAGAGTTGAGCATATTATCATCCTCTGACATAAATCCCAATCCCCCTTCATAAGCAAATAAAATAGATGTCCCTCTGTATTGTAGATTAATGAGTTAAGGTCCCCCTTACCCAGTCAGTGTATACACAATGTATACGAAACAAAAAAAAAGATTCTGGATGCTGGAAATCAGAAACGAAACAGAATTTGATGGAAAAACTCTAGTAGAGATGGCCACTGAACACGAAGTATTAATTCTGCTTCGCCTTCAAGATGCTGTCAGTTCTGATGAATTTGTCCAGCAATTTCAGTTCTTTGTATATATAATCCATCTCGCCCTCAGTCTTATAGTTTAATGTCTTAAGGTCTCCTTTACCCAGGCATGGTATATACAATCCTTCTGACACTGCTTTTCCAGCTGTTCCTTTATTATTGTCTGCCTTACATTCCTAGGATGTTATCATTAACACTGTCTCCTGTATACACAGATAACTACAGGGATCCTACAGCCTGTGGGATGTAAGCTGCATACAGTTCACTCCATACAAAGTATTATTTAACCCTTAGAATCTAAAAAATCTAAGCTTTGTCTAACAGGGCTCATAGCTTTTGAAACAGCCATTGCTTTAAGCCTTTCCTTGGCCATGTGGAGTGCATCAAGTTGGCTGAAAACTGGTGTCTGTGATGCTGGGGACCACTGGCGGGGTCCGAGATAGATCATCCTCTCAGCACTTCTGGCCAAAAAGGTTTGTGAATGCGTCTTCAGTTCCAATATTTCGCTTTCCCCATCACCGAAGCCAGGAATATTTGTGGGGTCTGTTCTTCCTATTGTCCAGGTCAAAGGAGCCCACTTCGCCACCAACCCATCCACCACTCTCACCATTCCCTCCCTCCGTCATTGATGCTCAGCAGCAGCTGTGTGTATGATCTATAAGATGCACTGTAAAAAGTTACAAAGGTTTCAGGGAAAGCAACTTCCAAACCCACGACAGCTTCCAGCTGGAGGTAGCAGATACATGAGAACACCACGACCTGTAAGTACCCCTCCAAATCACTCACCATTTGACCTGGAAATATATCGCTTGTTCCTTTAGAGTCACTGGGTCGAATTTCCCTCCCTAAGGATGTTGCGGGTCTCCTTACAGCACACGCACTTCTGGGGGGGGTGGTTCAAGAAGGTAGTCAGCCCATGTCAAAGTGCATGGATTAAATGGCCTGGCCAGCAACATGCAGCCCTCATAAAGGAATTAAAAAAATGTTAATTTTAAAATTTCCTTCCATCAAATCTGCTGTGGCTTTGCAGTTCCCATCTCTATAATCCCCTCCACCCCGACAGCCTCAACAACTTACAGGTGTGTAATGCATCATTTCAAACAAAATGCGCCTTCAATGCTGCAAGATGTTTGCATTACTCCAATCCCAGTCACTTGCGCGGTTCCAGGTTTCACTCACGCTCTCACATTGTGGTTGTGTTTCCAGCTGTTTAGATGCTAGACTCTGTGAGTCCCTCCCTAAACCTCTCTGCCTCCCCATTTCTCACCCTGAAGCCGAGCTATGCAATCTGCTTTCACCAGGGCTTTGACCACCTGAAGGTGCCGTGTGGATGTTTCTCCTCCTGGGAGACTCTAGATCTTGGGGACGCATTTTAAAAATAGGGGTCTACCATTTATGGAAGAAGGAATTTCTTCTCTCAGATGATCACTCACCTCTCCAGTTCTCCTTCACAGAGGGAAGCTGAGACTGGCACATTAATATATTCAGGTCTGATTTACACAGATTTTAATAAAATGACGGAAGTTGGGTGTTGGAAATCTGAAGCACAGAAACTACTAGAAAAATTCGAAAGGTCTGACAAAATCTGTGGACAGCAAAGCAAGAACTAATGCTTTGAGTCCCACTCTGAAGGAGGGTAATCAGGCTCAAAACGTTGATTTCCCTTTCTCTCTTGGGAACTGCTGCGAATCCTTGCAGTGTAGAAAGAGGCCATTCAGCCCATCAAGTCTGCACTGACACCCCCAGACATAACCCTCCCCACCTTTTCCCTGTAACTCCTGAATCTAGTCACGGCAAAACTGGGATCAAATCCCATGCCATTGACGTTAGTCTGACTAAAGTTCAAGTTGCTGACCCGCAGATCTCCATCAGGTGACTGAGGCAATAATGATGCCCATAAACACCTTGAAGCCTAGCTATGGGTAGCTGAGTCTCCAACTGCATCTCCAATAGACTGCTGAGCAGGAATTTCTCCCTCTCTCCCTGACCATCATTGTTGTGTGATGGAAGGATTTACAAAGCAATAAACTCTCTGTGAACATCATAACCGAACTTCCTTGGCATTATATCGTGCAGTGCATCCTGACCTGAGACCGACTGACTGACCACACCACAAAGTCTCCTATTATTCTATTAAAGGTGCTTCACAAAATGTGCCTTGCTGTTATCTCTTTGCCAGGCTTTACAGCATTGCTTTTCCACCAGGTTCATTCCTCCAGCTCTCACCCTCCCCACCCCAAACTGAACCCCGCTCTGTCATCCAAATGCCAACATTCACCCTCGGTCATTTGGCAATCAACATTCCAGTCCGCTGCCTTCCCACAGCCAATCATAAAGCAAAGTAAGAACTGAGGGTGCAGTAGGTTAGATACAAAAACAGAAGTTGCCGGAAAAACTCAGCAGGTCTGGCAGCGTCCGTGTCGAGAAATCAGGGTTGACGTTTCGAGTCCTGTCGCCCTTCCTCTGAAAACTGATGGTAGCTGGGAAAATGTCGGTTTATAGACAGAACACAGGGTGGGCAGAAGGGTTAAGGGGTAAATGATGGGTGAGGATAGGGCCCAAAGAGAGAGAAGAGCAGTTGGACAAATGAAGGAGTGGATAACGATCTGTCTAGGAGGGTGAATATATATTAACAGAGACTGTTAGTGGCTTACAGTGGGTGGTGTGTAATAAGACAGTGTGATGACTAGGTCTGGTGTATGGGACTGGGGATTAGGACGTAGGAAAATTCAAGCTATAACATTGAACTCGATATTGAGTCCGAGGGCTGCAGGGTCCCCAAGTGGAAAATGTGGTGTGTTCTTCCAGCTTGTGTTGAGCTTCGCTGGAGCACTGCAGCAAGCCTGAGACAGAGATGTTGGCCAGGGAGCAGGGTGATGTGTTACAGGGCTCAATATCAAGTTCAATAACTTTAGGGCTTGAACTTTCCTGTGACCCAGACCCCCACCACATACATCAGACCCCATGATCACATTGTCTGCCATTACACACCGTCCACTCTTAGCCACTAACAGCCCCCGTTGACAGCTTATCACCCTTCTCATGAGATTGTCACCTATACCACTGTTTGTCTAACTATTCTCTCTCTTTGGGCTCTATCTCCAACTGTCATTTACTCATTATCCCCTCTCCCCCACCCTACCTTCTGTATATAAACCAACATTTTCCTGGCTAACATCAGTTCTGAGGCAGGGTCAGCGGACCTGAAGCATTAATTCTGATTTCTCTTCACAGATGCTGCCAGACCCACTGAGCTTTTCCAGCAACTTCTGTTTTTTGTTTCAGAAAGGAAAGGAGCTCTTTTTTGCCTGATTGGATGATATTTGTTGATTTGTCCCGATCACCCCCACCACTAACAGCTTTCTAATCATTGTTGGGATCTCTTGTCAGTCAGAACCAAATTCTGTGGACAGGCACATAGAGCATACATTGTTTAGCATTGTGGTTCTTCTGCCAGGTGGATCCCAGTGGTTAAGTCACAATAGCTGGAGTCTCCCTGATGTTCCTACACCTGATAAACATCAGGAAACAGTCCCAGCTCATTCCTGAACACAAAATTTCTCATTCTTACATGCAGGTCCCATCTGAGAGAAAGCCCACTCTTGGCCACTGGCCATGTTTACAGCTTACAAAGCCAGGTCTGGCCGTGTTGCATGTTGCGATAAGCCTCTTTCGGACACTGGGTTTCTGACAGCTTGTAATTCTGACTAATTGTGAAGTAGAAACCTTCTGGCATGTCAGATGATGTTACACATGTGAAGAGTGTGTGACATTGAAGTGACACTTTTAAAGAGTGATGCCATGGTAGTACCCCTACCTCTGAGCCAGGAGGCCCAGCTGCAAGTCCACCCCCTCCAGAACTGTGTAATGCCATCTCTGAGCAGGGTGACTTGGGAATATTTGATGCATCCTTCTGTAATGCACACCAATCTAATGGCCACCAACTGACAAATCCATGAGATTACTTGATAAAAGCGATCATTTGTCAAAACATAATAACTTAAGGGAGGAACCAGACTGTAACAAATACCATTCACGTTTAGCTAGTGCTACTAAAGGAAAACATAAAACAAAATAGGCTAGAAATTTATATAAGGCCACAGCCTATGATTCAGGTAATGAAGGAGGTTTTAAAGATCATTGTAAAGGGAGGGAGTCAGAGATGGAAGGGACACAGATAGAATCTCACAGCCTCGAGCCTTGGCTTTGGTACTGTCGATGAACTGGTAATGATAGCAGATGTGGACATGGCCAGCATGTCGCAGTGCTGATGTTTCACAGGATTATAGAGATATAGGAAGTAACAAACTTTGGGAGGTGTACGGTGTGAGCTAAGGACATGATAGAACACTGATCGTTGACACAATTGCAACTTATATTTAGATACCAGTTATCCTTTGGAAGTTAAGGCGATGCACTTTAAATCACAGGAACATCAGAATGCACAGACATTGGGACGATGGACATTTGTTGTCTGGGCTCGTTATTGTCAAGAGAGTTGACCTCTAAGGCCTCCATATACATATAATGTATATACAATGTAACAGAGGCCTGGGTGCTCAGGTCCATTGTTCCCTGAAGGTGGCAACGCAGGTCAATAGAGTGGTCAAGAAGGCATACGGCATGCTTTCATTCATCGGACGCGATATTGAGTACAAGAATTGGCAGGCCATGTTACAGTTGTATAAGACTTTGGTTTGACCACATTTGGAATAGCGTGTACAGTTCTGGTCGCCAGATTACCAGAAGGATGTGGATGCTTTGGAGAGGGTGCAGAGGAGGTTCACCAGGATATTGCCTGGATTGGAGGGCACCTGCTATGAAGAGAGGTTGAGTAGATTAGGATTATTTCCATTAGAAAGATGGAGGTTGAGGGGGGACCTGATTGAGGTCTACAAAATCATGAGGGGTATAGACAGGGTGGATAGCAAGAAGCTTTTTCCCAGAGTGGGGGACTCAATTACTAGGGGTCATGAGTTCAAGGTGAGAGGGGAAAAGTTGAAGGGAGATATGTGCGGGAAGTTCTTTATGCAGAGGGTGGTGGGTGCCTAGAACGCATTGCCAGCAGAGGTGGTAGAGGTGGGCACAGTAGCACCATTTAAGATGTATCTAGACAGATACATGAATGGGCAGGGAGCAGAGGGATATAGGTCCTTGGAAAGTAGTTGACAGGTTTAGATAGAGGATCTGGATCGGTACAGGCTTGGAGGGCCGAAGGGCCTGTTCCTGTGCTGTAATTTTCTTTGTGCTTTGTTCTTTGGTCTTGACGCTGTGTCGTCATGAGTCTGTGGGCTGCATGCATAGAAATCAGTTGGTTGCTGGAATGTTGATCAATGGCTTATAATGTGTTTTACTGCTTTAAATAAACAAACCCACAGAGTTTTGAGGAAGGGTGACTGGACCTGAAACGTTAACTCTAATTTTTTCTTCACAGATGCTGCCAGACCTGCTGAGGTTTTCCAGCAACTTCTGTGTTTTTGTTGCTGTTTGATCCTTGGGCCATTATCATTAACATGACGCTCCCGGTTCCTTTACCCTGTTTCACCATTCAGTGAGATGATGGCTATTCTGTGATCTTAGTCCATATTCCTGCCTTTGCCCCATCTCCCTAATACCTTTAAAAAGCCCAAGTCCATCAAATGCAGGTTTCAAATTAGCAAATAATCATTTGCCGTTTGCAATAAAAAGGTGGTTTGAGATTTCTGCTACCCTTTGGTCAGGATCTTGTTTCTTTCAGGTGGGAGTCCCATGCCACTCACTTTGGAGATGCCCAGAAATATTGGAAACATAGGAAATAGGTGTAGGCCCTTTGGCCCACAGTGCCTGCTCCACCCTGGCTGCTCACCCAACTCAGCACCCTGCTTCCCACTTTCACCCCATACTCTCTAGTCCCTTCAGCCCTGCCTACTCCTTGAAGATAGTGCCACAGGGAGTACTACTGGTAGTGCTTTCATGCTTAGCCCAAGGACCATTGCTTGGCACAAAGAGAGGGGGGCAGGATGGGGCTGACAAGGAAGGGAGTGGTCATGGAGGTGGCAGCAGGGGCATTAGGGGCAAGACTAGGTGGGTGGCTTTCAGCAGCCTCTGCCCTCGCAAGGCCAGTGCCCTTGATCGGGAGCTGAGTGGCGCTGTGGTGGCAGAGGCAATCTGACAGGGTTTCCTGGGTGACTGTTGGGAGAAATGAGAGAACGTAGAGACACTCATTACATATCACTTCATCACCCATTTGTGGTGAGTTCAGAAATAAAAAGGAGTCTTGTTGTTCATCATCTGTTGAATTGACATCATCCTGTCATTGATGGGTGTGATTCTAATAATGCTACATCCCAACTTCAGTTGGGATAGTTGCCTAATCCAAGACGACCCTACCAGAGAAAAGGATTCTCTCTAATTACCGAGCCAAAAAAAAACAAGAACAACTGCGGACGCTGGAAATCAGAAACAAAAACAGAAATTGTTGGCAAAACTCATCAAGTCAAGTGGCATCTGTGGAGAAAAAGCAGAGTTAACATTTCAGGTCCAGTGACCCTTCTTCAGAACTGATAGCAGCTCAGAAAAGGCTGGTGTATATACTGGAGATGGGACACCAGAGAGGGTGAGGAGTAAACAGTAGATGTAGCCCAGAGAAAGGGAAAAACAGTTGGGCAGACAAAAGATAGGATAGACTAATTACTTTTAGTGTGCCATGTTTGATAACGGGTATCCTCATAACATCATCACCATATCCTGTTTTCCTGGAGGCCATTTGCAGCATGACAGAATCATAGAGTCATACTGCACAGAAACAGACCCTTCGGTCCAACCAGCCCATGCTGACCATAATCCCAAATTAACCTCAACCCACCTGCCTGCTCCTAGTCCATATCCCTCCAAACCTTCCCTTTCATATACTTATCCAAATGCCTTTTAAACACTGTAACTGTGCCAGCATCTACCTTCGGAAAGTTCATTCTACAAATGAACCACTTACTGTGTAAAAAAAATGTCCCTCATGTCTTTTTCATATCTCTCTCTCCTCACCATAAAAATGTGCCCCCTTGGCTTAAAATTCCCCATGCTAGGAAAAAGACACCTACCATTAATCCTATCCATACTCCTCATGATTTTATAAACCTCTGAAATGTCCCCTCTCAACCTCCTGCGCTCCAGTGAAAAAAAAGTCCCAGCCTGTCCAGCCTTTCTTTATAACTCCATCCTTCCATACCTGGCAACATCCTGACAAATTTCTTCTGAACCCTCTCCAGCTTAGTAATGTCCTTCCTATCACAGGGAGACCAGAACTGGACACAACACTCCAGAGAGGCTTTATTAACACCCTGTACAACCTCAACAAGGCATCCCAACTCCTATACTCAAAGATCTGAGCAATGAAGACAAGCGTACCAAATGTATTTTTTTTAAATCATCTTATTTACACGTAACACAAACTTTGAAGAAATATGTACCTGAATCCCTAGATCACTTGGTTCTACAAATACTGCCCAAGGCCCTTCCATTCATTGTAACTGAATTGTTCAGTATTAGCCCATTCACAGCAATTCCTGCACTTGTAATAGTTATAGATACCAGGAGCTGTAACAAATATCCCTTGAATGTCTCAGCACCATGCTACTCATGTTTCGATCTTATGTTACAGATGCTAACATCAGGTACAAACGCCCCACTGAAGGTCAAAATCCCATCATTGTTTCTCCAACAGACAGCGAGGGGCGATCAGATCATGGTTAACAGGAGCGGCCAGTTTTCGATAAATGACTCCCGGACGCCATGCCATGCTGGGTACGGTGGAATAAGCAGAAGTAGCCTGTGGCTTGTAAAATATTGCAAGATCTAACTCCCAGACTCTTGGAGCCCCACTGAAGATCAGCTGGACAACATTTCTGGGCAGCAAAGCATTTGGGAGATGAACAACAAGTTTGTGTGAGCAAAGACCACTGATTTAAAAGTCTTGTACTTCTTTCCTACTTTAAGCATGAGCCTCAACAAGCTCTAAGCCCTGTATTGTACTTACCAACCACCCTAACCCCTACTTTAAGTATGAGCCTCAACAAGCTCTAAGCCCTGTATTGTACTTACCAAACACCCTAACTCCTACTTAAAAGTTATGATGAAACAGTTAAAAGGCTTCTTAGAGACTTACAACAAAAACTGTTCACTAAAAACTTACATTCATTTTAAATACAGGGCATTTCTGTTTGAAAAGAAAACAAATTTTGTGCTTTAGAAGTGGTCTAAAAGTGCTTTTCTGAACTGAAGAAGCTCACTTGCATGCAGAGGTCTGTTCGTTCTGCAGTTTTGCCTCTTCAATTTGGCACCAAAGCTAATGTTGCCCTTCCTTACTTGATGTGAAAGCTCTCTGATGGCTGAAAGCTGCTACTGTAAGCCCAGACACAAAGGCATGATGAACCAGAATACAGAAAGGAGATAGAAGGCTTGCTGCCATGGTGGAATGATAATAACTCCTCTCTTACTGCCAGCAAGACTAAAGAACTGATCATTGACTTTCAGGAAGGAAGGAGAAGAACACACCCCACACCGCCGCCCACCATCTACATCAGCAGAGCAGATGTTTCAAGATCAGCTTCCTAGAAGTGACAATAACGTACAATGTATCTTGGGCTCCATGTAGATGTGAAGGTCACAAAACACATCTTCTTCCTCAGGCAGCTTAGGGAAATTTTGCATGTCAATAAGGACGGTCACCAACTTTTGTCGAAGCGCCATTGAAGGCATCCTGCCTGGGTGCCTAACGGTCTGGTACGACAACTGTTCTGCCCAGGACCATACGAAACTATAGAAAGTTGTGCGCACAGCCCAGACCATCGCAGAGATCGGTATGACAGGTCGGCACAACATCGAGGGCCGAACGGCCTGTACTGTGCTGTAATGTTCTATGTTCTAGAATCCAACCTCCCATCCATGGACTCCATTTACACTTCTCATTGCTGCAGAAAGGCTGCCAACGTCAAAGACCCCTCCCACCCTGGTAACGATCTCCTCTAATGTCTTTCATCAGGTAGAAACTTGAACACATATGAGCAGGTTCAAAAACAGCTTCTTGCCTGCCATTTTTAGATTGATGAATGGACTCTATCTTCAAATAGCGGTGATCTTGCTCTGAGTACCTCCTCAGCAGTTGTAACCTGTAAACCTGGCTCTGCCTAAGCACCTGACGATCTGCATGTCCTCCAAAACAGTGAAGGGTACAAACACATTGGATCACTTAAACATAGCGCATTACCCCATTGACCAGATCTAATATCATTTTATTTATTATATTCAATTATAACTTTAGCAACCAAAATTCAGGTGAAATTTCTTCAAAGTCACGAGATGGCAGCAACAGAGTACACACCGACGGGATCCTGAGCCTGGGCTTCACCTGCTTTTATTCTTTCTCTTTTTCCTTTCTCACCCTTCTTCTTTTCTCAGTTTTATTTAGATTTCACTCAAACATACCTGATAAAAAGAGCTCTTCGATAGGACGGAGGCTTCAATGGATTCCACTGCAGCAGCGGCAGCATCTCAGAGACAACATGGCTGCAGAGTCGGCCCGGATGTGAAGCATGGATTGGGACTTTTGCTTCCGCATGGAGTGGGACTCCTGGCAATGGCATGCCATGGGATTGGAAGCCCGGAGTGGGACTTTGGCAGTGGCATGGACCCATGGAGACCAGTGTGGGGCTCTGGCGATGACTTTGTGGTGTTATTGCTGGACTGTTAATCTGGCGACCCAGATAATATTCTGGGGCCCCGGGTTCAAATCCTACCACAGCAGCTGGTGGAAGTAGAATTCAATGTATATATAGAATTAAAAATCTAATAATGACCATGAACTCATTGTTGGAAAAACCCATCTGGTTCATTGACGTCCTTTAGGGAAAGAAACTGCATCCTTACCTGGTCTGGTCTCCATGTGACTCCAGACCCACAGCAATGTGGTTGACTCTTAACTGCCCTCTGGGCAATTAGGGATGGGCAGTAAATGCTACCAAGACAGCGATGCCCTCATCCTGTGTATAAATAAAGGAAAAAAACTGGCATGGTGGGCACTGTAGCAGTGGAGAAAGAAAAGTTGGAGTCTCTTTAAGTTATCTTTCTCTTTATTTTATTTTATTTTAAGTTAATGTGAATGAAATCTATGCATTGAGACAGTACCCATTTTCCACTGTATTTTATGTTGAGTACACTTGACAACAAGTGATTCAATTTCATTCAATTCCAATTCTAAGTAGAGAGTGATGAAAATGTAGAACTTGCTATGAGTGGTTGAGGGATCTAATTTTGATGAGTTTAAAGGGAAACTGGTTAGGTGTATGAGTGAGAAAGAAATGGAATGGTGAGCAAATGAGTTTTATTAAAATAGGGTGTAAGGAGGCTTTTAAGGCGAATAAAGACTAATGCGGACTTGTTCTTTCAAATGGCCTGTTACATTCTATGTATTTCAATGTGAAGGGCCAGAAAAATCCACTTGCTCCAGCAACAATGGGGCTTGAAGTGAATGGCACTGCACCTATTGTTTTGTATGATAGGTGCATGAACATCCAATATTGAGGCAGTATGACCGTGAATGAGCTGTGGTGGGCTTTGTCATACTCTGGCATAGGAACTAGCATTAACTCGTCCATCGCAAACTGTTTTCAATTCTTTCTTCAATGTCTCTGTCACCTGGAGTATCTCTGAAGTGAACACACTTCTTTTTATTAGCCCTCTGTTTCTTCCAATAATGTCTGTACTCATTGACCTTGCTCTACTCCCTTGTCTACTTTGTCTCTTGACACACATATCTCCTTCTTAAATCCTGTAAGTTTTTTTATTAATTATTGCTATTCATCTCTCTACCATTCCCATGTTGATTCTCATATTACAACAATGAATTTTAATTCAGGAAAAAATTATCGCTCACCTTGCACTTGCCTCTTTCCAACTGAATCACTTCTTAATGTGCAATTATTTGAAATTTACACCATATTTTAATGCTATTTAGGCCCTCATCATGCCTTGCTTTGACCTGATAAATCATTCTGTTTGCAATTAAATCAGCTAGAAAAATCCCATATCTTCTACAGCGTCATGCATTCATTTGGAACTTAACTCATGTTTAGCTCAGTCAGCTTGTTCTGAAGTTGTTTCTCAGCTTATCAGTTCACCTCTTCGTTTGGTTAATGTACAGCAAGAAATTGTTTTGTTGGAACATAGACTTGGAAAAATGCAACATGGGAACAGGAGGAGGACATTTGATCCCTTGAGCCCGTTCTGCTATTTGACTAGAACATTGCTGGTGCCATTGTTTACACAATCATAGGATTATTAAATACAGAAGATGCTTTTTGAGCCATTGAACCTCCATCAATGAAAACTACTCTAAACTTAGACCAGTACCATTTTTCAACACTTGGCTCATGGCCTTGCATGTTCTGACATATGACTGAGAAGTCTGTTTCTGTGCAATGTAATTGCATGACTCTATGACCAAATGACATTTCAAGTTCTGGGGGCTAAAGGGATCAAAGAGGTGAAAGTGGGAACAGAATACTGAATAGAATGATCAGCCATGATCCTATTGAGCAGGCTCAAAGGGCTATTTTCCATGATCTTTGTCTTACCTCCATCTTAAGCCTTGGTTCTATGACCCTTCCAACACATGGTAAGGTATAAACAATCTTAATTTTCAAAATTTCAAGGGGCTTTACCCAAAACTCCTAACCACACTCCGCACACACCCACCCACCCCATAATCTCCCCTTGAACAAATTACCCCTCTTCACATCACCCTCCCTCCAACCCCCCTCAGCTCCAACATCAATAAGACTTCTGGACTTCCATTATCTTTAGTAATGAGACTGTAAGATCATCAGGCCGTAAGACAAAGTTTTAATTAGATCCCCGTCTCATCCTTCTAAACTCAATTGAGTATAGACCCAAAGTCCTCAAACATTCCTCGTATGTTAAACCTTCCATTGCTGGGATCATTCTTGTGAACGTCCTCTGGACTCGCTCAAGAGCCAGTGCATCCTTCCTGAGACGTGGGGCCCAAAGTTGCTCACAATGTTCTAAATGTGGTCTGACCAGACCCTTAGGAAGTCTTAGAAATGCATCCCTGCTTTTATATTCTAGACCTCTCAAAATAAATGCCAACATTGTATTTGCCCTCCTGACTACTGACTCAACCTGCAAGTTTACCTGGAGGGAATCCTGGACTAGAACTCCCAAGTCTCTTTGCACTTCAGATTTGAGAATTTTCTCCCGATTTAGAAAATAGTCTATGCCTCTACTCTTCTTACTAAAGTGCATGGCCTCACACTTTCCCATGTTGTATTCCATTTGCTACTTCTTTACTCGCTCTCTTAGCCAGTCTAAATCCTTCTGCAGCCTCCTCACCTCCTCAAGATGACACGTCCCTCCACCTATTTTTTTATCATCTGCAAACTTAGCCAGAATGCTCACAGTTCCTTCATCTAGATCATTAATGTACAAAGTGAAATGTTGTGGTCCCATCACTGATCCTTGTAGATCATCACTAGTCACTAGCTGCCTTTATGAGAAAGACCCCTTTTATCCCCACTCTTTCTGCTTTATGCCAGACAGCAGGGCAGCTCTTTAAGGTTTTTGCAAAGACTCGCAGCTTGGGTTGTGGCTGAGGCTGTTGACTTGCTCGCTGAGCTGGCTTGTTTTCATTCAGACATTTTGTCACCACACTAGGTAACATCATCTCCGATGAAGCGATGTTGCTCTACTCCACTTAGAATTTATATTGTCTGAGTAATGTCATTTCCATTTTTTTCGTCTGTATGTGTTTGTATTTGAGGTCCAATTCCATATGTTTGTTGATTGCATTATGGGTGGAGAACCATGCCTCTAGGAATTCCTGTGTGTGTTTATGTTCGGCTTGGGTTACTGTGGTCAAGTCCTCCCTCTTGCCTTTGTGAGGTGACTGGCTCCTCCAGGTTCCTTCATCTTAACCTCCCACATCATTGCACAACATTAAATCCACTATTGCCTGTTCCCTGGAGGGTTCCACCACAAGCTGTTCCAAAAAACTAGCTTGTAGACATTTTACAAATTCCTCTTCTTATAATCCACTAAGAAACTGACTTTTCCAATTGATCTCCGTATGGAAATCTCCATAATCATTGTAACCTTGCCTTTCCTGTACACCTTTTCTATTTCCTGGTGTATCCTGTGCCCTACATCCTCACAACTATTTGGAGGCCTGTACATAACCCCATTTTTTTTTACCTTGTGGTTCCTTAACTCTACCCATTCAGATTCTACATCGTTTCTTGCTGTTAATTTCATTTTATTTATTACTAACAAGGCAACACCAGCTCCTCTGCCTACCTGCTTGTCTTTTCAAAGGGATGGATATCCTTGGATATTTAGTTCCCAGTCCAGATCCCCTTGCAGCCAAGTCTCTGTGATGCCCACTGCATCATACATCTGCCAATTTCCATCTTCACCTCAAGCTCAACTACCTCATTTCGTACACTGCGTGCTTTCGGATACAACACCTTCAGACCCTCTTCGCAATGTCTTTCGTTTATCCAGACTGCTTGAAGTTTGATTCCCGGCCTTTTCCAAACACTGTCCTATTTTGTGTGCTGGAGACTTTAATAACCTCTCCTCAGTTCTCTGATAACAAAGTGTGAAGCTGGATGAACACAGCAGGCCAAGCAGCATGTCAGGAGCACAAAAGCTGACGTTTCGGGGTCTAGGCCCGAAACGTCAGCCTTTGTGCTCCTGAGATGCTGCTTGGCCTGCTGTGTTCATCCAGCTCCACACTTTGTTATCTTGGATTCTCCAGCATCTGCAGTTCCCGTTATCACTGATACAATTCTCCTCAGTTCTCTTTCTTTTTTTACATATTTTCCCATGCAGTTGAATCCACCCCCGCAGATGTTAATCTGCTGCTTTGTTTCTGGAGTTTCACCCGCAGCCCCCTCTCCCCCCCAACTACACCCCACTTTTTAGTTTAAAGTCTTGTTGACCACCCTATTTACTCTTTCTGCTTGAGCATTGTTCTCCCAGCTTGGCTCATGTAGAGACTGTGCCAATGGCACAGACCCCTCCTGTTCCAACATTGATACCAATGCCCAAGGAGACAGAACCCCTCCTTCCCGCACTGCTCTTTCAGCCACATAGTTACTTCCATTATTGTCACAACCGTTTGCCAGTTTGCATGTGGTTGAGACATGCTTCCTGATAGGACGCCAGAAAAGCTGAACTTCAGTCAACAGTTCCAATTGTCCGTTTGGTTCACTAAAGTCGTTCAGAAAAGGAAATCTGCCATCCTTACGCGGTCTGGCCTACAGTTGACTCACTGCAATTTGGTTGACTCTTAACTACCCCGAGGAGTGGTCTGCCAAGTCATTCAGTCCAAGAGAAATTGCTGGTGGGTAACAGATGCAGGTAACAGATTATTGATTAATCTTTTAATCATCGCATTTCCAAGAAGTGTGAGGAACAAAAACAGAATTTGCTGGAAAAGCTCAACAGGTCTGGCAGCAACTGTGAAGCAAAAATCCTTCTGCAGCCTCCTTGCCTCCTCAAAATGACCTGTCCCTCCACCTATCATTGTAGCATCTGCCAGCTTAGTCAGAATGCCCTCAGTTCCTTCATCAAGATCATTAACATATAAAATGAGAAGTTGTTCTGATGAGGCGTTCTGAGGAAAGGTCACCGGACCTGAAACGTTAACTCTGAGTTTTTTTCTTCACAAATGCTGCCTGACCTGCTGAGCTTTTCCAGTAACTTCTGTTTTCGCCCCTGAGTTACAGAATCCACAGTTCTTTCGGTTTTTATTGGGGTAATCAGTTCATAGGGTTTTGTCGAAAACGTAAGATGTAATTGGGTCCATTTAATTGCCATTTAGTACATTACAATAAACTGATGGTACCCAGGCGAGTTTCCAATGTGACCCCATTTTAGCACTTAAAAACTAATATGACTCGATATCTCAACAACAAGAAAAGCAGTTAACAATAAAGCAATGCAGTATGTTTCTTGTCTGATGCATCAGATAAATATGATTTTGTTGTCTAATGGGTGTTGGTATCACTGGCTAGGCCAACATTTATGGGCCTCCCTTGATGTCTGGGAGAAGATGGTGGTGAGCTGCCTTCTTAAACAATGCAAGTCTATTTAGTCCATAGTGCTGCTAGGATTGGAATTCCAGGTTTTTGACCCATCGACACTGAAGGAACGGCAGAGATAGTAAGAACTGCCGATGCCGGAGTCAGAATTAACACAGTGTGGAGCTGGAGGAACTCAGCAGGCCAGGCAGCATCAGAGGAGCAGGAAGATTGACGTTTTGGGTCAGGTCGGGGCACTTCTTCAAACGTCAACTCTCGTGCTCCTCTGATGCTGCTTGGCCTGCTGTGTTCATCCAGCTCCACACTGTGTTATCACTGAAGTTACAACGATGTATTTCCAGGCCAGGACCATGTTTGGCTCGAAGGAGGACTTGATGGTCATGATGTTTCCATGTAACTGCTGTCCTTGTCCTTCTAGATGAAAGTGGCCATGTGTTTGGAAGGTGCTGTCTTTGGTGAATTTCTGCAGTGCATCTTGTGGATAGACCATGCAGCTGCTCCTGAGCATCAGTGATGGAGGGAGTGGATGTCTGCGGATATGGTGTCAATCAAGTGGGTTGCTTTTTCCTGGATGGTGTGAAGTTTCTTGAGTGTTGTTGGGGCTGCACTCATCCAGGTAAGTGGGGAGTATTCCATCTCACTCCTGACTTGTGCCTTGGGTAGTCAGGAAGTGAGTTACTTGCTGCAGTATTCCTAGCCTCTGACCTGGTCTTGTAGTCACAGTCTTTATATGGCTAGTCCAGGTGAGTTTCTGGCCAATGGTAGCCCACAGAATATTGATAGTGGAGAGTTCAGTGATGCTAACAGTATTGAACGTCAAAGAGATACAGTTAGATTCTCTTTTGTTGAAGATAGTCATCATCTGGCATTTGCGGGGTGCAAATGCTGTTTGCCACTTAGCAATCCAATGTTGTCCATGTCTCATTGTTGGTCGACATAGGCTGTTTTAGCTTTTGAGGAGTCTCAAATGATGCTGAGCATTGCACAATTACCAGGGAACTTTGGGTATTTCTGGAGCATAAGTCTATTATTATGGCTAGAAAGTTTTTCAGGCCATTAGCCTTTGGAGTTTCTAATGCCTTCTGCACTGAAAATCTATGCTGTGCTTCAAAACATGTTATTATGTTATGTACCCACCAGTCTATAACTTTATGTGAGTCTGTCCAGGCACCTACCTTGCCCAGGAAGCGACAGGACAACCTGCTGGGGCCATTGAGAGGAGTGCTGTCAGAGCCCACAGTATTCTATGGGTAATGGCTCTGACAAGCTGCAATTCAGCAGTGGAAGCATCATCACTCCTTACCAGAGCTTTGAGAGTCAGTGAGATCGCTTTGGGGAGGGGAGCACCTTACAGGACAGAGATAGACAGAGAGAGAGAGATTAATGGATGAGCAGGGGGAAGGTCAAGGTTTGATCCAACCTGGGGCTTAGTGCACAAGTGTTAATATTTCCCAATCAACCTCTCTGACCCAGGAAATGAGAAAATCTAAGTATGCAGACTCATCCCTTCAGACTCTGATTCCTTGTTGGATATTCTTCTTCCATTCTGTGCTGTAAGGATAGGTCCAATCAAAAGCACTGCAGTTTCACACCGTGATCAAACATTTTATCTCAGGCCTCAAACTGATCCTCACTGGCCATCCAGTCAACTGAGCTAGCTGGCCCCCAAAGTGTTTGTGCTGCTATGGAAACACATACTGTTACATGCCTAGAGCTATGGATAGTGATGGCAGGAAAGCTAACATCGTACCAATACATAGCTGACCAGGCATCTTGCCCACTCTTACTGCCTGCCATTAGTAAAAGATAAACATTTAGAAAAAAGAATACAGGCATGGACTATTTTCTAAACGGTGAGAAAATTCGCAAAGCAGAAGTACAAAGGGATCTGGGAGTGCTGGTCCAGGATTCTCTAAAAGTTAACTTGCAGGTACAGTCTGTGATTAAGAAGGCAAATGTAATGTTGTTGTTTATCTCAAGAGGGTCGGAATATAAAAGCAGCGAAGTGCTTCTGAGGCTTTATAAAGCTCTAGTTAGGCCCCATTTAGAATACTGTGTCCAATTTTGGGCCCCACACCTCAGGAAGGGTATACTGGCGCTGGAGCGTGTCCAGCAGAGATTCGCACGGATGATCCCTGGAACGGTAGGTTTAACGTACGATGGATGGCTGAGGATCCTGGGATTGTATTCATCAGTGTTTAGAAGGTTGAGGGGAGATCTAATAGAAACTTATAAGATAATGTATGGCTTAGAAAGGATGAACAATGGGCAGTTTTACCTGTCTTAGAATTAGAGGGGGTAAATTTAAAACGGAAATGAGGAGACATTTCTTCAGCCAGAGAGTGGTTGGCCTGTGGAATTCATTGTCACAGAGTGCAGTGGAGGCCAGGATGATAAATGCCTTCGAGGTGGAGATTGATAAATTCTTGATCTCATAAGGAATCAAGGGCTATGGGGAGAGTTCAGGGAAATGGATTTGAAATGCCCATCAGCCATGATTAAATGGCAGAGTGGACTCAATGGGCCAAATGGCCTTACTTCCACTCCTATGTCTTATGGTCTTATGGTCGTATTTATCTTCCTTACGAGCACCCTCCCTTGGATGGAACTCATACCTCGAGTATCTTTCTCAGTGTTTGGAAATCTACCCAATGCACCTCAAGACTTCCCTTGGAGATCCTTAAATAGAATCATAGAGTCATAAGGTCATAAAGTCCTACGGTGCAGAGACAGGCCCTTCGGCCCAAACTGGTCCATGCTGATCAAAATGTCAATCCAAGCTAACCCCATTTCTCTGCACTGGGCCCATATCCTCCTAAACTTTTCCTATCCACGTATTCGTCCAAATGCCTTTTAAATGTTGTTAATGTACTTGCCTCAACCAGTTCCATTAGCAGCTCATTCCACATACGTACCACCCTCTGTGTAAAAATGTTGCCTCTCAGGTTCCCGTGTATTCTTTCCCCTCTTACCTTAAATTGGTGCCCTCTGGTCCTCGATTCCCAACTCTGGGAAAAAGGCTGAGTGCATTCACCTTATCCCTGCCTCTCATGATCTTATACACATCTATAAGATAGCCCCCTCAGTCTGCTACACTCTAAAGAAAAAAAGTCCTAGCTTGTCCAGCCTCTCCTGATAACTCAGTAAGTTTCTTCTGCACTCTTTCTCATAAAACAACTTTCCTATAGAAAGTTGACAAAACTGAACACAATACTTCAATGCTGCCTCACCAAAGTCTTGTACAACTGCATCATAGCTTCCAAACTTCTTTACTCAATGCCCTGACTGATGAAGGCCAGTGTGCCAAAAATCTTCTTCATTGCCCTGTCTACCTGTGACTCCACTTTCAAAGAATTGTCCGTCTGAACCCTAAAGCCTCTCTGTTCCACTGCACTCCTTAAGGCCCTTACCTTAACTCCTATCATGATTTGACTCTCCAAATTGCAACACCTCACAATTATCTATATTAAACTCTATTTACCATTTCTCGGCCCACTTCCCCAGCTGTTCAAGCTCCTGCTGCAATTTTTGTTAATCTTCCTCACCGTCCATGGTACCACCTATTTTAGTGCCATCCACAAACTTACTAATCATGCCTTATAGATTCTTATCCAATTCATTGGTATCAGTAACAAACTGCAGAGTGGCTAGTAGCTACTCCTGAAGTACATCACTAGTCACAGGCCTCCAGCCCGACAAGCATCCTTCCACTATTACAGTCTGCCTCCTACCATCAAACCAATTATGCGTCCAATGTGGATTCCATGCAATCTAACCTTCTAGAGCAGCCTACTGAGTAGAACTTTATCAAAGGCCTTACTGAAATCCACACTGAATATGTCTACCGCCCTTCCCCCATCCACCTTCCTGGTCATTTCATCAAAGAACTCCAGCAAATTTGTGAGGCATGTTCTCCCAAGCACAAAGCCATGCTGACTCTTTTTAATCAAGGCCTGTCTTTCCAAATGCACGTGTAACTTATCCCTCAGAACCTTCTCAAGTAACTTACCGACCACAGTTGCCAGGAATACTGGTCTATAATTCCCAGGATCTTCTTTGCAGCCCTTCTTCAACAAGGGCACAACATTCACTTCCCTCCAGTGCACAATGATTTCTGGCTGCTCACCTGCCCTCTTGAAAATGTTCTGCAGCTGTTCCAAGACATTCTAGACCCTGCACCTGGGAAACAACCCTGGATTTCCGTCTACAGCCACAGAACCTCCTGCCTCTCACCCTAACTATTGAATCTCCTATCACTAAGGCCCTGTTTACTTTTACCTTTTTCCACTCTGCCCCAGAGTCAGTCACAGTGCCACTGACCTGGTTACCGTGGCTTTTTCCATTACGTTTAATTGTTAAGCTTAATTTTGTTTCTTCTTGTTGTCTAGTTCATGTCTCCTCTGTCTTAATCCAAGCTCTCTCCTCCTGCATTTGTTGCTTTCTGTGGCGTTTGACAGTGAGTTTGCCTATTTGATTTCATCAACATTCCCAGACTTCCTCTGATTAATTCTCAGCCCTGCCCCGATCTCCTTGGTGAAAGAGGTAGTCCATTAAAACAGTGTTCACCACAACCCCAGATGCCCCATTTCCTGATCTATACCATTATCCATTCACACTTGTGGCAAATTTATGCGGCAAATGTCTTCAAAGTTCAAGGGTCCGGGAAGATGCTTACCTAACAGTCCAGTAAATTTCTGTGTCACTAACACAGATATTGGAAATCAGAGGTGTCAGGGAATGAATTGAAACCTCTTTCATGATAGCAACTTCTCTGGTTTAAAAATCAAAGGCGATCAAAGTCATTGCTGTGAGTCTGGAATTAATGTGTCATTAACGAGCTCTAAAATAGCAGAATTAACAGTGTAATTTTCTTTTGAAAAAGCACATTTACCATTATAAATGTGAGCAACTGGCCAGTCACTCTGCTTCAGGTCAAATATTTCATGATTGGCTTGCGGACTTCATAGTCTAATTTGCAAAATGGTCATTTCTATTCATGGTGTTCAGTGCTGCAGACCCCTTGATTAATCATTCTTGCCCTACACAGGCAGGAATTGCTTTAGAGAATTATGTTAACATTGCACCTTTGCCGAATAATTCATAAGAATGTTCCAACATCATCGTAAAACACAAGAGACAGATTACTTTTATGCTGCTTGACCTGCTTCTGGTTATTAAATGGTTTCTGTACCATTTTCCTTCATTTCCCGAGAGAAGTGCCTGATTCCTGAGCATGTGCTATGTTTCACTGGCCAATCATTAATTAGCATTTCAGTTGAGTTTTCTAAATGCTACTTTACTTTCTCAGGCTCCTGTCCTATGGGTCATGCATAATACATTGCGTATTCATGAACCCTCTAAACTGGTCTTTCACCACAAGTATATTTTTTACTAATCTCTTTGTTTGGTCCGTTTTTTTGTTCTGTTTCTGCCATACTCTATCAGAAGTAGTCTGTCCTCGAGCTATTTATTTTATTAATTCCTGCAGAATTGCAATTATTGTGCCATCTTAACACTCCCAGTGGGGCAGGTCATCATTGGGTTAAGATAGGTTGAAGGGCTAGTTAATGGTTGAACAGTGAAATTCGATCCCAGCAGAGCAATATTCTATTGTAACAAATTCCCATCTCAATTTCACTAATGTCAAATGTACCTGCAAGTTTTAACAATATGCTAAATTAAAGTTTCCTCATCTATTCCTCATCATAATCACCAGCTCGTGTAACATGTCAAAGAAGTTTGATTGAATGCCTTTTCAGCTAACCAGTTTACTCCACATGTTTTCATTTATGGATTCGAGACATTTGTTTGTAGCCTCTGCCCTCTCCTCTGCTAGAACACGACTGTAAGTGTTCAATATTGTTCACATGAGGAGCCAATAGCCCCTGGCTGGGCTCCCTAATAATGTCAATCACTTGACGACTCAAAGGAGAGTTTAATGGTCCATCACGTTGGGTCTGAATGTTTGGAAGATGTATGAGTTACATAATCTCTTCAATCCTCAGTTATTTCCTGGAAATGCCTTAGAACCCTCTGCAAACACCTATCAGAGCCCACGTGTTGCTGCTGGACTCAGTCGGGGTAGACTTCAAATTGTCTCCCATTCCTAGGCTGGGACGTAGGCCATACTCTGGCCAAGTTTGAATGATTCCCAATGTTGGGAAGTCACCCAATTTTGGAAGGGAGTGAATCCCAGTTGTCTGCTCATATGGGAGACACCCCAGCCCAGGTGCTTTCGCTGGATTTGTTGAGGGTGGAGTGCAGATTGCATCTAGGGCAAGGTGCAGGCCATGCACTGACCGAGTTTCAACAAATTCCAATTTTGGGAATTGGCCTGTTTTTGGAAGGGATTGAATCTGGGATGTCCTGCCTCCTGGGAGACATCTGAGCTAAGTTGTTGCCACCTCGTTCGGTCGGGGTTGACTTCAAATTGTCCAAACCATTTGTTTGATATCTCAGTATGTGCTAAATTTCATTGGCCAGTCCCTATTTAGCATTTGAGATGAGTTACCTTCCCGTTTTACTTATCTGGCTTCCTCATTAATGTGTCTATGCCATTTACCTTGTGTTACAGTTGCTGCTAATCATTGACTACAGAAGTCTCCGATTTAAGACAGAGTGTATTCAAGGGCTAATCTGAATAACTGAGAGATACCACAAAAGGCAGTATCTTTGTAGAAATAAGAGTGATAATGGGAACTGCAGATGCTGGAGAATCCAAGAAAATAAAATGTGAGGCTGGATGAACACAGCAGGCCCAGCAGCATCTCAGGAGCACAAAAGCTGACGTTTCGGGCCTAGACCCTTCATCAAAGAGCTTTGTAGAAATGTTTGCTCTGTGTGCATCTCAGTATAAAAGTTCCAACCTTGCTTCATAAAAATGATACAAACAGATGTCCATTCAAGGGCATGCTGAATATTGTCAATACTTTCCCTTCACCCAGACAAGGACCACTCAGCCAAGTGTTTTTTTACCCCATCACTTATCAGTATCATTCACTCCCTGTTTCTAAACCTTCCCCAAAGGCATCTCAAGAAGGTGTTGATAGCTCCAGTTGACTCTATCGTCGAAGATGTGTTAAAAATTTTCTTGTACACAATTCATTAATTGAAATCTGTTCTTTGCTTTCTCCCTGTTTAACCATCATGGACTGATTCACTATAACGCTTTAATGGCACCTGATAGCAGGACCACTGCATTCTCACCATCCCCTTGATAAAGGCCTTTCTTCTAACATCCCCATCGTATCTATCAATGAGTATTCACTTACTCAAACATTATAGTCAACAACTCATTCATGGAAGTTTTCTAATCAGTCTGTTTGAAGATGTTGAGATGCACCTCTGGACCAGGTGAAACTAGAATCCAGGTCTGCTGGCTCAGAGGTAAGGACACTGCCACCGTACAACAACAGCCCCCAGATGTGGTCACACGTTCGGTAGGATTGGCAGAAGGAGAGTGGCATTTGAGCATGCGCATGCAGAACCTACTGGTTTAGTAGTCCATCACCTTAACCTCTTCGCCACCTCTTCAAGAACATTTTTTTTGGAAAGCAAAGTGAATTGAGGGTTTCCTGTTGACGGGCCAGACACTTTAACACACTGAGCCATGGCGTCTCCCTGCTGATATATTTCTAAATTTTTATAATTAGATAGAAATATCTTCTCTTCATCCACCTCCTCAAAGCCCTTCATATTCTCAAGGGTAAAGTCATCACAGTCTTATCAGACCACAGGGCTGCTCTCACATTGGAGAGAAATGAGGAACGAAGATCAATACAGCAGAGGCACAGGTCCTTCGGCCCTCCAAGTCTGTGCTGGCTCATTTTGCCCTTCCATACTGAAACTGGCTTCACTTACAGGATCCATATCCCTCTATCCCTCCCTAGTCATGTATTCATTCAGGTGCTTCTTGAACACTGCGTGTGTCTGCTTCCACCACCTTCTCTGGCAGGGCTTCCAGGCACTCACTACCCCTTGTGTCAAAAACATGCCTCACACATCTCTTTTAAACTTCCCCCCCTTGCACCTTGAACCTGTGTCCCCTAGTCATTGACCCCTCCACCCTGGGAAAAAGCCTTGTAGTTTCCACTGTACCTATGCCATTCGCAATCTTATAAACTTCTATCAGGTCGCCCCTCGACTTCCTGCATTCCAGTGAAAACAGACCCAATTTATCCAAACTTTCTTCATAGCTAAAATTCCCCATACCAGGCAACAACCTAGTAAACCTTTTGTGTATTCTCTCCAAAGCATCCTCATCCTGTGGTAATGTGGTTTCATTAAGAGTCACCATGCCTCAGGTGAAGATGGAAGTGAGAAGGACAGTGCTATATTTGATTTGATTTGATTTGATTTGATTGATTATTATCATGTACCTAGATATGGTGAAAAGTCTTTTTTACATGCAGTACAGGTTATCTCATACAAAGAGCATAACGGTGATAGAACAGAACGAGGAATACAAACTTACGGATGCAAAGAAGGTGCACAAAGAGTGAGATCAGGATTTTAAATTTAAAAGTTGAGACGCCCACTCAGAAGTCTGATAACAGCAGGGAAGAAGCTGTTCTTGCATCTGTTGGTGTGTATGTTTAAGCTCTTGTTTTCTCTGCCAGATGGAAGAGATTGTAATTGGGGTGGGAGGGTTCTTTGATAATTTTAGCAGCTTTCCTGAGGAGGCAGGGAATGTAGATGAAGCCCATGGATGGAAGATTGCCTTGTGTGTTGGACTGGGCTGTGTTCACAACTCTCTGTAGTTTCTTACAGTCTTGGGTAGAGCAGTTGCCGTACCATTGTAACCTCAGCTGGCATGGGAATTAAATGCATGCCATTGGTATCAAGCTCCATCGCAAACCAAGTTGACTGACCCCCATCTAGGCCTCTTCAAAAAAAGGGCCCTAAATTATATAATCATTCTTTACGGGTACAGGCTCTCAGTCTACATTATATTGTGCATTGTGTTTTGCGCCTTTCTCAGTGCATCTGTGTTCCTTTTCATAACCTGGAGATTAGAACTGTTCGTGGTACTGCAAATACCATCTACCCAAATGTTATAATCAAGTGAGAGAATGGACAGACAGAATTTGTTTTTTACAATTAAAATTAAAATTAGGCTTTATTATCTCATGTAGTCAAGTACAGGAATGCAGGAGCACAATGAAAAACTTACACCGTTGCCCTTCTCAGGCACCATCTTAGACACAAAGGTATCTGAGTACAAAATGTTCGGTATGAAGTGGAAAAGATATTTTATTTTATTGCCTTTGCATTCTGCCTGTTGGGTGGTTTAATTTCAAACTGCCTGTGTTGCTTCTTCCATAGCCTATTCTTTTCATCAAAACCTATTTTAAGCAGGTTTGGCCAAGCTTTTTCAATTGGTGTGTGGGTGACCACATTTCCCTGTTTCCCTCAGTCAGGGGAGAAGTCAACAAGTTTTAAGACGCTGATGCTCGGCAATCAGTAAGTGTGATGTTCAGAGACAGAAAAAAAAATCCAGAGTTAAATTGCTGACTGAAATAGATGAGTAATGAATAAAAATGACCATTGTTACAGCACAGGAACAGACAGCTGAGCAAAACCAGCCTTTTTGTCTCTGTATCCACAACACGGTAAAATTAAACCATCAAAGACCCCAAAAATCACTCCAATGAACGCTGACTAGAGTTTTGAATAGCTCATCCTAGCCTTTGTGAATAATTAATCCCAGATTCTGGTCTTCTATCACAAACAAAATATTTAATAATTTATTAAATACACAATAGCTATAGTGAAGAAAAGCATTAAACTCCAAAGTAAGCTAATTAATGTCAATGTTTAAAACTGAAATGTTTGTTTTCAGCTCCATTCACACACAGGGCAAGAGACTAACAAACATAGTTAAGGAATAAACAAAAGAAAATAAAAAAAGCTGCTCTTGTTAGTTAAATGGTTTTCATGGCATATTGTTGCACAGGCATAAATATAGACTCATCGATTGCTTTTCTGGAAACATTGATCAGGGTCACCCTTTCAGTTCCCTCAGGTACAGGTAATAATACTTCAAAATCAGCTTTCCACAGCTTTGGGTTCTGAAAGCTGGTGAGCGAGATTAGGCTTTCAAATCTTCATGATGTGCCATTGAGAGGTAAACACTTCTCAGAAAACACAGCTAAGCAAAACAAAAACTTCACACCTGGACGTGCCCTGTATACAGACTATCTTTTTCTGAGGTCTTGATTACCATTCAACATCTGCTGTCTGCTGGAACACCAGAACCAGCTCCCAGGTACTGACCTTGTTAATGGCCAGCTTCAGCCAATTGTTGAAAAACAATGTTCTTCTTGGGGTCTCTATGACACACTAGACTGAGAGGCAGCCTGCAATTAACCTCCTGGTTTGGCATCACAAACACCCAAAGCTTTGTGGGCCTGTTCATTTTCTTTTATCACAAGCTGCTTCCCAAAGTCAACGTGTCATCTTCAGATCACAGGTTCAAGCCAAAGGTGATAAAAGAATAAAAATAAAAATAATGAAAATCCAGCAAGGGTTACACTGTTACAAAGTGCCAAACAGCAGAGCCAGACGATGAGATGGCAAGAACTGCTGATGCTGGAGTCAGAGCTAACACAGTGTGGAACTGGTGGTACACACAGCAGGCTGGGCAGCATCGTTTTGGGTCGGGACCCTTCTTCTTCAGTTCTGACCCAAAACATCAACTTTCCTGCTCTTTTGATGCCGCCTCCCCCGCTGTGTTCCTCCAGTTCCACACTCTATTGAGCCAGATAATGACACTTTCTTTTGCAATTTCTGTTCAATTATAGAGTGAGACTTGTGAAAAAGACAAGACCTCGTGCCCTGTGTACAAGGGAAGGGACGGAGATCAGGCCTGAACCAAACTGGGTTTAAGTAGCATTGATTTTTTTTGTCTTTAGTGGGGCACAGTCCATGCTGTATTCAGTGGAATTCATAAGGAAGAGTGGGCCAGAAGTTGGTTAAGTTTCAGCTTAGGTTCTCCTCCTCTCCAAGCTTGTTTTGTGAATGGGTTTTTAGGAAGGGAGGAGGAGGCAGGGAAGAGTGAGTGTGTCACCAGCTCATTCTCAGTTTTCGGGTTCACACAGTCTCTGCCTCCCCCATGCACACTGGCTCTCACTTGCTCCTTAACCCTCACTCACATACTCACTCTTACTCACTTCTTGCCCTTCATGTATGAGTTAGCATGAGGGAGGCACTGGGAGGTAATAGTCCAGCGGTATTGTCGCAAGATTATTAAGACCAGAGACCCACATAATGATCTGGGGTTCAAACCCTGCCATGGCAGACGGTGGCAATTGAATTCAATTTAAAAAATCTGGAATTAAGAGTCTAATGATGATAGTGAATCTGTTGCCGATCACCAGAAAAAGGATCGCTGGTTAGCTGATGTCTTTACAGAAAGGAAGCTGTCAGCCGACATGAGACGAGAGGACCCTGTGACAGGCAGTTGGCATCTCTGAGAGGAGCGGCTATGGTGAGGACTCTGTGACAGGCAGTTGACATCTCTAAGATGAGTGGGTGAGATGAAGAAGCTATAACAGGGAGTTAGAGAGAGTCAGATTCACTGGGGCAGATTAAAATTGATTTTTTGCTCTACGACAGAGAAAGGAGGTCGTATTTATGGTGGTAGTTCATCTATTTGCTATTCTTAAATTTTAGCACAGTATATGGGAGTCGGTGGGCTTGAAATGGACATCGGTTTCTAGGTGGTTGCCAGAGATGGAGACAGAGCGGTCCAGGAAGGAGAAAGAGGTGCTAGAGATAGTCCAGGTGAACTTAAGGTTGGAGTGAAAGGTATTGGTGAAACGGATGAAACGTTCGATCTCCTCGTGGGAGCATGAGGCGGTGCTGATACAGTCATCAATGTAACGGAGGAAGAGGTGGGGTTTGGGGCCAGTGTAGGTGCAGAAGAGGCACTGTTCCACGTAACCTACAAAGATGCAGGCATAGCTGGGGCCCATGCGGGTACCATGGCCACTCCCTTTGTCTGTAGGAAGTGGGAGAAGTTGAAAGAGAAGTTGTTGATGGTAAGGACGATTCGGCTAGGCAGATGAGGGTGTTGGTGGAGGGGGGTCTGGTCCAGCCTGAGGGAAAGGAAGAAGCAGAGAGCCTTTAGGCCATCTGTAAGGTGAATGCAGGTGTATAGGGACTGGATGCCCATGGTAAAGATGAAGTGTTGGGGACTGGGGAATTGGAAGTTCTGGAGGAGGTGGAGGGTGTGGGTGGTGTCACGGACATAGGTAGGGAGTTCCTGGATCAAGTGGGAGAAAATGGAGTCCAGGTTGGTGGAGATAAGTTCAGTGGGGCAGGAGCAGGCAGAGACAATGGATTGACCAGGGCAGGCAGGTTTGTGGATTTTGGGAAGGAGATAGAAGAGGGCAGTGCGGGGTTTGGAACGATGAGGTTGGAGCCTATGGGCTGGCCCAAAACCACACCACTTCCTCCATTACGTTGATGACTGTATCGGCGCCGCCTTATGCTCCCACGAGGAGCTCAAACAGTTCATCCACTTCACCAACGCCTTCCACCGCAACCTTAAGTTGACCTGAACCATTTCTGATACCGCTCTTTCCTTCCTCAACCTCTCTGTCTCCATCTCGGGCAACGACCTAGAAATTGATATTCATTTCAAGCCCACTGACTCCCACAACTACATAGAATACACCTCCTCCCACCCACCTTCCTGCAAAAATGCTGTCCCTTATTCCCAATTCCTTTACCTCTGCCACATCTGCTCCCAGGATGAGGCATTCCACTCCCGTACATCTCAGATGTCCTCGTTTATCAAGAACTGCAATTTCCCCCACTCAGGGGTCGAGAATGCCCTCAACCGTGTCTCCCGCATGTCCCGCAACTCATCCCTCACACCCCGTCGCTGCAATAATTGCCAAAAGAGAATCCCCTTCATCCTCATGTACCACCCGACCAACCTCCGGATCTAGTACATCATCCTCCGATACTCCCGCCATCTGCAATTTGACCCCACCACTAAAGATATTTTTCCTACCCCACCCTTATCTACCTTTTAGAAGGACCACTCTCTCCAGGACTCCCTTGTCCGCTCCACACTCCCCTCCAACCCCACCACACCCGGCACCTTCCCCTGCAACCGCAGGAAGTGCTACACTTGCCCCCACACCTCCTCCCTCACCCCCATTTCAGGCCCCAAGACGACTTCCCCCATTAAGCAGATGTTCACCTGCACATCCACCAATGTGGTATACTGCATCCGCTGTTCCCGTTGTGGTCTCCTCTACTTTGGGGAAACCAAGCGGACGCTTGGGGGCCACTTTGCAGAACACCTACGCTCGGTTCGCATTCAACAACTGCGCCTCCCAGTCGCGAATCATTTCAACTCCCCCTCCCATTCCTCAGATGACGTGTTCATCCTGGGCTTCCTGCAGTGCCACAACAATGCTACCTGAAGGTTGCAGGAACAGCAACTCATATTCTGCTTGGGAACCCTGAAGACCAATGCTATCAGTGTGGACTTCACAAGCTTCAAAAACTCCCCTCCCCCAACTGCATCCCAAAACCAGCCCAGATCATCCCCGCCTCCCTAAGCTGTCCTTCCACCTATCCCCTCCTCCCACCTCAATCCACTCCCATCTCCTGCCTAATAGCCTCATCCCAACCTGTTGACCTATCAGTTCTCCCTGGGCTGACCTATCTCCTCCCTACCTGTCCACTTACACTCACCTTTACTGGCTCCATCCCCGCCTTTTGACTGGTTTATCTCCTCTCCACCTATCTTCTCCTCTGTCCATCTTCTATCCACCCCCACCTCCCTATTCATTTCAGAACCCCCTTCCCCTCCCCCATTTCTGAAGAAGGGTCTAGGCCCAAAACGTCAGCCTTCCTGCTCCTATGATGCTGCTTGGCCTGCTGTATTCATCCAGCTCCACACCTTGTTATCTTGGACAAACTTAAGTTGTTTTCGCTGGAGTGTCAAAGGCAGTGGGGCAACCAGATTGGAATTTATAAAATTATGAGAGGCATGGATAAGGTGGTTAGCTGGAGTCTTTTTTTTCCAGTGTTAATGTGTTAAGTACCTAGGTTTAAGGTGAGGGGGGCCATTTAAAGGAAATGTATGGGGCAGGATGGTGGGTGTGTGGAACTCGCTGCCAGGGGATGGTAGAAACAGATACAATAGTAACATTTAAAAGGCATATAGACAGAAGTATAAACTGGCAGGGAATAGAGGGATATAGATCATGTGCAGGCAGATGGGATGAGTTTAAAATGGTATTATAGTGGTGGGCCAAAGGACCTATTACAGAGCTGTTGTGTTCTATGTTCTACTTTCTACGTTCTATATCATATGTTATATATTCTGTACTCTATGCTCTACATTCAATGTTCTATGTTCTATGTTTTATGTTCTATGTTCAAACATAAGTCTTTGAAGTTTGAATAATTTTAGCTCAGACTTTGCAAGCTGGAGGCTAAATTACAGACACCATGAAACAACAGGGAGCAGGAATGTTTGTGCCAGGAGACAGTGATACCATTTAGAATATCATCTTCTGGTTTTGTCAGTGGTCAGGAACAGGAAGGTGTGGCAGTGAGAGACACAGTCAAAGGGAACACATATGGTAGGAATCACCGTCTCCGCGATAGTTATAAGATCTGAAGTCCTTTCAGCCAGGTTGGATGGGAGAGTAGATTGGATAGGCAAATTGACGATGGTAACATGGCACGGGATAAAATTCAAGTAAAGGTAGACACAAGGAATGTAATAGTGGGTGATAGCATAATGAAGGAAATTGATGGAAACGACTGCAGCAAAAAGTGAGATCCCAGGTGGCAATGTTGTGTTTAGACATCGGCCCAGGGATGGAAAGGAATGAACACTGGAGGGGGTGGAACAAATGGTCATCGTCCAAGTAGGCCCAAACTACAGGCATAGTTAAAACTAGGAAAGAAGTTTGGGTTAGAGAATAAGAGGAGCTAGGCATTTAATTTAAACACAGAACTTCAAACTTCAAATCTCAGAGTTATTACCTGAGCTGGATGAATTCTGGTACTGGGTATGTCAATTAGAAAGATTAATACATGGCTAAAGAACTGGTAGAGGAGAAGTGGGTTCTTGTCTGTGGGTTCCTGGCACCAATGGTTGGGCAAATGGGATCTGTATCGTAGGGAAGGTTTACTTCTGAGCCATGCTGGGTCCAGTGCATATACCAAAAGCATAACTAGGAAAGTTGTCAACTAAGGAACTGGGGGGAAAGGGACCACATGTGGTATTTTAAAGAGTAGAGATGGGGTAACAAAGTAATATAGTGATATGGGAAATGAAGGTCGGAGAGCGGGCACAGCGCAAATGCCTTTGAACACACCAACAATCAAGATGAGATGTTGGAAAGTTGTCCCTCTCCTTGGATGGATCCTGCCACACAAACAGCCTGCCTGTGCGGCTTTGCTGAACAGACCTCAAAACAGCAACAGTAAAAGCCTTTGGTCCTGACTGAAGTACCAAAGGGGTAACTGGGCATAGGCCAGCAAGGCAACACAAGGCCTTGGTGGTGGGAGCATGAAAGTAGAGGCTAATTGTATGAGTGCTACGAGAGCAGGTCTGGGTTTCCAGAGTGCCCTGCCAGTGTATGGGAGAAAGGCCAAGACAGCTGGGATGGACTGGCAGATGCTGGATGGCAATGTCACTGTATGAAGGGTATGTGCTGGGGCCCATCAGTTGTACCCCTCAGATGTTGCTGTCTGGCATCCAACATGGAGATCATTTGGGGCAAGTGGTGAACTGAATCTGTAAGGTACACTTTCAAAGTTCCTCATCGCATTTGCTTAGAGCTTGGTAAAATGAGAGCCTAAATTTTAATGAGGCAAGATGGTTTGTTAATGAGGCATTTAATGAGCAATAATCACCACCAAAATAACTCCACAAGGGCCAGTAACCATTCACCAAGTCCTTGACACTGATCCAGCTCTCAGAGTGAGCAGAACCACTGACACTCCTGTTTATATCTGTCAGCCAAGGCTCCCTGATTGGACCAGATTAATAGCCCCAATCAGGGGACTCATATTCTATAAGGTTCACCTGGCTGACCTCGTTACAACCATCAACTGGCATCTTGCTAATGCTCCAAGAGAATTTTGCCATGCCGCTTGTGAAAAGCATGAAAGATGATGTGAGTCATTCCCAATAGTATCATCCAATTCTACCCCACATTTTGCCATAGCCAACATAGCTCAGAAACCTATTGAAGCTTGCTGATTGAAATGTTTACTAGTTAATCATTAATACCTTTCAGATTCACAGACCAAAACTCACATTCCATAGCTCAAAACCAGAGCCTAAAATAAAGACATTAATATATAAACCGTCCACCTTATTTCACAATGCGCATTAAGCCAAAGCAGCCAAAGTGCTATTGCCCTGCCCCAAGCCAATGGCATGTTCCTGTGGTCTACAGCTTTCACACTTATCAGAAAAATTAACATAATTTGTAATGCCTACAATTGTGACTCTGGAAATCATTGATATAGGCCACAAACGAAGTACCAATCCCTGTGGAATTCCACTGGGAACAATGCTCTTGCAGACACAAGAGCACCCATTGACTGTCATGCTGTCTTTCCAAACACAATCCTGCTTTTGTAGGAATGGAAGGTTTTATAAATTCAAAGACTTTTACACGATTGCACTTCATTACCAGTCTCTGTGGTGAAATGTTGAATCACCAACAGCAAGGGCCCAAAGTCTTCCACAAGCACATGAACAGTACAGAGTAGGTAGAGGAGGAATAGGGCCAATTAGAGAATGAAAAGGGGATAGACACAAAGAGTTAGGGGCATGACAGAGGTGTTAACTGAGGAGGACGTTCAGAAGGGATCAAACTTAATAAGGACAAAGTATTTAGACTGTTGGCACTTTGAGTTAGCAAGGCACGAAGATCAGATGAGGTACATCCAAGGATTTTGAAGGAAGTGAGGCTAGACTGCATGGTGACACTGGCAATAATCTTTCAGTCTTCAGAGCAGTGCCACAAGACTGGAGGGTTGCAAACATAGCAACGTTGTTCAAAGATTGTAAGGATAATCCCAACAATTACAGACTAGTCTGTTTACCTCCTTCAAGGCAAAATTAGTACTTACATGTAAGAAAGGTGGGTTGATTTGGAAGAATCAGCATGGATTTTGAAAGTGGAAATAGTTTTTAACAAACGTTTTAGAGAGGTAATAGAAAGAGTTTTTTTTCATTAATTCATGGGATGAAGGTGTCACTGTCTAGGTCAACATTTATTACCCATGCCAAGGGCAGGTAAGAGTCAACCACATAGCTGTGGGTATGGAGTCACATGTAGGCCAGACCAGGTAAGCAAGGCGGTTTCCCTCAAAGTATGTTGAACCAGATGGGTTTTTCCAACAATTAACAATGGTTTCATGGTCACCATTGGACCCTTAATTCCAGACTTTTATTGAATTCAAATTCCACCATCTGACATTACATAGGTTTCTGGATTAACAGACCAGCAATAACACCACTAGGCCATCGTCTCTCCCACAATGAGGGCATCAGGATTGATGTTGTCTACATGGATTTTCAGAAGGCGATTGATACAGTGCCACATTAGAGGCTTGTGAGGGATGGTATTGGTCATGGCATAAAAGGGACATTGGTGATGCAGTTATAAGATTGGCTGAGTGACAGGAAACAGAGATTAATGACGAATGGATTTTTTTTGCGTTGGAGGGAGGATTGCCTCATAGAGGTCCCTATGGTCTGGATTGGGAACCTTGTGTTTACTGATCTACATTAATTATCTGTGCATTGGCAGGCAGGGGGTCATTTCAAAGTTTGCAGATGACACTGAGACTGGAAGAATTGTAAACCATGAGGACTGTGTGGAACTCCAAAAGTTCATAGACAAGGTGATGGAGTAGACAGATAGATTGCAGATGAGGTTCAATGTAGAATGTGATGCACATTGAAACGTGGAACAAAGAACGAGGTATGGGAGGCGATGGCGTTGTGGTATTATTGCTAGACTGTTAATCCAATAACCCAGATATCATTCTGGGAGACAAGATTCCAAATCCCACCACAGCAGATGATGGAATTTAAATCCATGAATATCTTTTATTTAGAACCTAGTGATGCCCATAAATCAATTGATGGGGATAAACCCATTTGGCTCTTTAATGTCCTTTAGGGAAGGAAACTACCATCTTTACCTGGTCTGACATACATGTGACTCCAGACCCACACCAATGTGGTTGACTCTTAATTGCCCCTTAGGCAATTAGGGATGGACAGTAAGTGTTGGCCTTCCTCATCCTGTGAATGAATAAAGAGAAAAAATATAAAGTAGAAAGTATAATTCTGAATAGTCCAGAAGGACCTGGATCTACATGTGCACAGGTCGTTGAGGATTGGTAGTACAAGTGGATAGAACAGTTAATAAAACAAGCAGTATCCTAGATTTTATTAATCGAGGCACAGAGTGCAAGAGCAAGATCCAGATTTTGAAATTGTAGACAAACTTAATGGACCTTAGCTGGAGTATTTTGTTGTATTGTGAGTACCACATTATTGGAAAGATGTAGCTGCATTGAAGACAATACAGAATGGCTCCAGGAATGAGGAATTACAGTTATGTTGAAAGGTTGAAGAAGTTGAAACTGTTCTTCTTAGAGAGAAGGCTGGGTGGAGATCTGATAGAGGTTTTCAAAATCAAGACCCAGCTCAACAGAGTAAATAGGGAGAAACTGTTCCTGCTCATTCATTGGACGATGACGTGACAGCATGGGCATAAAGTGACATGTTTTTAGGCGAAGCATAGGTGATGTAAGGGTATAACGTTTTCACTCACTGAGCAGTTAGGTATGGAATGCACTGCCTGGAAATGTAGTGGAGAAAGGTTCAACTGAAAAATTCTTGAGGGCCTTGGATGGTTATTGGAATGGAAATAATGTGCAAAGATGTCGGAAAATACAGGAGATTAATGCTAGTTAATGATGCCCATTTGAAGAGGCGGTGTGGACATGATGGGCCGATTGGCCTCCCCTGCCCTGTAACAAGTTCTGTGTTTCTGTGAACTTCTGGATTTCCATATTTAATTAAGCACATACCAAATGCACATATTTCTGTGGAATAATGATACCAGATTCTGATGATTGTGAACACAGATACGGGGCAAATCATTTGCTCTGGTTGTGAAAAATTAGCAAGACTGTGATGGGGCTCTCATTTAGTCATTACTGAGCTTTAATTTTCCTTCATGTGTGATTCTGAGCCAATTTGTTTTGACATTCCTGAAGATAGAGTGCATCTGGTTTAGTCTGAGTCTCAAATTTGGTTTTATTTTTATTTAAAAGAATTTCTCCATCTCTAGCACGAGATTTGCGTTCTCTGAAGTAATTGTAATAGCCTAAATTCAAATTCACTCAGTACATTAGCACAAGTTTTGTTACATTAATCTTAGTCTGACTTTGCAGTGACTACTGTAGTCATCCTTTCAACTCAATTTCATTGCTGTTTCATCTCCTTTGAGAGGGAAACAGGTTGAAAATGTCACATATACCAATGCAATTACCTTTCTCTTGAAAGGAACAGCATTTCCCTCTGAATGGGAACCTATGGCTTTCAGTGCTATATTGGGGCCTCCAGAAAAGTTCCAGGAACAAAGCTCTTTTCAAACATTTGAACAGCTCTCTAGTATTTGTATACAGACTCATCTGGCGATAAAGGCTTCCTGGGCATTGTTATCCGCTGAAAGTCCAGGTAATAACATTGGAAGTGATGCATAGACAGCTTACCTTTCTAGTGTATAGAGTTAGTAAATGGCTATCATTACAAACCATGAGGAAGCCTTTCTTTGCTGTCAAGACGCAATAGGTCTACTTATCTCATACTGTTAAAGAAGGTAATTACAGTCAATTTAACAGGACACTGAGACTGGCTGGCTTACAATTTTAAGTTTTCAAGCACAAAATTGGGCAAAGTATCATTATTGTGGAAGCTGAAACAACTGCAGAGTCTAAACTTTAACACTGGAATGTACCATGGACACGATCTTGCTAGTACTGTCTCTAAACTTTCCTCTGCATCCTTTAGCTTTAGTTGTGGTTTAGGTTATATCCAGGGGCAGAGACAAATGTTATACCAATGTGCATTCTATTAGTTGGTAACACTGGTCTACCTGACCTGTTGGCCCAGCGGTAATACCTATCTTTTGAAGACAGCTTAGGCTAGAGGAGGTAGTGGGAGCATGCTATTGTTACGAGACTAGTAATCCAGAGCCCAGCTCAATCTTCTGTGGATGTTGGGTTTGAATCCCACATTGACACATTGAAATCAATAAAGATTTGGAATAAAATCTAGTAGTGATCAGTCAATTGGCAGAAAAAAAAGTCTTCACCTGGTTGGCTTTAGGGAAGAAGATGGCCATCCTTATCTGATCTGGCCTTTATGTGACTCGAGCCATACAGCAATGGTTGACTCTAAACTGTCCTATGGACCAGGATGTGTAGGTGCCAGTGTTGGCCTGGGGTGGGCAAGATCAGAAGTCACATGATACTAAATTATAGTCCAACAGGTTTATTTGAAATCACAAGCTTTTGGAGCCTTTCATCTGCCGAAGGACCAGCTCTCCAAAAGCTTATGATTTCAAAAACCTGTTGAGCTATAACCTAGCATTGTGTGACTCCTGACCTTGTCCTTTCGGCAATTAAGGAATGGACAATAAATGCTGGATTGGCCAGTGACACACACATCCCATGTACAAATACATTAAAAAAAATCCGTGGAACCAAATGGGCATTAAGTGAGTGAAAGGAGTAGATTGTGTTGTTCAAGTACAGAGCTGTGCTGGTGCAGATGTGGCAGGTTGAGCTGTCCTGCTTCAGCATTGTTTGCTGAAATTATGAAGCGCTTTTTAAAAAATTTAAATATCTTAAACATCCCCTAGGTGTCACCAAACATCAACTATCTGAATTGTGCACTGCGTGCATTGTTTCGAAAATGCATGCAGTATATATTGTCTGAAGAAATTGTTTAGTTTGTTTGCTTAACACACATGGCCATTGCACAAGACCTTATTACAGCTGCCTTAAAATCTACCTCAAAGTACATTGAAGGAGACACCATCACTGGTTGTGTTCATTACAATGCAAAAGGACATCTCTAGCTGCAAAACAAGACCAGTCGATAAGCATTGTGGAGAAATAACAGAAAAAAATGTTACAAAATCTCATTTCAAAATCACAAACAGCTAGAAAACAGAAGAAACGCTTAAAGACACCCATTTAACAAAGAACTGCAAGTTTTTAGGAATATAAACCTCATTTATACTGTGAATTAGATTAAAGCTTATTATTAAAAAAACATAAGCTTATGGTACAGGTGATATAATGTTGGCATGGATGGAACATTGTCTGAATGGCAGAAACCAGAAAGTAGGCATAAATGGGTCTATTAGAATAGCAGGATGAGACAAATCAGGTTCCACAGTGGTCTGCACTAGATGCTTCACTTCCTACAATTGATATCAAAGACTGAGATGAGGGGTGTTAAGGAACATGGCTATAATTGCAGATGCCACCAAGATAGGCAGGCAAGTATGTTGTGGAAAATGACATATCCAGGAAGCAAAAATTCACCAGATGTGGTAAAATGTAAAATTATTGACTTTGGTGGAAAGAATTATAATCTTAGCTAAATGGAAAATGACTGCAGAAGACTGAGGTGCAGAGACACTGAGGTTTCGTCACCATTCTAGGTAACATCATCAGTGAGCCTCTTCTCAAAACTCGCTAACACCGAGGTGTTTGAGTGCATGGGTCACAATTAGTTAGTACACAGGGTACAGAAAAGGATTAAGAAGGTTAATGGGATGCTATCTTTTATTACGAGAGGAATTAAGCATAATAGCAGATGTTATGTTTCAGTTACACAAGGCATTGGAGAGATAAAATCACAAATATTGTGTGCTGTTTTGATTTCTTTATCAAACAAAAGATGTAACTGTGTCAGAGACAGTTCAGAAGAAGGGTATTAGACAGATGCCTGAGACATGATCACTTGGTTGGAGAATATGCAGCATATTTCCAGGTGAACTGCTGGTGCATGGTGCAGCTGTGAGATTGGCAGAACACTGTGCAGTACAACAACATGTCTACCTGCTTGATTAATCAGCACTGACAAGCTGCTTGGCTTTGTGTCAATGCTAAAAGTAAGTGAAGACAGAAGTACTAAGATAACAAAGTGTGGAACTGGATGAACACAGCAGGCCAAGCAGCATCTCAGGAGCACAAAAGCTGACGTTTCGGGCCTAGACCCTTCATCAGAGAGTAGGATGGGGAGAGGGTTCTGGAATAAATAGGGAGAGAGGGGAAAGCGGACCGAAGATGGAGAGAAAAGAAGGTAGGTGGAGAGGAGAGTTTAGGTGGGGAGGTAGGGAGGGGATAGGTCAGCCCAGGGAAGACGGACAGGTCAAGGAGGTGAGATGAGGTTAGTAGGTAGGAAATGGAGGTGCGGCTTGAGGTGGGATGAGGGGATGGGTGAGAGGAAGAACAGGTTAGGGAGGCAGAGACAGGCTGGGCTGGTTTTGGGATGCAGTGGGTGGAGGGGAAGTGCTGGGCTGGTTTTTGGGATTCGGTGGGGGAAGGGGAGATTTTGAAGCTGGTGGAGTCCACATTGATATCATTGGGCTGCAGGGTTCCCAAGCGGAATATGAGTTCATGTTCCTGCAACCTTCGGGTGGCATCATTGTGGCACTGCAGGAGGCCCATGATGGACATGTCGTCTGAAGAATGAGAGGAGGAGTTAAAATGGTTCGCGACTGGGAGGTGCAGTTGTTTATTGTGAACCGAGCGGAGGTGTTCTGCAAAGCGGTCCCCAAGCCTCTGCTTTGTTTCCCCAATGTAGAGGAAGCCACACCGGGTACAATGGATGCAGTACACCACATTGGCAGATGTGCAGGTGAACCTCTGCTTAATATAGAAAGTCATCTTGGGGCCTGGGATAGGGGTGAGGGAGGTGGTGTGGGGGCAAGTGTAGCATTTCCTGCGGTTGCAGGGTAAGGTGCCGGGTGTGGTGGGGTTGGAGGGCAGTGTGGAGCGAACAAGGGAGTCACGGAGAGAGTGGTCTCTCCGGAAAGCAGGCAGGGGTGGGGATGGAAAAATGTCTTGGGTGGTGGGGTCGGATTGTAGATGGCGGAAGTGTCGGAGGATGATGCGTTGTATCCGGAGGTTGGTGGGGTGGTGTGTGAGAACGAGGGGAGTCCTCTTAGGGCGGTTGTGGCGGGGGCGGGGTGTGAGGGATGTGTTGCGGGAAATGCAGGGGTCGCGGTCAAGGGTGTTCTCAACCACTGCGGGGGGAATGTTGCGGTCCTTGAAGAATTTGGACATCTGGGATGTGCGGGAGTGGAATGCCTCATCCTGGGAGCGGATGCAGCGGAGGTGGAGGAATTGGGAAGGAGGCTGGGTGGGAGGAGGTGTATTCTAGGTAGCTGTGGGAGTCGGTGGGCTTGAAATGGACATCAGTTAATAGCTGGTTGCCTGAGACGGAGACTGAGAGGTCCAGAAAGGTGAGGGATGTGTTGGTGATGGCCCAGGTGAACTTGAGGTCAGGGTGGAAGGTGTTGGTGAAGTGGATGAACTGTTCGAGCTCCTCTGGGGAGCAAGAGGCGGCGCCGATACAGTCATCAATGTAACGGAGGAAGAGGTGGGGTTTGGGGCCTGTGTAGGTGTGGAAGAGGGACTGTTCCACGTAACCTACAAAGAGGCAGGCATAGCTGGGGCCCATGCGGGTGCCCATGGCCACCCCCTTGGTCTGTAGAAAGTGGGAGGAATCGAAAGAGAAGTTGTTGAGGGTGAGGACGAGTTCGGCTAGGCAGATGAGGGTGTTGGTGGAGGGGGACTGGTCGGGCCTGCGGGACAGGAAGAAGCGGAGGGCCTTGAGGCCATCTGCATGAGGAATACAGGTGTATAGGGACTGGATGTCCTTGGTGAAACTGAGGTGTTGGGGGCCAGGGAATTGGATGTCCTGGAGGAGGTGGAGGGTGTGGGTGGTGTCATGGTTGTAGGTGGGGAGTTCCTGGACCAGAGGGGAGAAAATGGAGTCCAGATAGGTGGAGATGAGTTCGGTGGGGCAGGAACAGGCTGAGACAATGGATCAACCAGGGCAGGCAAGTTTGTGGATTTTGGGAAGGAGATAGAAATGGGCCGTGCGGGGTTGGGGAACAATGAAGTTGGAGGCTGTGGGTGGGAGGTCCCCTGAGATAAAATCTCCCCTTCCCCCACTGCATCCCAAAACCAGCCCAACCTGTCTCTGCCTCCCTAACCTGTTCTTCCTCTCACCCATCCCTTCCTCCCACCTCGAGCCACACGTCCATTTCCTACCTACTAATCTACTAACCTCATCCCACCTCCTTGACCTGTCCGTCTTCCCTGGACTGACCTATCCCCTCCCTACATCCCCACCTATACTCTCCTCTCCACCTATCTTCTTTTCTCGCCATCTTTGGTCCGCCTCCCCCTCTCTCCCTATTTATTCCAGAGCCCTCTCCCCATTCCCCTCTCTGATGAAGGGTCTAAGCCCGAAACGTCAGCTTTTGTGCTCCTGAGATGCTGCTTGGCCTGCTGTGTTCATCCAGCTCCACACTTTGTTATCTTGGATTCTCCAGCATCTGCAGTTCCCATTATCTCTGAAGACAGAAGTACTGTCAGATTTTAAGCCCTTGCTGAGGGGGAAAGCACAACGTGGCAATGTAAGGGAGGGATGCTATGGTGCAGAGTCAGAGAGTGCTAAGAGAGTGAGCGAAAAGCTCTAAGATGTTGTCCTGCTGAATCCATTAGCTCTGTGCCTGTCCCTGTGTACACAGTGCCCGGGCATCAGCGTTACAATGACAGGTGCCTGTGTGCTCCAAAGTGCAGGATAGAAGGCGAGAAGTCTATTGTAAGATGTATCATGAGTGTAAAGTGAGGATGCCAACACCCTTGCATGTTGTGTACAGACAGTTACTACCCATGGAGCATGCTATGAGAGATTGTTTTTATGTCCAAGATGGAGGCCCAGGGGAGCAAGGGAGTCTACCAATACCTACTCAGATTTTCACATTGAGAGTCATCACTGTAGGGAAACTGCATATCCATGAGGGGACAAGAGGAAATAACTGCATGTTAATGGATTCAAACTAGCCTCTTTCCACTCACGAGCAAGACTCTCAAATTGGGCATTTGGGTACTTCTTCTTGACATTGTGACCGCCCTTACTAACAATATCACCTTCTTTTTCCAACCTTTCGCCAATGCCCACGTCATTCAGCGGTTAGAAAGCCTCTACTTATAATTCTGACTCTAATAGGTCAGAAAATGCACAGTGAGCTCTGGGAGAATTGGCCAAGTAAGTTTCTAACTCATAAGCCTTGCAAGATAAGTAGACCAGAATCCATTCATTTTAAAATGGACCGGGTCAACTTTGAAACCACTCCATTTTCTTCAATTAGCGTGTGGTTGAGGGTTGAGGGTAGGCCAGAGGTTGAGGTTGAGGAGGTGGAGGAGTTAGGTCTCTAAGTGAAGTTGGTTATTGTCATTTGGGAGGAATTGGGTTTGGGTGGGGTGCGGTCTTGGGAATAGGCGCGGCTTGGGTCAGATCCACATTCGGTGCCAAGGTAAGGGAAATCAGGTTGTGGCTGCAGTGAGACAGGGCTCCAGAGCTGGGTGTTGCGAAGAGGTGTCTGGCCAAGTGGAGAGTAAGCTAAGGAGTTTTGTTGGGTCTGGTCTGGCCCTGATGGTACAGTTGTGTCTTTTTTTCTCATTTTTTCACGGAACCTGGCATCGCTGGCTGGACCAGCACTTTTGTCTCTCTCTCATTGCCCATGAGAAGGTGGTGAGGAGCTGCCTCCTTGAACCACTGCAGCTCCATTTGCTGTGAGTAAACCCACAAGACCCTTGGAGGGGAATTTCCAGTATTTTGATCCAGCCGTGCTGAAGGTATGGAGATGAATTTCTTAGTAGCTTGATGTATAAGTTGGAGGGGGATTTGCAGGTGTTGGTGTTCCCATGTATCTGTTACCCTTGTCTAATTAGATGAAAGTCATCATGGATTCAGATGGGTTTGAGGATCTTTGGGGACTTGCTGCTGCGCATGATGTAAGTAGTTCACACTGTTGCGACTGACAGCTAGTGGAGGTGCAATTAGATGTTTGTGGGTGTGGAGCCAATCAAGCGGGGGCTGCTTTTTTCCTGAATAGTGTCAAGCTTCATAAGTGATGTTAGAGCTGCCCCCATCCAGGCAAGTGGAGTGTATTCCATCCCACTCCTGACTTGTTCCTGGTAAATGTTGGACAGGTTTTAGTGAGTTGACTTATAAACATGAAAAATAAACAAGTCTCAGTCTGCCAGACCCTTTGAACTTGATCTACCAGTCAGTGAGATCATAACTGATCCAATAATCCTCAAATCTATATTCCTATTTTTCCCGATAACTTTTGACTTGTTTACTTCTTATCTTGACTTCCCCTCTGGCAAAGAATTCCACTGATACACCGCTCTCTGAGAGAGAGAAAAAAATTCCTCATCTCTGTCTTAAATAGGACACCCTTCATTCTGAGACTATTTCCTTTGGCCTCAGACTCTCCCACAAGGTCTCTATATCTACCCTGCCAGGTCTTCGAGAAAACCGTAAGTTTCAATTAGGTCACCATTCGCTGTCCTAACGTTTTTATGCTTCTATAAAACCCACATAGGCCTTGGAAGATATGCAGTGCAGATTCACCAACACAGTATCAGGCTGGAAGAGTTAAATAGTGAAGGCAGTTTGTGAACGTCTGACATATTGCCCCTTGGGTTCAGTGCCACTATTCCAGGACTATAACTCAACGGTATGTGCAACATGTAGAGAAAGACATCGGCAGTGTACTATCTTCTACACAGTATGATCACGCGCAGTAGTTTGTACAGTGATACAGCCATACACATGAAAGTATAAGTCAAAACACATGGCAGATTGCTTATCAGTAAACACTTTTATGAAATCACATTTCCTCTTTGGAAATGAAAGATTTGAAAATCTAAACAGATTTCCATTAAGAAGGCTACTTATATTTTACAAAGTGCAGAGCTGGATGGCCTGCTGCATTCATCCAGCTCTACACTTTGTTACCTGAATTCTCCAGCATCCGCAGTTCCCATTATCTCTGATAGTTATGCTTTACACACTGGACAAAAGGCAAATGTTTAAAATGGAGAATTGACAAATTGATAATGAATCTTGTTATTTTTCAAGGCCGTGTAATGTGAGGAATTATCAAAAAGAGGATAAATCAGGTTCCAGCTAACTATAAATCATGTCGCGTATAATGCTGGAAGTGTACTATTAATCCCTCAGTAGGTCTTGGACAGGTTTCATAAAAGGGCAACTTGCATTTAATGACAGATCAAGACCTGAGGCTGAATTTCTGCTATCTTTATTAGCTTCTAGCAGAGGCAAGGAGTAATTATAAAGGCATTTGCTACTCACTTTCAGAGCAAGTGCACTTTTTGAAAGCCGATAACATTATTTTGTTTCAGAAACTTAAGTAGAAAAGAGAGATGGACCGAACAAGGAGAGCTTGTAAGACAAAATAATGAACACTCCGAGATAATCTTTCTCATCATGATCATTCTTTTCTTTAGCTTTGCAATGACAACTGAAATGCAACATGATCATGGCTTTATCTGCCCCACAAAGATGCCGTCATGTTTTAGGGCCTTGTAAATTCGCCAAATTTCAACTCTGATCTTGTTTCTTTCATTTCATCGTCATTTAATTGTTTTTTTCCAGCCTCAACAATACTCAAAAAGCTCAACACCATCCAAGACAAAGCAACTCACTTAATTGGCACCACATCCACAAACATTCACTCCCTCTACTGCCAATGCACTGTGCCAGCAAAGTGTAGCATAGAACATAGAACATAGAACAATACAGCGCAGTACAGGCCCTTCGGCCCTCGATGTTGCGCTGACCTGTGAACTAAGTAGCATGTTCAAGAAGCAAGGCAACAACTCCTGTGACAGCACCACTCAAACCTGTGATCTCTACCACCTAGAAGGCCAAGGGCCACAGACAAATGGGAACACCACCACCTGCAAATTCCTCTCCAAGTCACTCATCATCCTCACTTGGAAATACATCGTCGTTCCTTCACTGTCTGTGGGTCAAAACCCTGGAAATTCCTCCTTAAGGGCATTGTGGATCTACCTACAAGACATGGACTTCCGTGGTTCAAAATGGCCACTCACCACCACCTTCTCAAGGACAATTAAGGATGACAATAAATGTTAGCTCAAACAGTGATTCCCAAGAAAGGATAAAAGATGTCCCTGTTATTTTGTTGATGTTTCACATGAAACTCATAGAACATAGAACATTACAGCACAGTACAGGCCCTTCGGCCCTCAATGTTGTGCCAACCTGTCATACCAATCTCAAACCCATCTAACCTACACTATTCCATGTACGTCCATATGCTTAATAGAACATAGAACATAAATTCAGATTTAATTTGACATAGTTAGAATTTGTACTTTGCAGTGTTAATGTTTTCTCAGGCATTTCTGAATCATCCTGCTCAGTGATGTTATTGCAGAGAAAGTGGGACGTGAACCTGGTCTTGCTAGGTCATGGACAGCGACACTACCAGTTTGCCACAAAAGCCCTATTTAAGTATTAATAATGATATGGGCTTAATATCCTTTAAATGCTCTGATCCTTTCTACAATCCATCTCCATGCTGTGATACTTATTAATGCAATCTGAATGGTTTAGAAAAGAAATAATTTCATCTGGTCAATCTCATTTTTCAAAATTAGTTTCAGCAAGGATCTGTTGGACTGAATGATGTATTTCTGTGTTGTGGTGATTCTGTAGAATTGTAATGCGGTCAGCCAGGTGGACCTCATAGATTATGAGCCCCCTTGTTAGGGCTGTTTATCGGGTCCAATCAGGGAGCCCTGGCTGACAGATGTAAACAGGAGCGTCTGAGAGCTGTCTCTGAGGGAGCTGGATCAGCGTCAAGGACTCTCCATGAGTAAATAAAGTGTGACTTGGCGATAGGATACTGGTTTCTGTGGAATTATTTCCAAATCACATACATATCAAAGAAGATTAAAGACTGCACCTATGCAACTGGCAGTTATGTTTCACCCAGACATCTCTGAAACATTTACTCAGAAAACACAACATGAATTTATACCACAGCATTAATATAAAGATACCCTAAGGTGCTTTAAAGATAATAATGAATGTGAAACAAGCTGGAGACCAAGCAAGGGAAAGATTAAGAGAGACAACAAAAAGCTTAGTCAAAAAGATAAATCTGAGAGTGTTATAAAGGTGGAAAAGGGAGAGGACTAGGGAAGAGAGAACGGAGGAGTGAACTGAAAGAGGGCTTTAATGCATTTGATGGAGTAGATGTTGTGAAGATGCTTCCATATGTGGCAGAGGTTGCGATCATTCTGCAGAGCCATTCCATTCAAGGACAATGAGGGATGGGCAGAGACACACACATCTCTTAAAAGAATAAAGCAAATAAAAGATATCCCTGTGTAGGATACCTTCACAAACCTGTCCCAACTCTGAGGTATACCCTGCATGTAATCAACATTAGATGAACACCTTGCTTATGCAATCAGCAGATGCCGAGAAGCTGCTTGTATCAGATGGAGCTGGCAAATGTTACTTACCCTGGACAGTTTTATCCTTCAACCAATATCTTGAAAACAGATGACCCTGTTATTGCTGTTTGTTGGCCCCTGCTTTATACAAATTGGCCACAAGGTATCCCCATATTGAGACAATGATTATATTTAATTTAAAAAGTATGTAGTTGGATCGTTATAGGTTGTGTAGAATACCCTTTGTATACAAATGTCTGTGTTTCAATACCTCAGATGCGCTCAATATCTGATAACCCCAAGTTCTCTGGAGTTGAGAAATTGAAAGATTCATAACCTTCTGGCTCAAAATAGCTCACCTCAGGACTAAACAGCTAGTCTTCTATCTTTACCTAGCCGGGACAGATATCCTCTCAACATCGTTCATGTCAAATACGTTTCAATGAAACCACCTCTCATCTTCCTAAACTCGAGGGAAATTTTTCTCTAAAGCCTTCCCACGTGGAGACCGCTTCATGGCTTCAAAAGTTTTTTGAACCCCTCAGTGAAAATTGTGACAGGGTGTTTAGGAGCAGTGGGAGTTCAGGGGTGAGAGAGGGATGTGGCTGTGAGACCTGGAGCTGTTAGAGAAGGAGGACAGCTATAGTAGCTCATTCAGAGCTCTATTTCAACCTTTGCTAACTCAGAACCCACAATCTCAAAGGCTTGGCTCAACACCACTTGGCATCCCAACCTGTACTTGTGGAAATCCTGCTCTAAAGACGATAAACTTATCGTACTTACACTCGTCTCAAAAGAGAATTTTCACAGGCAAGGATTCAACCTGGTGAAGTCTCAGGACACAAACATCGTCTTCCTTAAGTAAGGTGATCCAAACAGTATCTGGTACTCCCACTGTGGTTCTTACCAATGCCCTAATTACAATGAAACCTGATTAATCTTGTACTTCAATCCCTTTGTAATGAAGGCTAAAGTACCACGTGCTTTTCTAATTGCCTGCTGTACTTGCATGTGTGTGATTTTGTGTAAAACATCATCACATTTTATGCTTTCTGAACGAAATGAATTAAAGACTGGAAAAACAAAAACTCTTTCTGAAATATTTCTCCTAAGCACCTACATGAGAGAATTGGGATGATAGGGGATGATGTGCTGAGAAACTGCAATGAAACTTCTGAAATGGAAAGACGTGTATGTATTGAGAAAAAAACACACACTGATGGCCCATTTCCATGCTGCATGTTTTATTGGTATGAGGAGAAAGGGGAACAGGGCACTGAATTGGGTGTTCAGTCATGGTCATGTTGAATGGTGGAGCAGGCTAGGATGGCTGAATGGCCTACTCCTTTTCCTATTTTTCTGTTTCTATGGCTATTTTGCTATGTTTATGTGTTTCTACTGAGGGTCTGCTGTGCCAGTGGCACACATGAGAGAGAAGTATCATTAGAGTTTGTAATCTATGTGTAATTCAGTTCATGAATTCGTATTGTCCTGGTTCACTCATATAGAATAATCATTGACATAGAATCATATAGCACAGATACAGACCCTTCGCTCCAATCATTCCATGCCAAAAATAATCTCAAACTAAACTAGCCCAACCTGCCTGCTCCTGGCAGAACATCCATCCAAACCTTTCCTATTCATGTACTTAATGCAAGTGTCTTTTAAACATTGTAATTGTGTCCACAGCTTCTGCATCCTTGGGAAGTTCATTCCACACGCGAATCACCCTCAGTGTAAAAAAGTTACACCTTTGTGTCATTTTTAAATCTCTGTCCTCTCACCTGAAAAATATTTACCCCAGTCTTGACATCCCCCATCCCTGGGAAAAGATGCCTGCCATTAACCCTGTCTCTATCCCTCATGATTTTATAAACACCAAAAGCAAACAAAATCCTGCTGTTGTTGGTAGAATGAAACAGCAAGAGCAAAAGTGTCAGAGGAACGTGGCAGTTCTGGCAGCATCTGTGTCTGGAGAAATCGAGTCAATGTTTCAAATTTGATATGGCATCTTCCACCTGAAGCGGGGTGAAAAAGTAATACGATTTGTGCTGTGGAATGCTTTGGAAGCAACTCATAGAAGGTTTCTAGAAAACCTACTGATGAGTTGCCTTATGAACAAATGTTGGACAGACTAGACTTGTTTGTGCTGGAAGTTAGAAGAGCAAAAGATAACTTAGACTCATCGAGTCATAGTCAAAGTGCAGATTGGAAACAGATTGTTCAATCCAACTTGTCCATGCAATCCAGATATCCTAAATTAATCTATTTCCATTTTCCAGCAATTGGCCCATATCCCTCTGAACTCTTCCTGTTCATTACCCTTCCAAATGCCTTTTAAATATTGAAATTGTACCAGCCTCCACCACCTCCTCTGGCAGCTTATAAGATCCTGTGGATCTTGTCAGGGTGAACGTGAAAAGGCGTTTTGCCTCGTGGGAGAATCCTGAATTAAACATCATGGTTGAAAAATATGTAGTCATCCATTTAAGCAGGAGATAAGGGTTTTTTTTCCCTCAAAGAGTCGTAAACCTTTGGAAATTTCTTTCTCAAAAGCTGATGGGGGATGCAGGGTTCTTGATTATTTTCAAGGCAGAGATAGATAGGTTTGTGATAAACAATGGGGTGAAATAACCAGGGCACGAATCTGGTGAGCAATGATGTTATTAAAGGGTGGAATAGGCTTGATTGCCAATCTTGATCTGTTATGTCCATAGCAAGTATAGGAAGGAGCAAATGGAACAGAAGGAAAGGTCAGGGAAAGATGTCACAGAATAAAAAGCAGAGGGAGTAATGGTGATAGAGCAGTGACATAGATCCAGATTAATGTGCATAACAAAATGTAGATCAACAATTCTGACATTAAATTTACATTTTCAGATCACTGTGTGTGTGTGTGAGAGAGAGAGAGAGAGAGAGAGTGTGTGTGTGACAGATGGAGAGAGAGAGTGTGTGTGTGTGAGCGTGTGTGCGTGTGAGTGTGTGCGTGTGTGTGTGTGTGTGAGTGACAGAGGGAGAGAGAGTGTATCGTGTGTGTGTGCGCACATGTGCGTGTGTGTGTATGTCTCAGGAGGTGTAATCAAAAGTGGAAGGAAATAACAGAAAGGGTGATCAGCCACTTGGTTAAAAAGGTGGACTCTCATAAGCATATTAAAGCAGAAGAGAAAGAGTGATGGCCGCCAATGATAAAACACTGAAAATTGAGAATGCATAAAAGGCCAGAATTGGACGAATGAACGTTGGAGGGTTGTCAGGCTGGAGGAGGTTATAGAGTCAGGGTGGGGAGGAGGAATATGAAAATAGGGCTGAGTTGTTATAGTGTTATAGTGAGTGTCAACCATCGGGAAGAGATGTGGTGAGAACTTGTTGTGAGTTGTGAACAGATATCATTCAGGAAGTATGTAACATATAACTATTGCATGGAGTATGATTATTACATATCACCCGATGTAAGGTAGTGAGAGCAGGAGAGGTTCCTGGTCAGCCATCTTGCTGAAGACAATGGCAAACCACTGCAATATTTGGAAAGCCATGGCCTAAATCTTGGATGGGAGGGAAGGATTAAAAAAAACAGATGGGCAGCCATATATAGTGGAGAAAGTGAATTACTTTCTCATTTTAAATCAAATTTATGAAAACAAATCAGCATCGCTACCCATATCTGTATGTGAGGCCAAATCCTTTTGCTCAGACGCTGGTGAATCTTGAATTCACTGCCTGTAAGGATGAAAGAAGCAGAAATCTTCATAACACTGAGGAAGTATTTAGCTACAGACTTGCAAAGCCAAGGCATTTAGGACTATGTGCCAAGTTGCTGGAAAATGTGATTAGGATAATCAGTTTTTGATGGATACAGATATGATTGACCAAAGAGTTTTTTTTTCTCTACTGTAGACCTCTTTGGCTCTGCGAATCTCATGTTATGTACAGTGCGTCTGGCATCAAGATCCTTATACTGGACTTATTTAATCAGAATGCTATTTACACAAGAAGGGATTCTACTTTCTATTAAATAGGAATCAATGATGTCTTGGCAGATTAAACTTTGTCAGAATGAATCTGTGATTTGTTCACACACAGACTTATGCTGTCAAGCCAAAACATTGTAATTTGCCCCATGAAATAAACAAAACAAACCCCACAATATCAACCTGGTTAATCCCTTAGATTCCTCGGAATTCTGGAGAATGAAGACATTTTTCATGAGAATGCAATACAGACCAGGTCATCTGATTAAGATGAGCCAGTGCAGTAAATGGAGAAGATTCAATCAACCAATTAAATATGGACAAACAAATCTGTTGCAAGACAAAACTCCTACTGAGGCAGGTCAATTCTAATCATACATGATTATTATTCCAGGGCTAATTATCCAGCACTTGTGAATGTCCAACTAAGTGGAAGGCATTTTACACGAGCGGGTAAGTGCCAGTCATCAATGTCTAATGAACATAATGGCCCAGGTAAAAATCTGCTGCATTACAGTCTAGTCAAAACTTTGTAGTATTCAGAAACTTACTGGAAGACAAGCTGTTGACGGCAACCCTTGAAATGGTGATTTATATTAACTCATCAAATCAGGTCACAATCAGTTTTTTTTTAATTATTCGCAGGATATGTTCCTGGTGAAAGTGAGTTACTTTCTCATTTTTTTCAATTTTATGAAAGCAAATCAGCATTGCTATCCATATCTCTATGTGAGGCCAAGTCCTTTATTGCCAGTATTTATTGTCCAACCCTGGAGAAGATGGTGGTGAGCTGACTTCTTGAGTTGCTGTAGTCCATGGGATGTAGTTACACCTGCAGTATTGTTAGGAATGGATTTCTCCCGCATCTGCAATTATAGGAGTGTACAGCACTAAAGGAGAGCATTCCAGCCATCAGGACTGTGCTGACTCTTTTGAAAAAGTTAGAATGTTAGTCTACTCATTGCTTTCCTTTCTCACTGTCATTTTTTTTCCCCATTTCTAAGTATTCATCCAATTCCCTTTCTTCAGTAGGCACTGGTTGAATCTGCTTCTACCTCCCCTTGCAGGCAGTGAATTTCATATCATAGGAATTTGCTACAGAAGAAAAACACACTTCTCATTTCATCATTTCTTGGTTGAACATCTTATGTTCATGCACTTTGGTCATCCAACTGTCCCGCAATCGCTTCTTAGCTGCTCTGTCATGCTCAAGGATGGCATGTTATTTGAGCGAAAGCAATTCAAAGCCTTGTGAGTTCTGATAGATGTCATTGAGTTCCTGTTATTCACTTCTGCACCTTGAATTAAACTCCAGAACAGTGCCTTCTCTGTGGTAAAACAGTGTGTTATTATCCTGCATTTGTGCCAGATCAAATAAACCGCCTCAATGGCTATTAGCCTGTAACCAATGGATGTAAGAGAAGAGCTGGCAGTCAATATGACCAATGTACAGCTCCAGCTTTATCATACATTAGAATTCCATTGCAATTCAGAGGAGAGTGAGATTGATTTTGGGGATGAAAGACTTATCTCACAAGGAGAGTTTGAGCACTTTAGTTGCTGAAGTATGAAAGGACAAGAGGAGATCTATTTGAGGTGTATAAGATGCTGGGGACTAGCAATAAATGCTGACCAGCCAGTGACACCCATGAGTGAACAAAAGGAAAGAGGATTGCCGAAGGAAATGTAAGCTTCCCCTTGCTGGGATATCTAGAAAAAGAGGTCAGAGCTTAGAATAAGGTCTGGCAGCTTTAAAACAAAGCTGAGGAGAAATGCTTGCTCTCAAAGGGTTGTGAATCTATAAAATTCACTGCCCCAAGGTGTGGTGGATGCCAGGACACTGAATAAGTTTAAGGAGGAGACAGATTTTCAATCAGTGCTGGGTTTAAGGTCTAAAGGGAGCTGGCAGGAAAGCAGAATTGAGGCTGAGGTGAAATCAGCCATAACCATATTGAATGATGGAGCAGGTTGGAGGGGTTGAGTGGTCCCCTCCAGTTCCTTTTTCTAATTTTCCTCCTCACATGGGCAGTGCACATTGTTAAAGATTGGGGGTCACTATTTCTTATGTGCAACCTGTTACGCGTTCTTGTTGTTCATCATTATTTTGGGAAGGCGGAGGAGCATGCAGCCCTAAAATCTACCAACTCAACAGGTTCTAAAATGTTATCCATAGTTGCATGTCTGAACAGTTGCATGGCTGTAATTCTCTCTTCTCAGTTTCACATTCTCCCATCCCCCCCACCCCAATAAAAATGAGTGCTTTGAGCTGAAATTTTAGCCAGGGACTGCAATGCTTAAAGGGTTACTTAGTGAGATCATAGCTGCAGCGATCAAAGACAGAAGTGCAATGTCTCTGAACTGAGTGCTCATTTCTTTGGACCCACCCAAACTAAAAGTGATGCCCTATCTTGGTGTGAGCTTGCTGTCAACCACTCTTCCTCCTCAGAGCCACTGATCAACACTTGATTCTCGTCTGACTGCAAACTCTTTGTGTCCCCTTCAAAGAATGCATGGGTGGAAAATAATAAGAGAAAGACTTGCATTTGTTGAGTGCCCTTCATGACCACCAAACATCCTAAAGCTCTTTACAGTCAATGAAGTACTTTTGAACTGTGGCCAATGTTGTCATGCAGCACATGTGGGAGCTAATTTGCTCAAAGAGGTTTCTATTTTCGCTGAGGAATAAATGAGGTCTGGTATCACGGCGATCAGTTCTTATAGCTTTGCTTTGCCCCTGGGAAAGAGGCATTCGCTAGAGTGTGAAACCAGGGAAGTTTGCTCAATTTAATCCATAAATGGTTGAGACATGTGAAATCCCAAATTGGCCATAGGGTGGCTCTTAGCTATAGTGATCATCTCCAAGCCCTAAGAATCCTAATAGCCGCTGGCTTTTTACTCATAATTGAACTAGAAACATATGAATTATAAGACATTCCAACCTTGCAAAAGAGTAGGAAAGATGGAACTAAGTAGCAGAAATGAATCATTTGCTTTCTTAGAGACAGCTCTGAAACATCCATGGCACCAGCTGTAGCAAGATAAAGTAAACTGCTAAAGAATAAAAGGAGCAGCATGCTCTGCTCTAAAACAATGCAAAGATTTACAGTTTATTTTCCTTACTGGACTTTACAAATCATTCACACCAGATTTGCAGTTTGGTTATTGGGGGTACCCTTAAAACTGAATTTTCCTAGTATTTACTGTGCACCATGGGATTTCATTTCAAAGCTATCACAGCAGTACTTAATGTCCCAAAAGTCTAGTATACAAGCAAGGGGAACACTCGCAAGAAACATGGAGGTTACAATATCCACTGAACGAGCATCAACCACCTACCCGCTGCCAGACTGGTTTCATTTTGGAAGGGAGAACAGAAAAAAAACATTATTTCAATGGAGAAAAGCTGCAATAGAAAGGGATTTGAGGCTATGTGACACAGAAACTTTTATTTGAATGAGGTTGGAGTACGAGAGTTGCAAGTTCTTACTGCAACTGTCCAAGGCACTGATGTGACCACGTCTGGAGTACATTGAACAGTTTCGGTTCCTTATCTAAGAAAATATGTAATTTTGTTGCAGGCAGCTCAGAAGCGGTTCACTAGAATGATTACTGGAATGGGGGGGATTGTCTTATGAGGTCAATTGTTTGGATGGCTGATTTGTGACAGGATGAGGGCATGGGTCTCTAAGCATCTGAGGTTAGAAGAATGAGAGATGGTCTCATTGAAACGTAAAGGATTCTTAAAGGGCTGGATAGGGAAAATGTTCAGAATTGTGAGGAGGGATCACTGGACCCGAAACATTAACTCTGATTTCTCTCCATAGATGCTGATGGGTCTGTTGAGATTTTCCAGCAATTTTTGTTTTGTTTCTAATTTCCAGCTTCTGCAGTTTGCTCAGGCTTTGTTTTAAATGCTGAGAGGTTGTTTCTCCACCATGGGAGAGTCTAGGACCAGACGGCGTAGTTTCAGAACTAAGGGGCACCAAATTAAGACTGAGATGAGGAGAAATTTCTTCTCTCAGAGGGTTGTGAGTCTTTGGAACTCCTTCCCACGGAGAGCTGTGAGGGCAGAGTCCTTGTGCAGATTTAAAGCTGAGATAGATAGATTCTTGATCAGTCAGGAAGTCAAGCCGTTGGAGAAAGGGCAGGAAAGTAGATGTGAGGGATATCAGATCAGACATGATCCCATTGAATGGCAGAGCAGCTCAAAGGGAAAATCAGCCTACGTCTTTCCTTTCTTATGGCCATCAGGCTGAGGGAAGTACAAAGACTAAGACCACCAAAGGTTACCAGAGATGATTAAAAAAGACGCCAGGACTGCTGGGACATTGGGTACATTGTCTCCACTCTTCCATTCTACAGAATATTACTGGGATTGATAAAGTGTCCTCATCTGTCATGGAGATAGTAAGAACTGCAGATGTTGGAGTCAGAGACAACACGGTGTGGAGCTGGACGAACACAGCCGGCCAGGCAGCATCAGAGGAGCAGGAAAGTTGACATTTTGGGTCGGGTGCCCCTCTGACGCTGCCTGGCCTGCTGTGTTCCTCCAGCTCCACACTGTGCTGCTGCCCCTCCATTGTGATCTCAGGCACTACAGGAACTGAATCTGCTCTGCTCTGGCCTCATTCTGTCAGAAATCAGCCACCCAGCCAACTGAGCTGACCACACCCCATATAAGCAATGCTAGAAGCACCACAGAGATTGCATTGGTATGAGAAAAGTACCCAGGACAATTAGGACCCAATAATTAATTTTGGCCAAGCCAGTAATACCTAACAAATGCAATTTTTGATAATCTGAAATATGCAGCCAACAAATCAGGACTTAATATCATGATCCAGAACGTCAAACACACTTATCTTAACAACTGTGAACAGCATTGTAGCATAATGGTTAGAACTGCTGCCTCACAGTGCCAGGGACCTGGGTTTGATTCCACCCTTGGGTTACGGTCTGTGTGGAGCTCCTAAATTACAGTCCCTGCAATTTCCCAAAGGACATTAGTGAACCAAATGGGCTTTTTTGACAATTGTCAGCAGATCCCTGGTTATCACTAGATTCTTAAATCTAGAATTTGTGTCAGCCACTTGCCTGCTGCCAAATTGTGGCAGGATTCGAACCTAAGATGTTATTTGGGACTCTGGCTTAACTGTCCAGCGATGATACCACGAGGCCATTGCCACCTCTGGGGAAGAGAGTCCTTGGGGAGGGCAGATATCACAGCCACTGGACTTTTATCCAAACACAGGGGGCCAGAAATTCCTGCCTTTAACCAATGACATGGATGTCATTCAGAGAATCTAAGCTAAAGATCTTGCAGAGAAAGTATTTATGAAGATAGTAGAAAACATCAAAAGAATAGAATGAATTGTTACAAAAATAGAGATGGCTGGAAAAGCTCAGCAGGTCTGGCAATATCTGCGGAGAGAAATCAGGGTTAATGTTTCAGGTCTGCTGGCCCTTCTTCAGAACTGATGGTAGCTAGGAAAATGTGGATTGATGTGCAGAATGAACTGTTGCCTTGACATGCCTTTGGGATCCAAGATGCTGAAATAAAAAAGTTTATGTAATGATTCTCACGAACACTAACTTTTACAATTTACAATTTCTATTTTTACTTTTACAATTGCAGCAGTACTTCTGAAGTGATTGAGGAAATGCAACCACGAATTTGAGTATAGCAAGCTCCCACAAATGACCAGACGTCCTTTGTTTCTTTGGCAATGTTAATCAATGTGTATCTATTGACCAGGAATTTGAAATAGTGTCAAGAAATATTTGATACTCATCTGACAGGGAGATAAGGCCTTAGCTGACTCTTTCACCCAAAAGACTACTCCTCTGCCAAGGCTGTTCTTCCTCAATGCTGATAACGTAACCATAAAAAAGGGAAGGTTCAATGAAGTGAGTGACAATTGCATTAGAAATAACTTTTGCAAGAACTATGCGAACTGTTGAAAGAAGTGATAATCCAAAATGATTGTCACAGATGCTGTTGCTTCCTATTAATTGATTTGAATTAAGAAAGCATCTTGAAAGTCTTGGGGTGTAGTGCTCTGGCTCTAGATTAAGAGGACGGGACTAGTGAGTTCCCTGAATAAAATGATGGACAAACCCAGCACATCTGTATGAGTTTCTCCAGCATAATACTCGAAGCATTAATACGTCACAGAAGTATCAGGCTTAAGGTCTGTGTGCATGTCATGGACCATGAACCTTGAACCTTCACTTTGGACAGAAGCTGTCTACCACTTGTTACAGAAGACGCAGTGAGAGTGAGAATTCCGTTAGTGATCCCCATTCTTTAGCTGGAACGTTAGATGAATACATCTTCTGTCCTTTAAAGAACACCATGCTTTATTTGTCCCTTAAATAGTTGAGCTTGTCATCACTGCATTGCTATTTGCTGCGGTTTGTTGAGTGACAATTAACTGCTGTGTTTCTTGCATTTCAACACTGTTGACTCTTCAAATTGTATTGCATTGTTTACAAAGTGCTTTGGAACATCCTGAAGTCATCAAAAGTGCTGTATAAATGTAAGTCCCTTCTTTCCTTAGTAATATTAATCCTAAGCACAACAGAGAAAAATAAAGATTCCTGCTTTAGCTCATTTTTAAATTGGCAGATTTAAAATATGCTTCTGCTTACTAGGCTGATGAGAGACAGAAATAGAACATTAGCACAAAGTTAAAACGTACAATTTTCACGGCATTAACTGAGGCACCCTGTGGCGGACCTAATGGAATAGAAAATCAGTCCTTGTCTTCACATTTGAATAAATGATCATTGAATAATCAAAATGATTGTGGGAATGGTTTTTATTACCACACTCAAATAAATTATGATGTTGGGGTTAAGATTGAGAAGTTTTGATGATGCTGACAAACACAAATTTAAGTAAATTTTGAAGCTTGGCAAGACCCCAAAGTTGACTCAGTAGTAAATTTGCTGCCTGCGATTTCTTATTGCATATCAGCTGCTCAATATATTCAGTCAAATGGAAATTTACATGCTGCAGTAATATCATATCAGGTAAAGGTGCCATAGATCCAGAGAGCCATAGGACAGACCTGTCATTAAAGACAAATGATGTGGTAGGTTTAAGCTAAGGGAGATGAGTGAGGATGAGGATATGATTTTGATGGTAACCTCAGTTGGTGTGCGAATTCAGAGAATCCTTACAGGCCATTCAGCTCATACTAACATTCCAAAGAGCATCCTTCCCAGACCCATCCCATCCCTGTAACCGAGCATTTCTCATGGCTAATCCACCTAACCTGCACATCTTTGGACTGTGGGAGGAAACTAGGGAACCTGGATGAAACGTATGCAGACACGGGGAGAACATGGAAACAGTCACCCAAGGGTAGAATCAAACCTGGGTCCCTGGCACTGTGAATCAGCAGTGCTAACCACTCAGCCACCATGCCGTCCAATCAAATTCAGACTAACGGTGTGACTCTACATGACAAGCCTGCTGTCCAGCCAACTGAACTAGCCACCCCTCAATTACTTAAGAAAACAGATTCAACTGGCCATTTTGGAAAGGTAGAGTAAAAAAAATGATGCCACCCTCTTTTATGATTATTGAGAGCCCATCTGAGTTTTCAATATCAAGCATCGAACACATTCTGATTGGATGGAATCTTCTCAGTCCTGCAGATGGAGGTGGTGTCAGGTGTGAATATGTTGCACTTCAAGAATTGTTTCAGAGTGTCTCATCAATTGAGGATTGAGTGAGCAAGAACAGAACAGAGCAGAACAGGAGACAGATATAATTCAGGGTTAAAGGGAATCAAAGTGCATGTAGGCAAAAGTGGGGACAGGGTATCAAGTTGGATGATCAGCCACAATCATATTGAATGGTGGAGCAGCATTAAAGGGCAGAAAGGCCTGTTGGCTTTTATACTCCAGCAATGTTGCTATGACCTGCTGTGGGCGACATTTCTGAGCTAAGGGAGGTCTTCTCGAAACAGGGAATAGATAAGGTGAAGGCAGGGAGGTTGATTCTGCTAGCAGGTGAATCTAGGACTAGAGGGCACAGCCTCAATATAAAGGGAAGCAGATGTAAGAGTGAGGTCAGGAAGAACTTCTTCACCCAAAGGGTTGTGAATCTGTGGAATTCCCTACCCAGTGACAATGTCCGGTCCTCAGCATGAGTTTTGCATAAATGCTTACGGATCTGGCTTCAAGGAGAACAGTAATGTTAGTCCAGTGGCACTCCCACAGAGAATGTGGCAGTGGCTCTGCTGGTGGAATTAATCTCTTGCTTTTATGTACTGATATGCAATCCAGATCTTACTGTGGTGCAAGAGTGTGAGACAATAACTGTTCTGTACACTCAAACTCTGATAGGCTTGCAGATATCTTTGCGATCAACACCCATCTCTGTTGATTGTCGGACAATGAGCTGGTGCTGGTGACCTGTTGTTGAATCTCCTCACCAGCGCTAGCCAAAGTGTGACTTAGCTCTCATATCACTGGTGCATGTCCCTGACTACAAGTGCGTACCTGAAAATATTTAAAAGGTATCGGCTTCTGTGCCACTAGTGGAACATTGTGGGCTCATGTTCTATTCTGGAGACTTTAGCACAGAATCCAGGCCGACACCCTGGTGAAGTGCCAGGAGTTTGCTCCGCTGGCGTCAGATCATTTTCGCAGTGGGACCTGAAACTGAAGTAATTTCTGCTCTTCATTGAATCTGCCCTTCACCACATTCCAGGCAGTGTATCCCACGTCCTAACTACTCACTGTGTGAAAACGTTCTTTTCTCACATCATCTTCGTTTCATAAGAGCATAAGAACAGGGACAGGAGTAGGCCATCCAGCCCCTCGAGCCTGCCCCTCCTTTTAATAAGATTATGGCTGATCTTTTTGAGACTGAGCTCCACTTACCTGCCTACTCACCATAGCCTTGACTGCTCAAAAATTTATCTAGCCTTGCCTTAAAAACATGGGCGGGGAGCAAATGGACACAGACCCTTAGAAAATAGATGACAGGTTAGACAGAAGATCTCAATCAGCGCAGGCTTAGAGGGCTGAAGGGCCTGTTCCTGTGCTGTAATTTTCTTTGTTCCTTGTTCTATTCAGCGAAGTAGCTTCAACCACTTCACTGGGTAGGGAATTCCACAGATTCACAACTCTTTGGGTGAAGAAGTTCTTCCTGACCTCAGTCCTACATCTGCTTCCCTTTATTTTGAGGCTATGCCCCCTAGTCCTAGATTCACCTGCTAGCGGAAACAACCTCCTTGCCTCCACCTTATCTATTCCCTTCATAATCTTATATCTTTCTATAAGATCTCCCTTCATTCTTCTGAATTCCAATGAGTATAACCCCAGGATACTCAGTCTCTCCTCATAATCCGACCAACTCAACTCTGGAATCAACCGAGTGAATCTCCTCTGCACCCCCTCCAGTGCTAGTATATCTCTTCTCAAGTAAGGAGAGCAAAACTGCACACAGTACTCCAGGTGTGGCCTCACCAGGATGCTATACAGATGCAGCATAGCCTCCCTGTTTTAAACCTCCATCCCTCTAGCAATGGCAGACAAAATTCCATTTCCCTTTTTAATGACCTGCTCCACCTGCAATCCTACTTTTAGCGATTCATGCACAAGCTCACCCAAGTCCCTCTGCACAGCAGTGTGCTGCAATTTTTTACCATTTAAAACATAGTTCAATTTGCTGTTATTCCGACCAAAATGGATGATCTCACATTTGTCAACATTGTACTCCATCTGCCACTCACTTAGACTGTCTATATCCCTCTGCAGATTTTTAGTGTCTTCTGCACAATTTGCTCCACCACTCACCTTAGTGTCATCTGCAAATTTTGACACACCATACTTAGTCCTCAACTCCAAATCATTTATGTAAATTGTAAACAGTTGCAGTCCCAACATTGATCCCTGAGTCACACCACTAGCCACTGACTGCCAACCAGAAAAACACCCATCTACCCCGACTCTTTGCTTTCTACTGGCCAACCAACCCTCTATCCATGCCAATACATTACCTTTAATATCGTGGAACTTTATCTTATGTAGCAGCCTTTGGTGTGGCACCTTGTCAAATGCCTTCTGGAAATCCAAATGCACCACATTCACAGGTTTTCCATTGTCCACCATGCAAGTAATGTCCTCAAAGAATTCCACCAAATTAGTTAAACATGACCTGCCCTTCGTGAACCCATGCTGGGTGTTTCCAATGGGACAATTTATATCCAGATGTCTTTCTATTTCTTCCTTAATGATAGATTCAAGCATTTTCCCCACGACCGAAGTTAAGCTAACTGGCCTATAGTAACCTGCTTTTTGTCAACTTCCTTTTTTAAACAGTGGCATCACATTGGCTGTTTTCCAATCTGCGGGAACCACCCCAGAGTCCAGTGGATTTTGTTAAATAATTACTAATGCAGTTGCAATTTCCCCCATCACCTCTTTTAGTACCCTGGGATATACTTCATCAGGGCCAGGAGACTTGTCTACCTCTAGTCCCATTAGCTTGACCAGCAATGCCTCTTTAGTGATAATGATAGTTTCTAGGTCCCTGCCTGCTATAACCTCTTGCCTTCTTGCCATTAGTTTTCGGCATGTAACTTGTGCCTTCCACTGTGAAGACCGACACAAAATAACTGTTTAATGTCTCGGATATTTCCTCATTCCCAGTTATTAAATTTGCCTTAGAACATAGAACATAGAACATTACAGCACAGTACAGGCCCTTCGGCCTTCGATGTTGTGCCGACCTGTCATACCGATCTGAAGCCCACCTAACCTACACTATTCCATGTACATCCATATGGCCTTCTCATTCTCTAAAACACCAATGTTTATCTTCGCCACTCTTTTACGATTTACATATTAACAGAAACTTTTGCTGCCTGTTTTTATATTCTGAGCTAGTTTACTCTCATAATCTATCTTAATTTTCTTTATAACTTTTTTTGTGGCTTTCTGTTGGCCTTTAAAGATTTCCCAGTCTACTTGTTTCCCACTACTCTTTGCTTTTTTGTATGTGTTTTTTTTTCAATCTGATACTCTCCTTTATTTCCTTAGACACCCATGGCTGGCTCTTTCGTTTCCCACAGTTCTTCCTTATCACTGGAATATACTTCGACTGAGCACTGTGAAAAATTGTTTTGAAAGTCCTCCCCTGTTCCTCAGTTGACCTACCATAAAGGCTTTGCTCCCACTCTACCTTAGCCAACTCCTATCTCATTCCTTCATACTCTCCCTTGTTTAAAGCGCAGGACATAGGTATTGGATTTAACCTTCTCATGCCCCATCTGTATTTTAAATTCGAACATACTGTGATCGCTCCTTCCGAGAGGATCCATAACTGTGAGATCAATAATTATTCCTATATCATTACACAGGACTAGACCTAGGATAGTTTGCTCCCTCATAGGTTCCATTACATATTGTTCAAGCAAGTTATCGCAGATGCATTCTATGAACCCCTCCTCAAGGCTGCCATGACCGACCTGGTTTGACCAATCGATATGTAGATTAAAATCCCCCATGATACTTGCTGTACCATTTTTACATGCATTTGCTATTTCTATGTTTATTGCTTGCCCCACCACGATGTCATTATTTGGTGGCTTATAGACCATGCCTATCAGTGACTCCTTCTCCCTGCTGTTCCTAAATTCCACCCAAATGCATTCATCGTTTTGTTCAGTAGAACTTATATCGTCTCTCACTACCGCCCTGATATCATCCTTAAAAATCAGAGCAACGCCACCTCCCTTACCTTCCTGTCTGTCCCTCTGAACAGTATGATCCCCCTGGATATTCAACTCCCAGTTATGACCATCCTGTAACCATGTCTCTGTAACAGCCATTAAATCATACCCATTTGCCATGATTTACGCTGTCAACGCATCCACCTTGTTTCGAATGCTCCGAGCATTCAGATAAAGTGCCCTCATGCCAGTTTTCTCACCTTCTTTTTGGGTCCTATTACCTCCATTACTAACAGCTCTTGAGTTCTCCTTCCCTTTAACTTTTTTCCCAATTTTCAATGGAGTTGAAGCTTCTTCGTCACCTGCTAAACTGCTGTGTTTCCTTACATTAATTGTTAGTCTCTGTCTATGCTCACTTCTCCCTTCCCCCCTACTGACCAGTTTAAAGCCCTATTGACCACCCTATTTATCCTTTTCACCAGAACGCTGGACCCGGTCCTGTTCAGGTGGAGCCCATCCCAGCGGTATAAATCCCTTCTGCCCCAGAACTGATGCCAGTGCCCCATGAAAAGGAAACCCTCTTCCCCACACCACTCTTTTAGCCACGCATCTACTTCCCTGATCCTCGCCTCCCTCTGCCAATTTGCATGTGGCTCCAACAGCAATCCAGAGATTATGACCCTTGAAGACCTGTTTTTTTAATTTTGTTCCTAGCTTTTCATAATCCCGATAAAGGTCTTTTTTCTGAGTCCTGCTTATGTTTTTGGTACCTACATGGACCACAACAACTGGATCCTCCCCCTCCCTCTCTCGTACTCCCTCAAGCCGGTCAGAGATGTCTCACACCCTGGCACCAGGCAGGCAACACACCACGCGGGGCCTCTCTATCCTGCTCGCAAAGGATACTGTCTATCCACCTGATGATGGAATCCTCTACAACTACAATCTGTTCTTTAGCTCCTTCCTCTTGAATGGCCTCCTGGACCATGGTGCCATGGTCAGTTGACTCATTTTTCCAGCAGCCCTGTTCCTCAGCCACACAGGGAGCAAGTACTTCATACCTGTGGGACAATGTCAAGGGCTGTGGCTCCTGTGTTCCTGTTTGCAGGGTCCCTCTACCTGCCTCACTCACATTCACACACTGCTGCCCCTGCCTGCCGACAGATTAACTAATGCTAATTCGACCAGGTGTGACTGCCTCCTGGAACACAGCCTCTGGGTATTTCTCCTCCTCCCAGATGTGCTGCAGTGTTTGGAGTTTGGATTCCAGCTCATCAGTTTTCAGCCGGAGCTCCTCAAGCAGCCAGCACTTGCTGCAGATGTGGTCACTGCCGTCCTCAATGGGATCAGCTCGCTCCCACGTCATACAGCTACAACACATCACCTGGCCTGCCATCTCTACTTAGTTAATTATTTAAAATTAATTAGTTATTTTTTAGTTTTGCAGTGTTCTCTGCACCAGTAAGTTTACTCCATTATATACTCAAACAGACTCCAGCTTTGCCTTCTGACCCGCTCCCAGAGGATTTGGCGTCTCGGTGACCACCCCAAAAGATAACAAAAAGATGATAAAAAAAAAATGCAAACAGTTTACCTGCTCACCACACTTAGTCATTATTATTAGGTTAGAGGAGGTGGAAGGGTGGGAGACATTACGTGTGTCAGGTCTCGAGTATTAGTTAACTTCCAAATTTATTGATTGGAAGCTTACCTTCCCGGGCTGCCCTCGCGCTTTCTCCTGGACTCCTGCCACTGAAACAACGGAAAGAGCATATTGTTAGCACAACACTTTCAGATCTCCTCTCAAACCTCTTCTCTCCAAGGATAACAGTCTTCAATCTACACACATCACTGATGGAATCTGATGTCTTGTTCCTGATGTGGACTCAGAGTAAAATAAACAAATTGTAGAAACCAGTGGAAGCTACAGCTGGAAGCATTAAGTAAATATTTGAAAGCATTGTCGACAAAATATTCTACACACATAGAATGTAGAAATATATTAAATATATACAACAATGGGAGTGAGTTTGAGGGTGCCGGGGGGCTGCAGAAGGATTTGGACAAGTTTGGAGAGTGGACAAAGAAGTGGCAGATGGAGTACAATGTGGGAAAGTATGAGGTCATGCACTTTGGTAAGAAGAATAAAAGCATGGACTATTTTCTAAATGGGGGAAAAAACTCAGAAGTCTGAAGTGCAAAGAGGCTTGGGAATTCTAGTCTAGGATTCTCTCAAAATAAACTTGCAGGTTGAGTCAATAGTTAGGAAGGTAAATGCAGCTTTGGCATTTATTTTGCGAGGACTTGAACATAAAAGCAGGGACGTACTTCTGAGGCTCTATAATGCCATGGTCAGGCCACATTTGGAGTACTGTGTGCAGTTTTGGGCTCCATATCTCAGGAAGGATGTATTGCCTGGAGGGGGTTCAGAGGAGGCTCACGAGAATGGTTCCAGAAATGAAAAGTTTAACAAATGAGTAATTTTTGAGGTCTCTGGGTCTATGCTTACTGGAGTTTAGAAGGTTAAGAGGGGATCTAATTAAAACATACAGAATACTAAACGGCCTGAACAAAGTGGATGTTGGGAAGATGCTTCCATTGGTAGGAGAGTCTAGGACCTGAGGGCACAGCTTTATAGTAAAGGGAAGACCTTTTAGAATGGAGATAAGGAGAAGATTCTTCATCCAGAGAGTATCGTTTCTATGGAATTCACTGCCACAGAAGGCTGTAAAGGCCAGAGTATTCAGAGAGTATCATTTCTATGGAATTCACTGCCACAGAAGGCTGTAAAGGCCAGAGTATCCAGAGAGTATCGTTTCTATGGAATTCACTGCCACAGAAGGCTGTAAAGGCCACATCATTGAGTATACTTAAGATGGAAATAGGTCGGTTCTTGGTCGTGTTAAGGGGAGAAATTGAAAGAATGGGATTGAGAAACCTATCAGCCATGATTGACTGGCAGAGCAGACTCGATGGGCTGAATGGCCTAATTTCTGCTCCTATGTCTTATGGTCTTATGAATGGGCTTAAGGGCAGCATGGCGGCTCAGTTGTTAACACTGCTGCTGCATAGCACCATGGGTCGGGGTTTGATTCCAATCCCAGGTGGCTGTCTTCGTATGTTCTCCCTGTGTCTGCGTGGGTTTCCTCCGGATGCTTCAACTTCCGCCCATAGTCCAAAGATGTACAGGCTAGGTGGATTGACCACACTGAATTGTCCAGAATGTCCAGGGATGTGTAGGTTGGGTGGATTACCCATGGGAAATGCAGGGTTTACAGGGAGATAGATGAGGGAGGTGGGCCTGGGTGGGATACTCTTCGGGCAATCAGTGCAGAGTTGATGGGCCGAATGGCCTGTTTTTTGCACTTTAGAGATTCAGTGATTTTATTTGAAGAGAGTAAAACAAATGATGTTTACATTGGGAAACAAAGAAGTCCACTAAATGCTTGTTAATATTTTGAAGATTCTAAGAGCCTTAGCTGTAGTAAACCTTATTTGTCAAATAGCCACCGAGCCTGTAGCTTAAGAGACAGAACAAAACATCGAGAAAAAGCTGCTACGCTGACAGCTCAAACTGAATTGCCTATTGATCGGCTGCAAGTGGCTCTGTAGTCTTAGCAAGTTCAGAAAAGAACTGAATGTTAAGTGTTCAGTCTGTCCAAAGGAATGGCAAATACTTTCATCTTTTCCATTGTCCTCATTCAACTGAATTAGAGTTTTACAGCAGAGAAAAGGAGCATTCAATTCATCAGATCAATGCCAACTCTTTGAATGAGCTATTCACTTTACCTGCCATCCAGCACTTTTCTCCCTCATTTCTTTTCAAATATAAATATATACACACACTTGTCATTTGAACATTTCTTTAAAATCTGATTTCACAACCTTTTCTGACAGTGTGCTCCGATTTATGGCAAAGCTCTGCATAAAAACAATTCTCATTTTCTCTCTTGTTACTTTAATCGCAGAAAGTCTCGTTGCCAGAGGAAGTGAGTTCATCTTAATTGTTGGAGCAAAATCTTCACACAGAGAGATTTGAGAACTTTGGTTATGGGTCCATTAAGAGAACAGCTGATCCCGTCACTTCATGAAGGTGTAGATGAAGTGAATAGCAAAGGTCTTTTCCTTAGGGTGGGGGAGTTCAAAACTAGTTGGAGGTTGCATATTTTAGAGATGAGAGGAGAAGGGACCCGAGGGGCAACATTTTTAGGTGATTCATGTGTGCAATGAACTGCCAGAGGAAGTGATAAACGCAGATACAGTTATATATGGATAAGTACATGAAAGGATTAGAGGGAAATGGGCCAAATGCAGGGAAGTGGGTCTAGTTTAGTTTAGGATTATGGTCGGCATGGCCAAGTTGGTCCAAAGGCTCTACTTCCATGCTGTATATGACTCCATAACTGTAACCCCTCGCCTTCTTTTCTTTCAAGTAACCCTCCTCTGCATCCACTCTAAGGCCTCTTTAATGATCTGAAGAACGCTATTGAACAAATTTGGTGTTGTTTCAGATCACAATTATTACCACCTACTTAAATGCAACGGCAGATCTGAGAATTCTGGGACACCTCCTCACTCCTGGGTCCTGTCCACCAGACACAAGGCACACTCCCCCACTTGCATGAACGAATATATCCCCAACAACACTCACGGAACTGAGTTCCATCCAGGCCATTTTATTAACCCTTCACCTGCCACCTTAAACAATCACACCATGGAGCAATGATTCATGGCAGAAGTGTGTAGCATTTATAAATTGTGCCACGGCACTGATAGAAGGCTTTTTTTTTATGGCACCTTCCAAACTCACCATTTCTACCATTTAGAATAGCAATGTGTAAGAGAATGACACCAACTGAGAGCCTTCCTGATACAATACAACATCCACACTTGGAAATACATTGTTGTTCCTTTATTTTATCCATGTCAAACTTCTCCCTCCCTAATGTGGTGCCTCTACGTTCCAGGAGCTGCTGCAGTTCAGGCTTGCACCATCATTATTTTCCTCAGGGAAATTGGGATGGATAATAAATGCTGGCCTAGCCGGTGACATCCACATTACAAGAATACATCAACAGGAAAGTTTTAGAGGGAAATGAGCCAAAAGCAGGCAAGTGGGATTGGTTTAGTTTGGTAAACTTGTTTGGCGTGGGCGAGTTGGATTGAAGGGTCTGTTTCCATGCTGTATGACGCTATAAGATGAAACAAAAATGAATAACATTCTGACAGAAAAGAACCTCATCTTAAACGGGGACGCTGTTTGTGTTCAAAACATGTCCCATCATTCTCATCTCTCTGTCAAAGAGAAAGGTTTTCTCAGAATTGACCCTGTATCAGATCGCAGGATCCTATATGTTTCAATGAGGTCATAGAAATCGTACGAATAAGATGATAGAAACCTCGAAAGTAGGAGCAGGAATGGGCCATTTGGCCCTTCAATCCCGCTCTGCCATTCAATATGTTTATGACTGATCTTCCAACTCCAACTCTGAAGCTGGTCCCTTGTACCTTTTGATCCTTTTAGGCCCAAGTGCTATATCCAACTCCGTCTTGAAGTCATACAAATATTTTGATCTTGACTCCTGTCTCTCGTAGTGACTTTCACAGGCACTGGGGCACTCAGTGTCAGCTCTAACACCAGAATATTTCTAGCAAGTATGGAATCAATTCAGTGCAAAGCGCCTCAGAGCTCCAGTGGTTACAGATCCAACCTGCCCCAGCCTTTTTTCATAAACTAACCTTTTCAGTCCAAGTGTACAAGAGCCCAGCAAAGTCCTATCAGAATTGCAGCCCCCTTGCAGTTTTTTTCTCTCTACATTGAAGAAGACGAAGCATGAAGAAACAAGCAGTCAGTTTATCAGCGTGATAATAAATGGCACAATATGCATAGCCCATCCATAAATGTTAATACCGCCATCAATCACAAAGGCAAACTATTGGACAAGATATCTCAGTTACAACCGTTCGCCACAAGACTGATGATGGATCAGATGCAGCATTCAGTCCCTTCATAATTTATTGGCTGGTGAGTTACGATTGCACCCAATTAAAAATTATTAAGTTGTTTGCACCTCAGGCAAAACTACAGTGGCTGAAATTAAATAGATTCCACAAACACATTAGAAGTTCCATTTATTTTGAACAGAATATGAGACATAGCACATGATGTATGGTTGATTAGTACCTTCAGTCAGGAGATCGAAAGTATTTGCATTTCAGAAAAAAAATGTATATATACACAGCTTGCCTGTCTCTATTTCTTTTAAGCAGATCTTGACCCAGTTTCCTCCTGCAGTGCACTTTGAGGACACACTGATACTATTAAATGCAGGGGCCTACATTCAGCTGATGCCTGCAACGTGAAAGCGAATTGCATCAAATTGCTCTGCAAAATGCAATCTGCAGTTTAACTTTGCACTTTTGAATACAGCAGGGATAAATAAAAATCAATAAGATACTTTCTTTTACATCCATATTACAAACATGTGATGACAGTAATGACGGTAAGAACATTGAGTCACAGGAGCCAGCGCAGATCATTTAGCCCATTGAGTCTTCCCTCATCAATACAATCATAGGTGATCTGTCACATAGAAACTAAGAGCAGGGAATAGGCCATTCAGCCCTTCAAGCCTGCTTTGTTATTCATTATGATCATGGCTGATCCGCTTTCTCTCCATACCCCTTAATGCCCTTAATATCTAGAAAAAGTATCAATGTATTTCCTGAATATATTCAGTGACTTAGCTGCCATAGCCTCCTTTGGTAGAGAACTCAAAATACAATGCCTTCTAAACATCTCATCCCCGTAATCAGAAATCCATCAATCTTTATCTTAAACATACTTGAAGCCCCCCGTTCAGCCCTCTGTGGAAGAGAATTACAAAAGTTCACAACCCTCTGATTAAGAACAACGCTCCTTATCTCAGAACTAATTGTCAACACTCACCCTCCACAATATGAGACTTCAACACCAAGAGAAACATATTACCTGCACCTGCCCTTTCTATCCTTTTAGGTATTTTCCACATTTCAGTGATGTCAGCTCTCATGCTTCAAAACTGGAGAGAATACGGGCCCAGTTTGCAAAAGCTCTCTTCAAAGGACAGTTATAGAGAAACAGACCCTTCTGTCCAATCCATCCATGCCAACCAGATACCCTAAATTAATCTAGTCCCACTTGTTCGCATACCCTTCGAAACTTTTCCAATTCTGATGCCGTTTAAATGTTGTAACTGTACCAGCCTCCAGCGCCTCTACTTATAGCTCATTCCATGCACACACATACATACACAGAGAGCTCTCTGATGAAGGGTCTAGGCTCGAAAACGTCAGCTTTTCTGCTCCTGAGATGCTGCTTGGCCTGCTGTGTTCATCCAGCTTCACACTTTGTTATCTTAGATTCTCCAGCATCTGCAGTTCCCATTATCACTTACACATACCCTGGTTCTGCTAAAGATGCCAATTTCATGTCTCATTATTTACCAAGCAACATGGCTTATTTGTTTTACCCAGGTACTGCTAATATTCTTTTTAAAATTGTGCTTGCTGGAATGTTTTCTTTCTTCTGTTCATATAATTCATAGCATTTTCTATGATACTGAGAATGATCTTTTTCAAGTAGAAATTATTTTACCCTCAGCAAAATTCAAAAAGCATTTGCATTTATGTAGAGCCCTTTATGGCCTCAGACTTTATGCAGTCAATGACAATCCTTTAAATTTCAGTCAGCATAATATAGGAAAATGGGTCAGCCAATTTGCTTACAGGAAGCTCCCACAAATGGCATTGTGATAATGATCATATAGTTAGGCCCAATGATGTTGAACGCAACATTAATACACACTATTTTTCCAATAGTACTTCAGGATCATTTTTACACCACTCGGGAACACAAGTGGGCATTCTGTTTAAGGCATTGCTGGAAAAACAAATCAGAACATAAGGCCATCAGAAATAGGAACAGAAGTAGGCCATTCAGCCCTTTGAACCTGCTCCATCATTCAATACGATCATGGCTGATCTGACACCATTTGACATCATGTCTACATTCCCGCCCTTCCCCATAAACTTTGACGCCCTGACTAATCAAGTAACTATCTAACTCAGCCTTAGATATACGCAAGGACTCTGCCCCATAGCTCTCAGTGGCAAGGAGTTCCATAGACCCACAACCTCCTGAGAGTTGTGCTTTCTCAGGTCTACTCTGTGGACAACCACGAGATGAGGGAGGACCAGGAAGAATGCTATGCAACACACAGACCAGTTTCAACACCTCCCTCTGAGTCTGAATCTTTGATCTCCACAGCACAAAGAGAAGCTCTGTCAGCTGTGGGCATTTGCCAAGGTCAGGTATTCAGAAAGTGGAAATAAAAAGTGGTTTGAAAAATAAAGCTGTCAAGGGGAAACAATTGGGTGGCTATCCAACATATTGCTCCTGAAAATGTCCCTCAAACATAGCAACACCTCTTGAAATGGGAGCTTACTCTACCCATTGGCTTTAAAAACCCACATGAAATGCACTGGTAATATCTTGATACAAATTTCAAGTGAGTTAACTAACTAAAATTGGTTGAAGTATGGAAGTGGAAAATTGTTACTCTTGAAGAAATGACATGCTTTGTGTCAATTTCTTTTTGAATAAAACAAGGCTTAAACATTTTCACAAATCATTTGGGAGCAACCAAAAGTACCGAGTGGATGATCCACTTGCCTTCTTCCTCAGATCGAGAGCACCATAGGTCTTCAGTCAATTTGATTCACTCCTCATTGTGTCAAGAAAAGGCTGGGCGGCACGGTGACTTAGTGTTGGCTCTGCTGCCTCACAGCGCCAAGGACCCAGGTTCCATTTCCCTGTGGCCAACCATCTGTGCGGAGTTCACACATTCTCCCTGTGTCTGTGTGGGTTTCTGCCAGCTGCTCTGGTTTCCTCCCACAGCCCAAAGGTGTGCAGTTTAGGTGGATTGGCCATGCTAAATTGTCCATAGTGTCTAGAGGTGTGTAGGTTAGGTGGATTAGCCATGGGAAATGCAGGGTAATGGGGAGAGGGTTGGAGGATGGTTCTGGGTGGAATGCTCTTCAGAGGGGTGGTGTGGACTTGTTGGGCCAATTGGCCTGTTTCTGTGCTGTTCATATTTTATGAATCAACTGGATATAGCAAAGGCGTTTGGCCTGAACAACATTTTGGCTGGAGTACTGAAAGTTTGTGCTCTAGTTGTGTCCTTAGATAAGCTGTTCCAGTGCAGGTCATGGGTAACTTCCTGATCCCAAAGCCTCTGCACCATTTACAATTGATAAGTAAGAGGTGTGATAGAATGCTTACAACTTCCTTGAATGTATCCAGTTTCAAGTGTACTTCAAAAGCTTACCAACATTCAGGACAAAGCCATCCACTTGATTGGGACCCCGTTCACCAACTTCAGTGTTCGTGCCTCTATCACCACCACACAAAAGCAGCAGTGTGAGCCAAATACAAGATGCACCACAGTAACTCATTAAGCTTCTTCAGACAGAACCCTCCAAAACCAAGATCTCTTAACACTTAAAATGACAAGAGCAGTTGACATATAAAGCCACCTGCAGGGTTGCCCTCAAAGCCACATATAAGCTGATGTAGATCTTTTCCATTCTTCCTTCATTGTCATTAGTTCATAAACCTGGATCACCCTTCCTACCAGCTGTGTGGATATCTTTCCAACCCAAGGACGGTGGCAGCTCAGACCAACACCTTCTCCAGGGCAATTCGTGGTCAGTCATAGTTACTGCCTTTGCTAGCAATGCCCACATCCCATGAATAAATATTTGAAAATGGAAAGCTCTCAAAGTGTTTTACCATCAGTCAAATATAAATATTTTGGAGTGCAGCCAATGAGTTAGGGAACGCAGCAGCCAGATTACACAAAGCAAAGTCCCACATGAGGCAATGAGGTGATGCCGAATAATGTGTTTTTAAATGTCGCCAAACTTAGACTTGGTGAGTTTAAGGGCATTTAAATGGTCATTGGATAAGCATTTGGATGATAATGGAATAGTGTAGGTTAGAAGGGCTTCAGATTGGGTTCACAGGTTGGCGCAACATTGAGGGCCGAAGGGCCAGTACCGTGCTGTAATGTTCTACGTTCTATGTTCTAGAAGAAATTTCTCCTCATCTCAGACTTAAATTGGCACCCCTTTTATTCTGAGTCTACGCCCTCTGACCCTAAACTCTCCCATGAGGGGAAATGTTTTCTCAACCCTGTCAAGTTCCTTAAAAATCCTAACTCTTACAACGAAATCACCTCTCATTGTCTAAACTTCAGTAAATATAAACCTCAATTTACTCAGTCCCTTAGTTAGCAGCTTGCTCACGAGATTTTTTTCATCAAATGTATTGTTCACTTTGATTGGAAAAAAGAAACTCTTTGGAAAGTAAAGATATCTATTGTATTTTATGAAGAATGTTCTGGCCAATTTTTAGCATAGGCCTGCATCTCACCATCGCTGTGGTTTCAAGCACTATACCTCTCATCTAATGATTTCCTGTCTGCCTTGCCAACAAGCTTTCTAAGTTTAGCCACTTCACTGCCTCTTCTTTATGTTCCCTCTGCAAGAGACAATCCTAAAATATTTCTACCCAATAGAATGAGTGTTTTTCAAGGAATTGCTTCTCTTCCTATCCCTGTTCTAATTGCCTTTTGAATTCACAAAGGAATTATCCACCATTCCTTTCGCGTCCTCAACAACATTTGTTTCTCAGCAACAACATCGAGAGGCAGAAACACCTCCTCCAACCAACTGCACTTTTTATAAATTCATTAATGGGATGAGGGCATTGTATTTATTGCCCATCCCTAATTGACCAGACAGCAGTTTAGACCCAACACCATTGCTGTGAGTCTGGAGTCACATGTGGGCCAGACCAGGTAAGGGTGGCTGTTTCCTTCCCTAAAGAACTTTACTGAACCAGATGGCATTTTCCCGAAAAACAACTCATGGTCATCATTAGATTCCAGATATTTTTTATTGAATACAAATTCCACCATCTGCCGTAGTGGGATTTGAACCCAGGTCCCAAGAACACTCTTTGGGCCGTTGGATTAACAGCCCAGCGACAATAACATTAGGCTATCACCTCCCCTAAATAGACTTTGTCTACTTATTCTGTTGTTGTCATGTGGGTTTTGTGGATATTTGCGACACACTGAGATCTTTCTAGAGTCTAAGAACTTTTCAGAATAACTCTCTTTACATCATACTAGCTGTATCCATTCCGGCCAGACAGCACAGTGGCTCAAAAACAAAGTAGCTGGAAAAGATCAGCAGACCTGGCAGCATCTGTGAAGGAAATAACAGAGTTAATGTTTTGGATCTGGTGACCCAGCACAGTGGCTCAGTGACTAGCACTGCTGTGTCAAAACGCCAGAGACCAGGGCTTGATTCCACTCTCGGGACACTGCCTATGTGGAGTTTGCACATTCCCCCCGTGGCTGCATGGATTTCCTTCGGGTGCTCTGGTTTCCCCCCACAGTCCAAAGATGTGCAGGTTGTGTGGATTGGCCATACTAAATTATCCTTGGTGTTCAGGGATATGTAGGTTACATGGGTTAGCCTGGGAAATATAGGGTTAGGGGATGGGCCTGGACGGGATGGTCTTTGGAGGGTTGGCGTGGGCTTGTTGTGTCGACTGGCCTGTTTCCATACTATAAGGATTTTATGCTCAAGGCTGATAGACTCTTGGATGTTTACAGCAGAGAAAGATGTCATTCAGCCCATTGTTTCCAAGTTCTAACCATAATAATCCCACTTTTCTTCTCTTGGTGTGTAGCCCTGGAAGGCATGACAACTCAAGTGAGTGTCGAAAAGCCACATAATTGTTGCAAAAATTTACTGACTCAACCATTCTTTCAGACTCATCCCACCATCCTCTCAGAGAAAACACTTCTTTCAAACTCAGCTCTTAGTTTTCTTCCTTTTATCTTAAATCTGTGCCTCCTGGTTAGTGATCCATCTAGCATGGGATGAAAGTACCTTCTTACCAAGCCTATCCAGGCCCTTCAATCTTATACGCCTCTATCAGGTCACCTCTTGCGTCCTGTCTGAACTTTCATCCCAGACCAGACCGTCCAGCGGAAGCAGCATGTTTGTGAATCTCCTCCACACCCTCTTTAGTGCGATCACACTTGACCTGTGATATCATGTCCAGGAATGCACACAGTTACTGCAGTTTCAGCCTAAACATTGCTTTATACAGTTGCAGGATAACTTCCCTATTTTAACTGAACTCAAATTCCACCATCCGCCATGGTAGGATTAGAACCCAGCTCCCCAGAACATTATCCGTGCCTCAGCTAATATCAGCAAGTAATCCATCTTCTTTACCACTTTCTTTCCCTGCTCTAGCAGGGTATGCACATTGAGCTCCGTCTGATCTTCTTCTGGTCTGAAGAAAGGCAATCTAAAGGGGACTTGGAAAATAGATTAACAGGTAGCTCAGTAGATGTGCAGTGGCAGGCATTTAAGCAGTGATTTCATAAGGGTCAGTGATTCTGGTTTGCGATACCAATTGAAAGGGCAGTTAAGAGGCAACTTCGTTGCTGTGGACTTGGAAGCTTTTGTAACACAGACAAATTTTTATAGTAATTCGGTTCTTTAGAGTAGTTATCAGGGATATTAGCACTTAGTTCTGGGTTTGTTGGTTGAACTTGTATTCCATAGTTCAGAGAATTTGAAATGCATGTCTTCAGTTTTCAAGACTCTCGGACCTTCTGTTATATTCTTCTTGACTAAAATCTAAAAGCCAGCAGCAAAGTAATGTTGAAGTTTTGGTTGCAAGGTCTAATGGCGATTCCAACTAGCCAAATTCTTGCCATTAATGACACCACATTAAGGTCTACATGAATGAAGTATTTAGCAGCTGTTAGGAAAGCAGAGTAAAGGTCACAATCTGTAGATTAAAACAATACATGACAAAGCTGTGTCATAGAATCAGCTTAGGCTCATTTAAAAATGTCATCTTAGGGTATCTGATCTGCAGAACTGTAATTACACTCGTTATGGTGGGAGGGTTCTGGTTGCCTAGTGAAGTCAGAGGAGGAATTATTTCACCTACAATTTTGCTGCTTGTCATGACTAATTAAATAAAATATAATATTTCTGAAAAAGGTGACATGCCTGGGGCGCTGGTGGTGTTGTGGTAATGCCAACGGTCTTACCATCCAATATTAGACGTAATGAGTTTTCCCAAGTATTTCTGTATGTGTTTTCTGATATCCAGCAGCTCATCGTTCCTTGCAAGCTGGGTTGCAGGTAGACAGGATAGTGAAAAAGGCATGTGATACAGTTGCCATTATTGATCAGTGCATTGAGTACAGGAGTTGAGAGGTCATGTTGCGGCTGTGCAGGACTTTGGTTAGGCCACTTTTGGAATATTGCATTCAATTCTGTTCTCCCTGCTGTAGGAAAGATGTTATGAAACTTGACGAAAAGATTTACAAGGATGTTACCAGGGTTGGAGGGTTCGAGCTACAGGGACAGGCTGAATAGGCTGTGGCTATTTTTCCTTGGAGTGTCAGAGCCTGACATGGATAGGGTGAGCAGCCAACATCTTTTCTCCTGGGCAGGGGAGCCCAAAATTAGAGGGCATAGGTTTAAGGTGAGAGGATAAAGATTCAGAAGGGATCTAAAGAGGCAAATTTTCACACTGAGGGGAGTGCATGTTTGGAATAAGCTGCCAGAGGAAGTGGTGGAGGCTGGTAAAATTACAACATTTAAAAGGCATCTGGAAGGGTACACGGATAGGAAAGGTTTAGAGGCATATGGGCCAAATGCTGGCAAATGGCACAACATTAATTTAGGATATCTGGTTGGCACGGATCAGTTGGATTGAAGGGTCTGTTTTCCAAAGGCTTGGTGATTCTATAATATCCTGGGGGTATTCCACACTTGCAGTTGATTAAATATGAGTTTAACAAAGAAATTCTGACATGTAAAGCTGGCCTAATACTGACTGGATATGACCACTGTCAATTATTGTTTAAAACCTATCTGGTTCACAAATGCTCTTTAAGGAAGGAAATGTACCATCCTTACCTGCCGACATGTGACTCCAGACCTACGGCAATGTGTTGGCTCCTGGTGGCTCCATGGGCGATGAGGGACAGGCAAAAAACGTTGCACTGACCAGGAGTAATCAAAATGAAAGGTCTGTAGCACAAAGAAGTAATAAGTTAACCTCTTTATTGAGGTAATATTTTAACGAGACTTGTTTTGTTTGAGACTGCCTTCCTCCAAATCTTCAACAGATTTTACCACAACGTGATGTGGATAATTACCATGCACGTGGGTGTGGATTTGGGATCAAAATATGATCAGCTTCAATCCTATGAAATGGTAGAGTAGATTCAAGGGGGCTGAAACATCGAGATGAAGAAAATAGGGACAAGAATGGGCCATTCAGCCCTTCAAGCCTGCTCCACCATTCAATGTGATCAAGGTTGATCATCCAACTCACTCCTCTGTTCCTGCTTTTGCCTTTTCGCCTCAGAACTGTATCCAACTCCATCTTGAAAACACTCAAAGTTTTCTCCTCAATAGCTCTCTGTGGCAGAGAATTCCACAGGCTTCTCGCTCTCTGAGTGTAGAAATTTCTCCTCACTCAGTCCTAAATGTCCCACCCCATATCCTTAGAATGGCTCACTCTAGTTCATTGTTCATTTGTGAGTTATTTAGACCCAACAGGTTGAAGAGTAATCAGTTTGTCATGTGGAATTTATGGAGTTGGCAGGGTAAAGAGTGGGACAGACATGGAGAGATGCATACAGACTTGTGCAGCCCCTCCCCACCCCATGTCTTCATTTCATTTGAGTACAGACAGCCAGCTATGGCAATCTGATTGAAAGCCAGCCAACCAGAGAACTGGAGGTATGGCGCTGTGGTGTTGGTGCTCTATGCAGGCAATTTGGGCCTGGGCAGGGATGTCAAAACAATTGGGCAGCATGGTGGCTCAGTGGTTAACACTGCTCCCTCACAGTGCCAGGGACCCTCAGGTGACTGTCTGGGTAGAGTTTGCACATTCTCCCTGTGCTTGCATGGGTTTCCTCTGGGTGCTCCAGATACCCCCCACAGTCCAAAGATGTGCATACTAGTTGGATTAGACACGCTAAATTGACCATGGTGTTCAAGGATGTGCAGGTGGGTGGATTAGCCATGGCAAAAGCAGGGTTACAGGGATAGGATAGGAGGATGGGCCTGGAGAGAGTCGATGTGAGTTTAATGGGCTGAATGTTCTGTTTCCACATGGTAGGGATTCTGTGATTCTCGTGCCATAAACAGGAAGGCTGTCACAGCTGGAATTGTCAAAGCTTCCTGTTCTCAGGATAAGTGCGAATCATGTTTGATTGAGGGCTCAGACACTATCATAAAAACCAGACAGTTGCAGCCACCTTCCATATCTTCACTCTGCCAACCTAATGCCATCTCCTCCTATCTGCTGTAAAACACCAACAAGCATTGTGCCCCACCTGATGACCAAGAGATGGCAGACGATCAAGAGCTTTTTGATGAGCAAATCCAGAACAGTGGGCAGGCTGCTTGGGAGAGTGGCATGGTAATGCCATATTGTCCACCCAATGCCACCATGCCCCATATGGCTGGAGGAGCGGGAAAGCAGGAGTGGTTAGATGTGAAACCCATCTCTGCTATTCCATCTTTCTACCTTTACATATCAGCATAGTTTTATGCAGTTGCCTTTTGAAAATGGCTTGTCACAGCCTAAATTAATTTAACTTCCAGTGTTACAAGATCTTTACTTCATTGATCGATTACTGTGTGTACTCCAGGTACCCATGAATTTCCATTTCTCCTGGCGTTGTTCTAAGGTTTAAACACTTTTGAGCATTAAAAATTCCCCTCACACATGGCACTGTCTAAATGAAGCATATACATCAATTTGATCATGAAGTCAAATTGGAAAATAATGCTTGATGAAGCACAGAAAAAGGATGCAGAGTTGAGAGAGCACTCAATAATTGGTTAAATAGTTCCTCAAGAGCTATAACTCTGATGCTGCTCTGGAAACTGCTCAATGCTCTGTTATTAAAAGGCTGCAGGTTGGACACAGGAATATTGAACACATAAACTCCACTGATACTCTAGGGCTGGCCCCACTGACAGAGATTGCATCTTATTAATTAGACATTGAACAGAGGACCTTCTGCCCTCTTCTGACAAACACAAAAGGACTGGTGACTCCAACTGGAAGATGGCCATGGTGATCTTTCCCGCATGTGTTGGCCAACATTTATTCCTGAAAATAACTGAAGTAGGTGATATGGGTGTTGCTAGATGTGGGACCTTGTTGTGCTAAAATTGGTTGCCACATTTCCTATATTACATCCGTTACTACACGTCAAAGATGCTCTCTTGCCTGTTAAATGTTTTGGGAGCTACGACATGAAAATTGTGATTCAAATACCAGTGTGTCTTGCCTTTTTCATTAGAAATGGAAATCTACCAAATAAGAAAGTACCACAAATCAGAGCAGATATTCTCTTCATATCAACATCCAACATGCATCAACATATAGAGCTCAGTGAGTAGGAACAAGTCCCACACTTTAGTCCTTTCAAATGTGAACACATTGAGACCCTGGCCCATACCTTTGCACGTAACCAGAAGTTCGACAGACAGGTTTGTAGACTTTCAGTGATGCACTTTTTTTAAACTGTGTATAGTGATTGAGCCATCAAAGGAATATCTGTTGCATGAGTTGAATTAATATTAATTCAAGCCCACTGTTTTTCTTAGCATGCTTACATTGAAGAGTGAAGGACAGTGTTGTGAGGCTTAAACCATGCTATAATGTCACCGTAAACTGGTTACAATCTTGTTCTTCATTCATGGGCTGTGGACTTCACTGGATAGATCAAAACATATTGCCTGTACCTACTTGTCCTTGAGAAGGTGGTGGTGAACTGTCTTCTTCAACCGCTGCAGTCCATTTGCTGTACGTTGACCCACCACCCATTGGGGAGGGAACTTCAAGATTTTGACTTAGTGACACTGAAGGAATCGCAATATATTTCCAAGCCAGGAAAGCAAATGGTTTTGATGTACCTGTGTATCAGCTGCCCTTGATCTTTGAGATGGTAGAGTTTATGAGTTTGAAAGGTGCTAACGCTGGAGCCTTGGTGAATTTCTGCAGTGCATCTTGTACACAGTACACACTGCTACTGTGCTGATGGAGGAGTGAATAACTTGAGGATGAGATGTTGAACAAGTGGCCTGTTTTGTCCTGGATGGTGTCAGGCTTTTTGAGCATTGTTGGAGCTGTACGCATCCAGGAAAGTGGGGAGTATACCATAAAACTCCTTACGTTTGCTTTGGAGATGGTGGGCAGGCTTTGGGAGTCAGGAGATGAGTTATTCCCTGTAGCATTCCTCACCTCTGACTTGATCTCTTAACCTCCATTTTTATAAAGTTTGACCGGTTCAGGATTATAGTCAATGGCAATAATGTAAGATCACCTTTAATCTTTTGGGGGATGTTGGCACCAGTTTTTTTTTTCTCAATCTCTAATAGTCCTTGAACTGAACGGTTCACTGGGCCATGTCAGGAGGCAGTTGCCTTGCTGGGTATTAAGCTCACTTGTAGGCCTGACCAAGTAAAGACAGCAGATTTTCTCCCTTAAATCATGAACAATTTGGATTTTTACAGCAATTAATGAGAATATCATGGACACTGAAAACGAAATTAGCTTTTTAATCTAGGTTTGAATTCCACCAGCTGCTATGATAGTATCTGAATACAGGAGGTCAGAACATTAACCTGGGCCATTGATTACTAGTCTAGTAATAATACTGCTTCAGCAATATCTCCCCTCATTTCCCTGTGATTGGGCTGGACTGAGGATCAAAATACCCTCACCAATTCCAACATAGGAGCGCAGCCGACCCACGATCCCACCGGCTACACCACAACTTTGGCTGAAAGCAACATTCGATGTGTTAAGGTGAGACTGTTTCCCTTTCCATCCATAGAACACTTTGTTTTAGAACATCGCTGGACAAGTAGACTGACTGCAGCGCCAGGCAGTAACAGCACTACTGTTGGGACTGACCATCAGGCACAGGAGCAGAGTTCGACCATTCAGCCCATCGAGTCTGGTACAGCATTCAATAATATCATGGCTGCTCTGATAATCCTCAGCTCCACTTTCCTACATTTACCCCATAAACCTTGATTCCCTCACTGATCAAAGATCAGTTTATCTTAGCCTTGAATATACTTGTTGGCCCAGACTCTGTGGCCCCTACAGTAATGAATACCACGGATTCACTACCCTCTGAGAGACAAAATTCCTCTGCAACTTCAATGGGCAACCATTTATTCTAAGGTTCTGCTCTCTAGGACTAGGCACTCCCACATGGGAAAACAACCTTTCCGTGCCTCACCTATTGAGTTCCCTAAGAATTTTGTGTGTTGCAATAAGCTCATCTCTCATTCTTCCTAACGTCAATGAATACAGACCCAATCTACTCAACTTGTTCTTGTAAAGACAACCCCTCCATTCCTGGTATCAACCTAGTGAACCTTCTCTGGATTGCCTCCAATACCAATATACCTTTCCTCAGATAAAGCACTCAAAGTTATTCACAGCATTCCAACTATCGCATGACCGGTGCCTGGTAATTTTTAGCAAAATTTCCCTACTTCCATTTGCCATTCATGCTACCTGCAGAATTTGCATGCTAACTTATTTGTGACTCATGGATCCCTAAATACCTCTGTTCTGTAGCTTTCCGCAGCCCTTCTCCAGTTAAATAATATTCACCTCCTGTATTCATCCTGCCAAGGGTGCAGGAGGTCCTATCAAACTGGAGAGCCCAGCTTCATTGATGTTGAAGTCCTAGTAAGGAGGCTTAAGAGACTGGAAAACAAGTTTGAGAGCTAGTGGAAACAATGAAAGGAATGAGTGGCCCTGGAAGTAGGGGGTGTATGCATTGCAATCGCCAAGGAAGTTTACCCGTGATCCCTTCCAATCCCTGTCTTCTGTTCAGATGTTCCTAAGAACCAGGCTCACCAACCAAGCGTGTAGCTGGATGAACACAGCAGGCCAAGCAACATCTCAGGAGCACAAAAGCTTGGCCTGCTGTGTTCATCCAGCTCCACACTTTGTTATCTTGGATTCTCCAGCATCTGCAGTTCCCATTATCTCTCATCAACCAAGCGTTTAGTCATCTAATTTCATATCTCCTCATGTAGCTCAGTGTCAAATGCTGCCTGATAGTCTCTCTTCGGAGAGCCATGGACTGTTTTACTAGATTGAAGTGCTACCTAAATTGCAAGTTGTCATTTGGAAGAAAGTGACGAGGACTTCATACCACAACATGCGCAAAGGCAACAATTAACTGAACAATGCTGAAGAGTTTGTGGAACCATGTCCTGGTGATTTAATAAGGTCAAACTGAGAAGGAGAAAGTGGAACAACGTGGGAGAAATAGCAGCTTTTGTTTTATCCATTCAGTGAGTACACCACCGGCTAGGCCCGCATTTTTGCCCCTCTGTAATTGCTCAGTACGCAGTTAAGAGTAAACCATATTGCCGTGGGGCTGGAGTCACACAGGTTAGTCTCCTTATCTGAAGGGCACTAGGGAATGAGATGTGTTTTCCAGTCAACCGACAAGTGATTCATGGACATCATTAGATTTTTGATTCCAGATTTTTTTGTTTGAATTGAATTCAAATTCGACCATCTGCAATGGCAGTATTCAAACCCAGGTCCTCAGAGCATTACTGGGTTTCTGAGCTAACAGTTCAGCGATAATACTACTTGGCCATTGTTAGTCTTGTCATGTTGTGTTCTTCGAGGAGTTGTGTACAGTGTCGGAAACACGCTGTTTTAACTGGCAATCATGATAATCTAAGATAATAAAGTATGGAGCTGGTTGAACACAGCAGGCCAAGCAGCATCTCAGGACCACAAAAGCTGATGTTTCGGGCCTAGACCCTTCATCAGAGAGGGGGATGAGGAGAGGGTTCTACTTCCTTTCTCTATCTCTTTGAAATTCTTGGTTTTAAATCGAATGTTTGAACATTTAGCTCGACTGCCTGTTGTCAGCTACCAAATCTTTTCGCAACCCAGGCACCTTATTAGCTTGTCAACAATATTCAGAATGAATCTGCCTCGGCATCTTGCCAATGCACTTGTAAGGATTTACTATCTGCCTTGAATTGATTTGCTTAAATTTCTTTTGTGTTCACTGTCCGTTCTTGTAAAGAAAGTATTGGCCATTATAAAACAAACATCCATAACCTTTATCACATTTTATTAAGGTGATATGTTGTCAAAGTATTTATAGTCCCATTCAAGGGCTATTGAATAGCGCTGACAAGTACTTAGAGCAGAAAAAGAGATTGAAAGAAATACTCAAACTATACTGATTAGGCAGACCCGTCTCTGCCCATCTATTAGTTTGCTATCCATTTTTATTTTTCCAGGAATGATGGATATTCAGCACAATTTATCGTGATTTCTTTTCTGTTTCTGTTTTCTATATACCCAATGAAAGAACCGCAAACCAGATGCATTCTCATCGGTTACAACTCCAGCACTGCCATCTTCAATACTGATGCTCTGTCTTAAGGACAATGGCAACAAATTCCCAGAACACAGTAACACAGGAGCAGTTGGAAACTAACAAGTCCCTTGAGCCAGTTCTGCTGCTCAGGGAGATCACAGCTGATCTGTTTCCTCTCATCTCTGTGCCCACATTCAAGCACAATCGAATCTGACTGGAAATGGACAAATTGAGGCAGCATTTAAAGTGGCAATCCACCAGATTTAATCTTGATTTCCCCTGAAAGAATACACCAGTAGGAGTGACCAAATAAATGTTGCTGTTGACACAGTAGGTCATCATCCAGGAATTCTGGGGCATGGAGCTCTGGCTCCCCGAAATATATTTAGAAGTCACTCAACATCAGGTTATAGCCCAACAGGTTTATTTAAAATCACAAGCTGTCATGAGGTAAATTGGGGAAAGGTGCACAGGTACAGGAATTATAGGCGAAGAGACAATGACAAGATAATTCCAGGTAATTAAGAGTGTCAACAACCATCGACAATTTACTCACACCATTTGGCACTTTTGATTAACTGCAATGACTTGTTATTCAGACTGTCGACACTTCACTCATACTATTTAAACTTAACTGTTGACACTCTTAATTATCTAGAATTATCTCTCCACCAAAGTTCTGTGCCTGTGCGCTTCGCTCTACTTCACCTGATGAAGGAAGCAGTGCTTCAAAAGCTTGTGATTTTAAATAAGCCCGTTTGTCTATAACCTGGTGTCATTTGACTTCAGAATATTCCCATCCCTGTCCAAAACCAGCATCTCCCCATCATCCCCAAACTATGTCCATCATCCATAAGACACAAGTCAGCAACAAGGGACTGATTGAGATTCACTAAAACTTGAGTTAACTGGATAGAGAGAAAAATCACTGCTTGCTTTTCCTAATCAACTTGGGGAGAGATGTTGCTATAAAATTATGGAGCGTGTGAGACTTGAACATGGGTGCCCAAGCTTAGAGGTCGTGTTTTTTTTCATTTGGGGCTGCAAATTGAAGTTAAAAATTGGACTTCAATCAGCAGCTTCTTTGAAAAAGAGACAAGAAGGCAAATCTTTGCTATTGGGAACTAGCCTCAAAGGTAAGTCAAACTAATTTTTGATCTAAGAACACTGAGGATGAATCAGCATGGAATGTTTGTGATGCTCAGGCCTGGTAGCTAGCTGGATGTTGAATTGGTCAATCAGAACAAATACAGTACCAACCATCCAACCACAGAGAATATTGATCAGAAAGATGCGAAACTGGTTCTGACATGGTTTTAGGCAGGAGTGTGATTTTGGAAGCTCCTGCTGTGTTTTGCTTTCTATCTAGTTTTCCCTTTTACTTATCAAATTGTTGAATGTTTTGGGAAAAAGAATCCCAGCCTGCAAGACAAAAAGTAAAACAACTCTAGAGGTCTGCTGAAACTTTTCACATTAACTGGTGACCTCAGGTTTCAAGGCAACATATACTTGCCAGCAAACAACTCATTGTCCAATGGTTTCATGATTGTATCCTTTGTTTCAAATTGTTTATTGAACTGGAAAACTAATATTCATTTATTTTCCATTTAGTTTATCCCTTAACTCTGTCTGTCTATCTGTGTGAGTGGGATTTAAGAATAAAGAAATTTGGGCTTTGGTGGGAATTAGATTAACTTGTTATTTATAAAGCTATATTACTAAAAATAAATGTTAAATTTTGTTTAAACTTGGTGTCGTAGATCTATTATTTATAAAGTCTGTTTAGGAACCGCTGCTCAGTATGAACGGTCATTAAATGTTTTAATTCCACTGCGTTGCAACTTTAGTGATGGTGAGGCTGATTTGGTTTGGTTGACTATCCTTGTGTCATAACACTGGGCCACAAGAGGGCCACCCTCTGTAGATTGGAAAAGGATCAAGAACCAGATGTCACTGATTTAAAATGATTTGAAAACAAACAATTTCTTTCACACAGCGAGTAGTGCTGATATGGAATACATTAGCCACAATCTCATTCTGAGTAAGGATCACTGGCCCTGTAGTGTAAACGCTGACTTCTCTCTACAGATGCTGCCAGACCTGCTGAGCTTTTCCAGTGATTTCTGTTTTTGTTGTATGGAGTGCACTTCCTGGAGGTAGGCTAGTCATTGTTAATTAAAAAACCCTTCGAGTGACTGAATTTCCTGCTGTATTGACATGATCTGGGCAAAGACAATATAAAACATTTGTTTGTTTAATACTTTGGCCATTGCCCTTCCATGTGTAAATTTTATTTTTGGCCATCAGCTGGATCCTTCCTTCTCATCAACTGTGTACTGTCTTTGCACCAATCGGGGACTTTGGGATTCTCTTTTAGGATAACTGCCTGTCTCTATTCATACTCACTCTTTACATAGAAACACAGAAAATAGCAACGAGAGTAAGCCATTCAGCCTTTCAAGTCTGCTTTGCCATTCAATATGATCATGGCTGATATTCCAGCTTTGTGCTCTGTTCCCATCTTCACTTCATGCCTTTGATCCCTTTAGTCCTTAGATTCACACTTAACTCCTTCTTGAAAACATTCAAAGATTTGGCATCAATCACTATCTGTGGCGGAGAATTCCACAGGCTCACCACTCTCTGGGTGATGACATTTCTCTTCATTTCAGTCATCAATGGCCTACCTTATACCCTTAGACCATTGTTCTGGACTTTTTGGTCATTGAGAACATCTTTCTTTCATTTCCCCTGTCTGGTTCTGTTAGAATTTGATTGGCTTCTATGAGGTGACCCTTTCAATTTTCAAAACTCCAATGAGTATTTTCCTAGCCAGTTGAATCCCTCTTAATATGTCAGGCCTGCTATCCTGAGAATCAGTCTGGTAAATCTTTGATGCGCTCTAGCCAGAACATTCTTCTTCGATAAGCCGTTCGAAACTGCACACAGTATTCCAGGGCCCTGTATGACTGCTGCAAAGCATCGCTGCTCCTGGACTCAAATCCTCTCACTTTGAAGGCCAACACACCATTTGCCTTCTTCTTTGCTTCTGGCACTTGCTTTTTTCACTCAGATTCTGCTAACACAAAGGCCAGAGTGCAACTAGCTGAGCCAGAACTGATATCACAGGCTGGCATAATTTAGTCATAGAGAGTCATGCAGCACAGAAACAGACATTTGGTCCAATTAATCCCCACTGACCATAATCCCAAACTAAATTAGTTCCATATATGCCTGTGATATGGACCAAAGCTTTCCCTATAACTCAGACCCTCCATTCCAGGCAACATCCTGGTAAATCTTTTCAGAACCCTCTCCAGCTTAATAATATCCTTCCCATGACAGGGCAACCAGAAATTGACACAGTACTCCAGAAGTGAACTGCTTCTAAGCATTGTCATCCTTCCTATAGTAGCATGCCTGTAGTTACACTTGGCCAAATCAAAAGCATAGGCAGATATTTTAGCTTCTCGATCTTTTTTATAGTCTATATCCCGGCTTGTAAATCCCTGCTGCTTTTATTTTACAACTTTGTTAATCTGCCCTTTCGCTTTGAATAAAATGTGCATCTGAACTCCTTAGTCTCTTTCACTGATTTCTTTTTGTATTTGTAGCATTGCTAACTTTAATTGGAACCCTCTGTGTGCCAGGACTGACAAAACAGACATTTTTATTCACTGACATCAAGATTTACTATCGTGCTAAAGCTACATTGAAACTCCCAAATTGGCACAAACATTGCCCCAACAAAAATCAATAGCTAAACTGCCCATTATCAATGCAATGTAGCAGTGATAAAGGCGCCTTATTAAGCCTTTCCCCTTTCCAATTCCTCTTGCAGCAAAACTTGAATATTAAAGAAAACCTCATCCACACAGGCATAGAGCAAAATGGTCGCTTATTTTGACATTTATTGCCTGTGAATGTTAGAGCCTTTACCGCATTGTGACTTGAGGCCACAATTTGGAAGCTAATTGGAATTTGTCAGCGTGTCTGCGAGACTTGACGGATGTTGGCTATAAGGTCGGCAGTGGGATTATTCACAAATGTATATTTAAGCAGAGTTTTGCCCCCTTTCTTGCATTATATTTACATAAGACATCTCAAGAGTATTCTGATAAATGAATCTTTATTGCACAAATATAAGTCTATATTTACAATATGAATTATGGTGCCACCACATGCTGTGATTATCCCTTGCCTTTGTACAGACACCCTTACAGCTTTAGAGCACACATCAGTGAAATTTTCAACTTCTCTACCACAGAGGGCTGTAGGAGCTCAGTCATTAAGTGAGTTCAAGTCTCAGCTTAAAGGGGTGGCACAGTGGCTCAGTGTTCCCTCACAGTACCAGGGAGCTGGTTTGATCCCACCCTTTGGTGAGTTTGCAGGTTAGCTAACCCACTGCCTTCCCGTCAAAGTCCAATTTTCCTTTCGTATTATGGTGGCTAGGTAGGGCGTAATCTTTATGGAGATTGCATGTTCTCTCTGTCTGTGTGGGTTTTTCCCAGGTTCTGTGGTTTCCTCCCACAGTCCAAAGATGTGCAGGTTAGGTGGATTAGCTATGGGAAGCACATGGTTGTTGGGATAGGCGTAGGCTTGGATGTGGTGTTCTTTGGAGGGTTGGTGTGAGCTCAATGGGCTGAATGACCAGCTTTCACACTGTAGAGATTCTAAAATTGATAGATTTCTGGTTATTAATGATGTCAAGGGACATGAGGATTGTGTGGAAATATAATGTTGAGTTGGATGATCATCCAAGATATAGAAGCAGGCTGAATGGCCTGCTCATGTTCCTATCTCACACAAAGAACTGGAAAATTGCTTAGTTCTCATGTAAACTGGGCTATTATCCAAACATTTGCTAGTGTCCTTTAGGGAAATAAACTTTCATCCTTCCTGGCTTGTTCTACACAACAACAACAATGTGATTGACTTTTAACTGATTTCTGGGCAAACAGGGATGGCCAATAAATAATAGCCTGGCCAATGATGCCCTCATCCATGAATGAATGAAAAAATTCTGCTTTGAAATGTTCAACTATATATTTGATGTTTCCAACAACAACAATTCCAATGGCCTGCTTTCCCTGTAAATTCTCTAGGTTGGGGATAGGTTTTGAAAGCCATCTCCCACTGAGTTTGCAGGTTAGCTAGCCCACTGCCTTCCTATCAAAGCCCAATTTTCCTTTCGTATTATGGTGGCTAGGTAGGGTGTAAGCAGGACCTCCCTTAGGCTTAACATTGTCCGTAACTGGCAAATTCCTCCTGCATGTAGTTTGGAACGGGAAAGATAGCTGCTGCTAGCCCAACTCAATATTCCAAGTTGACAAATTTGGGAGAAACATAGATAATAGTTGGGCAGGAGTAGACCATTGAGCCCTCAAGCCTTCTCCACCATTCAATATGATTGATTGATTATTGAGCTCAATACCCTAATCCTACCTGCTCACAACTTTCATTGATCTTTAACTGCAAGAGCTATATCTACCTGTAGCTTGAAAACACATAATACTTTGGTCTTAACCACTTGCTGTGGTTGTAAATTCCACAGACTCCCCACTCTCTGAGTGAAGAAATTTCTCCTCGTCTCAGTCCTAAACGTTTTACCCAATGATTAAAATGTTTAGTCCTTAAAGGGCAGAGGGAGTGGCATAGTGACTGTCACTGGACTAATAATCCAAAACCTCCATCTAAATATTTACCAGTTAGGGCTTGGAATTCACAGCCTGGAAATGTTGGTGGAGGCAGGTTTAACTGAAGCATTCAAGAGGGGCATTGTGGCTCTTTATAGAAATGGTGTGCGAGGTTATAAGGGATAGGCTGGAAATTAGCAGAAGCATGCTCATTTGAGCAGGCGGTGCAAGCATGATGGGTCAATTTCCTCTGACTGATCAGTAATGACTCTGTGATTTATTGCCTGTCCCTAGTTGCCCTTCAGGAAGTAGTGGTGAGCTGCCTTTTGGAATTGCTGCATTCCCTTTCATAAAAACAATAATGGCATCATTGACAGGACCAGTGCTTGCTGCCTGTCCCCAAAAGGCCTTGTATTGATTGGCAGTTTGGGGCATTTCAGGCCAGTCAGCCATGTTGTGGTGGGCCACATATAGGCAAGACTGAGTTTGGAAGGCAGACTTCCTTCCCTTAAAGGAATTAAGATTTGTTTTTTATAATGATTATGACATGGGAGTCATTATAAGTGAGGTTTTAATGGCAGTTTTGTATTTGCATTGACATCTCACTATCTGTTGTGATAGGTCACAGACCCCTGACCGCACAACATTAACTCATTTACTCAACCAAGTAACATTAGCACTGCAACACTGCCTCCCCTATCTGTGGTGGAGTATGCTGGCATTGCTAATAGGAAGAGAGTTCCAGAATTGTGAACCAGATTGTGAACAAACAGCAATTACATTCAAGTGGGGATTTTATATGGATTAGGGGGAGCCTGCCGGTGGTGGTCATCGTGTTCCCATGTATCTGCTGCCCTGTCCCTTTCAATGACAGTGGTTGTCAGTCTGGATGGTGCTGTCTAGGAAGTCATAATAAGTTCTTGCAGTGCATCTTGTGGACGGTATACACTGCTGTTACTGTGCACTGGCTGTGGACACGCTGAATGCTAACAGTGGGAAATGTGGTGTCACAGCATGCCATTGACTTTCTTGAGTGTTGTTGGAACTGCATCCATCTCAGCGAGAGGAGACGATTACACTGCATTCATGGCTTGTGCCCTGAAGATGGTGGACAAGCTTTGCGAAGTTACCCACTGAAAAATTCCCAATGACTAGAGTGTGTTGAAGATGGAAACAGCTTCCTTCTGTATGAGGTATGATGATGCTGAGTGTTGTACAAACATTAGTGAATATCCCCACTTCTGATCTTATGATGGAAGGAAGGTCATTGATGAAGTAGCTGAAGATGTTTGGGCGTAGGACTCTACCCTGAGGAACTTCTGTAGAGATGCCCTGGAGCTGAAAGCACTGACTTTCAACTACCACAACCATCTTCCCAGATATGACTCCAGCCAATGGAGAACCTTCCCTATGATTCCCGCTGACTCTACTTTTGTCTTGGCCACCTCAGATAAATGCAGGTTTAACATCAACGAATTCTACTCTTTGACCATGTTTAAACCAAGGCTACAGTGAGATCAGGAGCTAAGTAGCTCAGATAGAACCCAAACTGGGCATCAAGAAGTCTTCAACGTTGCTCAATAGTCTTCCATGACTCTGCTGATGTTCAAGAGTGGACTGAAAGCATGATTTTTATCCAAGTTGTGCTTTCCCTGTTTACCACATACAGGATTCCTGGGCAAACTTCCATGTTGTCAAGTAAATGCCAGTGTTGTAGCTGTATTGGATCAGCTTACTTAAAGGCAAAGCTAGTTATGGAGCTTCAGTACTATCGCTGGAATATTCCCACGGCCCAAACATTTTGCAGTATCCAATCACATGGAGCGAATCAAATTGGTTGAATACTGGTATCTGTGATGTTGGAGACCCCAGGAGGGTGGTGAGATGGGCCATCCACTTGGCACTTCTGGTTGAGTTCAGTTTCCCTTTCTTGGCACTCCTTTTTCCTCCAAAACCTGATCCCCGCACTTCTAATGACCCCAGTGCCTCCCCAGACAAAATTCCTGAGATGTATTTATATGTCTCCACAAGTCTGTGCCTCATGTCTCCTTGAAGTCAAGCAACAACCGCCACTGAATTCTGGTATTGCTTAGCAGAACTTACAGCCCTCATTAAATTCACCCTAACCTTATCCAAAATATGCTGGACCCCAGCAAGGTTGTTGACCCATTTCCCAACGCTCATTGCTCTAAATTAGTTGTTCCATTGATAGCTGTTTTTTACGGTTCCCATCTCTGTTTTTGATTCTCTCTGTAGTCTCACTCATCCCACACTCTCTGACTATCACCACGTCCACTGCCTTCTGAGATCTTTGTGCTTGTCCAATCCTGATTTCCTGTATATTCCCAATTTGAATCACTCTGGCATTGAAGGCCATGTCTGTCACTATATCCTAAGAATTGGATTTCCATCTCAAAACCTCTCTATTGCTCTATCTTTAAAAGATTCTCTTTTGGGTTTTTTTTTGTTGTATGTTCCAGGATATCAAACATTTCCAGCTGTGGTTAGGGTACTTTGCTGGCAATATCTTCTTTCTTTGACTGTAAGCAAGAGTCCATAGTTAACAGCGGTAAAGAAAGAACATTTGTGATCAAGGTGCCCGGTTTTATTTATCACATGGCAACAATCAAGTGCAAGTTACTTATTAGATATTGTTCTTACAAATCTTTGCAGACCTATGGATTTAGGACTTTGTCTCCAAACTCCTGAAATATTCTCCCTTCTACCTCTGAGAGATCTGGGTAGAATGGACATTGAGAAGATGTCTTAACTAGTAGAAGTGACTAGAACCGGGGCACAGTCTCAGAGTGAAGGGACAACTTTAGAAACTGAGATGAGGAGGAATTTCTTCAGCCAAAGAGTGGTGACTCTGTGAAACCCGTTTCCACAGAAGGCTGTGTGGAGGTCAGGTTATTGAGTGTATTTAAGACAGAGTTAGACAGCTTCTTGATTATTAAGGTGATCGAAGTTTGCAGGGTGAAACCTGGAGAATGGGGTTGGGAAACACAGCCGCCATGATCAATGGGCCAAATGTTCTAATTCTGCTCCTATATCTTATGGTCTCATGTCATTATAACATCATGACGGCCAGAGATCTACAGCACTGAAAAACAGCCTTTGGCCTGTCAAATTTGTGCCGGTCAAAAACAACTACCCAACAATTCTAATTCCGGGTTCAGAGATAATGGGAACTGCAGATGCTGGAGAATCCAAGATAACAAAGTGTGGAGCTGGATGAACACAGCAGGCCAAGCAACATCTCAGCATCAGACCTCTGATGAAGGGTCTAGGCCCGAAACGTCAGCTTTTGTGCTGCTGAGATGCTGCTTGGCCTGCTGTGTTCATCCACACTTTGTTATCAACAATTCTAATCCCACTTTCTAGCACTAGTTAAATTGCCTTGAATGCTTTAGCATTGCAAGTGTACATCTAAATACTCCTCAAATTTTCCAAAGGTTTCTGCCTCTAACACACTTACAAATAGTAACACTACCCTCAGAGTGAAAAAGATTTTCCTCACACCTCCTCTACACCTCCTGCCCTTACCTTAAGTCTATGACTCATGTTCATTCTCCATCAAGAGGAAATGTTTCTTTGTCTGCCTTGTCTAACCCCTTATAATTTTATATATCTCAGTTATGTCCCCCCACGATCTCCTCAGCTCCAAGGAAAACATCTCTATCTATCCAATTTTTCCCTCATGACCAAGACTGTCCAGCTCAGACAGCATCCTGGTAAATCTTCTCTGCACCAGCTCCACTGTCATCACATCCATCCTATAATGTAGATTCCAGAACTGCACACAATACTTTAGCTGTAGCCAGTTTTTTCAGTGGTTCCAGCATAACCACCCTGCTTTAAAAGTCTATATCTTGGCAATAAAGACAAGTATTCAGTGTCCCTTCTTAACCACCTTATCCACCCATCCTGATTCCTTAAGGGACTGGTGTACATACGCACTCAAAGTCCCCCTGACCCTTGCTATTTCCTAGGATCCTACTGTTCACCATGTATTCCCTTGCTTTGATTTTCCTGCTCAAGTGCATCACTCCAAATTTATCTGGAATGAATTCCATTTGCTATTGATCAGCCCATCCAACCAGCCCAGATATATCCTCCAATAATTCAAGGCCATTCTCTTCATTGTTTACCACCCCACCAACCTCCTTAACATCTGTGAACCAACTCATCAACCCTCTTATATTCAAGTCAAAATCATTTACATGCACCACAAACAGCAAGAGCTCCAGTGGTGATCCCTGCAGAATTCACAAGACACAGGCTTCCAATCACGTAACAAACACCCACTGTCACCTGTGTCACCCTCTGCTCCCAGCCACTCAGCCAATTCTATTTCCAAATTATCAAATTTCCTTGAATCCCATAGGCTCTTACCTTCACTATCAGTCTCCCATGTGGGGCCTTATCATAAACCTTGCTGAAACCCAAGTAGGACTACATCAAATCGGATTGGATGGAGCTTCATGCAATTCCAACATTAACTCTTTCCGACTTTTATATTGTTGTACATTAACGTCAACATCTAATGGTGCAGCAGTTGCCATTTAAATTCCTGAGTCAATTTCCTTCACATGGTTAGATTCTTTCTTTGAGAGAAAAATTACTTCGTGTAACAAGGGAGCAGGAACTGTAGCGAGAAAGTAATGGGCTGTGAACCTCATTGATGAATGGTTTAGAGTTTATCACAGGAATTGGCCCACTTTCTAAGGGCTGTACTACTTCTTGCATGTAGAAACTCAAAGACTGCAGTGATGATGTCTTTTACCCAAAGGACACCTACAACCTTGAGAAGCATCTCCATAATCAAATAACAATTTTTAAAATAACCGTTGCCAGTTCAATTAAGTGTGAGCGAGTATGAGAAACAAATTGACTGCAGGTTTTATGACAAAGGGAAGCTCCTAATTGAATCATCATAAAACTGTCATAATCAGCCTGATCAAATTGATGAAAACAACATGTTTAATTGCTCCTTGCTCTATTACATAAAATACGTACATCAGTCATGTGAATCGGTCCTTTTGACAATTAATACATGAATGATTTTCTTATTCATTCAATCACTTAAAGTAGAACTCTCTCAATGCAAGAGAGCTCCTTTACTCAAAGACCCATTCTTCACAGCATTGCCACCTTTTAAACATATATTCCCTCATGGCGAATTTAAGCAGAGAGTTTTTGTGTTCAGGTTATGCAAATTAACTTCCATTGTTTTAATCTGTAATTGCTTTTGTAATCAGCAAGTCGTTCATTTGGAGGGCTAACTTCTGCCATTGGCACTGACGCACAAAAGTGTTGCTAACATTTTAATGAGCTGATGGGCTTGGAGCCTTGAGTCTTGGGGTAACTGAGTAAAAATCAGAGGGCATAGCTTCATGTTAAGGGTGATGAAACGGTGTAAGATTGATTGCTCATGTCAGCCTGCGATCAACAGATTCTTGTGAATCAAAGGCTTTGAGGGTTGTGGAGGAAAAGAGCAAATACGTTGTAGATCTGTGTTTTCATAGTATGATAGAGAGGACTCAAGGGGCTGAATGGCCTAACCCTGTGTTTCTTATCTTTCCAAGGTATCCAAAGCTGTATAATTCAACCAATGAAATACAACGCAACTCCACTGTAATGAAGGAAAAGGAGAGCCAATTTGTACACAGAAACCTCACATAAGCTGCAAAGTGGGCTAGAAGTTTGATGTGGTTCAATGGTAAATGCAGAGCTTGTGATCTGGAATTACCATACATCCAGGCAAGTTGAGACAGGCAGCATAATGTGTGCCAATGACTCACTGTACACTCAACAAGGTTTGCCATGACAGCATGTGCAACAAACCCTCAGCTGTGCAGGGCATTGTGAAGGTAGCTGATTTCTTTTCAAGGTGGGCTCAAGCTATAGCTCTGGATGGGACTGTGAAAAATTCTTTGACGGTAGGAATAGACACCAAGTGGTCCAAAAGTTCTCATCTGCTCAGATGCAGTACTGGAAGCCAACAGGAAGGGAGAAGGTCATATTTCTTGGCCCTCATGGCATTTCCATTGAAAAGTGTGGGAGTGGCTGGGAGATGAATGTCATTGGCGAAGCCAGAATTTACTGCTCAGCTAAAAGTCAACCATATTGTTGTGGGTGTTGAGTCACATGTAGGCCAGCAGACTTCCTTCTACAAAAGGGATCAAGGAACCAAATTAGCTTTTTAAACAGCAGCCAGACAAAGCTTTACCCAAAATCAATACTGGATTTAAACTCCAACAGTTTTCAAAGTGGGATTTGAACCCACATTACTGGAACATGAGATAATGGGAACTGCAGATGCTGGAGACTCCAAGACAATAAAATGTGAGGCTGGATGAACACAGCAGGCCAAGCAGCATCTCAGGAGCACAAAAGCCGACGTTTCGGGCCTAGACCCTCTGATGAAGGGTCTAGGCCCGAAACGTCGGCTTTTGTGCTCCTGAGATGCTGCTTGGCCTGCTGTGTTCATCCAGCCTCACATTTACTGGAACATGAGTGTGTGCACCTATATTACTTACCCAGTGTCATTAGCACAATACTCCCTACTTCCCTTACACTCTGATGTATGGTCTTAAGTAGCTTACTACATAACCTGATCAAAAGGCAGTTTCAAAGGCAAAATGGCCTATATCAAACTTTTCTTCCAAAAATAGTGGGGGGTGTCTACTTCCATATCTGGCAGGAAGAGTGCATTTTACCAAAGATGCAAACATAAAAAATGTGGGAATCCATTGTTGACAAACTTGAAAGATCTCTCACTATATTTTACACCCTAAGTAAAATTTCTATTAATTGTAAAAATCTGGCCAAATACTCATATTATATGGAGTAAAAGTTACAACTCTGAAGGCGATGCAGGAACAGAGGAATCACATGCAAAAATCATTGAAGGTCACAGGGCATCATAAGGGACTAGTCAATAAAGCTTAAAGTGGTAGAGACAAAAGCAAGGCAGTTTTGATTAAACATTCCACTGATTCATCTTTAACTGGATCATTACATCACTTCAGGCAGAATGTGAATGCACGACAGACGGTGGAGTAAAGTTTTACGAGAATAATTCCATGGTCCAGGAATTCTGTCACTTGGAAAGATCAGAGAGATTGAGGTTGTTATGAAAAGGAGATTTGATAAGGCCATTTAGAGTCCTGAGGCGTTTGAACAGAGGAGAGAGGGAGGAACTATTTCGAGCATGAATTGAGGAGCAGAGGGCACAGGCTTCAGGTGTGCCAAGATCCCAAAAGACAAGAGGCTGAAGGTGCCAAGTGCTGTTACATGGTGAAGCTACAAAACACATGTCTGATTGCAAGTTGAACATCAGATTCAGCATGTAGTAAATAGAGCTAAGGTGCCCCACAGTCAACAGGCCAAATTTCAGCTCCGCAGTTCTATTACAATGAATAGTGGTGTACAATGAAGCTACAAGCAAGAAGAGGAGGCTACACAATTATCCTTCATCCTTATTACTGGCAAGGCAATACATCCATGCAAAGTGTGAGTGCAAGACCTATCTCAACACCCTTCCCTAATCCCTCTTCGGTCAATTAAGCCAGTTTGATTCACTCCTAGTGGTATCAAGAAATGGTTGGAGCCACTAAATACTACCAAGGCCATGGACCCTGACAACATTCTGGCAATAATACTGAAGACCTGTTCTCCAGAACCAGATAAAACTCCTAGCCAAGCTTTCCCAATGCATCTGGAACACTGAAATCGACCAGACAGCATGAAAAAAAATGTCTAGGTATGTTTTGTTCATATAAGCGAGGACAAATACAATCCAGCTAATTACCACCCAAGTGACTACTCTTGATCGTTTAATCTGACGGTTGCCACTTTTCAGGTGAGCGGAGTAGCGGGATCCTTCATGGTAAACTCAACCATTCATGGGAATTGAACCCATGCTGTTGTCATCACTTGCCATTGCAAACCAGCCATAGAGTCAAACAACATGGGAACCTACCCTTCGTCAAACTCGTCTGTACTAACCAGATATCATAGGATCCCTCCTGTGTGGAATCAGGCCACTCGGCCCTTTGAGTCCACCACTTTGACCCTTTGAAGAGCATCCCAACCAGATACCACCCCAACCAACCCGCACACACTCAGGGCAGCACGGTGGCTAAGTGGTTACCACTGCTTCCTCACTGTGCCAAGGACCCAGGTTCGATTCCACCCTCAGGTGACTGTCTGTGTGGAGTTTGCACATTCTCCCTGTGTCTGCGTGAGTTTCCTCTGTTTTCTCAGGTTTCCTTTCACAGTTAAAAGATGTGCCAGTTAGGTGGGCTGTTCAGTTTAATTTGCCCATAGTGACAGGGATGTTGAGTTAGCCGTAGGGATGGGATGTGGTGGGTTTGAGTGAGATGCTCTTCAGAGGATCCATGTGGCCTCATCCCAGGATGAAAAACATCCAGAGAAAACTCAGAAAGAGAGTGTAGCAACCGGGAGAGATTCACTAACTTCCAACCTTGCGGAGACCACAGCAACAACTGATTCTATGAGAGCTTGACCATACCCATTCAAGCTGTTTCTATTTTTCCAACTTGGAAATAAACCCTAAGGACTCACAGCTGTTTACATTACTGGCTTTCCAACTAGACAGCTTGTCACTTCCTTTTTAAGGTCCCTCTTATTAAAAAAGCCAGAGCAAAATAGCTTCTTAAAGCCACAGCATCATCATAAGATGCCTTTTAAATGTTGTAATTGTATCAGCCTCCACCACTTCCAATTTCCTACATGTGCCACACTCTGCATGAAAAGGTTGCCCTCATATCCCCTTAAAATCTTTCTCCTCTCACCTCAAACCTAGAAAAGACCTTAGCTATTCTGCTGCTCATGATTTTGTAAACCTCCATAAGGCCACGTCTCAGACTCCATTGCTGGTGGGAGAAAGGCCCCAGACTGTTCAGCCTTCTCCTGTAGCTGAAACCCTCCAATCCCAGCAATACCCTTGTTAATTTTTCTGCACCTTCTCAGGTTGAACAACATCTTTCTTTTAGCAGGGTGACCAGAATCGAATGCAGCGTTCTTAAAGTGGCCTCACCAACGTCCTGTACAGCCGCAACATGACATCCCAACTGCTAAACTCAATGTGCTGGCCAATGAAAGCAAATGTGCCAAGCACATTCTTTACCATCTCGCTGAAGGGTTTAGGCCGAAATAGTTGACTTTCCTGCTCCTCGGATGCTGTCTGGCTGGCTGTGCTTTTCCACCTCCACATTTATTGACTCCTTCATCACCACCCGGTCTACCTGTGACTCCACTTGGTCTCCACCACTTGGTGTGTATGTTCAGCAACCTTCCCTGGGGCCCTAACATTCACTATTTAAGCCCTGCTTTGGTTTGCCTTACCTTACCAAACTACAATACCTCATATTCATCTAAATTAAATTCCATCTGCCTCTCGTTGACCCATTAGCCCATCTGATCAAGGCGCCACTGTACTCTGAGGTAACCTTCTTCACTGTTCACTACAGTGTCATCTGCAAACCCCATCGCCATACCTCCGACACTCACATCCAAATCACTTAATCAAATGACAAAAAGCAGTGGACCCAGCACTTATCCTTGCCGCACACCGCTAGTTGCAGGCATCCAGTCTGAAAAACAACCCTCCATCCCCACTCTCTGTCTCCCAGCTTCAAGCTAATTTTGCAGCCACTGAGCTAACCAATCCTCGGTGACATTAAGTGGCCCTTGCAACACCAGTAAATAGGAATCAGGTGAAAAAAAACCCTCTAGCGCAGAAAAAGATGGTTGTGGTGGTTGGAGGTGAGTTATCTCAACTCAGGATATTAAACAATAAAAATTAGCATCAGAAGTAGTCCATACAATCCCTCTAGAATGCTCTGCCTTTCGACAAGATCTTAGTTATTTTGACATTCCTCACATGTATTGCCCTGCATTTTCTTCAGAACCCCTGATTCCTGTCAGATCAAAAATCTGTCTCAGCCTTAAATATACACAAGGACTCTGTTCCCATAGCTCTCTGCGACAAGGAGTCTCAAAGACTCACAGCACTGAGAGAGAAGAAATTCCTCCTCATCTCAGTCTCAAATTGATGCCCCTTTATTCTCAGACTATGCCCTCTGGTCCTAGACTCTCCCATGGTGGGGAAATTTCCTCTTAGCATTTAACCTGTGAAGGTTCTTAATAATCCAATATGTTTCAGTGAGATCGTTCCACCTGTAAAGCTTTCTCCTTGCCTAATTTTTGGCCATGTGCACTGTTATTTCAGCATGGTAATGTCAGTTGTGGGTATTAAAGACATTGTATTTCGTTCCAGGAGATCGCACCGGATTTGAGATGTAACTTCTGAATTTTTTTTTCCTTTGTTCATCAGCTGAGGGTGTCGTTGGCCAGGCAGCATTTATTGCCCATCCCTAATTGCCCAAAGGGCAGTTCAGAGTCAACTACATTGTTGTAGGTCTGGAGTCACATATAGGCCAGACCAGGCAAGCATGGCAGTTTTCCTTCCCGAAAGGGCATTAGTGAACCAGCTTTTATCTTCCTGACAATCGGCAATGTGATCATGGTCGTCATTAGGTTCTTAATTCTAGATATTTATTGAATTCAAATACTGCCATCTGCCATGGTCAGGATTTGAACCCAGGTCCCCAGGGTGCTACCTAGGTCTCTTGATGAACAGTCCCATGATAATACCATTAGGCCATTGCCTTCCCAAGATTCTCTCTTGCTAGAGGCTGCTTGCTCTGTCAGTTTCTCCAGAACTTTCTGATTTTATTATATAAAGTTACAGTTGCTATGTCACAGTTCTTTTTTCCCTGTGTGATGAAAATGGGAATGAGATTGAGCAGGCTTTATATAGTTCGACTAACTGAACTTTAAAACAGCAATAGCCAGCTGTGTCTCTGGGATGCTTTAATGAAATTATCTTTCTTCTGTGACAAAGCCTGTTGGTGGCCAATCTCAATGGCTGGCTGTTATGCAAATAGCCTTCGTTGCTTTTAGATTGATTCCAAACCCTTGGTGTTCTGTCAATTGAATTCATCAAGCTGCTGCATTGTCAATGTATGCTTGATATAAATGCATTTTGATCAACGCTTTTGAACCAAATCTAGCTCCCCAAAATGCACCTCATTATTTGCTTCCATAGAAACCGCCACAGGACAATTCATGCGAATCATTCTGGTAATGGCATTCTAATTTCCAACTGTTTTCCTGTGATCAAGGCAGGCTAATTGAAACGTGTGAGAGGAGACAGGATTTCCAATCCATCATCCTGTTGTTTACTGAGATGACAGGCTGCTCAAGTTGCTGAAGCAAGTTCTCAAGGGCTAAAGAAAAAAAAATAAAGCAGAAAAAATGTTCCAGACTTTTGGGCGATAAACCTGAAATGCAAACGTTACTATTTCGACACAAGTCCTGCTGCACCCAGCTGGATGTCTCACTTCCAAGTGAATCTGAAACATTCTGTAAGACCAACAGACCAAATGCAAATTTCGATGACAGGATGATAAATGTGGCATAATGCCGTGATTAGATTCGATCATCTGAAAATTGCATTGATGTTTCTGATATAATTTCTTTAAATTGTTTCCTTCTCCGTCAGCTGTACCTGGCTGATTGCAATTCTAGCACAGCATCACAAAGCTCAAGCCCAAATCCATGGGCTTGATTGAGCAGAGAAATCAAAGCTGATTCTACAGTACAATACTGATTGAGCACTGAACTGTCAGGGGTGCTGTCCTTCAAAGATGAAACTTTAAAATGAGCCTGTGTCTGCCTGCTCAGGAATATTACAAAGATCCCATAGCACTGTTATAAAGAAGATCAGTGTGAATGACACTATCCCAATGTCCTGGTCAATATTTATTATATTAAAGCAACTCGTGTAACTGGTCATTATCACATTACTGCTTGTTGAAGATTGGAAAGTCATACGTCACAGAAGAGACACTTTGGACCATTGTGCCATGACCATCAAAAATCTACTATCTGTGCTAATCTCATCTTCCCACACTAGGCCTCAGAATGTTGCAGCATTTCAAGTTCTCATTGAAAAGTTTTTTTAAAGATTGTGAAGTTTCATGCCTAACTACCTTCCCAAGCAGTGCATTCTTGACCTGCCTCCACCCGAAACTCGAGGTGAAAATGTTTTTCTCAAATCCCCTCTCGCCCTATTTCTTGTGTGCTGAGGGGAGGTGACGGCCAAACAGTATTATCGCAAGGCTAGTAATCTGGAGACCGTTGTAATGTTCTGGGGACCTGGGTTCAAATCTCACCATGGCAGAGGGTAGAATTTGAATTCAATAAAAATCAGGAGCTAAAAATTGAATGGTGGCCAAGAAATGGTTATCTTAGCTAGTTCGCTAAAGTCCTTTAGGGAGGGAAACTATAGTACCTCTATAGTACCTACTTCTATAGTACCTCATTGACTTTTAAAGTTGCCAATGGAATCAATTCATCCAGGATAGGTTAGTCAGCTCCCAGATAGAATGTCTATGGTCTGGAATTTTTGGTCGTGGAACTGATACAGTCATGCCCTGTGGATCACCATAATGCATTGACCTGTGGATATTGTAGATTAATGGCTGAACTCCGAGAATGTTAATGATACTCAGGGTCCTTGAAATCCATCCCAAGAAACAGTATGGATATTTAAGATAGATCATGCCAATGCATGGGATATCAGATTCATTGCATGCAATAGCTTATTATGTGTTGACTACACCACATTTTATCAGTTTCCTGACTGCATTTTGTGTAAAAGAACAAGATTTCCACTTGCACCAATGTCAACGGAGTTATAGAGAGAAATGGAGTTTTAACAGCACAGAAGGAAGTTTTTTGGCCCATTATCTCTGTACTGGTTGTCAAACATCCACTAATTCTGATCTTATTTCCAGCACTTGGCCCATAGGATTGTGAGCTACGACACTTCAAGTATTCATCTGAACACATCTTCTATACCTTGATGGTTGTCACCTCTACCACCCTTTTAAATAGTGAGTTCCAGAAGCCCTCTGAGTGCAAAACTATTTGTTCAAATCTCTTCAAAAACCTTTTGAGCCCTACCTTTTAACTATGCCCCTAGTTATTGTCCCCTCACCTAAGGAGATGCGTTTCTCGCTATTTACCCTGTCTATGCTCCTTAGAATTTCACACACTTCAGTCGGATTCCCCCTTCAGCCTTCTCTGCTCTAAGAAATATAGACACATTGAAAGATAGAAGGTTAGGCCAGAAGTAGGCCATTTGACCCTTCGAGCCTGCTTACCATTCAGTATGATCATGGCTGATCATCCATCTCAATGTCCTTAATCCCACCCTCACTCCAACATATCCCTTAGTCCATTTAGCCGCAAGAGCTATACCTGAGTCTTTCTTGAAAACACAAAATGCTATGCCCTCAACCACTCCCTGTAGTTGTGAATTCCACAGGCTCATGCGCTTTGGATGAAGAAGTTTCTCTTCATCTCAGTCCTAAAAAGTTTACCCGTTCTCCTCAAACAAGGCTGACAGGCCTGTAGTTTCCTAGTTTAACCTTCCTGAATAATTGCACCACATTAGTTGTCCTCCAATCGTGTCACACCTCCCCATGTGTTGATGGAAGGTTTGAAAATTAATGTCAGAGCCCCAGTAATCTTCCCTCTGCCAGCCTGGGATATGTCACTTTTGGGTCTGGGGATTTATACACATTCAGACCTGCTCAAACTGTTAATCCCTCCTCTCAATGCTCATCCTTTCAGGTGTATCACAGGCTCCCTGCCTGCTATCTCATTGTGTCTTCCTTGTCTGTAATAAATACAGATGCAAATATTCATTTAAAGCCTTAGCTATGTCTTCTGACTCCACATGCAAATTGTCATTTTGGTCCATACTAGGCCCCTGGTCTTTCTCTGGTTCTGCTCTAACTCCTAATATAGTAAAATAATGCTTTTCGATTTTCTTTACTGTTACCCACAATGTATTTTCATGCATCTCCCTGTGTTTTAAGCAACACCATGTCGTTTCTATATTCTTCTAGGCATGTACTATATTCAGCCTTTAGAATCTACCATAATCTTCTTTTTTATTAGCTTATCTAAACTGGTACACCCCCTGACATTTAGGATTTTCCAGACTTGTTTGTCCTGACCTTCACCGTTATAAGGACATACTAGGGCTGCACTCTTGCTGTTATCTTTTTGAATGTCTCCTACTGCTCTGATAAGGATATTCCTACAGGGAGCTGCTCACAATCCACTTTAGCCAGATCCTATCTGACCATATTAAAATCAGCCTTTCCCCAAATCTGAACTTTGATTTCTGGGCCATCTTTGCCCCCACCCACAGCTGCCTTCAATTTTAATGAATTTTGGTCACTATCATCAAAATGCTCCCCTACTCACACATCTACCACTTGCCCAAATTATTTCACTGTAATTTGGTTCTAGCACTATCTCCGATGCTATAGGCCTTTCTATGCGCTGACTTAAAAATCTCTCAATTTGTTTTAAGAATTCACACTTTGACTATTCGAGTGAATATTGGGGAAATTGAAATCCATTACTATTGCTCTCTGATGAAGGGTCTAGGCCCGAAACGTCAGCTTTTGTGCTCCTGAGATGCTGCTTGGCCTGCTGTGTTCATCCAGCTTCACACTATTACTACTCTATTACTTTTTCACTTCTCTAAGACAGGCTTTTGATCTTATGATGGAGGGAAGATCGTTGATGAAGCAGCTGAAGATGGTTGGGCCGAGCATACGATCCTGAGGAACTCCTGCAGAGATGTTCTGGAGCTCAGATGACTGACCTCCAGCAACCATGACCATCTTCCTGTGTGTCAGGTATGACTCCAATCAGCAGAGGGCTTGCCCTAGTACACTCAGTCGAATGCAGACTTAATGTCAAAGGGCCTTCACTCCCACCTCACCTCTGGAATTCAGCTGTTTTTTCAATGTTTGAACCAAGATTGTAATGAGGTCAGGAGCTGAGTGACCCTGGCAGAACCCAAGCTGGGCATCACTGAGCAGGTTATTGCTGAGCAGGTGCTGCTTGACAGCACTGTTACTGACACCTTCCATCACTTTACTGATGATAGAAGGTAGACTGATGGGAACAGCAATTGATCAGGTTGGATTTATCTTGATTTTAGTATACAGGACATACCTGGGCAATTTTCCACATTTTCGGGTAGATGCCAGTGTTGTAACTGTACTGGAAGAGCTTGGCTGGGGAGCAGCAAGTTCTGGAGCACAAATCTTCAGTACTATTGCCAGAGTGTTGTCAGAGCTAGAGCTAATGGAAACTGCAGATGCTGGAGAATCCGAGATATCAAAGTGTGGAGCTGGATGAACACAGCAGGCCAAGCAGCATCTTAGGAGCACAAAAGCTGACGTTTCAGGCCTAGATCCTTCCTCAGAAAAGGATTCTGAAATAAATAGGGAGAGAGGGGGTGGCGGACTGAAGATGGATAGAGGAGATGATAGGTGGAGAGGAGAGTATGGGTGGGGAGGTAGAGACAGGATAGCTCTGTATGGGGAAGACGGATAGGTCAAGGGGGCCGGATGACGTTAGTAGGTAGGAAATGGAGGTGCGGATTGAGGCGGGAGGAGGGGATAGGTGAGAGGAAGAACAGGTTAAGGAGGCGGGGACGAGCTGGGCTGGTTTTGGGATGCGGTGGGGGGAGGGAGATTTTGAAGCTGGTGAAATCCACATTGATACCATTGGGCTGCAGGGTTCCCAAGCGGAATATGAGTTGCCGCTCCTGCAACCTACAGGTGGCATCATTGTGGCACTGCAGGAGTCCCAGGATGGACAGGGCCCATAGCCTTTGCAGGGTTCAGCACCTACAACCATTTACGGATGCAGTATAGAAAGCATTCTTCCTGGATGAATCATAGTTTGGTACGGCAACTGCTCTGCCCAGGACCGTAAAAAAACTATTTAGAGTTGTGAACACAGCCCAGTCCACCAAGCAAGCCAACCTTCCATCCATTGATTCCATCTACATTTCTTGCTGCCATGGAAAAGCAACCAACATTTTCAAAGACCTCTCCCACCCTGGTGATAATCTCTTCCAACCTCTGCTGTCAGGTAGAAGAAACAAAATCTTAAACACACGTACCAACAGGTTCAAGAGGATTTTCTTCTCTGCTGTTAATTAGACTGCTGAACGGAACTCTCTAATTTCAAATCTAACGTTGGTTTTGCTTTTTGTGCAACTTCTTTGCAGCTGTAACTTTGTATTCCTCACTCTGTTTAGTCGCCCAATGACTTTGTGTGTTTGTACATTGTGATCTGCTGTACCTCATACAAAACAAAACTTTTCACTGTCTGTAGGTACATGTGACGGTAAGAAATCAAACCAAAATTCCTCAACATTACATGAAGTAAATAGAATTGACTGATGGCTGGCAGTGGTGCTGCTAGGGGCCAGTGGAAGAGGCCAACAAGGAACACTTGGCAACAAAGTGTGGAGCTGGATGAGCACAGCAGGCCAAGCAGCATCTTAGGAGCACAAAAGCTGGCATTTTGGGCTAAGGAAGACTCTGTAGTTTTGGCTGAAGGGTTTTGCCACTTCCTCAGCCTTATCTGTTGCACTGATGTCCTGCTCAGCCCCCAACAGCCCCACCCTCCAAAAAAACCCAACCCGTACCTGCACCTAATTATTGAGTTTGGGTACATTTGTGGACTTTTATCATTCGGTGAGATGGTTATTGTCAACACAGTTCATCATTAAACTGGGCTTAGATCTATACTGTAGGTAGTGCCAATGCTTAGCTCTGCCTATCACTTGCTACTAATTCTGACTGGCACACAAGTATTCCTAAATAAAAACCAAAAGAACTGCAGATGCTGTAAATCAGGAGCAAAAACAAAGTTGCTGGAAAATCTCAGCCAGTCTGGCAGCATCAGCATTGAAGGAAAAAGCAGAGTTAACGTTTCAGGTTGGTGACCCATCCTTCGAACCGGATCCGAAACGTTAACTCTGTTTTCTGCTCCACAGATGCTGCCAGACCTGCTGATCTTTTCCAGCAACTTTGCTTTTGACTCAAGTGATCCTGTTTAGCAACTTCACCAGGTCGATAGCTCCTTTTCAGGCATGCCTGGTGCTGCTCCTGGCATGCAATCCTGCACTCACCATTGATCCAGGATTGATTAGCTGGCTTGAAGGTAAGCTTGGAGTGCCAGGCTATGAAGTTGCAAATTGTTTTGGAGTACAGTTCAGCTGCTGCTGATGGCTCACAGTGCCTCACAGAGGGGGCAATGGTTATATTCTCTCTGGGTGGAAATGGTATCTCCCTGAGATTTGTGCTGCATGATGTTTTTCTTGCCATCTGTCAGCTCGGAGCTGTATATTATCCAGGATTTGTTGCACTTGGAGTACTTCAGTATCTGAGCAGTGGCAAGTGATGCCAAATATAGCGCAGTCATCGCAAACATTCCCAGATCTGACCTTAAAATGATCTGCAGCGATGCTACCTTGTTGCCAAATTGTAACAGTAATAACTCTTTAAAAGTATGTGAGTGCTTTGAAACACCTTGAGATTGTGAATGTTGCTATATAAATGCAAGTCTCTCTTTCTTCAAGCGTTTTGATGAAGTAGTGACTGAGCTGTAGGGGCTGAGACTAAGATGGAGGGCAGATACGAGACTGTCAGGCAACATCTAACCTAAACATTTTGCTCCTCAGTCTCTTTGCAAGGGGCATGTCGGAACCTCAGCAACATCAGTCAGTCTGCAGTGCTTCACTGAAGAAGACAAGTGATTGATCACTTCTCTGCCAGCGGAAAGCTAACAACATCAGTCTCTCATATCCAGCAGAGAAGCTTGCAAATGTCAGGGTTAAAGGTGTCATTAATGGGACCAAAATAGTGCCTTAAGCTCCTGCAGGCAGGAGTACCTCATAAATGAACAGAAGGAGCTTCTAGCTAATCAATACTCACCTTTTTCCTGTGAGGACTTGCGCCAGATATTACAGATCAATATTCAGCTCCTAGGCTGCAGAAATGATTCATTCATTTTGCCTGGTATTACTGTGTGGGAGTACACTGGAGTTGTGTGGTTCCACCTGTGTTTACACTCCATATTACAAAAAAAGGACACATTTTGTTAAACCTTTCCATCTTTCAATTTTCAGAACAATTCAGAAGAATACCAAGATAATGGGGAATTTGAAAGAGAATGCTGATTGGTTGACTAGTGAACTCTGGTTACTGTTATCCAACTGACACATACTTCATGGTATCATCTTCTGAAACAGAGTCCACTTGATAAGCAATCAGCTCTCTTCTCTCATATCATAGAATCCCTGCAGTGCTGAAAGAGGCCATTCAGCCCATTGAGTCCGAACTGACCCCCTTAAGAGCTCCCCATGCTGATCCATCCTGTCATCCCATATTTCCCATGGTTAATCCATCTAACCTGCTCATTCCCAGACACTACAGTCAAATTGGCACAGCAAACCCAACTAGCCTGCACATCTTAGGACTGTGGGAGGAAACCAGAAGAACTCAACATAGACACAGGGACAATGTACAAACTCCACACACTGTCATCCGAGGCTGGAATTGAAGCTGGGTCTTCGGTGCTGTGAAGTAGCAGTGCTAACCACTGAGCTACCCTGATGGTATAAGCATATAGATCCACTTTGCCTTAGTACTCTTGTGAATTGTCCTGATGAGTGAAAAATGGAAAGCTTCAGCAGCATATATCTTTTTCAGAAATGCTACAGTTTTGAAAGACCATGTGACTCCTTGTTTATACTTCACATAAATATCCTCCCATTCTTCCTTGTCCATTTTCATTTCTCAGTCTTGCGAATATGGAGTGTTCCTTAAAGGTATCTGACCCTTCTCTTATCCTCATGAGATGCATTCCTGATCTATTTGTTGAAGGTAGTTTCCACTTGTTACCATGGGGAGATTCAAACCCCTGCTCTTTGGAGCATTGCCCTGGGCCACTGGACGTCACCACTTCCCCACTCACTGACAGCATCATTTGTGTCTTGTGTCTAGTATCTCAGGCCCCAGTGACAGCTCCAAATTGTTACCTTGGTCCCTGGATTAACAGTTCAGTGACAATACCACGAGGCCATCACCTCCCTGTAATTATCCCTCAATCATCTAAGAGACCTAAGCCCTGAGAGACTCAGTCATCTGCCCATCCCACACTCAAATCTTCTCACCACCGAAGATTTCTGCAACACACAAGAGTGCCAAAGATTCACCATCCATTCAATGAAGGAACTTCTCATACTAGTTTTAAGTAGCCAGACCCACCTCCTGGGTCTGTGCCCCCGCATTCAAGATTCTCAAGCTAGCGGCGTCGTCTCCTTCAACTTCTTGCAGAAACTTGGAGGTTCCAATGAGATAGATGCTTGTTCACCTGAACTCCAGATAATATCAACACAATGTCCTTTCAATTTGCAGGAGAATGGTGTCAATCTTTAATACCAATGGCTTGCAATGTTTTGCTCATGCACGTATTGATCGTAACTAAACAAAGAGGAACTGCTTTATATCCTGAACACAGCTCTGCATGTTACTGGAAGTGAGTCTTCTTTAATTTGGAAACTGTCTGAATCCCATGGGAAATGGATTCAGGAACAAGCAGGATTGGGGAGTTCCAGGGATTGATATAGGGTTGGATTTGCAATGTGACCCTGCCCACTGAGGTCACTTGCGTAGAGAGGGGTAGCAGCATTGAAAGCCAAGGCAAACCTCTTGGATCTGCCAAGAACGTAACTTCTTAGTGATATTAAGAAGCTGAATTAGAATGCTCGTTAACCCTGATTCCTGATCTTCCCAGGTACAGAAGCTGCTTCTCAAACTGTCAACACCTTGTCACCAAGAGTGGGAAGAGAGCTCCTTCAATAATATGAAGGCTCTGATGAGTTAGACTGAAGAAGTCCAGTCACGGCTGTGTGAGAGACTGCCATTCAAAACACCTTTCTCTCTGAGGCTGTTTGCACTGTTTGCCATGAGATTGCCAACTTCCTGGAAGGCATTTGCCTAACTCTGAATTCGCCTTCAACTGTTCTTCATCATCTGTGCAAATCTACTTTTGATGTGAGACAAGAAGACAACTCACGCCTTAGATTAATTAGGTAGCCACACTAAGCTAGTGCAGACTTGGTGGGCTGAAGGGCCTTCTTCTGAGCTTTTAGCACCTGACCCAAACACAGGAATAACATTGACTGCTCTCTCCTCAGCCATACACACCTCCCTACCACAGGAAAATCAGTCTGAAATCTGGTGCTAGATGGAGGCAAGATCACAAACCCAGAGTATGTGGTCTGAGAGAGCATGTGCCTCCTCCATATGCGTGCCACCAGTCCTTCATGAGCATATTGCTGCAGCCCACTGGAGTAGGGCCTGCTTCACAATGTTACAGCTGGCCTTGCATTGCCAGCGATCGTCACTGTCCCTCACTATTCATTACAGCCTCACCTGTCTCCACCATTGCCAGCGATCGTCACAGTCCCTCACCATTCATTACAGCCTCACCTGTCCCCACCATTGCCAGCGATCGTCACAGTCCCTCACCATTCATTACAGCCTCACCTGTCCCCACCATTGCCAGCGATCGTCACAGTCCCTCACCATTCATTACAGCCTCACCTGTCTCCACCATTGCCAGCGATCGTCACAGTCCCTCACCATTCATTACAGCCTCACCTGTCCCCACCATTGCCAGCGATCGTCACAGTCCCTCACCATTCATTACAGCCTCACCTGTCTCCACCATTGCCAGCGATCGTCACAGTCCCTCACCATTCATTACAGCCTCACCTGTCTCCACCATTGCCAGCGATCGTCACTGTCCCTCACCATTCATTACACCCTCACCTGTCCCCACCATTGCCAGCGATCGTCACAGTCCCTCACCATTCATTACAGCCTCACCTGTCCCCACCATTGCCAGCGATCGTCACAGTCCCTCACTATTCATTACAGCCTCACCTGTCCCCACCATTGCCAGCGATCGTCACAGTCCCTCACCATTCATTACACCCTCACCTGTCCCCACCATTGCCAGCGATCGACACAGTCCCTCACTATTCATTACAGCCTCACCTGTCTCCACCATTGCCAGCGATCGTCACAGTCCCTCACCATTCATTACAGCCTCACCTGTCCCCACCATTGCCAGCGATCGTCACAGTCCCTCACTATTCATTACAGCCTCACCTGTCTCCACCATTGCCAGCGATCGTCACAGTCCCTCACCATTCATTACAGCCTCACCTGTCCCCACCATTGCCAGCGATCGTCACAGTCCCTCACCATTCATTACAGCCTCACCTGTCCCCACCATTGCCAGCGATCGTCACAGTCCCTCACCATTCATTACAGCCTCACCTGTCTCCACCATTGCCAGCGATCGTCACAGTCCCTCACCATTCATTACACCCTCACCTGTCCCCACCATTGCCAGCGATCGTCACAGTCCCTCACCATTCATTACACCCTCACCTGTCCCCACCATTGCCAGCGATCGTCACAGTCCCTCACCATTCATTACACCCTCACCTGTCTCCACCATTGCCAGCGATCGTCACAGTCCCTCACCATTCATTACAGCCTCACCTGTCCCCACCATTGCCAGCGATCGTCACAGTCCCTCACCATTCATTACACCCTCACCTGTCCCCACCATTGCCAGCGATCGTCACTGTCCCTCACCATTCATTACAGCCTCACCTGTCCCCACCATTGCCAGCGATCGTCACTGTCCCTCACCATTCATTACACCCTCACCTGTCCCCACCATTGCCAGCGATCGTCACAGTCCCTCACCATTCATTACAGCCTCACCTGTCCCCACCATTGCCAGCGATCGTCACTGTCCCTCACCATTCATTACACCCTCACCTGTCCCCACCATTGCCAGCGATCGTCACAGTCCCTCACTATTCATTACAGCCTCACCTGTCCCCACCATTGCCAGCGATCGTCACTGTCCCTCACCATTCATTACAGCCTCACCTGTCTCCACCATTGCCAGCGATCGTCACAGTCCCTCACCATTCATTACAGCCTCACCTGTCCCCACCATTGCCAGCGATCGTCACAGTCCCTCACTATTCATTACAGCCTCACCTGTCCCCACCATTGCCAGCGATCGTCACAGTCCCTCACCATTCATTACACCCTCACCTGTCCCCACCATTGCCAGCGATCGACACAGTCCCTCACTATTCATTACAGCCTCACCTGTCTCCACCATTGCCAGCGATCGTCACAGTCCCTCACCATTCATTACAGCCTCACCTGTCCCCACCATTGCCAGCGATCGTCACAGTCCCTCACCATTCATTACAGCCTCACCTGTCCCCACCATTGCCAGCGATCGTCACAGTCCCTCACCATTCATTACAGCCTCACCTGTCTCCACCATTGCCAGCGATCGTCACTGTCCCTCACCATTCATTACAGCCTCACCTGTCCCCACCATTGCCAGCGATCGTCACAGTCCCTCACCATTCATTACAGCCTCACCTGTCCCCACCATTGCCAGCGATCGTCACAGTCCCTCACCATTCATTACAGCCTCACCTGTCCCCACCATTGCCAGCGATCGTCACAGTCCCTCACCATTCATTACACCCTCACCTGTCTCCACCATTGCCAGCGATCGTCACTGTCCCTCACCATTCATTACAGCCTCACCTGTCTCCACCATTGCCAGGCTGTCTGCCTCTCTTTTGCACTCATTTCCTCTATTCCCTTTCTGAACCCAAAAGTGACAGCAAGTCTATCAGTTCATTTGCCTCCCGAGCTATTGAATGAAGACATGCTTTCTACCTTATAATCACAGCCAGAAAACGATTACCTGTGGCAGCAACATGCACAGCTTGTTACATTTAAACATCTTAAGGTGCTAACTCATATTTGTGCAATAATGCAACTTAGAAATGCCTGCATCTTGAATAGTCAAAAGATGCAATGAGACTCCAGATTATATTTTGCAACCTATTTCCTTCATCATTTGGCAATAATGAGAATTTATAGCAGAGTTCATTTCACTGCCATTGGGTAATTATTGGATATTCTTCTGCTCTTGTGCAAAAAAAAGATTTTCCCTGCTCATTAACACTTAATATGGCTTGTGAAAATTTCATTCTCTGAGAGACTAAATGGCTTATTTGAAAGGTCACGTCAGAACCACTGTGTTCCATTATAAAATGTCGGAATGTTGTGCTGTATTTTAATTGGAAATGTTCAACTTTCTGAAGAATGTCTGTGAAGCTATTTTAGCAAGCACAGACACCACTTGCCACCTTATATCAACAATCACTGTTAATAGCCTCATGTGAACAGGCAAGCTGGTCAAGCACAGTGTCATTGATGCAGACAGTGATGCACAATGAGCTACGCGGCTGAGACAAAAATTAGCAATGATTCGATTAAAAGACTGAATGCTTTCCCTGATATGAATGAGGAGATAGATGGATACCATATAACCACAAGTTTTTCTTTTCTCGCATCATCCCAGACACCAGGATTGAAATGAATAAGTGGTTGAAAAATTTAGCATGAACTTTATTCACTATTTCAGTATAGAATGAGTGATTGCTATTTGTAGCGACGTTATATCAATATTGATTAAAACTCTTTTCTCTTCTGTAGTTCTAAAGGAATTTTAAAATCTTCCTCTCTGACCCTATGATTTATCCTTTTGCAATAGCGACCAAGCATCATCTTTCTGATCATGCTCAATAGCCTGAGCATTTCTGTAAGCATGGAGTCGGGGGTGGGGGGTGGGAATTTGAAAATGCACAAACAGTGTATCAAACTGAGCAACTTTTTTTTGTTATTTATGCTTGAATGACAAGTTTGCATTTATTGCTCTGACACAGTTATCATGAGAAGTTGGAGCTGGGCTTTCCATTAGATTTGTAAAATCTGAGAGGTGGAGACATACAGCTGACACAATCACTGCAAAGGTAACAGCTTTTATTAATAAAAGAAAAATGCTTGCCGCTGGTCAGCCAGAACCTGGATATTATCCAGCTCTTTGCATTTAGTCATGGGCTGTTTCAGCGTCTGAGGATCTATGATTTTTATTGACTATAACGCAATCATGAATGACCAGCCCCACATCTGACTTCATGATGGAGGGAAGGTCTTTGATGAAGATGATTGAGCCTCGGACATTACCCTGAGGAGTATCAAGCAGAGATGTCCTGGAGCTAAGATGACTGACCTCCAACAACCACAACCTTTGTACCTCCAACTAGGGAAAGTTTTCCCCCTGATTTCCAATGACTCTAGTTTAGCTGGGCCCCTTGAAGTCACACTTGATCAATTACTGCCTGGTTGTCAAGTTCAATCATTCTCAACTCATGCCAGACAAAACTTTACCTCAAAATATCATGCAGAGTGAATTTCACCATAATTGGTATTTTGCACAGTTGTGAAACTAAAGGCTGTTTCGTGCACTTGCCTTTTTTATTGATTAACTATACAACTATCTCACAGGCAGAGGTGAAACCACCCAAGGTATGAGCCACTGTCTGTAATTAACACCTTTCTCACGACTCAGCGTTTTTGAGAATTGTGACGCACTCCAGTAAGGGTCAACTTATTTCTGTTGAAGTAATAACTTTAAGCAGATTCTTTTCTGAAATTGCTGGAGCTCTTGTGACCATGGCATCTGTGTTTCACAGGAATGTAGAAAGTAGCAGCTCCAGCAAACCTATCACCGCTCAAGTCTTCACCACCGTTTGACGAGTCCATGGCTAATTTTCTATGTTTATGTCACTCTTCACATTCTCAGCATATCCCATGATGTCATTCACATATAAAAATTCACCAAGCCATTTCATCAATACGCCCAATGACAAAGCCTTCTCAGTCCTCTGGGATAGCGAATTCTGAAAATTAACCACCCTCTGAGGGAAATAACATGGTGTGGGGCTGGAGGAACACAGCAGGATAGGCAGCATCAGAGGAGCAGGAAAGCTGACCTTTCGGGTCGGGACCCTTATTCAGAAAAGGTGGAAGGGGCAGGGTTCTGAAATAAATAGGGAGAGACGGGGAGGCGGAGGGAAGATGGATAGAGGAGAAGATAGGTGGAGAGGAGACAGACAAGTTAATGGGGATGGACCTGTAGAGGTGCACGTAGGTGGGGAGGGAGAGAGGGCATAGGTCAGTCTGGGGAGGATGAACAGTTCAAGGGGGTGGGATGAGGTCAGCAGGTAGGAAATGGAGGTGCGGCTTGAGGTGGGAGGAGGGGATAGGTGAGAGGAAGAACAGGTTAGGGAGCCAGGGACGAGGTGGGCTGGTTTTGGGATGCAGTGGGGGGGAGGAGAGAGTTTGAAGCTGGTGAAATCCACATTGACACCATTGGGCTGCAGAGTTCCCAAGTGGAATATGAGTTGCTGTTCCTGCAACCTTCGGGTAGCATCGTTGTGGCACTGCAGGAGGCCCAGGATGGGCATGTCATCTAAGGAATAGGAGGGGGAATTGAAATGGTTCGTGACTGGGAGGTGCGGTTGTTTATTGTGAACCGAGCGTAGGTGTTCTGCAATGCGGTCCCCAAACGTCCGCTTGGTTTCTCCGATGTTGAGGAAGCCACAACGGGTACAGCGGATGCAGTATGCCACATTGGCGAATGTGCAGGTGAACATCTGCTTGATATGGAAAGTCTTCTTGGGGTCTTGGATGGGGGTGAGGGAGGAGGTGTGGGGGCAAGTGTAGCACTTCCTGCAGTTGCAGGGGAAAGTGCCGGGTGTGGTGGGGTTGGAGGGGAGTGTTGAGTGGAGAAGGGAGTCCCAGAGAGAGTGGTCTCTCCGGAAGGCAGACAAGGGTGGGGATGGAAAGATGTCTTTGGTGATGGGGTGGATTGCAGGTGGTGGAAGTGTCGGAGGATGATGTGTTGTATCCAGAGGTTGGTGGTGTGGTATGTCAGGACTAGGGGGATTCTCTTTTGGCGGTTATTGCGGGTGTGGGGTGTGAGGGATGAATTTTGGGAAATGCGGGAAACATAGTCGAGGGTGTTATCGACCACTCCTGGGGGGAAACTGCGGCCCTTGAAGAACAAGGACATCTGAGATATACGTGAGTGGAATGCCTCATCCTGGGAGCAGATGCGGTGGAGGCAAAGGAATTGGGAATAGGGGATGGAATGTTTGTAGGAAGATGGGTAGGAGGAGGTGTATAGGACATGTCAGATGTCCTTGTTCTTCAAGGACCCCAACTTCCCCCCTACAGTGGTTGAGAATGTCAGCTTTTGTGCTCCTGAGATGCTGCTTTGCCTGCTGTGTTCATCCAGCTCCACATTTCGTTATCTCAGATTCTCCAGTACCTGCAGTTCCCATTATCTCTCCACACTGTGTTATCTCTGACTCCAGCATCTGCCGTTCTTACTATCTCTGAGCGAGTTATAACTGTCTGAGGGGAGATGCTTCTCCTTGTCTTTGCTAGAAATATTCAACCTCATAATCAACCTCTTAACTGTGTTGACTTCTCAACAGCACATCTGTGGATATAAAGTACTTTGCGGTGTCTTGGTATTTTAATCATGTTCATGGGGTGTAGGCATCATTGGATAGACCAGCAAAGATGGTGTTGAGCGGCTTTTCTGAAACATGAATCCTTCAGTTGTAGGAACACCCAATATAGTGTTAGGATGGTCATTGCAAGATTTTGACCCATTGATACAGCTCTTGTTCCAAGTCAGAATGATGTGTGGCTTGGAGGGGTACCTGCAATGGTGCTGCTTCCTTCCATCTGCAGACCTTGTCCAACTTGGTTTTAGAGGTCATCAATTTGGAAGGTGCTGTCGAAGGAAACCTTGGTGAATTTTGTAGATGATACATGCTGCTGCCACTGTGTGACAGTGATGGAAGAAGTGACTGTTGAAGGTGACGGCTGATTTAGGACTGATAAGACGGGCTACTTTGTCTCAGGTGGCGTTGAGCTTCTTGGGTGTTGTGGAGCTGCACTCATCCAGGCAAGCAGGCTGTATTTCATCACACTCCTGACATGTAGGTTGTGGACAGGCTTTGGGGAGGCAGGATTCCTAACCTCTGACCTGCTCTTATAAACATTGTATTTATATGGTTTGTCCAGTCAGATTTTGGTCACTTTTAATCCACAGGATATTGAGGGATATGTCGAGGGGTGATGGTTAGGCTTTCTCTGATGTCTCAGCATTGTGTGGTGCAAATGTCACTTGCCAAGCCTAGATATAATCAGGACCTTTCAGCTCATGGACACTGGCTACTTCAGTATCCAAGGAATCACAAACTTGTTGTACATTTTGTCCCTCTGTCTGACCTGATGTTGGAAGGAAGGTCAGAGGGTAAAAATTCTGGCAATAATGAACTCACCTCCTGTCTCCTCGGTGCCTGAGTGTGAAGGACTTCAGAGATGCAGATGGATTGCCGACGATAGGGTTTGGACGGTTTTCCTGGGAGAGGAGAGTGCTGAGTGGAGATTTGGAAGAGGTGTTCAAAATCAAGAAGGGTCAAAGCAGAGTAGACATTGAGAGACTGTTCCCATTGATACAAGTGCCAAGTTTAAAATTTTTATTAGATTTGATTAGACAAATGGCCCAAAGATCATGAAGCAAGGAGTCTTTATTCCACTGGCATTAGGTAATTACAATCATGAATTGAAATGAAGGTCAAACAAGGAAGGATTTACAACATTTATGTGAAATGAAACCTGTCTAAAGATATTATTTGTCTGTCTACTCCTTCTGCCCATGTTTTCCCCCTTCCCTTTTATTCCCAAGAGAGGGCCCATTTGACTACTTAAGTGGGTTATAAGGATGGGTCTGGATGGGTTACTCCAAGGGTAAGTGTGGACTTGTTGGGCCAAAGGGCCTGTTTCCACATTGTAGGGATTCGATGTGACTTCAGATTACTCTGACATTTTTTTCAAAGGAATAAATTAGTGAGGTGAAATCTGGGGCTGAGAAAAAAGAAAGTTCTTGTGTCATCCTTACTTCAGTCTTGATGTGGCAAAACTTGATGTTCTAATGTGGAGTTGATTCAAGTTCTTTTCCAATGGTTAAATGCAGCTGTTAAGTTATTTTTCTTTCTTTTTCAGCAGTGCAAAGTTCCTTCCTTATGATTGGTAGAATGAATAACACTAAAGTTCAGAGTGTTAGGGATTGCATTTGCAAACCCAAATTTCCTGTTTTGAGAATTCTTGTCAGAATTCTAGTTTTAATTTTATCAGGATAAGCATAATTTCCAACAACTTCCCTCTATCAATTTGCAACAATGCAGAAATGACATCAATGTGCTGAAGGGCTTCCAAGTTCCAATCTCGCATTCCTTTCTTACTCTTTTGTGGAATATGGGCGTCACTTGCTGCCTATCCTTAATTGCTCTTTAACTGAGTGGCTTGCTGGGCCATTTCAGTGGACGGTTAAGAAGCAACTACATTGCCGTGGATCTGGAGTCAAATGTAGTCCAGATTGAGCAAGGATGGCAGAGTTGCTTCCCTGAAAGGACATTAATGAACCAGATGGGCTTTTATATAACAAACGATGGAAGTGCGGTGGAGGTAGGGTTAATTGAGGCATTCAATAGTATGTTAGATGATTGTTTAAATCGACACAATATTGTCGAATTACTGGGGAAAGCAGGAGATTGCCACAAAGTCAGAATGCTCAGAGAGCACCATAGACATGATGGGCTGAATGGCCTTGTTACAGTTCTGTTGCGGCCTCAACCCAAACAATTCTGGAGCTAGCTTTCAACTGGTGGATTTTTCTGAATGGAGGGTAAATTCCTTCAATTGCCATGGTGAGACTTCAACCCGTATCATCCCTCTCCCTGCTCCAAAGCATTAACCTGGGCCACCAGATTAATAACCCAGGGATATCGCTACTATACTACTGTCTCCCCAGATGCCTGTACTAAATCTTGACATCATGGATCATATTTGCATAAAAAACTTTAGATGGTTGTCAATCTGTTCCTTTATCAATGTCAATGTAACATTGATATGAGCAACTGTTTTATAACTATCAATCACAGCACATGCTGCATTCCCTTTATTAAAATTGCTTACTGTGCTAATTCTGACCGCCGTCTGAGAAATTCAAAGAAACCCAGTTCAAACATAATTAATTCTGTCATTTAAATTTGCCAAGTTTAATGAAGTTGTCTGAGAGATATGCAAACAGATATTTAAAACTTACTTGTTTTTCGTCTGTTGACAAATGCCTGAGCACATACATCTGCAGTGATGGGCAGTTTATTTTGTCTTAACAAAGCTGTAACATCGCAGTAAAAATTATATTTCAATGCTCAGGGTTTCCCTAGGGATGAGACCAAAGCCAAAGGCCTTCTGACAAAGTTATCTTCCTTCTGGCATAGATCAACAGAAACACTCTGTAACCGAATGAGAAAAACTGTTTAAAATCATTCTCAAAATGTCTGCTTTTTCCTCATTAAAAGCCACAACAACAACTGTTTGCATTTATATTAGGCCTTGAACTGCATGTAACACCCCAAATGCTTTGCAGGAGCAATTATCAAACAGAACTGGACAGTGAGACATGAGGCAGGCATTAGGAAAAGCCATGAAGGCTTTCGTCAAAGGGGTAGGTTCTCAGGAATGTCAAAGGAAGAGAGACGAAGAGATTTTAGGGGAGACATTCCTTTAAGGTGAGACAGCGAAAGACATGAGCAAAAACAGTGCTAAAAATTGATGATTTCTAAATTGCTGGAATTTGCAGGCTCCTTTATCCATTCATGGGATGAGGGTGTCGCTGGCTAGGGAGCATTCACTCCCCATCCCTAATTGCCCATCAGGCAGTTAAGAGTCAACCACATTGTTGTGGGTCTGAAGTCAGATGGAGGCCAGACCAGGCAAGGATAACAGTTGCTATCCCTAAAGGACTTTAGTGAGGCAGATGGGTTTTGCCTGACAATTGACTATGGATTCACAGTCATCATGAGATTGTTAATTCCAGATATTTATTGAGTTCAAATTCGATCATCTACCATGGCAGGTTTTGAACCTGGGTCCCCAGAACATTATCTGGGTCTCTAGATTAACAGTCTACCAATAACACAACTAGGCCATCGCCTCTCCTAACTGAAGAGACCTTGGAGAGTGGATGGTTAACAGTACATTTATTGGCATATGACCCAACCTAGATTCCAAAAGTACTGCACTGGCTGTAAAACACTTGAGAATGTTCTGACATTTTGACATGCACTGTATAAATGCAATTCCTGCTTACGGCCAGTGTGATTCTGTAACCCAACCGTTCAAGTGAAACATGGTTAATTTGAATTTTCTGTATGAAAGACAAATGTGTGATAAAATATTATTTAGTGCCTCTTCCAACATTGCAAACAAATATTTTCCATTTGAATGTATTAAATATTTGTACGCTCTTCCTTGCACAGTGTACATAAGGTGCTGACTGACAGGCAAGTTCTGAATGAATAGAAAATGCACAAATCTTCGGAAATAATTAAGAAGCCAGGGCCACTGGGAGTATACGGGATGGAAACAAATGCATGTGAGCCTAAAGGGTGGTGCAAATGCAGCAGATTTCTAATTCAATAAATCATAGGAAGAAGGCGTTATTTAAAATTCAGGAGTAGCCATTGTCATCTTGTGTTGTGTTTGTATCTTGGTACAGGTTGACAGTGAAATTGTCATTTTAATACGATTGGATAAGGTTGCACTTTACATACAAATGAGGGTGCTCAAATGCAGACAAATGCAAATTCCTATATTCCAGTGACAGGATAATTTATAACGGATCATTAAAGCTCATGCAAACGGGGTCGTCTTCTTAGTTACACTGTCCCCAGGAGAGTAATGGATTGAGTTAATTATTCCATTCTAACAACGATTATGCACTAAAGTACATTTATATTATCTGGAATAAAAAGAGACTATTTGGGTTATAAGTCTGCATTTGGCACCAAGGTTGTTCTTGTTAAAATCAAAAGGATACAGCAGAGGAGAAGATGGTTTGGCCCATAGTGTTGTGTCCACTCTTCATTTGAGGTTCTCATTGACTCCCACACTGTCTCTCTGCTTCTGCTGTTTCCCCATAGACTTGACTTGTAACTGTTTGTGGACAATACCTATCCGATCCATGTTTTAGCAACAGCCCTTCATGACACATTGCTGGATTGATATCCTTCCCTCATGATTTGTGTGACTGCCTGGTAATCAAATGAGCTGATTGTCTGGAGCCCTGTTGGAAATGTGTACGCAGCTGCTGAAGCCCCATTGGAGGAATCTCACTGACAATTGGCTGCTGACTTCTGAAGCCGATGGAGCAAATAAAGAATTGGTTAGTGCTGGCAAAGGGGTGGCACTGTTGACCCCTTGAACATGGAGATGCGCACCGCAGACTGTGAGATGTGATGCTGCCCAGCAGCAATGTGGAAGCGGGCAATGGGGAAGACATTGAAGGCCGTAGGGCGAAAGAGGCCCTTCTGGCAGAGTGGACAGCAATTCCCCTAGCAACAGCAGGGGTAGGTAGCCTGCATGGTGAGATCGTCATCATCCTCGGCCATGGTCAGCTGTTTTACACTGGGTCTGTAGCCACTCAGTTGGCTGTCCACAGGAAGGCTGCTCTGGCCATGGCAGGAGTGTGACCATCCCAGGAATCAACCTCGCTAGGTTGATTCCTGGGATGGTACGGATGTCATACAAAGAAAGACTGGATCAGTCGCTGTCCTCTTTCAATTGGTTCAAGCCACAACAACAACAACAACTGTTTGCATTTATATAAGGCCCTGACCAGTATATAACATCTCAAATGCTTTGCAGGAGCAGTTATCAAGGAGAATTGGACAGTGAGACATGAAGCAGGCATCGGCAAAAATGCCAAAGATTTAGTCAAAGAGGTAGGCTCCCAGGAATGTCAAAGGTGGAGGGATAGAGAGATTTAGGGAAGGCATTCCTTTAAGATGAGGCAGCTGAAGGTATCAATGAAAGCAGTGCTAGTGGGGAAAGAATAGTGGTTTGAAAACAACTAGAATTGGTAGACTGCAGAGCCCTTGGAGGAGGGTTGGAAAATATTTGAGGATCTTCTGACGTTATGAAAGCTGTAGTACAAATAAAAGTATAATTTACAGCCAGAGTGAATCTGTTACAGTGTTCAAAAATATAAGAGAGGGGCTTCTCATAGAAACCTATAAAGTTCAAACAAGACTAGACAGGGTAAACACAGGAAGGGTATTCTCAATGACCAGGTAGTCCAGAACCAGGGATCATAATCTAAAGAGTAAGAAGTAGGCCATTCAGGACTGAGATGAGGAGAGAGTATTGAGCCTGTGGAATTCTCGGCTACAGAAATTAGTTGAGGCCAAAATATTGAATGTTTGCAACAAGGAGTTTGATATACTTCTCACGTCTAAAAGGACCCAAGGCGTATGGGGACAAAGCAGGAACCGTTGGATGATCAGTCATGATCACATTGAATGGTGAAACAAGATCGAAGGGCCAAATGGCCAGTTACGAATTCAGTTTTCTATGTTTCAATGTTCCCAAGTTTCACCTGGTGTCCTCTGACATGCCCTGCTTATTAAAGTTCCTGAGGCTATTTATACTCCTTTCCCTCCATTCATGCAATAAAGGAAAATAGTGGAAGCTTGAGGTAAGTGAGCAAAATACATGGCATTTATTACATAATGTGGATAAAGTGAGATTATTTCCTCTGGTGGCAAAAATAGGAAGGTGGATTATTATCTGAATGACAATATATTGGGAAAGGAAGAGGTGCAATGAGATCTGGGTGTCCTTGTACCCCAGTCACTGAAAGTAAGCACGCAGGTGTAGCAGGCAGTGAAGGAGGCAAATGGCATATTCACCTTCATAATGAGAGGATTCCAGTGCAGGAGCAGGGATGGCTTATGCCATTGTACTTCGCCTTGCTGAGTCCACATCTGGAGTATCATGTGCATTTTTGATTTCCTTATCTGATGAAGGATGTTCTGGCTATGGAGGGAATGCAAAGAAGGTTCACCAGGCTGATTGCTGGGATGGCAGGATTTATGTATGGAGAGAGATTGGATCATTTAGAATTATATTCAATGGAGTTTAGAAGAATGCGGTTGAGGGGAGGGGATCGCATAGAAATTTATACAATTCTAACGGGATTGAAAAATGTAGATACAGAAAGGATGCGCTTGATAACCAGGAAGTCCAGTCTTCAAGGTCTAAGGATAAGAGAGAAGCCTTTTGGGACTGAGATGAAGAGAAATTACTTCACTCAGAGGGTGGTGAGGTTGTGGAATTTTCTTGGGGAAACTGTTGCATCCAAAACATTGAAAATTTATAAGAATGAGATAGATATTGTTCTTAGGGTTAAAGGGTTGAAAGGATATGGGAAGAAAGCGAGAAGGGGCTATGGAGTAAGATGATCAGCCACGATTACATTGAATAGTGGACTAGGATCGAAGGGCCAAAGGGCTGAATATCCAACTCATGCTCCTAATTTCTATATTTCCGTGCAAGATAAAGCAGCAAGGTTCATATTTAGCCAGCATCTTCAATACAATGATTAATGTAAGGGTCTTTGCAAGAGTGTTATCGAGCAATGATCAACTGCTGTCCACATGAACTGCGAATAACGTGCCTTCTGACCCCTCAAAGTCATCTACAAGGCAAAAGTCAGGAATGTGATGGAATATTCTGCACTTGCCTGGATGGGTGCAGTTCCACCAACACTCAAGAAGCTTGGGGCCATCCAGGGGAATCAATTAAAACAAAGAACTGCAGATGCTGAAGACCTGAAACCAAAACAGAAATTTCTAGAGAAACTCAGCAGGACTGGTAGCACCTGTGGAGAGAAAGCAGAGTGAGCATTTTGAGTCTGAAGAAGAGTCACTGGACTCAAAATATTAACTTTGCTTACCATCCAAGGTAAAGCTGCTCACTTGATTTGCATCCAATCCACAATCTTGTACATACACTCTCTTGACCACCATGACGGCAATGCACATCTGTAAGATGCACATGTAACTAAGGATACAGACACATGGCTTTTGATAGCCTCAACAGAGTGTAGAATTTGACAAGTTGGCTAAAAGTGCATTGCGCCAGTGGTGAGTAAGTTATTGGAGGCGCTTCTGAGGGACAGGGTTTACATGCTTTTGTAAAGGCAGAGACAGATGAGGGACAGTCAACATGGTTTAATGTGTGGGGATGTCTTGTCTCATTAAATTGACAGAGTTTTTTGAAGAGGTGACAAAGAAGATTTATGAAGACAGAATGGTAGACATTATCAATATGGATTTCTGCAAAGTGTTTGACACGGTTTTGCACAGTAGACTGGGGTTAGTAAAGTTAGATCTGGGGGAGCTAGCCAATTGTATACAGAATTGGCTTCAAAGCAGAAGGCAAGTAGATGTAACAAGGTGTAGAGCTGGATGAGCACAGCAGGCCAAGCAGTATCAAAGGAACAGGACGCTTTGCAGGCGAAAGGCCTGTGACCAGAGTTAGGCCCATGTATCCGTACTGGGTCCACTGTTTTTCATCATTTTTATAAATGATTTGGATATGAATGTAGTAGATATAGTAAGTAAGTTGCAAATGATACCAAATAAGTGGTGTAGTGGACAGTGAGGAAGACTATCTCAGACTACAACAGGACCTTGATCAGATAGTACAATGGGCCAAGGAGTGGCAGATGGAGTTTAATTTAGATAAATGCAAGGTGATATATTTTGGTAAGATAAGCCAGGGCAGGGCTTATGCAGTTAGTGGCAGGGCCCTGGGACGTGTTGCAAAACAAAGAGACCGAGGGATGCAGGTGCCTAGTTCCTTGAAAATGGAGTCACAGGTAGTGGCGGTGCGAAGAAGGCATTTGGCACTCTTACCTTCATGCACCAGAACATAGAATGTAAGAGTTGGGATATCATGTTGCAGCTGTGCAGGGCTTTAGAATACTGTGTGCAATTCTGCTCACCCTTCTACAGGAAGGATTTTGCTAAACTTGAGAGGGTGCAGAAAAGATTTAGAAGAATATTGCTAGGACTAGAGGGTTTGACTTATAGGGAGAAGCTGAATAGGCTGGGGCTTTTCACTTGGAGCGCCAGAGGCTGAGGAGTGACCTTATAGAGGTTTATAAAACCATGTGGGACATGGATAGGGTGAATAACCAAGGTCTTTTCCCTGGGGTGGGTGAGTCCAGAACTGGGGGGCACAGGTTTAAGGTGAGAGAGAAAAAATTTGAAAAGGACCTGAGGGGTAACATCTTCATGCACTGGGAGGTGTGTGCATGGAATGAACTACCAGAGGAAATGGTGTAGTTGGGTACAATTACGACGGTTAAAAGACACCAGGTTGTGTTTGTGAATAGTAAAGGTTTACAGGGATATGGACCATATGCTGGAAAATGGGGCTAGGTTAGGTTATGATTGGCATGGACGAGTTCGACTGAAGAATTTGTTTCCATGCTGTGTTACTCTGTGACTCTAAAACAACAAAAGGCACCGGAAATAATGATGAGAGGAAACTTGGGAGGAGAAATGCTGAAAACAATACCTGGAAGGTCAAAGAACAAATAAGCAATAAGTCAATCCATCCCAGTTGTGTGGCCCTCCAGTAGAGCATCAGTACATTTGTGAACACCAGTTCTGTTGGGTTTTACTGATGGGTATGTAGGTAAGCAGTCCAAGTGAGGGATTTGCTGAAAGTATTCAAAATTCCAAGGGGCATTGAGAGAGTAGATATGGGCAAACCGTTCACTTTAATGCAAGGGATAATGGGAACTGCAGATGCTGGAGATTCCAAGATAATAAAATGTGAGGCTGGATGAACACAGCAGGCCAAGCAGCATCTCAGGAGCACAAAAGCTGACGTTTCGGGCCTGGACCCTTCATCAGAGAGGGGGATGGGGGGAGGGAACTGGAATAAATAGGGAGAGAGGGGGAGGCGGACCGAAGATGGAGAGTAAAGAAGATAGGTGGAGAGGGTGTAGGTGGGGAGGTAGGGAGGGGATAGGTCAGTCCAGGGAAGACGGACAGGTCAAGGAGGTGGGATGAGGTTAGTAGGTAGCTGGGGGTGCGGCTTGGGGTGGGAGGAAGGGATGGGTGAGAGGAAGAACCGGTTAGGGAGGCAGAGACAGGTTGGACTGGTTTTGGGATGCAGTGGGTGGGGGGGAAGAGCTGGGCTGGTTGTGTGGTGCAGTGGGGGGAGGGGATGAACTGGGCTGGTTTAGGGATGCAGTAGGGGAAGGGGAGATTTTGAAACTGGTGAAGTCCACATTGATACCATATGGCTGCAGGGTTCCCAGGCGGAATATGAGTTGCTGTTCCTGCAACCTTCGGGTGGCATCATTGTGGCAGTGCAGGAGGCCCATGATGGACATGTCATCAAGAGAATGGGAGGGGGAGTGGAAATGGTTTGCGACTGGGAGGTGTTGTTTGTTGCGAACTGAGCGGATGTGTTCTGCCAAGCGGTCCCCAAGCCTCCGCTTGGTTTCCCCAATGTAGAGGAAGCCGCACCGGGTACAGTGGATGCAGTATACCACATTGGCAGATGTGCAGGTGAACCTCTGCTTAATGTAGAATGTCATCTTGGGGCCTGGGATGGGGGTGAGGGAGGAGGTGTGGGGACAAGTGTAGCATTTCCTGCGGTTGCAGGGGAAGGTGCCGGGTGTGGTGGGGTTGGAGGGCAGTGTGGAGCGAACAAGGGAGTCACGGAGAGAGTGGTCTCTCCGGGAAGCTGACAGGGGAGGGGATGGAAAAATGTCTTGGGTGGTGGGGTCGGATTGTAAATGGCGGAAGTGTCGGAGGATAATTCGTTGTATCCGGAGGTTGGTAGGGTGGTGTGTGAGAACGAGGGGGATCCTCTTGGGGCGGTTGTGGCGGGGGCGGGGTGTGAGGGATGTGTCGCGGGAAATGCGGGAGACGCGGTCAAGGGCGTTCTCAATCACCGTGGGGGGAAAGTTGCGGTCCTTAAAGAACTTCACCCGCTTCCAACACAAGTCCTCCCCCTGGACACCACCCCCAGGCCTCCTACCCTCCCTCGACCTCTTCATCTCCAACTGCCGTCGAGACATCAACCGCCTCAACCTCTCCACCCCTCTCACCCACTCCAACCTCTCCCCCGCAGAACGGGCAGCCCTCCGCTCCCTCCGCTCCAACCCCAACCTCACCATCAAACCCGCAGACAAGGGTGGCGCAGTGGTAGTATGGCGCACTGACCTCTACATCGCCGAGGCCAGACGCCAACTCTCCGACACCACCTCCTACCGCCTCATCGATCATGACCCCACACCCGAGCACCAAACCATCATCTCCAACACCATTCATGACCTCATCACCTCAGGGGACCTCCCACCCACAGCCTCCAAACTCATTGTTCCCCAACCCCGCACGGCCCGTTTCTATCTCCTTCCCAAAATCCACAAACCTGCCTGCCCTGGTCGACCCATCGTCTCAGCCTGCTCCTGCCCCACCGAACTCATCTCCACCTATCTGGACTCCATTTTCTCCCCTTTGGTCCAGGAACTCCCCACCTATGTCCGTGACACCACCCACGCCCTCCACCTCCTCCAGGACTTCCAATTCCCTGGCCCCCAACACCTCATATTCACCATGGACGTCCAGTCCCTGTACACCTGCATTCCGCATGGAGATGGCCTCAAGGCCCTCCGCTTCTTCCTGTCCCGCAGGCCCGACCAGGCCCCCTCCACCGACACTCTCATCCGCCTAGCTGAACTCGTCCTCACACTCAACAACTTCTCTTTTGACTCCTCCCACTTCCTACAGACTAAGGGGGTGGCCATGGGCACCCGCATGGGCCCCAGCTATGCCTGCCTCTTTGTAGGTTACGTGGAACAGTCCCTCTTCCGCACCTACACAGGCCCCAAACCCCACCTCTTCCTCCGGTACATTGATGACTGTATCGGCGCCGCCTCTTGCTCCCCAGAGGAGCTCGAACAGTTCATCCACTTCACCAACACCTTCCACCCCAACCTTCAGTTCACCTGGGCCATCTCCAGCACATCCCTCACCTTCCTGGACCTCTCAGTCTCCATCTCAGGCAACCAGCTTGTAACTGATGTCCATTTCAAGCCCACCGACTCCCACAGCTACCTAGAATACACCTCCTCCCACCCACCCTCCTGCAAAAATTCCATCCCCTATTCCCAATTCCTCCGCCTCCGCCGCATCTGCTCCCACGATAAGACATTCCACTCCCGCACATCCCAGATGTCCAAGTTCTTTAAGGACCGCAACTTTCCCCCCACGGTGATTGAGAACGCCCTTGACCGCGTCTCCCGCATTTCCCGCGACACATCCCTCACACCCCGCCCCCGCCACAACCGCCCCAAGAGGATCCCCCTCGTTCTCACACACCACCCTACCAACCTCCGGATACAACGCATTATCCTCCGACACTTCCGCCATTTACAATCCGACCCCACCATCCAAGACATTTTTCCATCCCCTCCCCTGTCTGCTTTCCGGAGAGACCACTCTCTCCGTGACTCCCTTGTTCGCTCCACACTGCCCTCCAACCCCACCACACCCGGCACCTTCCCCTGCAACCGCAGGAAATGCTACACTTGTCCCCACACCTCCTCCCTCACCCCCATCCCAGGCCCCAAGATGACATTCCACATTAAGCAGAGGTTCACCTGCACATCTGCCAATGTGGTATACTGCATCCACTGTACCCGGTGCGGCTTCCTCTACATTGGGGAAACCAAGCGGAGGCTTGGGGACCGCTTTGCAGAACACCTCCGCTCAGTTCGCAACAAACAACTGCACCTCCCAGTCGCAAACCATTTCCACTCCCCCTCCCATTCTCTTGATGACATGTCCATCATGGGCCTCCTGCACTGCCACAATGATGCCACCCGAAGGTTGCAGGAACAGCAACTCATATTCCGCCTGGGAACCCTGCAGCCATATGGTATCAATGTGGACTTCACCAGTTTTTCAAAATCTCCCCTTCCCCTACTGCATCCCTAAACCAGCCCAGTTCATCCCCTCCCCCCACTGCACCACACAACCAGCCCAGCTCTTCCCCCCCACCCACTGCATCCCAAAACCAGTCCAACCTGTCTCTGCCTCCCTAACCGGTTCTTCCTCTCACCCATCCCTTCCTCCCACCCCAAGCCGCACCCCCAGCTACCTACTAACCTCATCCCACCTCCTTGACCTGTCCGTCTTCCCTGGACTGACCTATCCCCTCCCTACCTCCCCACCTACACCCTCTCCACCTATCTTCTTTACTCTCCATCTTCGGTCCGCCTCCCCCTCTCTCCCTATTTATTCCAGTTCCCTCCCCCCATCCCCCTCTCTGATGAAGGGTCCAGGCCCGAAACGTCAGCTTTTGTGCTCCTGAGATGCTGCTTGGCCTGCTGCGTTCATCCAGCCTCACATTTTATTAACTTTAATGCAAGGGTTGTGAATGAGAGGGCACAGAGGTAATTGCACAAAGAAACACATATGAGAAGTGGAAAAGCTTTTTATCTGCATTGAATGGTTTGGATTTGGAAAGTGCTGCCTGAGAACGTGAGGGAAGATAGTTTCAGTACTGGAATTCAGAACTGAGAATCAGATTGTGATTTGAAGAGGAAAATTTGATAGAACTTGGAGAAATAGACCAGGAGTTGACAATGGCTATGTTGCTCTTGTCACCAGCTGGCACAAACACAATGGGACAAATGGCTTTATTCCTACACTGTAGCCACCTGTGAACGTTTGATGACATGTTTGTGCTGTGACATTAATCTGATGACTTTTGCAAACTCTAATCCAACAAATAGTTGGTCAGTTGGGAGTGCCATTGTGAAATATTTTCCTTCCACCCATCCCCAAAACCCACTATGAATTTTAACTCATTCCCTGTCATTTCAAACAGTGCAGCTGGGTTAAAATTAGACCACACAGGGTCCAATCATAAACTAGTCCAGTACAGAATGAGCCCTTTGGCCCATCGAGTCTGTGGAACCAAAACCACACTAAAATCTACACCAGTACCACTTTCCAAGAATAAGCTTTGAATGTTATCTTCAAATGTACATCCATGTACCTTTTAAAGGTTGTGATGTTTCCTGCCTCATCTATACTCCATGCTGTGTATTCCAGTTCTCCACCATGAACTGTGAGATTTTATTTTTCCTCAGTTCCCTGTAAACATCCTGCCATTTACCTTAAAAGCATGCCCCCACCCCATTCTTCAGCCTTCAACCAGGCTGCTTTCTATCCATCTTGTCCATGTCCTTCACAATCTACCCTTCAACCAGCCCTGGCCCTCAACCATCTCCACTCCAAAGAAGTTAACCCAAGCTTATCCAGCCTCTCCTCATCACTTGTAAACAGTTATGAATACTCAGGTAGAACTCTCATCCAAACAGCAGCTGGAATCTCAATTTTAGGGAAGTTGAAACTGAATATACATGGTGACTGGAGACATGGAAGATAGAATACAAACCTGAAATAACTGCACAGAGGCTTGTATCCTGTCACCAAGTCACACTTTATTTACTTGCACACACAGTACACCCACAGTAGTTCAGAGTCAGTCCCCTGGACTGAGGGCATTCTAAGCCCCTGTTTACATTGATCAGCCAGAGCTTCCTGATTGGCCCAGGTTAACATCCCCAATCAACGACCGCACAGTCAATGAGGCCCACCTGGGCCCAATCACGACAAAACCCATCTCACCATTTTATGAAGTAGCAATTCAAGAAGGAAAGAACTTTTCTCTAATATTTCCAAGCCTGTTCACTTCTCAAACGCTGCCGATGCTTTTGATGCATTAAGTGTAGCACTTTACATCGCCTATTAATGTCACTTCATGGAAACAATGTTTTCCAGTGAAAAACATATATGGTTGCAAGATCGGCAAGATCTGTCGGATGACCTCAGACCATTAATGAGATAGCTAATAGAAACATTAAATGCAGAATATGAGTGCCACAGTACCTCACAGCGCCAGGGCCCAGGTTCAATTCCAATCCTCAGGGGACTATCTGTGTAAAGTTTTCACATTCTCCCCATGCCTGTGTGGGTTTCCTCCAGGTGTTCCAGTTTCCTCCCACAGTCCAAACTTGTGCGGGTTATGTGGACTGGCTGTGCTAAATTTCCCCCTAGTGTGCATGGAGGTGCAGGCTGGGTGGGTTAGCCATGAGAAATATAAGGTGGTGGGGTGAAGTGGGACGGAGTAGGATTCCTTTTTGAGACGGGAAGGGCTGGTGCGGACTCAATGGGCCGAATGGCCTCTATGTCCAGTTGAGGCATTCTATGATTATTTTCCAAACATTTTTCTAAATACAATGGACTCCAACCAGCAGCCTCATTATTAAACTAAGCAGGTCAGACTCACTGGGGCAGATTTTTCGTGTCACAGTTTAAAACAAATCATGTGAAGCTGCCCATTATTGAGCCAGGTCAATTTCCTTTCAGGTGCTGTGAAGGAGAAAATTTATTCATAATGCTATTGCCTAGAATGTTATAGCACTGCAGGAAACTTTCTCAATTATTGGATAATTGATTGTGTCAGCAGAATGTACAGTGGGAAATAGTATAGAGGCCAAACACCTCTATCTTTGGGAAGAAAGTTGCAGGAAATCTCCTAGAAATAAGGAGAGATCCAATAGACTAATGAGAATGTGGAACTCAAGGATATTAGTTGTACTAAAAATGTGGTATTCGCAGGGGTGTGCAGCATGGTTGGAAGTTGATAAATTCCTGGGATCCATGATCTGCATTGCAGGCTGACAAGGGAGATTGATGTAGAAATAGTGAATGCAATGGTTGGAATTTTTCAATGTCCTGACAATCATATGACCAGATCAAATAGGAACAGGAGCAGGCCCTTCAGCCTCCAATCCTGCTATGCCATTCAATAGGATCACAGCTGATCCAACACTCCTCATCTCCACTTTCCTGGCATTTCCCCATATTCTTTGATCCACGACTGATCAGGATTCTATCTATCTTAGCCTTAAATATAATAAGGACTCTGCCCCATATCTCTCTGTAGTAAGGAGTTCCAAGGACCAAGAATCTTCTGAGAGAAGAAATTCGTCCTCATCTCATGCTTAAATTAGTGCTACTTTATTCTGAGACTATGCCATCTGGTTCTAGACTCTCTAACAAGGGGAAATATCAGCACAGCATTCACCCTTAAGAATCTGAAATGTTATAATGAGATCACTTCTCATTCTTCTCAACTTCAGAGAGCAGAGACCCAACCTGTATAGCCTTTACTCATAAAACAGTCCCCCCAATGTTGGCTATCATCCAAATGGTGGCACGGTGGCTCAGTGGCTGGTACTGCTGACCCACAGGGCCAGGGACCTGGGTTGATTTCACCCTTGGGCGACTGTCTGTGTGGAGTTTGCATGTTCTCCCTGTGTTTGTGTGGGTTTCCTTTCGTTCCCTCCCACAGTCCAAAGATGCGGAGGTTAGGTAGACTGATCATGCTAAATTACCCATAGTCCAGGGATGTGAAGGTTAAATGTGTTAGCCATGGGAAATGCGGCATTACAGGGATAGGGAATTGGGATAGGTCTGGGTGGGAAGCTGTTTGGAGGGTCAGTATGGACTTGTTACTCCGAAGGGCCTATTTCCACACCGTAGTGATTCTATTCTATTCCATCATCCTAATGAATCTTCTCTAAACTGCCTCCAATGAAATAATATATTTCCTAAGATAAGGGACCAAGACTGCTTGCAATATTCCACATGTTGTCTCATGACCGTTGCAGAAAGAATTTCTTACTCTCGTACTCTAGCTCCTTGAAGTAAGATTCCATATTTGTCGCTGCAGTTCGAAAGGTTGCAAATTTAACCCCACTATTTCAGGAAGTCATGAGAGAGAAAAAGGAGATCTATCGACCTGTTAGCCCAGTGAGGGAAAATGCCTGAATCGATTGCAAGAGACGTGGTAACTGAACAGTGAGAACGTAATGATCCAACTGGAATTGAATTAGTTTTCCTGTCACATGTACTCACGGGAATACAGTAAAAAGTTTACATGTTTCCATTTACAGTGCCATCTCAGGTAGATACAGATTCTTCAGGACAAGTTTTTTGGACAAATAAATAGAAAAGTAAGGAAATAAAGAGTCCAGCATTACAGATCACGAGATTAAATTACAAAATAGTGAAATAAATAGTTTGGAACAATGGCCCTTCCAGCACAGTACAATCTAGCACCTGACATCCAGGACCTTAACTCCTTACCCTGCCTGGTTTCACCTTGAGGCACTTGAGGCCGGAAGACCAATCCGGAATAATCTTGAGTCCAGAGGTCTATGCTGAGGCCATGTGGGGCTCAGAGAATCCCTCACTGGGCATAGACAATCCCTCGCTGGGCTCAGCGAATCCCTCACTGGGCTTAGACAATCCCTCACTGGACTCAGTGAATCCCTCGCTGGGCTTAGACAATCCCTCACTGGGCTCAGAGACTCTCTCACTGGGCTCAGAGACTCTCTCACTGGGCTCAGAGACCGCTTTACTGGGCTCAGAGACTCTCTCACTGGGCTCAGAGACTCTCTCACTGGGCTCAGAGACCGCTTTACTGGGCTCAGAGACTCTCTCACTGGGCTCAGAGACTCTCTCACTGGGCTCAGAGACCGCTTTACTGGGCTCAGAGACCGCCTTACTGGGCTCAGAGACTCTGTCACTGGGCTCAGAGACTCTTTCACTGGGCTCAGAGACCGCCTTACTGGGCTCAGAGACTCTGTCACTGGGCTCAGAGACTCTCTCACTGGGCTCAGAGACCGCTTTACTGGGCTCAGAGACCGCCTTACTGGGCTCAGAGACTCTGTCACTGGGCTCAGAGACTCCCTCATTGGGCTCAGAGACTCTCTCACTAGTTTCAGAGACTCTCTCACTCCGCTCAGGGACTTCCTCACTGGGCTCAGAGTCCGCATCAAAGTGTCAGGGAGCCATCATGTCGGGAGATATCCATGCTGGGCAAGTTGACATAGATTTATGAAAGTGGCAATTGTATTTGACAAACGTGTTGGAGTTCTTTGAGATGTTTACCAGTGGGGTAAATAAAAGCAGAGCCAGTTCTGCCTGTAGATTTTTCTGAAGGCTCTTGATAATGTGCTTTACAGAAGATTAATGAACAAATTTAGAGCACTGTGGCGTAGGGGATAAAAGACGAGCATGGGTCGACTATGATGACCCTGAAAAGAAACATTAGGCAGACGAGGAGAAACAGTGGCAGAAACCGAGGCTGAGAAGCTGAGGACAAGAAACAGAGGATGAGAATTGGAGTGGCAGAAACAGACAATGAGAAACAGAGAATGAGAAAAAAGAGCTGAGAAGGAGTTTTGTTGATTGTTTCAGTTAACTCCTTTATAAAAAAGATTTATACGTATAATTTTACATATCTTTTGCATGATTAAGTTTAACATCTGAGGGTAGAGAAAGGTAGTTTATTTTTATATATAAGGTACTATTGAGACCTTCTTTTGAGGCTTAATGCCACTGAGGGCTTTAAAGAGACACAGAGTTAGACAGCCAGTAGGTTTAAAGAAGTGATTACACAGCAGGATCAGTCAGATAGATGGATGGCTGCCAGGAAAGGTGACAAGGTAGTTCAGAAGTCTCCTGTGGCTATCCCTCTCTCAAACAAATACTCTGTTTGGGATATTGTGGAGGGAGATAGTTTCTCAGACAAAAATAGAAGCAGCAGATCTGGGCATTAAGAATGAATCTTTGGTGGAGTTTGTCAAGATTTAAACGATTCATTGTTATAGGGGACTCTGCTGTCAAGAGCACAGACAGGAGATGATGTGGCAGTGAATATGAATCTAGGATAGTATGCTGCTTTCCTGGTGCTAGGGTGAAGGATTTCTCAAAATGTTTGAAACATATTGTCAAAAGGGAGAGTGAGAAGTTGTTGTATGCATTGGTAGAAACGATATAGTTAGGGAAAGGGTTAAGGCTTTTCAGAGTGAATAGAAGTTTGGTAGAAGGTTAAACAACAGAACCTCAAAAGTAGTAATCTCTGGTTTACTCCTGGTGCCAAATTCTAATGAGGGAAGGAATACGATAGGATTGATAAATCAATGGCTGGAGAGGGGGTGCAATGTGCAAGGATTCAGGTTATGGGGATTTCTTGGGATCTCTTCTGGGGTGGAAATTTGTTACTCTAAAGGGATGGGCTTAACCTGAACTAGAAAATGACTAATACCCCAGTGGGAAGATTTGCTAGTTCTACTTCTTTCTTGTAAACTCATGGTGGGTAAGTGGTGGTTTCTAAATAGCAGTGAAAATAGAAAGACTGATGATGATGGTTCTGAATTGCTATTGCAGAAACTTGGCTGAGCAAAGGACAAAACGAGCAGCTCAATGTTCTGGGTTTTGGATGCTATAGGGAGGATAGAAAGGGAGGCAAGAGATGAGGGGCAGTGGCGTTTTTGATGAAGGAAAACATTACTACTGTAATTAGCAAGGATATTTCTGAGGGATTGTTCAGTGAAATTAGATGGGATGAAATTCGAATTAACAAAGGAATAATCACTTTGATGGGATTGTACAATAAACCACCCAACCCCATAGTTACAAGGAAATTAAAGAGCAGATACGTTGAGAGATGTCAGATATCTGTACAAATAATAGCATTGTAATAGGTTTAGATGTTGAGGAGTTTGTTAAATGTGCCCAAGAAAATTTTCTTCATTTGTTCCAACTGGAGAAGGAGCAAAACTTGACTTGCTGTTGGGAAATAAGACAGGGCAAGTAACTGAAGTGTTAGCAGGGGAACATTTTGGGACTAATGATCATAATTCTATTAGTTGAACAACAGTTATGGAAAAAGATAAAACTTCCATGAAAGTTAAAGTTCTTAATTGAAATAAGGCAAATTTTAACAGTATGAGACAAGAATTAAAAAGAAAGATTGTGTAGACTGTTCACAGGTAAAGGGACAACTGACAAGTAGGAGGTTTTCAAAAGTGTGACAATGAGATTTCAGAGGCAGTATGCTCCTGTTAAAGTGAAGGGTAAGGCTGGTAAGCTTAGAGAGCAATGGATGATTAAAGACATTGAGGCTCCAGTCAAGAATAAAAAAGAATCATGTATAGGTATTGACAAATAGGATCAAATGAATTTCTCGAAGAGCATTAAGAGTTCAAGGAAGGAAATCAGGAACACAAAGAGAGGACATGAGATAACCTTGGTAGATAAGGTTACAGATAATCCAAAAAAAATTCAGCACGTACATTAAGAGTAAAAGAGCAACTTAAAAGTGGCAAATAGAGTTTAATTTGGATAAATGCGAGGCATTACATTTTGGAAAAGCAAAGACAAGGTTTCACATGTAAAAGTAGGCCTTGAGCAATATTGTAAAACAGAGACACCAAGGGATTTGGATACATAATTCTCTGAAGTTTGCATTATAAATAGGTAAGGTGGTTAAGAAGGCATTTAACATGCTTGCCTTCAAATCTCAGACCCTGAAAGTAGGAGTTGGGACATTACGTTGACAATGTATTGGATGTTGGTGAGGCCTCTTCTAGACTAGTATCCAGTTCCAGTTGCCCTGTTTTAGGAAGGGTACTATTAAACTGGAGAAGGTCCTGAAAAGATTTACCAGGATTTTGCTGGGAATAGTGGGGTTGAGTTATAAAAAGAGGCTGGATAGGCTGGGACATTTTTCATGGAGCGTGGAAAGTTGAGAGGTGACCTTACGGAGTTTTATAAAATAGTAAGGGATATAGGTAAGGTGAATGGCTGGTGGCTTTTCCCCAGGGTGGAGGATTTTAAGACGAGGGGGCATATTTTTAAGTTAAGAAGAGAAATATTTATGATGGACATGAGAGGCAACTTTTTTTCACACAGAGATTGCTTCATGTGTGGAATGACCTTCCAGAGGAAGTGGTGGATGCTGGTGCAGTTACAATGGTTAAAGGACATTTAGAGTTTAGATAAGTACATGAAGAAGAAATATTAGAAACCTGTGTGTCTCTGCCAAGTGAAAAGATTTCCCAGCTCAAACTATATGCTTCAGTGATGAAACTCCAACCTGTTTCCCTTTTGAAGTGGCTAGCTCATTTCGGAAGGATTTCCATGAAGAATTGACATACAACACACAGGTTGTCTCATATGCAATCTTACTGCAGAAAGAAAGATACTGCAAACAACTGGCTCAATAAAGAGACCAAACTTCCTTTCTTTCATTTCCTTTTGGTTTCTGGCACCATTTACATTTGACATAAATTATCCACAAATCTCCTAAAGATTCTGCATGCACTGTAGCTAGAATCAAAGTGGTTCTAATGACTGGGGCTATGTGGTCTAATGATACTTTCAGAAAAAAGAAAATAATAAAATCCTCTGTCTTTTCAGCACTTTTTTTTCATGAGTTGAGATCTCAATAGGAATCTCTTGCGAGCATAGGTCTTCAGTGAGGCTGAATGGAAATCAGCTTGAGACTGCTACTGACATTGAACAATCTATTATTCTCATTTAACACAAGCTACTCCTTACATTTGAATAAATATGCTTCAGTAATACTGTATTGAACAGTTAAGCCTCACAGGTACCTTACTGAGTTAATTTCAATATTTCATAGGACATGTAAGGTTTACATGCATTATGATGTATACTAATAGTGCACTGTTGGAGAAGGCAAGGACTGCATCTTAATGGAAAAGTGTTGGTGTTTTAATGTGCTTAGTTTTAGAAATATTCAACTGTTATGGACCGGATGAGACCCTGTCAAAATATTTTAAGAATGTAGCCTAGACCCTACCGTTTTCTTATTTTAAAGGCGAATGTAACATGCTGTGTTCCAAATGCAATTCAACTGGTTGAGTTACTTGACATGAAACAAAATGCAATTTATTTAAATGCTATAGTTAAAATAGAACAAAAGATGATGAGCTTAGAATAACTTACTCTGTTAGAAAATTTAGCAGAATATTAGATACAGTAACTGTTACTAACTAACTGTTCCAACATAGTAACATCCCATAAACAAAAAGGCAAATTCAGAAAAAAGGGATTTGTCTCATGGGTAGCCCAGCAGCAGAGTGAAACCCCAGCTTTGAGCTATAACCAAGAGAGGGAAAAGATAGCTTTTACTTCTTCAAAACTCCAGCAGCTTTTTCTCTGTTGAGTCTCTAACAGCAACTGCTTAAAGCACAAATAAAAAAACTTAAAAACAGACTAGAAATCTTGGTCTGTGAGAGCTGGCCACACCCATTCAGTCTGCTTCTATTGTTCCAACTTTAAAATAACCAAGACCTCACAAGGTGTTTACTCTACTAGATTCCCAAACTTTTCATCCCTGTCGTAACATTTGTCTTCAAAAAACAAAGACAAAATAAACTCTTAAAGCCATAGTGTCATCACACAACTTAACCAGAATGTTCAGGATATAAAGAGATACAGTATGAGTTGGCTAATTTACAAATGTGAAATACAGCTCATGCTAGAAAATTGAAAAAATGTTTTGGATATACTCAACAGGTGAAGTAACCTACGTGTGAAGAAGAACAAGGTTAATACTCTCGATCAACGACCTTTCATGTGATTTACGTGGCTCTGCTGTCAACACAACTAACATATAGCCATGAAACGTTTCCCTACCACCACTCCACCCCTTCCAATTATTTTAAGGAGCAGGCTGTATTTGCACATTAATTGGCCTCTAAACTCACTAAAGTTCAATTGAAACTCAAAATTATTTCGGTCCAACGATAGAACAATTGAGATAGCAAGAACTGCTGATGCTGGAGTCAAGGGTAACACAGTGTGGAGCTGGAGGAACACAGCAGGCTGGGCAGCATCAGAGGAGCAGGAAAGTCAACATTTCTGGTCGGGACCCTTCTTCAGACATGGAACAATTTCAGTGGTGTAAGCTCAGTTCTTCAAGAAGTGAATTGTTTTTAGATTATTTTAAAGATTATATAGCCATCCTGTCTATTTTTTTTCTCTCTTAATCACATGTTCCTCTCCCTCAGCTTATTGCCCATCCCACATGTGATTTGACTCAGTTAGGCATTCCTGATTCCAGTCCCCTCATTCTTCTGTCATGGTCTCATGTAAGTATATGGAGACCATGATCTGCTCACAAATAACACTGCTGAACATCTTTGAACTGGAGAAAGCCATGAAATAAAAGCCAAACGAACTAGCATGCTGTGAGATAGGATACTTGAGAAGGATCCAGCTCACTGAAACTCATTTTTAAAGAGATGGAACTATTGAGTTGTTTATTTAGTGCAGCATATGAGAAAGATCAAAGGACAAGCAAATGATGAGTCTGTGTCCTGCTGCAACTTACGAACAGATGAGTTGAGTCGAACTTTGGTAACATTTTTATTTTTCAATGTTGAAGTGCATTGCCTTTCACAGGAAAATTCAAAGTGAATGTAGTCAATGGGAAAATTCAATGGTGGTTAATAATTATAACTGTTTTACCTCAGGATCCAGTGTTCCAATCTAAAGAACAAAATATCTTCACGTTGAGAAGCTCTGCCTCCATTGACTTGACCCATTACTTCAGCATTCAAAGGTTCAGTAGTTTTGTATTTCATTACATGAACCTGGTTACTATAGATGCTGAATGGACCAGATACTCCTTGGTATAAACACATGGACTCAGCTAAAACATAGCTGAAGGGTCTGGATGTAATGGTCTTCAGAGGGTTGATGCAGGTCAATGGGCTGAATGGCCTCCTTCTGCACTGTAGGGATTTTATGCTCTAAGGGCAGCAGGCAGGGGCATGGAGGGAAATGCAGTACTCCAAGCCTGCAACTAGAAAGGGCTTTCTATCCATTTGTGGCATGTGAGCAGGTAGCTGTCAATGCCACCTCCCCCTAAACCCCACTAAGGCCATCCTTCTCCAAAACCACCCAGAGCTGAAAAGATGCAGGCAAACCTCTGACTCCAAATGGACTCAATATTCCAACAAAAACTGAGCACAATGGATCTTTGGCACAATGTGTCCATTCCTTGTGGCATACTGCTGTTGTGTCAAAGGGAGGTGGGTCTCATTTCTGACTGATCAGGCAACAAATCCTTAGATGGCACGCAGAAGGTCATGGGGGAAAAACTCAAGCGGCAAAGAGAAACCATCTCAGCACTGAGAATTCACTTTAACCTGCACCTTGCCAATCTATTCTCATTCATCTCTGAATGTTAACAACATGGTTTTTAACAGTAACCTTAAATAGCTCATTTCACATAATCCAGAAATGCTTACCATGAAGACTGAGAGAGGCTATTGTGGATGTCATCATTGTGGATTAATACAGATGCATGGTTCTCAAGTGGATATAAGTACAGATCTACCTTGCAGCTTTGAAGCAAACTGACGATCGAATTTAGAGACGAGTATCATAACAACACCAAGTGGAACCATTTATCAGGAAATAAGTATCTTACTGAGATGTCTTCTACACTCCAGAAGAGCAATTTCTGCCATTAAGGCTAATTCAGATAGTTAGGTGAGCATTTCAAAATCACAGGAAGTTTCTCTTACATAAAAATATAAATACTATTGAAACATTTATTAAAGTGTTCTTCAGCATTCCCATGTTGCAGCACTGGGAAGGAAAATTCACTTTTGGTTGGAATTTCTTGTATCAGGAATTTCTTGTATCAGAGGACGCTATCAGTGCGGGAGAGGCAGAAACCCTCATAACAGTTAAGAACGGAAAGATTTAAAAGGGACCTAAGGTGTAACCGTTTTATACAGAGGGTGGTGCTTACATGGAATGAGCTGCCAGAGGAAGTAGTGGAGGCTGGTACAATTACAACATTGAAGAAGCATCTGGATTGTATATGAATAATATCAGAGATAATGGGAACTGCAGATGCTGGAGATTCCAAGATAATAAAATGTGAGGCTGGATGAACACAGCAGGCCAAGCAGCATCTCAGGAGCACCTGAGATGCTGCTTGGCCTGCTGTGTTCATCCAGCCTCACATTTTATTATCTTGTATATGAATAAGAAGGGTTTAAGAAGAGTATGGGGCAAATGCATCGAGATTCATTAAGGATATCTGATCAGCATGGACAGGTTGGGCTGAAGGGTCTGTTTCCATACTGTACAGCTCTATGACTCTACAAGTATTAGGCTGTACACTTGCAATGCCAAGACATACAGGACTATAGGCCAAGTACTGGAAAATGGGATTACAATAATTATGAAGGGAGGGTGACTAATATTTACCAGCCGATTTCTGGGATAACAGGGCTGACATATGGGGGAAGACTGGATTGTTCAGGATTACATTCACTGAGGTTTCTAAGAACCAGATGGAATCTCAAAGATAGCTGTCAAACTGTGCAGGACTGGACACAGTAAACACACGAAGGATGTTCTCAATGATCAGGAAGTCCAGAATGAGGGGTCACAGTCTAAGGATTGGGATAGGCGATTTAGGTCCAAGATGAAGAGAAATCTCTTCTTCTCCAATGGAAAGGCAATGATGTTTTAGTATTACAGGAGTAAATTACTGCAGATGTTGGAGTTTGGACTGAAAGTAAGAAATGCTGGAGATCAAAGCAGGTCAGACAGAGAAAGCAAGCCGACGTTTTGAGTCTGAGCTGACTCTTCATCACAGCTGAAGTGAAATGAGGACGGGACAACATTTATGCTATAGTTGGGGGAGTGGGTGGTAGTGGGTGCTGGGGGAGAAAAGATGTTGATTAAGTGATTGGAATGTGATAATGGCTGAACAATGGTGTGTCTAACTGCCAGACTGGATAGAACAGTTACTGGCTTGGGGGGAGGGTAGAAAGGGCATGGTGACAGAGCATGTAACAAGCAAAGTTACAAGAAAGGAAAGAAATGGTTCTTAGTTCACAATTTGAAGGTGTTGAACTCAATATTAAGACTAGAAGACAGTATAGTGCCTACTCTGAAGATGTGATGTTGTTCCTCCAGTTTGCGATGTGATTCACTGGAACACTGTAACATGCTGAGGACACACACATGGGTGTGTGAGCAGGACACTGTGTTAAATTGACTAGCTGTGGGAAGGTGAGGGTCCTGCTTGCACACGGACCGGAGGTGTTCTGCAAAGCGATCACCCAGTCTGCGTTTGGCTTCTCCAATGTACAGTAGGCCACATTGGGTGCAGTGAATACAATACGCCAGATTGGAAGAGGTCCAGGTGAAATGCTGCTTCACCTGGAAAGGCTGTTCATAATACTCATGGTATTATTGCTGGACTGTTAATTCATAGGCCCAGAAAATGTTCTGGGGACCTGGGTTTGAATCCAGACATGGCAGGTAGTGGGGGAATTTGAATTCAATAAAAAAAATTCTCAGCAACACCCTCCCCATCTGGAAATGAACCGTCCCCATGACCAGGCTGGAAATTATGCCAACTTCATGTGACCACCGCCCGCGCACCCCCCCCCCCCAACGCGCAAGTCTGACCAGTAGGGCAGAGAAATTGTGTGCATCAGAATTTTTGTGTGTGCGAATTTCAGACTTGTGTGCTCCCTATGTGCTGCAAGAAACCATTCTCACAATCCCTTCCTCCATCCAAACTCCCTCAACCATTCCATCCCGAGTGCGTCAGCATTTCAAGACTCCTACCATCTCCAAAAGACTCAGTGATGTCAAATCTGGCTGTGAGAGTTAATAATCTATGGGAGTTCATATTTCTGGCTGTTTCTGTTTCACCTTTATTCATTCACAGGACGAGGGCATCGCTGGCTAAGTAGCATTTATTCCCCATCCCTAATTGCCCCAGAAGGCAGTTGAGAGTCAGCCACATTGCGATGAGTCTGGAATCACACGTAGGTAAGGATGGCAGTTTCCTTCCCTGAAGTGCATTAGTGAACCAGATGGGTTTTTCCTGACAATCAGAAATGGATCATGGTCATTGTTAGGTTCTTAATTCGAGACATTTTACTGAATTCAAATTCCACCATCTGCCGTGGAGTGATTTTAACCCCAGTCCCCAGAACATTATCTGGGTCGCTGGATTAATAGCCCAGAGATAATACAATGAGACCACCACCTCCCCTGCATAGTTTTATATAGTCTAAATTGGGATATATCACAATGGTCTCCTGTGGCGGGCTAATATATTTCAATTTTGAGAAAAGAGTTAATTCTGGGCAAAAATGAGGTAGGGTATTCATAACCTCAATTCAACACAACAGGGGATGAGATGTAAAAGCAGAATAACATGAAATTGTAAAACAAGCACAAGAGTAGGCTGTTTGGCCTCACAAGCCTGCCCTGCTTCCTCGTAAGATTGTGGCTGATCTCATTGTAGCGCCAACTCTAAATTCCTGCATACTCCTGATAATCTTTCTACCTCAATCTACCTCTGCCTTAAAAACATTGTTTGGTGAGAAAGGGAAGTTCAAAGACTCACAGTCCCCTGCAAAAACATTTTCTTTCCGACATCTCTGTCTTAAATTGGTAGCCCTTTGTTTTTAACCTATGACACCCCTTCATTCTAGATTCTTTCCCAGAAGGAAACATCCTTTCCATCCACCCACTGCATCCCAAAACCAGTCCAACCTGTCTCTGCCTCCCTAACCTGTTCTTCCTCTCACCCATCCCTTCCTCCCACCCCAAGCCGCACCCCCAGCTACCTACTAACCTCATCCCACCTCCTTGACCTGTCCGTCTTCCCTGGACTGACCTATCCCCTCCCTACCTCCCCACCCATACTCTCTCCACCTATCTTCTTTTCTCTCCATCTTCGGTCCGCCTCCCCCTCTCTCCCTATTTATTCCAGACCCCTTACCCCATCCCCCTCTCTGATGAAGGGTCTAGGCCTGAAACGTCAGCTTTTGTGCTCCTGGGATGCTGCTTGGCCTGCTGTGTTCATCCAGCTTCATATTTTATTATCTTGGATTCTCCAGCATCTGCAGTTCCCATTATCTCTGATCCTTTCCATATCCACCTGGTCAAGCACTTGCAGGAAAGTGCTGGAGAAGCTCAGCAGATCTTGCAGCAACTGTGGAGAGAGAGAAGCAAGGTTCATG